>NC_064646.1:508032587-508692337 GCF_023864345.2 Schistocerca serialis cubense | reverse complement strand
ACTTCCTCGTCGCTCTACGATGCCATAAGAGGGTTGTTTATTAATTTTCATTTGTCTTGTCAATATTAGGACTATTAGGCTGTCTCATACATCCAAACAGCCAGTCTACATATCCACTACGACACGTATTTTGTAGTCTGATGACCATAGATGTTAAGTCCCAAAGTGGTCAGAGCCATTTGAACCATTTTGGAGGTATTTTGTAAGAAGTCTTGCATTTCAGATGGGATCGTTCTGAAAAGTAATGGTTCCCAATTTTTTACGTGAAAATTCTTTAATATTTTTAAATAAATCAACTTTACGAGCATTGTACATCTTTATTCTTCATATTTGCAGCCCTCTGCCATTAGAGGGCTCCGAATAGTGGCGTATAACGTGGCGGCATCTACCGTCGGTGCGTGAGACACAGTATGCTGTAATCGAATTTCGAATTTGAAGAGTTCGTCCACTCTTGGAGCACACTCTCCTTCACCGTGACAATGAGAGACCACGCACGAGCGCTGTCACGTCTGCAAGAATCCGACGCCTTGGGTTCACTGCCCTCGATCATCCTCCATACAGCCCCTACTTGGCCTCATCCGACTTTCAGCTGTTTCCAAAACTTGAAGAACACCTTCGACAACTTCCCTTTGATAGAGATGAAGCGGTGCAAGCACATGTGGGGTTATGGCTCTGTCAAACGAGTCACACATTCTACAATGTACAGCGATGGTGTCAACAAACTGGTGTCCCGTTGAGAGAAATGTGTTGCTCGCCTGTGTTGGGAAATAAACACGTAGACATGAAGAATAAAGATGTAGAATGTTAATAGTTTTTTAACTAAACATTTTTAGGAGTTTTAGCGGTAAAAATTCAAATTCAGACGTTTTCATTATAGTACCCTCTCGTATAATTTAAACAGCGGAATCTGCAGTAACTATAGTATACTCTTATTAGCTCATGAGAAGCAGAAAGACAAAGACAAATTACAGAGAGGCGGAAAGGAAGGGAGAGGAAAAGAATGACGACAGAAACACAAGTATGGAAAGGAGGGAGAATGAAAGTAGCGTGACGGCCAGAGAAACGAAAAGAGAAACGTGCATAACTGGAAGAATTTTCTTTACTGTGTGACAGAAGAGATACGCTTTGTAAATTGTTAGGGAAAAAGAGAAGTGCATCAGCTTTTCTTAGCACTAAATTCTGCGCAGAATGCAACGTGACTTGTTCGAGAAGCGACGTTAGCAGCAGAGAAGAAGTTTACCAATCTTTTGTTTTATAAATTTTCGCAGCTAGAATAGCAGATGGAGGGACTTTTTGTTGTGATTGTGATGACACGTATGTAACCTCTGTGCGAGCACTGTGGAGCCGATGGAACAAACGTAGTTTGCGGCAGTCAGATAACATCCCTGACCGCATCCAGCTCTATGCACACTAACGCTATATACGCCTCCTGGCAAGCGGGAAGGTGTCTGAATGGTAATGTCACAACATACACAATCTCCTCGTACTCTTAACCATTGTTTTCAAGATTCGTGCAGTGAAAACATTTTTAAAGGCAACATCACTGGCCTGTCAAGACTAATTTGGAGCATAAAATTAATTTGTTCACGTCCTCATGGTGTAAAATGGTCCAACTCTTTTTGTAGAATTACTGTTAACAACTATTTGAATAACCTTCGGAAGATAAACCCGTACTACTGACTACACAGCCACAAGTGCTTAAGTTCTTTTCCGAAATGCGTAGTTTCTCAAGAGGTACGCATTGAGTAAGGCCTTAAGTCAGCCTCGGAGTGTATCACGCACTCCGCGGGTGGCTGATAGTGGGGTTTGCCGGTTCAAAGTTACGTTGTGGAGATGTTACTGATTAACGCAACACGTCTTGGCGCCACTCTGAGAGAAATGTCTGCAAGCCGGTGAAAACCAGTCAAGAAGCGGCAGCAGATACATTTGAAGGTAAGTCACAAGTGGATAACATTTTGTAATACATTATGACACACTTAAACATCTTTGTTCCCTTACAGTACATTGGTGCCGTTATAAAAAAAGGTACAAAATTCTATTGCACAACAGCACTAATCATATTTGTTACTGAGGTCTAGGCAATCACCATTTCGTTTGCGACAGCATCTTTTTTTAACCTATTCTTCCAAATTATCTCTATTTCTCTCTGTCGCTCTAATATTTTGGCTTATGCTTGTCGCTCCCTTTACTTTCTCGATTGTAATTTGTTACGGAAATATTTTATTATTATTCCAGAGTTGTTCTTCTTTTGCACATACCCAACACTTAACAGTTTGCACGTAACACATCTTTCACATAATTCCACGTCCACCTGTTCTGTAGTGACCCCACACTTCATTCTCGCTGTTTGAATTCCACAAAGGCTGTTTCTTTGTCACTCAGTAAATCAAACTTGAAACCCAGTCACGGTGGCAGCACCATCGCGTTTACGCCCCTGAAGTAGGGAGGGGCGGTGGCAGGGGAGTGGAACTCATATAGAGACTGCCGGCAACACAACCTAGGTTAGCTGCCGGTCCACTTGGAATGCTGTAAGTTTATCAATCAATCATCTCGGTTTCTTACTGCGTGATTTAAAGTTGTCCATATTGTTTACAGTTCGTAACAAAGACAAGCTGGTTTCATTGGATTGTTTTCTTGATTACAACTTCTTGTGTATACTGCGCTCTTTGAATTGCGTTGTGAATATGTTGCTCTTGTCCGTAATATTGGGTGGAGTAAATGATTCTACATTTGTTTTGTTTCATATAAAAGAGATCCCGGTATCGCTCCATAGTGTTCTGAGGACATAATTTCTTGTTGCCGCCTACGAATCCGTGAGTGAATATCTCAGCTTAAATGCAATTTAAGTGTACTATTCGTGTTCTAGTTTTACTTCACATTCTTCTTTGACGCATTTAATGGAGAGATCCATGTTGGCGGCTTTTAACATAGTTGGTATTCCACTTTATTACCCCTTTTCACGGAATGAGTGCATATTTCAGGTTTTAAATGGTGTTGATTCATGTCACTGAATATCCTTTGTAATATTAGTGACAGAATAGATAGTTTTCGTGCAAGGTACTATCATGCAGCAAAATTGTTCTACATTCAAGTGCATATTTATACGTGGGATTGTGTAGTACACTGTGAGCGTGCTTCTACTCTACTGAATGCTACTGCATTGACTATAATGCATAGTCATTGGCGAGAAGCAACGTCATTCAAACCAGAAATACATACTCATTCCGTGACAAGATGTAAGGCTGTATATCAGTTCTGTGTAAAGATGCTGAAATGGAGTTGTGCATTAAATGCGAGAAGCTTTCTGGGCGGGAAGGCGTACCGATCCCCGGCACGAATCCGCCCGGAGGATCAGTGTCGAGTGTAATCCCAGTCTTAGCGTGGTAGAGTAATTACGGTGTACGCGTACGTGGAGATAGTGTTTGCTCGGCAATCGCTGACATAGTGTAACTGAGGCGGAACAAGGGGAACCAGCCCGCATTCGCCGAGGTAGATGGAAAACCGCCTCTCAAACCATCCGCAGGCTGGCCGTCACAGCAGGAGCACTCTTGTGGTTATGCCATCCACCCTGACTGCAAATTTGTAGGGCAATCTGACGATCTGATTTGTTGAGCTGTATTCATGAAGACCATTCTAAGGGGTGTTTTCAAAGAGGATAAAGGTCGTCCACGTACCGCTGTTGTTGCCCAACATGCTCTACAGGGTCGACATCTTGCCTTGGCCTGATTGTTCACCAGATTTGTTTCCAATCGAACACATGTGAGACATATCGGACGACAACTTCAGCGTCATCCACAAACAACATTATCCTTCCCCGTATTAACTAACAAAGTGAAACAGGCATGTAACTCCGTGCCGCAGACAGACATCCGGCCTGTACAACATAACGCATGTACGACTGCATGCTTGTATTCAACATTCTGACGGCTACACCGATTATTAATGTACCAGTATTCCACATCTGCAATGGCTTATCGCACGCTTACATGAATCCGTGATCTTGTAATGTTAATAATTTCATTGCTCTATATTAATCACTTCTTCGTGTTGCGATTTTCTCCCGTGATTGTATGACGGATGCATGCAAAATTAAAGCAGAGTACGAAATACATTCTGACAACGCAATTCAGAAAGTGCAATATATTCAAGAATTCATAACTATTAGTGAATATAATGTGATCAAATCAGCTTCTGTATCATGTCATGTCATGTCATGACTTTTATGCTTTGACACGGGCTAAGGCAAAATTATTTCCATCTGATAATGACCACACGGTCTAAACTGCAATAGTAGATTTTACAAATAGATAGTTTTACACTCTGAGGTGGCCATGGCATCACTTACAAGGCGCCTTGTCACGGTTGGCGCCTCCCCCCCCCCCCCCCCCCATCGGAGGTTCGAGTCCTCCCTCGGGCATGAGTGTGCGTGTTGTCCTTAGCGTAAAAAAAGTTGGTTTAAGTTAGATTAAGTAGTATGTAAACCTAGGGACCGATGACCTCAGCAGTTTGGTCCTCTAGGAACTTACCACAAATTTCCAGAAAATTTTCCGTCATTTACAAAATTCTACAGGGCTTTACTCCGCAGATACGAGGAGTTAATCTTAGTTTTTGATTGAGATTTCTGTAACATATTACGTTGGAACGTCTCCAAGTACTCTTAGACTCGCCATATTTCCTCGTATTCGTAGTACATTGCCAGGCCACTAGGAGCACTGCAATGGCTCTATGCTTTCGTATCGTAGCATGGTCTTTGCACTTCCTATATTTTGGTGTTCTGCGGGACGTAGCAATAATGTACGCTCTAGTACTCTCACAACTGGGGCGCCACAACGCGCTACGCCTCTTTACGCGCTACTGAATGCCGAACAAGAACAGAAACAGGACATTCAGTACGTCCCACATTAGCAGCTCCGGGTACTTCCCTGGCAGCATATGTAAGACTATCTTCTGTGGTGATGTTGCTATTTTGCCGGCCGCGGTGGTCTAGCGGTTCTAGGCGCGCAGTCCGGAACCGCGCCACTGCTACGGTCGCAGGTTCGAATCCTGCCTCGGGCATGGATGTGTGTGATGTCCGTAGGTTAGTTAGGTTTAAGTAGTTCTAGGGGACTGATGACCACAGATGTTAAGTCCCATAGTGCTCAGAGCCATTTGAACCATTTGACATTGCTATTTTCCGCAGCGGTGGCTGTTGATTCGTTGTCTGCTTTTTCAGCCACGAATGAAAATCCCGTTTCTTTTTTTTTTTTCCTTTATTAAATCTATACCGACTCATTGTATTACGTTTTCAAGTGGCTCGCCCGTCACAGTATGTCTACGCCAATAGCCACCACATACTTTTTTGGAGTGACACGCGGCCTTTCAGGTCTTACATGTCACACCACTAAAAGCTAGTGTCACAACCTGCACGCGCAAAGTGATGGCGTGCTGTACTGGTTACTGTACTTGATAAGTAATGCTAAGGGGATTTGATTCCTGCCGGCCAAGTGAAAAGCTCCTTGAATATATGACAATAAAACTCACAAGTTAAATGTCCCCTGTTGCGTGTGCCAGTTAGCTGTGCAAAGAAGTTTTTTGTCACCTCCGTCTGTTCATGTTTAAGTTGCCTTTATACTGGGAGGAAACCGTGAAATAATTTCGGTGCCACGGACTTCTTCACCAGTGCACCTTCTTCTGTGCTAGGTGGAATATCATTCTAGACAAACAAACTTCTATGAAATGATACTCACTTCTTCCTCTTAAGAGATGTATGTATTGTGTCTCGTCTTTACAATACGGAACACATGAATTACCGACCGTTAACAGAGAATGCTTGTCTGTATAGGTCCATCAATACTCTCTAAGATCTAGTTATCGAACGCTGCCTTACGTAATCACTACTGTGGCTATCCTCTGCCTTCCACGGGCCGCAGCGCTCTTCCGAGCCAGGAAGGCGGCAGCACGGCGTAACAAAAATGGCTCTGTGCACTATGGGAACTAACTTCTGAGGTCATGTCCCCTAGAACTTAGAACTACTTCAACCTAACTAACCTAAGGACATCACACACATCCATGCCCGAGGCAGGCTTGAAACCTGCGACCGTAGCGGTCGCACGGTTCCAGACTGTAGCGCCTAGGACCGCTCGGCTACCCCGGCCGGCATGGAATAACAGACCAACTAGCAGGAGCCGCAAGGCGCAGGGAGAGTTCCCTTTTCGTCCAGTCTTGCAGACGCAGGCACATGCTCAAAAGAAACAAAAATTGCGCGAACACTACTCCGGTCGAAACCGACTATTTAAGTGAAAAAATGAAATGACGTGTGGCGAGAGCCTCGAGTCGGGCAAGCTGGTCGCCTGGTGAAAAGTCTTATGAGTTGACGCCACTTCGGCTCTTGCGTGTCGATGAGGATGAAATGACGATGAAGACAACGCAACACCCAGTCCTTGAGAGGAGAAAATCTCCGACCCAGCCGGGAATCGAATCCGGGTCCCTTTGCACAGCATTCGGGAGCGCTTAGGGTTTTTTTTCCAGGGTAAAGGAATAGAAGCTCAGGGGCAAAGTGGACCGGGGTCATTGTACGAGGCCTGGCCGGTGCGATCTGCGACGCCGTGAGACGGGAGATCAGCGCGCCTTCCTGCGTCCGTCGAAGCGGCTGGCAGCCTACGGTTCGGGAGAGCGTTGGGGATGCTGCACCAGGTCTTCTCCAGAAATTGCAGTTTATTAGAAGTTAAGTGATTGGAGATATGGTGTTTCATTTACTTGTTAAATTTTGCTTGTTTCCTTGGTGAGGTCACCAGCCACTTTGTTTTGGTGTCGTCCCACCATTCTTCTCCGTTTGCCCACCCGCGGGAAGGTGGTTATTTATGAATTGGGTGGCCCGTCTTTCGCTTGTGGAGTAGGGGCGGGATAGAGCAATCTGTGGTTTGGGTTGTTCAGTAATCCCCCTGTCAATCTGCGGTACGTTAATAGCTGCCTCTGTCATGTTTGTCGGATTAGGTGTTAACGATTTTATTGCTGAAGGTGTAAAGGCCGAATTCCTGAAATATGTTTTTATCTTCCCTATCGTCTTGAGAGGCGGTATATGTGTAATGTAGAGCATGTTTGTACATTTTATGTAAGACTGCATTTCATGGGTTTTTATTTAAATGGTCATTTTAGTATATAAAGTTGCCACCCTTCCACCGTAAGAGTTTTCTTTTAAAAACAAGTCGCACATTCGGTGGCGAGTAATTTTTTTAATGTGAGTGTTTTGTACCATTTCCATCCCTCCTACGGGGTGCATAGTTCATGTGTTTGTGTGAGTTGTTAAAATTTTTAGTTTAAAGTAATCTGGTGTGTTGCAGATTTGCAACAGTGTAGTGTTTCAGAGGTTGTTGTGAGCGGTCGTGGCTACAGCCGTGTTAAAAAGGAGCGTCAAGGTACTCAGCCCGAAAGCTCATACTGTAAAAAAAAAAAAAAAAAAAAAAAAAAAAAAAAATTCTGCCTCTGAATTAATTGTAACTTGATATTTAGAGGGTACTTTCTGATTTTAATTTTTAAATCTGTTTTTAAAGAAAAGAAAGGGATTTTAGGAATAAAATTTCCATATGTTGAAAGAAATTTGTTTTCATTAGTTACCTACTGGCAACTACTTCCACGATCATATAGTGTGATTAAATGTGTTAATGTTTTTGATGAATCGCTAGTAAATAAAATAAATTCTTTAAGAAAAGATTTTGAAAGTAAATCCACGGTTCAATGGGCATCCCTGTATAGCAGAGCGGCGAATTTGCAAGGTGTTCGACCGTCTACCCTAGACAAGCACTTTCGATGTTGCGTCACGTATAAAACGGAGTACCACCTCGACGAAAGCGCCCGGATAGTACATATTATGAAGAGCAGCAGAAGCGCAAACGACTGACGCGATCAAATACTTGACTGCAATCTATCGCAGTCAGCGCTCCCGGTACGCGACGCACGTTAGCGAGGGCAATCAGGTCCCTGTAGCGGCGCGGATGTTTTGCGTCCCACCCATCGATACCTGGTCCACTGACAGGACACGAGATGTCGTACGCCGAATTCGAGCTGCCTGTATACGTGTGAAGATTTTCATATCACTGTTTAACTTAGTTAATGATCTGTAGTCCGTAATACGTGAACCTCCGCGAGGTTTACGGATTGGGAAGATGATACCTTTCACAAATGCAACAAGAAGTTGCACCTCTGGTGACATGAACTCTTGACATACAGTAGTCCAATAGGGCAACAATAGTCTCTGGAAAGTCTTATAAAACTCCAGGGGTAACCCATCCGGTCCCTGTGATTTATTGGGCGCCCCTTTTCCTACAGCATCCAACACTTGTTCTTCAGTCACAGGTTCTAGCGGTTCTTGTTGGAGTTCTGGAGTAACCGCTGCGTGCGTCAAACCAGCGACAGAAGTAATGATCTCTGGATCAGATTTCTTCTCCGCGTACAGGTGATAATAATGAGTAAACTATGCATTGCTCATGTCTCTTTGTGTGACGTGACGGAGGCCATCTTCTGTCGTCACCTCACGGATCATTATCCTGTATCTTCGCTTACTTTCCATGGCTATATGCTACACGGAGGGCCGTTCGTTGCCGATCTCGACCGTTTGTCGTGTACGAATGATGGTCCCTTCCAGGTGTTGACGCGTCAGCTTTTGCACAGTTGATAGCCATCTGACGATCCGGTGATGGTGGCATAACGGAACACCCCCTGAGGACAGCGTAGTAGAACTCGGTAGTGCTGCGCTGAGGCCTCCATTATGATGATTCCATACTAAAAGTCTTCAAGGTACATCAAAGGCTCGGCTTGGCACAATCGAGCAACCACTGTAAAGCAGATGTGCACGCTCCTCGTCTTCGTAGGCACAGTCTCCACGTGTCTCCCACTGCAGCTTAACATTCCGTTGAGGCCAGGTGGGCGGTGCTAAATTTCCATGGGCTGCGGCTGCGCCACACTTGTTGGTGTCGAAGTGTAATGGTACAGATGACAGCAGAGTGGTCAGTAAATCCTGCTGTCGTGATCGCATCTCTGAGAGAGCGAGAGGTATATATCCTATCAATTCTGCTAGATGAATGTTCCGTAAAGTGCGTGAATCCTGTCTACCACCTTGGATGACGTCTCAAGTGACTACAAACCGAGCTTGCGAATGACAGCGCCAAATGCTGGGCATGGCGAATGCTGAGGAATTTGATCCTTGAGAGGTTTTGTAAATTAAAATCGTCCCCGATTAAATGTTCAAATGTGTGTGAATTCCTAAGGGACCAAACTGCTGAGGTCTTCGGTCCCTAGACTTACACACTACTTAAACTAACGTACACTAAGAACAACACACACACACACACACCCATGCCCCAGGGAGAACTCGAACCTCCGGCGGGAGGGGCCGCGCAATCCGTGACATAGCGCCTCAAACCGCGCGGCCACTCTGCACGGCTCGCCCCCGATCACCATATCATGTATCCTGCTTTGGCATAGTTGTGTTAATTCCTCAGTAAAGAATAGTGAACGTTCACGTCTCTTGCTGGTACCGGACGGTGCGTAAACATTGGACCGTAAGCGCCATGCCCCTGCCATTCGGTAGGTAACGTATATCGGTGGCTATTAACCCTTGTTTGAGGAGTATTGCGACGCCGCTGCCTTTATCCGACGCGTGTGAAGTGCATGCCGTGTATCCGGCAATGTCCTGGAAGCCAGGAACGTGTAGCTCCTGCAATAGGGCCACGTCAGTGTCTGCCGCATAAAGTCCGTCGCGTAACAGTGACAGCTTCTCGCACGACCGGATGGTGCGGATGTTAATCGTCGCGAATCGATATGACGGTCGTTCGCCCTCGAAAGCAGCGGCAATCATCGGTGTACGTAGTGGCGACGAGTTTGCTCATCCCATCGCCACCCTGTCGTTTCTATTATCATGCTGTCAGCAGGAGATGGGGAGGATTGTGTAACTCCCCCCTCTTCTGTATGTGATGTGCCCGTCAAAGAGTGGTCTTCCACATCGTCCGCCCACGAGTTACTGGAAAGAGGCTGTCGGTGTGGTTCATCGGCTACCAGAGAGGCCGTTGTGATTCCTCGCGGCGGCGACGGTGTTCCATCGCCTCCTCCATCTCTGAGCGGGTGTCCAGGAGAAGATAAGTCCATCATCTCAGTTTGTAAAGCGGGAGCAGCATCGGTCGACGCCTGCGGAGCAGAGGCACCCACGACACCGTCGAAATCAGTAGCATCGTTTGTATCTGTCCGTGAGAGACAGTCGTCAACGGCGTCCGTCACCGTTTCTTGTGCTTGCTGGGAGAACGCTTTCTCCGGACGTGCGTCTCCGTGTCAGAATGTGAATGTAGATTCGACTCCTCTACGCCTTCAGAGGGGAGAGCTCGGGTTGGCACGACTCGTGGATCAACAACATCCATCCGCTCGGTGTGCGGAGGCAGTGGCCGTTCGGGTTTGTATGACGACTCCCTTTGCATAATGCGCACGGTATATGCCTCATCAGTAACGTGTCCGTCTGCCTGTGGTAGTAACCGATGCCGACCCCCACCGGCCGACGTCGAAGTTGCCGCTACTTGCGCGCTGGACGTCAGAGTCGCCGTCACTTGTGCATAAGTAACGGGTGGAATCGATGGAGGAACACGTTTGACCCGCTTTTCCTGATGGGATCTGGGTGATCCGCCGCTGCAGTCTGGGCGAACGAGACTCTCCTGTCCACATCCTGCACGACAACCGCCAATGTTCAACTATGGAGGAACATGCTTCGTCAGTTCGATTTTGACCTGTCTTTTGAGTACGGGATACGTTTTAAAAGTCTGCCACTTCTCGGCTTAACGGGGGACTCGGCGGGTACCTCAAAAGGTAGCTCAAATACTCGAAGGCTCCTCATGCCTAGGCCTGCGTGGTCAACGATATGTCCATCTGAGTGCCTAAAGTGGGCTTTGCCGGCAGCGCCGGTAACCACCTTCCTACACGCTTCTTAGTTAATCATCTTAATATTGACTGCACTGGCCGTGATCGAAAAGTGAATACCAATCATGTCCTGTGGATCTAGACGTAGTTCATCACGCAAGAAGTTTTCTACTTCATGTGCTCGCGTTATCGGACATTCGGCTTGCAACGTAAACTTGATAGTGTTCTTCGCCATGTTACTGCAGTGAGCCTGTAGTAGGCGGGAAGTGAACAGAATCGCGTAAGCCACTAGACCGGCGGGAAGCGAGCGCACGACATCACCGCTCCGTCGCTGACGGCCAACTGAGCACTCAGCTGTCGAGGCGGACATTGTGTAAGTGGCGAGGAAACACTTGTCAAGGCTATGGCTATCATTCTTCGAGTAGAGAAAGATGCGCTAGCGACACATCACTTTCCCCAAAGTGATCTCTTACACAACACGCACGATTAACCGAAGTAACATTAGATTATGTGTTAGAAGCAAGAGCATCATCCGTTATGTATTCAGGTTAGATTATGTGACGCTTAACGTGTTACGACAATGGAACTTAATTTTGCAAAATTCCAGAGCAGTTCTATCGGATTTAGTTCTAGATAGTAGGTACGGAACGATTGTCTTGCGAAGTATTTTCCTGGCTGGTGCTCCGAAATGTTTCTTTTTCGTGTATATTTTTGCGTGACACTTCTAAGTTTTCCTGTAATAGTCAGAAAGGAGATGTGACCACGAAGCAAAACTCTGCATTCACAACGATGGAACCTTACCTTCTCTCCTGTTCGACAGTACTCGTCGGATACTGTCACTCCTCGACTTTTTTTTCACGCCGTAGTGTGTAGGGAATATAAATAGTGACTCCTTTATTCAGACAACTTTAAAGATCAAATCCCATAGTTGGAACAGATTTTTCTCAGAATTTCTTTGCTAGCCTGGAAACCCACTTTTGCGTGACAAAATCTGTGAAATGTTTGCAAAAACTCTTTTCCTTGTAGTCTCTGAAATATCACAGAAATTGCTGTCTCATAACACATTTATCTGTATCACCAGCGAAATATTTTTTGTGTTCATTTCACTTGTTCTGCGTTGGGGCAGATGTCTGAATCTTGCTCCGCTCGGCGCCGTGCTTCTCCTCAGTTACGTTTCACACATCGGTTTACTCGAGTTTTCCTTGTCGAAATCTGTTTTCACTTTCCGTCGCCTTTACTGTCAGCGCTACCACACCTTTCTCGTTCTCATTGCACGTAAAGTTAATGACGTTAACAGCAAGTTGTCATGGTCCTGCAAAAGTATTCTCTGCTGCTGCTCTCCCTGATCACTTTTCACGCTCGCACTGACAGGTAACAATGTGCGCTACTTTGAACTTGAGCGAGACCGTACCTCGTCACGTGACCAAATTATTTCCCTCTACTGCTGGATTACCAATTTTTGTTGCCGGGGTAGTAAATCGTTTTTGGCCCACAGCTACAACAAACGCGGAACACATGGAAATTTAATCCTCGAACTCTGCATCCATGTCTACTTTATTATTATGAGTTAAGATTACTGTATTGGTTATAAATGATCATTCCTTCGTAATTTCGTTGAGTACTTTTTGTCTAAAGGAGTTTTCGCATGTGGCGTTACTTTAAACCTTAATTTCCTTGTTGCTCCGAAAACAAGCCTGAATTATTTCCCTCGATTTTTAACTATGTTTTGTAGTCTGCTTAGTGATATTTTGCGTGGAAATACTAGCTCCCTATTTGGTTCCGGATTAATGCGCTTGCCCAAACACTGATTTAGTCATTTTTTGAGACGACGACACCATTGTCTCCATAATTCCACTGCGAACTCTAAAATTCGGTAGGACGACGGTTCAAACCCGCGTCCTGCCATACTGATTTAGGTTTTCCTTGATTTCCCTAAATCACTCCAGACAAATGCTGGGATGGTTTCTTTGAAAAGGCAGGGCCGTTTTCCTTCCCCATCCTCCCCTAATCCGATGGGACCGCTGTCCTCGCTGTTTGGTCCCCTGCCCTAAACCAACCAGCTAACGAACTCGAAACAGAAACTTGTTTTTTACTACGTTATGAGACAATGGGTTCCAAGATATTGTTCTTACAGATACGTTATAAGACAGCAGTAATCTGATAATAAAAGGATTGCAAATGTTGATTGCAATTTTACGTTTGCTCACGACCGATTTCAATTATCCGTTCCTTACAACTGTCGAAGCAGGAAATAGACACAGGCATGGAACATCGGAGTGGATATGCAATGCTGTAATAAAGTAAAGGATATGTAACTAGAACATTAAAGCAGAAATTGGTGATTAAGGACTGCAAAATTGCTATCTAGATCGACGACACATAAACTGAAGAAGTGCATTAAAGGATCTCTGTAACCATCTGTCGGACTTAATGTGAGTTTACATGACAGCATCAATTCTTTCAAACGATATTTAATCATTCTGTATGTTGCTAGTGACTCAGATAGTTCTTACGCTACTGTAGCACAGGTTCAAAACGGATGTACAATACTGACATACTTGGCATTGCTTTCTTTCCTGAGGAAAACGATTGAACCCGCAACAAAAATGTGACACTACGTCTCTCAAAATGAAATAAAAAGAAATAAATCTTCCTTGATACTGATGAGTATTTAACTGGGCAGTGAAGTGTTACTTATATGAGCGTTGTAAGAATCGTTAGCATAACAAGTGACATGATGTTGTCAACCGTTACTGCAACAATACCATACAAACAGCATTTATTCTGTAATAAAAAAATGGTTCAAATGGCTCTGAGCACTATGGGACTTAACATCTGAGGTCATCAGTCCCCTAGAACCTAGAACTAGTTGAACCCAACTAACCTAAGGACATCACACACATCCATGGCCGAGGTAGGATTCGAACCTGCGACCGTAGCGGTTGCGCGGTTCCAGACTGTAGCGCTTAGAACCGCTCGGCCACTCCGGCGGCAATCTGTAATACTGTAGCGTATTCTTCCGATAAACATAGATACGAAATTTAAAAAGATTTGTATTTACAGTAACTACTCACAAAATTCCTTTAATGCTGCAAGGGAGACAATGGAAAGACTTGACCTAAATTGATGGATTACGTGAGTATTGTGATTATCCTACGTGACAAGACTGCTTTACATTTCTATGGGTTACTCTTCGGAGTATGTGATATGATTTTATTTTATTTATTTATTCAAGTCGATCTGATTAGAGCCTTTAGGTCGTCTCTTCTATAGTATCAAGGTTTCAACACACAAAATAAATAATTATTAGTATAATAATAATTAGATTAGTAATAACAATGAATGGAATATCTGAAATCAGTGCTCGCTAGCAACTAATAATAACAGCAGTATAAGAATTACTGCTTATAAAAGTGATAACAACAGTGACAGTATCCATGAGTGCTCACCTTCAGAGTCCGCCTATAGCGCGATAAGACTTACGAACTACTCGTTCTACTATGTGCCACGTTAGGAAGACTAGCTACGTGCCAACTTCCTACTTGTGTCTGCATCCTTCCGCCCAATAGCAATAACATAGAATCGAAGAATGGAAGGGGATATGTCGAAGGTGTGCACGTATACCATAAACTTTTCTTTGCGGGCTGGTGATTGAGCTCGAATAAGATTTTCTTTAACGTGTTCACGGATTCATCATTCTTAAACCAGGGAGCACAAAGCCAGCAGCGGCCGGTTGCTTGAAAAAACAAGAGACAAGCTCCTGTTGGTAGAGGATAGCAAAGCTCCAAAGAATAACCACGCTGGGTCCCGGTCAGAATTCGCCGACAACGGCAACTTCTGATTGTCAATATTGAAATGGTCCTAAAAGCGCTCTCAGTTCCCACTCAAATCTGACTGGAAGCAACTGTATGCTCTGGTAATGTACAAGGGTAGTAAATGTATCACTTGAACTGTAGTGTCTTCCGTAGGCCAAAAAAGCAATTTATGTTTGTTGGACATAAAAGTATACATTTTTGCATAATTAATACCAATTATTGCCATCATCAGAAGTACATCTACATCTACATCTACATCCATACTCCGCAAGCCACCTGACGGTGGGTGGCGGAGGGTACCTTGAGAGTACCTCTATCTGTTGTCCCTTCTATTCCAGTCTCGTATTGTTCGTGGAAAGAAGGATTGTCGGTATGCCTCTGTGTGGGCTCTAATCTCTCTGATTTTATCCTCATGGTCTCTTCGCGAGACATACGTAGGAGGGAGCAATATACTCCTTGACTCCTCGGTGAAGGTATGTTCTCGAAACTTCAACAAAAGCCCGTACCGAGCTACTGAGCGTCTCTCCTGCAGAGTCTTCCACTGGAGTTTATCTATCACCTCCGTTACGCTTTCGCGATTACTAAATGATCCTGTAACGAAGCGCGCTGCTCTCCGTTGGATATCTTCTCTATCTCTTCTATCAACCCTATCTGGTACGTATCCCACACTGCTGAGCAGTATTCAAGCAGTGGGCGAACAAGCATACTGTAACCTACTTCCTTTGTTTTCAGATTGCATTTCCTTAGGATTCTTCCAATGTATCTCAGTCTGTCATCCGCTTTACCGACGATCAACTTTATATGATCATTCCATTTCAAATCACTCCTTATGAGTACTACCAGATAATTTATGGAATTAACTGCTTCCAGTTACTGACCTGCTATGTTGTAGCTAAATGATAAGGGATCTTTCTTTATATGTATTTGCAGCACATTACACTTGTCTACATTGAGATTCAATTGCCATTCCCTGCACCATGCGTCAATTCGCTGCAGATCCTCCTGCAATTCAGTACAATTTTCCATTGTTACAACCTCTCCATATACCACAGCATCATCCGCAAAAAGCCTCAGTGAACTTCCAATGTCATCCACAAGGTCATTTATGTATACTGTGAATAGCAACGGTCCTACGACACTCCCCTGCGGCACACCTGAAATCACTCTTACTTCGGACGACTTCTCTCCATTGAGAATGACAGGCTGCGTTCTGTCTCCTAGGAACTCTTCAATCCAATCACATATTGGTCTGATAGTCCATATGCTCTTACTTTGTTCATTAAACGACTGTGGGGAACTGTATAGAACGCCTTGCGGAAGTCAAGAAACACGGCATCTACCTGGTAACCCGTGTGTGCGCTGATATGAAACTTCCTGGCAAAGGTCCCGAGTTCGACACACAGTTTTAATCTGCCACGATGTTTCATATCAGCGCACACTCCGCTGCAGAGTGAAAATCTCATTCTGGAAACATCCACCAAGCTGTGGCTAAGCTATGTCTCCGCAATATCCTTTCTTTCAGGGGTGTTAGTTCTGCAAGGTTCGCAGGAGAGCTTCTGTAATGTTTGGAAGGTAGGAGACGAGGTACTGGCAGAAGTAAAGCTGTGAGGACGGGGCGTGAGTCGTGCTTGGGTAGCTCAGTTAGTAGAGCACTTGCCCGCGAAAGGAAAAGGTCCCGAGTTCGAGTCTCGGTCCGGCACACAGTTTCAATCTTCCAGGAAGTTTCATATCAGCGCACACTCCGCTGCAGAGTGAAAATCTCACTCTGGAAACATCCCCCAAGCTGTGGCTAAGCTATGTCTCCGCAATATCCTTTCTTTCAGGAGTGCTAGTTCTGCAAGGTTCGCAGGAGAGCTTCTGTAAAGTTTGGAAGGTAGGAGGCGAGGTACTGGCAGAAGTAAAGCTGTGAGGACGGAGCGTCAGTCGTGCTTGGGTAGCTCACTTAGTAGAGCACTTGCCCGCGAAAGGCAAAGCTCCCGAATTCGAATCTCGGTCCGGCACACAGTTTTAATCTGCAGGATGTTTCATATCAGCGCACACTCCACTGCAGAGTGAAAATCTCATTCTTAAGTTTAGTTGTTTCGCCGTAAAAGGCGCACTACCGTCAGTAAATTGTTAAATCGAAAACTCCCACACAGTTATTGGTACTTATTTTGATTTGTTTTGCCCAAGCTTGCAGGATCGTGGCTACATATATTTACGGTGATTTGGAATAGTTGAAAAAGAAACATATACTCTATTATGTTTCTTTATTTTCATTCATCATAAAACAAAAAATATTGGTCCACTTCAAATCGGCCAACGGCCAAATTTTTAAAAATTCTCTACCCCGTGCTAGAGCCAGAGCGGCAATCAAGGCGCCTAGTTTGCAACATCTACACTGACGGAAAATAAAATCGCAACACTAAGAAATAGTAAAAATAGTGAAATTTTGGGAATTTATTTTTCTAGGTGACATACATATACGATTAACATTGCAAGATCACTGGTTAATGTAAGCGCGAGAAAAGCCACCGCAAATGTGAAATACTCGTAGATTAATAACCGATGGAGCTGCCAGAACGTTGAACACAAGCACGCAAATGTTAGTTTTCTAGATGGAGATCCACGCCAGTTGCACTCAGTCGGTCAACGCAGGGACGATTAACACTGGTGGTGGACGACGCCGGAGTTGTCGTCCAACGATGTCCCACACGTGCTCGATTGGAGACAGATCTGGTGATCGAGCAGACCAAGGCAACATGTCGGAGCTCTGTACAGCACATAGGGCTACAACAGCGAAATGTGGGCAAGCGTTATTGTGTTGAAAAGCACCGCCTGGAATGCTGTTCATGAATGGCAGCACAACAGGTCGAATCACCAGACTGACGTACAAACTTCCATTCAGTGATAACCACGAGAGTGCTCCTACTGCCATTCCAATCGCACGCCAGACCACAACTCCAGATGTATGTCTTGTGTGTCTAGGCTGCAAAATTCAAATGGCTCCAAGCACTATGGGACTTAACACCTGAGGTCATCAGTCCCATAGAACTACTTAAACCTAACTAACCTAATTACATCACACACATCCATGGCCGAGGCGGGATTCGAACCTGAAACCGTAGCAGCAGCGCGGTTCCGGACTGAAGTGCCTAGAACCGATCGGCCACAGCGGCCGGCTTCTAGGCTGCAAATAGGTTGGTAGCAGACGTTCGTTTAGCCTCCTTCTAACCAACACACGAGCATCACTCGCACCGAGGCCGAACCGGCTTTCGCCAGAAAGCAACGCAGGCACCCGACACCGCTGTCCAATGAGCTCTCGCTTGACACCACTGAAGTCGCAGACGGCGGTGGATTGGGGTCTGTGGAAGCCACGTTACGGGGCTGTCCTTGATGTAACCGATTTGTTAGAGCTCGTTTGTCGCTCTGGTGCAAACTGCTGTTCGAATTCCTAATACAGACATAGTACGATGTGCCATAGGCATACGCCGAACACGGCGGCCTTCCGACTCGGTAGTGCCCCGTGGCCGTCTCCTTGCTAGCGAATCTTCCCCTGGCCACCGCTGCAAGTAATCATGTACAGAGGCTACGTTCCTGCCAAGTCTTTCTGCGATATCGCAGAAGGTGGATCCAGCTTCTCGTAGCCCTATTATTTATTGACCTCGGTCAATCTGAGTGAGCTGCTGCAATGGTATTTTCGTCGCTTTTAAGTCATTCTTGACTAACATTAACTCACCACATCCAGACTTTATGGTAACTAACGCTAACGACCGTTACAGCGTGTTTCTGAAGCAAACCTGATTTTCATCCTCATAATGGCGCCACTAGCGCCATTTTTATGCGACTGGCGCGAAACTGGGGTAGACCTCATTCTTCAGATGTAGAAACACTCCTACCAACTTTCGTTTATTTCCCTCAACTCCTTCTTGATGCTGGGACCTTTTTTTCGTACGTTTGGGAATGACAACCTGGAATAACAGTCGATACTGGATGCGGTATGACCACATGATCGATCTAAACTGCCTCATATCACCCAAACTTGAGGACCAGGTCATGATGCAGGGAAGTGACCTCATGGAGAAGAGGGCATAATGTTCTGTTGACCATGCATAGTGATGCCTCCAAGTCACATGCAAGAATGGCTTTCAGCACACAGACACTGCAGAGATAACCAAACAGAAAGTTTGAAGAACAGAACTGGGACACCACAGCACAGTTTAGAGTGCTGACGTATACAGTAAACAAGTACACATACAGTCATTCTTGACACAGGATAACGTCATCAGTGTAGACCATGGATACAAATATTCTGACTATCACAGCTCAGTTCTCAGTTTTGCGGCTAACCAGTCTCCAGGTGTAACGTGTGACGCTCCACGCACAGCACGCATAGATGAGTATGATCTATGACACAACAGGCAGTCCGGCCTGAAGGACTTGACTGATGTGGGCTGCTGGCATGGGAGGCTGGCGCATCGTTTCCATCTCCGTTCAAAGAAGATTTGGGTGCCTCCCACCACTAGGCCCGCTGGAGACTTGGCTGATGGTATCTAATGAGCTGCAGAGCTCCCACTGACGTGCATATACGAGCCGGCACATCATAGCTCGTTCTCTGGCTGTATGGCTGTGACGTAACAAATGGCTCTGAGCACTGAGGTCATCAGTCCCCTAGAACTTCGAACTGCTTAAACCTAACTAACCTAAGGACATCACACACATTCACGCCCAAGGCAGGATTCGAAGCTGCGATCGTAGCAGTCGCGAGGTTCCTTACTGAAGCACATAGAACCGCACGGCCACAGCGGCCGGCCGTGACGTAACACTTCACGACTGCGGCAGCGTTGTGCAGAGCTGCTGTCTGTGTCGGTGTGGTGCAGTCTATGACATCAACAAGAGTGCCCTGGTGTAGTGCGCACAAAACGCCATAGCTACTAGACGTGCACCCAGCTGTGGAAGCATCTGGAGACTGGAAGCGGTAGGGGTTCACTCAGAGCACTGTAGAGGAAATGCTGAGCACTGGAGGGAAAATGCCATTGTAAACTGAAGCTTACACTCACCTTTTTTGTAAATATTAAGTGGGTTCCTTCCATGCCCACAACTGCATGGTGACCATTCATAAAGTTATACCTCTGCTTTTTTTAGTATCGAAGGAGAAATCCGTCGAAAATGCAGCGATTTATTTTCGCCTGGCTTGTTAACAACTTGTAACTTTCCGAGAAGCGTCATGAGTGGCGATGTTTGAGTAAAACCTACTCATTTCTGTGGCTGCCAAGTCAAAATTTGCTTCTTTTGCCAAAAAATGGCAGAGTTTACACTGTCTCACCTCACTGATATGTTGTGCAGACACACTGCGAGAGAATTCTGGTGTATTTAATTTATTAAGTGAGTAAATGAAGAAAAGTAAAGTCAGTAGCTTATGAAAAAGCACATCCTCGGTGCTAAAAAAAACTTATACCTTCACATATGTTGTTCCAAAACCCAGAGCATTTCCCGTTTCACTAGCTAACGATGCCCCTTAAAAATTACGTTCTTTCAGTGAAAAAGTCTTTAGTTATTGGAGTAACACGATAGATAATGAAATTTTACACAATAACGATATGGTAAAATACTCTCCTTTTCACGTGCTGTCATTTGCCAGAATCTCATTTCTGTACCTCAAACAGTTTACGAAATATAATATTGAATATTTCACTGTGGCTTTATCACTGGCGCGGCGCGATCGCAAATGTCAGATTAATTTTATCTTGTATATGTAGCAAAACATGACAGAATCATAGCGACCTCTATTTTTCATTGCAAACTTTTTCAAATTTCGTGCAGTATCGTACTTTCACGTAAATTTCACAATAAATATGACTGGTAACGCAATTATGGACACATCTTCATGAAACTAACATGTAAAGCTATAACTAAAGCGAAAATGAAATTTTTTAGCGAATATTGTCTGTAACACCGTTTGATATTTTTTTCTTCTTTACCTGCTGGTGGCCACCAGAGGCAGTGCGACAAACACCGGCCTAGCGTCGGCCCACTGTCTGTGACGTCACGACGTCACGATGCACAGGGTACACACGCCTTCGTCGCCGCGGCAGCCGAGACGGCGGGCCGCGCTGGCATCAGCGCGCACTGGCGCGCACAGTGCCCTCCTGCCCAGTCTGCTACTGGCAGCCCTGAGGTAACGCCACTGTGCACCCACGAATAACAAACTAGCATTCTGTTAACAATGTCTCATCATCAGCTTCTTCGGGGCTTCTAGAGATCCCCACCACCGCACACCACTCCACACGATCCTGTCAACTTAAGACTTGGAGGCTCTCTATAGAATCAACGCAAACTGTTGCTCTCGTTACTCTGCCAGTAACTGGCGTGATCGGCAGAACTCTCTCCGGACCACCGCACAAGTGATCACCTTCTGTTGAAACCGCTTCTTCTAGTACAGTGACTCGTAACGTGATTCCCATCACGTCTACTAAGCCCTACGTTAGAATTACGAACTGTCTTATGAACCAAATTATGACTTGCACAATTCCCAGTGCCACTAAAGAGCAATTTTCAGTGCGGTTCAGTGGCTCAAAATAGAGTACAATGACTCTCATAAATTGCCAGTTCTGTTTCCTTGCAAACCATATTTATAGCATACTGATCCGACCAGACTGACGTCTGGATAGAAGTGCACATACTACACAAACTGAAAATCACTTACAAAAAATCAAAATTAAAAGTAAACCATATGCTTCACATGCATATAAAGATCTCCTCTGTGTATACAACCTTCTTCCATGGCTAACATACTGTTAGCAATGATTAAATCGTGCTCTGTTCAAAACTCAGCCAGGCTGCTTCCCCTTTCAGTCCTTTCTCCCAAACCATTTCCCTTCCTCTTCCTGGAATATCAATTAAATTTCCGTCTCCTAATTGAAAAGAATAATTTTGTTTTCTCATAATATATTCTTGTAATGTCTGTGGAGGTAGTGGGCGTCAATACTTGTTGAAGAGCGTCATGAAAAGCAATGTCTCCGAATTTTTTATGTGGAAATACTTATTAAAATTCTACATCTTTGGCCGGCCGCTGTGGCCGTGCGGTTCTAGGCGCTTCAGTCTGGAACCGCGTGACCGCTACGGTCGCAGGTTCGAATCTTGCCTCGGGCATGGATGTGTGTGATGTCGTTAGGTTAGTTAGGTTTAAGTAGTTCTAAGTTCTAGGGGACTGATGACCAGAGATGTTAAGTCCCATAGTGCTCAGAGCCATTCTACATCTCTTCATGTGTACATATTTGCAGCCGTCTGCCGCTAGAGGTCTCCACATTGTAGCGTGTACTATAGTGGTGTGTAACGTCACTGTGTAGGCGTGTGAGAAACAGCGGGCTGTAATCGCACGTAGAATTGCAAGAGTCCGTCCACATATGGACCACCCTCTTCTGCAGCTTGAGACTGCCGGAGCACAAACGAGCGTCGCGACATTTGCAACAATCAAACGCCTTGGCTTCACTGTCACTGTCACCCATAATCGTCCACACTGTCCCCACCTGGCACCATTCGACTGCCATCTGTTTCCAGAACTTAAAGAACACGTTCGGCGAATTCAATTTGATAGTGATGAAGCGCTGTAGGCTGAGCTGAGGTGGTGGCTCCGTCAACAAAGTCAGACATCACACAATGTCGGCATCATCATACTGGTCTCTCGTTGGAAGAAATGCGCTCGTCGCCGGGGTACTACATTGAGGAATAAATATGTAGGCACTAAGAATAAAGATGCAGAGCGTTAGTAAAGTTAGTTTTATTCAAAAATCTTTAAGAGTTTCCAGAAAAAGAATTAGGAGGCATTGGTTTCCAGCACACACTCGTACTGTGGCTCTTGGCTTTGAGTCTATCTTGCCTAATAATGCGTTTAGACCGTTCTTCATTGTATGTGACCACGATTCCTATTTTCCTACTCATTAAGAGACCCAGTCTTGCTTTACCGCTATTATATTTCGTGTTTATAACCCTCTACTCGCCTGACCATAAACCATGTTTTTATTGAAGTCGCACTTCATTCATTACTTCTACATTCAACTTTAGCCTATTCTATTCTTTGACTTTGTCAGTGGGGATATACGCGATCTGTTGATTTAAAACATGTGTGGATAAAAATCCTACATTATGTTCGCAAATTTTCTTTATGATTACAGGTTTCGGTTCATTGACTAGGCATCTTGAGACTTGTTGTTGTTGTTGTGGTCTTCAGTCCTGAAACTGGTTTGATGCAGCTCTCCATGCTACTCTATCCTCTGCAATCTTCTTCATCTCCCAGTACCTACTGCAACCTACATCCTTCTGAATCTGCTTAGTGTATTCATCTCTTGGTCTCCCCCTACGATATTTACCCTCCACGCTGCCCTCCAATACTAAATTGGTGATCCCTTGATGCCTCAGAACATGTCCTACCAACCGATCCCTTCTTCTGGTCAAGTTGTGCACAAACTCCTCTTCTCCCCAATCCTATTCAATACCTCCGCATTAGTTATGTGATCTACCCATCTAATCTTCAGCATTCTTCTGTAGCACCACATTTCGAAAGCTTCTATTCTCTTCTTGTCCAAACTATTTACCGTCCATGTTTCACTTCCATACATGGCTACACTCCATACAAATACTTTCAGAAACGACTTCCTGACACTTAAATCTATACTCGATGTTAACAAATTTCTCTTCTTCACAAACGTTTTCCTTGCCATTGCCAGTCTACATTTTATATCCTCTCTACTTCGACCATCATCAGTTATTTTGCTCCCCAAATAGCAAAACTCCTTTACTACTTTAAGTGTCTCATTTCCTAATCTAATACCCTCAACATCATCCGACTTAATTCGACTACATTCCATTATCCTCGTTTTGCTTTTGTTGATGTTCATCTTATATCCTCCCTTCAAGACACCATCCATTCCGTTCAACTGCTCTTCCAAGTCCTTTGCTGTCTCTGACAGAATTACAATGTCATCAGCGAACCTCAAAGTTTTTATTTCTTCTCCATGGATTTTAATACCTACTCCGAATTTTTCTTTTGTTTTCTTTACTGCTTGCTCAATATACAGATTGAATAACATCGGGGATAGGCTACAACCCTGTCTCACTCCCTTCCCAACCACTGCTTCCATTTCATACCCCTCGACTCTTGTAACTGCCATCTGGTTTCTGTACAAATTGTAAATAGCCTTTCGCTCCCTGTATTTTAACCCCGCCACCTTTAGAATTTGAAAGAGAGTATTCCAGTCAACATTGTCAAAAGCTTTCTCTAAGTCTACAAATGCTAGAAACGTAGGTTTGCCTTTCCTTAATCTTTCTTCTAAGATAAGTCGTAGTGTCAGTATTGCCTCACGTGTTCCAGTATTTCTACGGAATCCAAACTGATCTTCCCCGAGGTCGACTTCTACTAGTTTTTCCATTCGTCTGTAAAGAATTCTTGTTAGTATTTTGCAGCTGTGACTTATTAAACTGATAGTTCGGTAATTCTCACATCTGTCAACTCCTGCTTTCTTTGGGATTGGAATTATTATATTCTTCTTGAAGTCTGAGGGTATTTCGCCTGTTTCATACATCTTTCTCACCAGATGGTAGAGTTTTGCCAGGACTGGCTCTCCCAGGGCCGTCAGTAGTTCCAATGGAATGTTGTCTACTCCGGGGGCCTTGTTTCGACTCAGATCTTTCAGTGCTCGGTCAAATTCTTCACGCAGTATCGTATCTCCCATTTCATCTTCATCTTCTTCCATTTCCATAATATTGTCCTCAAGTACATCGCCCTTGTATAAACCCTCTATATACTCCTTCCACCTTTCTGCTTTCCCTTCTTTGCTTAGAACTGGGTTTCCATCTGAGCTCTTGATGTTCATACAAGTCGTTCTCTTATCTCCAAAGGTCTCTTTAATTTTCCTGTAGGCAGTATCTATCTTACCCCTAGTGAGATAAGCCTCTACATCCTTACATTTGTCCTCTAGCCATCCCTGCTTAGCCATTTTGCACTTCCTGTCGATCTCATTTTTGAGACGTTTGTATTCCTTTTTGGCTGCTTCATTTACTGGATTTTTATATTTTCTCCTTTCATCAATTAAATTCAATATTTCTTCTGCTACCCAAGGATTTCTACTAGCCCTCGTCTTTTTACCTACTTGATCCTCTGCTGCCTTCACTACTTCATCCCTCAAAGCTACCCATTCTTCTTCTACTGTATTTCTTTCCCCCATTCCTGTCAATTGTTCCCTTATGCTCTCCCTGAAACTCTGTACAACCTCTGGTTCTTTCAGTTTATCCAGGTCCCATCTCCTTAAATTCCCATCTTTTTGCAGTTTCTTCAATTTTAATCTACAGGTCATAACCAATAGATTGTGGTCAGAGTCCGCATCTGCCCCTGGAAATGTCTTACAATTTAAAACCTGGTTCCTAAATGTCTGTCTTACCATTATATAATCTATCTGATACCTTTTAGTATCTCCAGGATTCTTCCATGTATACAATCATGAGTCTTAAACCAAGTGTTAGCTATGATTAAGTTGTGCTCTGTGCAAAATTCTACCAGGCGGCTTCCTCTTTCATTTCTTAGCCCCAATCCATATTCACCTACTACGTTTCTTTCTCTCCCTTTTCCTACAATCGAATTCCAGTCACTCATGACTATTAAATTTTCGTCTCCCTTCACTACCTGAATAATTTCTTTTATTTCATCATACATTTCTTCAATTTCTTCGTCATCTGCAGAGCTAGTTGGCATATAAACTTGTACTACTGTAGTAGGTGTGCGCTTCGTATCTATCTTGCCCACAATAATGCGTTCACTAAACTGTTTGTAGTAGCTTACCCGCTTTCCTATTTTCCTATTCATTATTAAACCTACTCCTGCATTACCCCTATTTGACTTTGTGTTTATAACCCTGTAGTCACCTGACCAGAAGTCTTGTTCCTCCTGCCACCGAACTTCACTAATTCCCACTATATCTAACTTTAACCTATCCATTTCCCTTTTCAAATTTTCTAACCTACCTGCCCGATTAAGGGACCCGACATTCCACGCTCCGATCCGTAGAACGCCAGTTTTCTTTCTCCTGATAACGACATCCTCTTGAGTAGTCCCCGCCCGAAGATCCGAATGGGGGACTATTTTACCTCCGGAATATTTTACCCAAGAGGACGCCATCATCATTTAATCATACAATAAAGTTGCATGCCCTCGGGAAAAATTACGGCCGTAGTTTCCCCTTGCTTTCAACCGTTCGCAGTACCAGCACAGCAAGGCCGTTTTGGTTATTGTTACAAGGCCAGATCAGTCAATCATCCAGACTGTTGCCCTTGCAACTACTGAAAAGGCTGCTGCCCCTCTTCAGGAACCACACGTTTGTCTGGCCTCTCAACAGATACCCCTCCGTTGAGGTTGTACCTACGGTACGGCTATCTGTATCGCTGAGGCACGCAAGCCTCCCCACCAACGGCAAGGTCCATGGTTCATGGGGGGGTCCTGAGACTTAAAATACAGAAAATTTCTTATGAAAAGCGAACAATATAAAATGCCTTCAATATTTTAATTTCCATTATGTAGTAAATACCAATCTAAAATGTTCGTGTGTGACAATCATTACACATCACCGTATTCTTAGAGTTAAGACTCCCTAGTTAAATGCCTATATGATTTTTTTTATTCAACTACGTCGACTTAGCTCTAAGAATGAGTTAATGTGTAATGATTATCACGCACTGAACAACATTTTAGACTGCTATGTATTGCATAAAGTAAATTCAAATATTGAATGTATTTACATTGTTCACTTTTTATATGCCATTTTCTGTGTTTTAAATCTTACAATCAGACAATTTGCGATCTTGATGTAGGATTTTTATCCCCACATGTTTCAATCTATCCACCTCTCTTCTTAAATTGTCTGACCTCTCTACCCGAATGAGAACTTTCCATGCTGCGAACCATAGAATGCCAGCTTGTTTCTCATGATGACGACGTCTTCTTGAAAAGTCTCTGCCTAAGAATCCGATTTGAAAATTGTTTTGCCATCAAAATATTTTATCCGACAGGATACCATTGTCGTTATGTATAACTGTATGTCCCTGGGACATATAAGACCTGTAGCTTCGCATTATCTTCAACCGCTCTTTACTACCCATATGTTAGCCCGCCATCTGCACATGCACCCCTCCGCTCTGGTTTCACGTACTGTGTGGCTACCTGTATCGCAGGAGCACGGTAGCCACCCTGCCACCGGCTACGTCCACGGTTCACTTGGAGATCATAATTTTTACCGCATCTAATTTCCTCATAGAATGCTGAATCATTTGCGGAATGCCTGAGATTCCAATTAGTATTACCCAATAAGTCATTTTATAACACGCATTACAACGACCCTACCACACGTTTTTGGGGAGGATCGGATATCACTTCAGTCTCTGTTGATTCTACTTCTTCTCTCCCCGTAAAGGAAGTTTCAGTGCAATCGGAAACCTTTGTTGAACGTACCATAGAAACTACATATTTTAGATGCGTAAGAGATTCTGTATCGTCTTACTAGCCTCTATCTATGCCACTATGGGAATCTCATGTGGAGGGGGAGACTTGGCTCTAACACGATGTGACGTGGCCCTGTATGGCGAGTTTTCGCCACAAAATCCAAACGTGTCGGCAGATTAAAAATGCGGCAGCACACTGTGAGTTTTCTTTTATTTTTGACGACATTTTATTTTCTAAATTTTGTATTTTACTGTGACGCTGCAACTAGCAGAAATAATTCGCTGCGTTAAGCAGCACTGCATAATACAGCGATAGCAAGTGCGGAGGTCTTTCCTACGCAGGCGATAAAGAAGGGGCCTTTGGCGCAGTAATGAGTCATTGGAAAGAGGAGGTGTACTCGAGTCGCGAGGAAAAAAATCTCCCTTGAACATATATACGTGGGGAGACCACATACATTTAGTAGCGAAACTAAGAATTTTCCTTATCAGATATCAGTTACCAAAGTCCGCTTTTGATAGACAAAGTACTAGAGGAGCATGTCTGTGATTAGAGTTTCAGTACAAAGATACCACGATGTTGTAAACGAGTTAAAACAGGAAATAAATGCATGTTGCTAAGTAACCGATGATTTTCCGGAACCCTATCAAATTTTACGAAATATTCAAGAGATTTCAGCTGCTTGACCATGTAGTCAGTCGGCGACAGGTTGTAATCAGAGTCTGCTCTTTTGTCTCAGTCAGCACTGGGATGTAATCTGAGTTTGTCCTCTGTACTAATCATCTTAACTATGCTCTTGGTTGTAAGGTTTCTAGTTATTTTCGGTTGTCGAGGAATACGATGTAAGCTCTATATTTTCATTCAATGTCGTACTTCATATTTTTACTCTGCAAATTTTTCAAACGCAGATTTTCACTAGTTGATTCTAAGTACGAGCAATGTGACGTTTGTTTGCTAGTAGCATTGTTATTGCTGTGGCATTCAAAGAGCAGATGCTCAGTGAGTCGTGTGCTGGTCATGCATCTGAGTGGTCTGGATATAGCTTTCAGAGCACAGAGATAACATACGAAGGATACGGAATTTTGTAAATATGCTTTTGTAAAGATTAATTTCAGAAGTGAAGATTTCCAGTTACTGTTGTTGCTGCACTGCTTGCTATGTGTTTGAAAAGCGGGAAGTTTTAATAGCATTTTTCTTAGTCCGTTTAGGTTATTTAGTTGCATTGCTCAGAAATAATAAAGTTATTGGTTCACAAGCCTTGCACTCAGAAGTTATAGATTTACCACTCCATTACCACTTAAATAATTAATTTTATGGCAGAGTAATATTTGTTATAAAAAGGTAATTCTTGTAAAGATTATTGTAATTATCAAACAACGAGTTTTCCTTACTCATAATATAGTTTTTCGATTTATTTAGCATGCTTAATTGCTACCACCGTTTCCTGACGAAAGTGTGTACCACATTGCACTGTGTGGAACACAGTGGCTAAGACCGAAGCATGCTTAACACAGTTGCACCTTCTTGCATTGCACTGCACACGTTTTTCACTCTTTTTGTTTAGCTAATCTGCTGCTGCGCTACATATTTCTCTACATCACATCGAGCAGGACCCGAGTTTCCATTGCCACAGGTAAGCTATGAAAATTTGTTAGGACCAGTTACATTACAGTCAAGGTAACAAGGTTATTCACAGTTAGATGTTGTTTTACAAAATTATTATTTGGCTCAGTTTACATAAAGTCCTTGTGCAGGCATTTTTATTCTTGCAGTGCATTGCTACATTTGCGTGTGCGTTATTTACTGTTTGGCATTTTATTTAGTCAGATTGCCAGCGCAGATTTATAGTAGAAGCATTTTGGTTATTTATTCTTTCAAAATTCGATTGGGAATTTTATATAGCATTTTTACTGTGTTAATATTATGTGGTGAAATTGCAAGTTACGTACTGTACCACTGTTCACCGGGCAGTATAATACAGAATCACACAGGACCGTTTCTCTAGTTTACAGTTCTGATTTTCTAATGAATTTGGCAGAAGCTAACTGCAACAACAGAATACAGTTACATAGTTTCAGATAGTATGCCGACTTACTTTATCAGAAAGCGTTTTCGTAATTAAACCATTTGTGTTGTTGACGACAACAGTGCACACACACAGGAAACCAGTCCACTGCAAGTTTTGTTCACAACAACAAATAAATTTTTAATTCACAATAGTCACACGGTTTTTATTAATCTTTTAGGTGAATAATTTCAAATAGTACATTGTAAACTGTTTACGGTCTTCTCTAACAAATGCATCGTAATGGCATCCCGGAACCTATTTTAAGTTGACTATGTACCGACATTTCTACTTGTAATCCCAGATCGCCTCCTTGCAATTTCTTAAGAACCGTATGTGCTACCTACAACAACTGCTTCGAAGGACAGCATCAACGAAAGTTCTACGGAGAACAGGTAGCAGGAAATTACATTAGCAAATTAATTAAGCTAATCCAAGGAAGAGTTAACTGAAGTTACGCAGTCTCCAGCCTGAAGAGATGAACAGCGGTACTCTACGTCACGTATGCCGCTTGCTGCGTGTCGTGTTTAATCGGAGAAACTTCTACGGTGGTTTTGAGCCGCGAGGGAATATTGCAGCATCTCGTGAGCTTTACCGGAAGACTTAATTGTTAATAGTTTCATCACATCCGGAAGGCATTCGATACACTTCTGTAATGTCGTTTAGTGAAGCTTACCGTGCATCGGGCCAGATTCGTTATTGGGTTCAGGACTTTCTTGTAAATACAAATCAACCGGCCCTTTTTAACAGAAAAATTCTACTGGTGTAATGGTAATTTCGGGAATAACCCAAGAGAATGTTAGAGGGCCGCTACTGTCTACAGCTGTGGTGGTCAACCAGGGTCCTGCCGTTCGACTTTTCATGGTGGTGGTGGATAGTATGGATTTAAAACACATTTCCTTTAGGTTTTCGTAAAATTGCTACAAAACATGCGATCAAATGAAACTGTATGGTTCCAGAGACCTTTTCAAGTCTCAACCATTTATGATTTATGCATTTCAGACTGAAGTGACGAATGAAAAATGCATTGAGGTTGGCATTCGAACCCGGAAAATACGCTGAGCACTACGCCACCCTGGCACAACTGCACAGTGTATCGGAGCACACCTCCACCGTCGATCCAAAGTCCTGCCCCCGCCTGAGCCCAGTTAGTACTCCTCATACACTCGAACAGCGTCGCAGAGGCCCTCCAACTATATTGGCATAGCAGCTCAGCATCGAACGAAATGAGAGATACTGCCTGAAACCCAGGGACTGGTGCTTTAATCAAATGGAACTAGATGGTTCCACAGACCTCTTCAGATGTATATATGTTGACTAATCCGACCAACGGAAATTTGTTCCCGGCCGGGATTCGAAGCCGGGTTCTCAACCACTAGACATGAGTTTATCACTACGCCACCCTGGCACAGTGGCTTTGCTCAGCTGCACAGACCACCCTGGCACGCCTCTCTCCTCAATCCACATTCCCATTCACGCCTCAGCCAACGGCGTAGTGGTCAGCGCATGTGCCTAGTGAGCATGAGACCTGAGTTTGAATCCCCGCCTTCGTACAAATTTTCACCCGTCACTTCAGTCGCATATATTCCTATGTTTTAATTTACTGTAACTCTGCTATTTTATTAAAATAAAGTTACTTCCTTACTTCATATTACTATTAATGTGGAGCTGGTGGGCTGTTACAAAATTTTACCGCTAACAGCGATACAAAAGTGGTCGGTAGGTAAGAAAGATTGATTACCACTGGTGTACAGTTTATATTGACGTTCTAATGGATAACGTTGGAAGCTCAGTGAATCTCCTCATGGACGATGCTACTTTCTGTTGCTGTTATCTGTAGAAATGTTGCAACGCCAGAAAACTAGGCAAATGGAGGGAGGCCTGCCGAGGACTGACGATTGGTGGAGTTGACACTGAACACGAATAACTGCAAAGTATAGCAAATAAATAGGCGAGGAGATCCCCTGTTTTTCCATTACACAGTAGTCCACAAATCACTGGAAATAGTACGTACCGTCAAATACGTAGGAGTAAACAATGAGAGCTGCCTGAAGCGAAATGGCTCATAAAACGAAAAGTATTAAAAAGACGAGTATATATCAGCTTGACATTCGTTGGGGAAAACATATGGAACTGAAATTCCTCCACAAAAAAGGTGTCATATAAAACAATCGTTTGAACGATTAGTGAGTATCGTTCACCGCTGTCAGACCCTTACCGTGCAGAATTAATACACACATCAAAAAAAGTTTTGCATCACCCTAGTTCCCAGAACTCCTGAAGACAGACCTTGACAGTCCCTCTGACTGTCTAGAGATGTCACTCAAACCGCCCAAAGATGTAAACAACAATGCATGAGCAGTGCCTATTTGACGGAGGGGGTCCGACAGCCGATCAGTTCCAGTCATTCCACCAAGAAGGAGGTACACGGCTCGTGTTGTCTGTAGTTCAACCGTGCCTGGATGGTCAATACCGCGTTTCTATCGCTTCTGCATTGTTACTCTGAGGCAGGAAGGGCTCTCAACAAGGGAAGTGTCCAGGCGTCTCGGAGTGAACCAAAGCAATGTTGTTCGGACATGGAAGAGAGACACAGAGACAGGAACTGTCGATGACACGCTTCGTTCAGGCCGCCCAAGGGCTACTACTGCAGCGGATGACCGCTACCCACGGATTATGGCTCGGAGGAAGCCTGACAGCAACACCACCGTGTTGAATAATGCTTTTCGTGCAGCCACAAGACGTCATGTTACGACTCAAACTGTGCGCAATAGGCTTCATGATGCGCAACTTCACTCCCGACGTTCATAGCGAGTTCCACCTATGCAACCACGAGAGCATGCAGCGCTATACAGATGGGCCCAACAACATGCGGAATGGACCGCTCAGGATTGGCATCACGTTCTCTTCAACAATGAATGTCGCATATGCCTTTTACCAGATAATCGTCGGAGATGTATTTGGAGGCAACACAGTCAGGCTGAACGCCTTAGACAGACTGCCCGGTGAGTGCAGCAAGGTGGAGGTTCCCTGCTGTTTTGGGGTGGCATTATGTGGGGCCGACGTACGCCGCCGGTGGTCATGAAAGGCGCCGTAACGTCTGTACGATACGTGAATGCCATTCTCCGACCGATAGTGCAAACATTCTCCAGACATAAACCCTATCCAACATGCTTGGGATAGATTGACAAGGGCTGTTTATGAACGACGTGATCCACCAACTACTCCGAGGGATCTACGCCGAATCGCCGTTGAGGAGTGGGACAATCTGGACCAACAGTGTCTTGATGAACCTGGGGATAGTATGCCACGACGAATACAGGCACGCATCAATGCAAGAGGACGTGCTACTGGGTATTAGAGGTACCGGTGTGTGCAGCAATCTGGACCACCACCTCTGTAGGTCTCACTGTATGGTGGTACAACATGCAATAGAAACGGCGGAAATGATGTTTATGTTCATCTCTATTCCAATTTTCTGTACAGGTTCCAGAACTGTCGGAACCGATTTGATGCAAAACTTTTTTTGATGAGAAGACAGAAGGAAGACGTAAGTACGTTCGTCAGGCGATCGTTTACTCTCCGTTAGGTCGTTACGGAGGAGCTCAACAGACACCAGCAGCAGCCGCTACAAGAGAGGCTTTGCGCGGCATGGAGCGACTTGCTGTTGAAGTTTCGCGAGTGTACGTCCCGAGAAGAGTCGAACTACATTTTTTTTCCTCCCAAAATGTATCTCGCAAACATGACCACAACCGGAAAAACAGAAAAGTTAGATCGCGTAATCAGCTTTATCGACAATCAATCTTCCCACGTGACATTCGTGAATGGAACATGAAATGGGGAAGAAGATAGCGTTAACAGAAGTTCCCTCCACCACATACCGTTAGCCGGCTGTGGATTATAACTGTTAATGAAGATGGGATATTTCAGTTTTTGAGGTTGGCAGACGTAGTGGGGGCACGCTGTGCACACCGTAATTACTCTCTGAATGAGACGTATCCTGCTAAATTTACGCCAGAAATATAAAAACCACCACTTCCTCGTCCTGAAGAATATCGAGCCACAAACAATTAACCAGTATTCGTTGAGGAAATTCCCACTATTATACGAAAGAGACTGATTTTAATTGGCACCTGACAAGTCTTTTAACATTCCATGTTATTCGCGACCAGACAGTGATTGTGTTGTTGTTTTTATTCGAGAGTAGGAAATTAACTGCGTTTGGCAATAAGCATTCAATCCCTTACGTTGCGATGCAGTTATCGTCATGGCGTGTGGGAGTAGCTGGTTGGGCATATTTACAGACGTGGATCTCTGTCAGACTTGTTTAATACATATATCACGCAAGAAGTTGAACTTATTAACAAAGATCTGGTTAACTGATTTCCAATTAACAGCGATATCTTTGAGTAGTATATACACATAACAATAAACTCTGCTACTAATGTCTTATAATATTCAATTATGTTGAGTTCTAAAAGAATCTTTTCATATAAGTCAATTAACTTATAAAATCAGCTACAAATAGCGCTGAAACGAAATACAGAAGTCAGGCAAAATATCTTTAGAATAGCTAGCAAACAGATTCTACGTATGGTCCGTACTCAATATCCTTGGCGCTAGCAACTATACCCTGAACACCGCGGAAAGAAATATTCATTGGTTGTGTTATATAAGTGACGACGATTCATGTTGTGTTATCCACATGGAATATCTGAACACAGTTTACAGAGACAGGGTCTTGTTAGCAGGAACTTTATGCATTGGCACACTTCATAGCGAAGTAGAGAAAGCTATAATTTTTAGAAAACAATGTTATCTTTATAAGCAATTTTCAGAACACAAAATCTTCTTTAACTTGAGTTAGTATTTAAAGAATTTATATTGTTGTAGATATCAGTTGAGAATAGCATAATAGGCCGAAATCACGATCGCAGTGTATAAATACACTTCATAAGATTCCAGGCGTAAGACTTTGTGAAATATTCATTCTTCACGAAAACATACGGCGTTTCGTGACTGTCGTTCAGTTGATTACCTACTAGCAGCAAGGGTCCCACACCAATCGCTATAACACAAGCGCATGCAACAGCTGCATGCATCACGATATTGATAAGAGCCCAATGATCAGAAAATCATGAATATATAACTTTAAAACAGCACCGTTATCCGTTATTGCTCATTTTTCCATCATAACATAACCTTGTGGACTACGTATGAGTACAATTACCAGTAGTTAAATTTTCTTCCCACTAAAGTTTTTGAAGTGGACTGACAAGGCAGCCAGTCCACAGTGACGGGTAGCCGAAAGAAAGGCACGCGTACACACACACGCCGACGGGTGTCAAGTACTGTAACAGGCTACGTAATTAATGCTACGAAGAAAAGTACGTAGCTGGATTAATACTTATCTTTAATCAATCATTGTGGTACATCGCTCTTGACTATACACAGGAGACTTTAATTACAATCACTGTAAGGCTAATGGCGCCTTGCTAGTTCGTAGCCATTAACTTAGCTGAAGGCTATTCTGTCTCTCGGCTAATGAGAGTGAAAGGCTTCGTACATCTAGTCGCTAGCTAGGTCGTCCGTCCAACTGGGGCGAGTGCTAGTTCGTATATCGAGACCTGCCTTGTGGTGGCGCTAGGTCTGCGATCACACAGTGGCGACACGCGGGTCCGACATGTACTAAATGGACTGCGGCCGATTTAAGCTACCACCTAGCAAGTGTGGTGTCTGGCGGTGACACCACATTCCTCCCCCGCAAATCGGCGAACGGTCGTGAGATAAGGCTTCCGCCCGCCGTGGGGAGGACCACATGTTGACGTATGCGATGAGGTGGGGAGCCTAACAACAGGCGAGGCTGTGCCACCCGCACCCGGCCATTCGGTCCGAGGGGAGCTAGGAAACGCCTGAAAAGCTAGTCCAGGGTGCACGTCAACATGCGGTGTATGCGCCCGTAATGAGACAGGAGGGGCCGAAGGGTCGACCTCCATTGCGTCGGGGTACTCGACGCGCGATGACGTCATGTGGTCCGGAGCGGGCGGGAGTTCCATGGCGGAGGACAGCTGGTCACGGGAAGCGAGCGGCGGCGCGTGACCCAGGGAGGCGCTTGGCGGCTGCAGCGAAGCGTCGAATGCGGGCGGCGCCGGCCGGAGTACCGGCGGCTGCGGCGGCGGCGGCGGCTGCTGCGGCGGCGCGTCGCCATGGGGCAAAATGGAAGGCATCGTCGGTAACACCTGGGGATGAGGCGAGCCAGTAGATGGGTCCCCAGGGCGCTGACCGGACGGCACCGTCGCTGAAAGCAGACGGGGAGCGGCAGAACCCGTGCGACGACAGAGGCTCAGCTGATTGAGATGCCGACGCACCTCACCAGAGGCCCCCAAAACCAAATACATCGCGCGGCCGAGGCAGCGAAGAATGCGCCCTGCGAGCCAACGACGTGAACCTCGATAGTTGCGATAAAATACAACGTCGCCTGGAGCAAAAGCAGGAGTCTGCCGCAGCACAGGAACCTGATGCGGCGGATGCAGCAAAGACATCAAGGTGCGATGAGGACGACCGTGGAGCAACTCAGCCGGCGAGCGACCATCTCGGGGCTGAGAGCGATACGAAGACAAAAAGAGCAACAATGCGTCCTCCCGAGAATGCGACTCTTTCAATTTCAACATCTGTGACTTGAAAGTCCGGACCAATCGTTCAGCGGCACCGTTTGACTGAGGCGAAAACGGCGCGGATGTCAGATGTTGAATACCATTGGCCTGGCAGAATGACTGAAATTCTGCGGACATGAATTGTGGGCCATTGTCGGAAACAATAGTCTGCGGAAGACCTTCTATGCAAAAGATAGCAGACAACGCTTGGATGGTGGCGGAGGACGTCGTGGAAGACATCCGGACAACAAAAGGAAAATTACTGAAGGCATCGACCAGAACCAACCATCGAGCATTCCAGAATGGACCAGCAAAATCAATGTGCAAGCGTTGCCAAGGGGAAGTGGCTTTTGGCCATGCAAAGACTTTCCGCGGCGGGGCGAATTGTTGTTCGGCACACGCCGGGCAAGAAGAACACATATTCGTAATCGCAGCATCGATTCCGAACCAAGTACAGTGCTGACGAGCAAGTTGTTTCGTTCGCACTATACCCCAATGTCCTTGGTGAAGAAGCTGTAAGACAGAGGACTGTAACGAACGTGGGACCACGACTCGGGACTTATCATTATCAGAACGCAACAACAAAACACCACGTCGAGCAAAAAGTCTCTCCTTGTGAGCAAAAAATCTGCGAACCAACGGATCCTCGATCCGAGACTTTGACAAAGGACATTGCGTAGCAACAAAACGTAAAACAGTAGCAAGGACAGGGTCAGCAGCTGTGGCTGTAGCTACACGACGAAAATCAATGGGAAACGATGCGACCACTTCATCGGTTTCCGAATCAATGAACATGCAAGCAAGTTCGGAAGAATCGAATGCTTTATCCTCAGCAACAGGCAAACGGGACAACGCATCGGCGTTACCGTGCTTAGCAGTGGACCGATACACGATATCGTAGCGGCACTACGAGAGGAAAATAGACCAGCGAATGAATTTCTGCGCTGTACGCGGAGGTACAGGCTTGTTCGGATGAAAAAGCGATGTCAAAGGTTTGTGGTCTGTGATGATGGTAAAATGACGACCATACAAGAAATCATGGAACTTAGTAACACCAAACACGAGAGCCAAAGCTTCTTTCTCTATCTGCGAGTAATTTCTTTGCGCAGACGAGAGCAATTTGGACGCAAAGGCAATAGGGCGATCATGCGAGCCAACTTTGTGCGCAAGGACAGCACCGATCCCGAAATCCGATGCATCTACCATCAACAAAAGGGGTTTCTGGGGATCGAAAGGCGTGAGGCTAGTATTAGAAAGCAACGCCGATTTCAACTGGCGAAAGGCGCGTTCGCATTCCGTCGTCCAGACGAACGGAACACCTTTACGGCGTAAGCGATGAAGCGGAGCTGAAATGGAAGAGGCATTGCGCATATATTTGTGATAATAGTTAATTTTACCCAACACACTCTGTAGCTGTTTCACATTGCGAGGGGAAGGTAAATCTTGTATGGCACGGAGGTGCTCTGGACTCGGATGTATGCCTTGGGCATTGATGACATGGCCCAGGTATGGTAAGTCACGAGCAAAAAACACACATTTGTCCTTCCTCAAGCGAAGACCATTTTGTCGCAAGACCTGAAATAACGTTCGTAGGTTCGCAAGATGATCTTCTTCTGTCTGTCCAGAGATCACTATATCGTCCAGATAGTTTGCGGCAGTAGGGACCGACGCACAAATAGTTTGTAAATATTGCTGAAACAAGGCAGGGGCGGATGCACCCGAACGGCAGTCTATTGAACCTGTACAATCCAAGATGCGTGTTAACCACCAATACGCGCTGGGATTCGTCGTCCACAGGTATTTGCAAGTACGCATCGGCTAGATCCAACTTCGAAAAATATTTTCTCGGGCACAGTTTAGCAAAAAGATCTTCCGGGCGGGGCAAAGGAAAAGTAGCAGTCACTAGTTGTGGATTCACTGTGGCCTTGAAGTCCACGCAAAGTCTCAATTTTCCGGAAGGTTTTGGCAAAATTACTAAGGGTGAGGCCCAGAGAGAAGCTTGCACACGTTCAATTACACCCTGTGATTCTAGATCGTTTAATGTTCTTGCGACCTCATCACGCAATGCGTGGGGAACATTGCGCGCTCTGAAAAATTTCGGTTGCGCGTTTACTTTTAGTTCCAAATGTGCTTCATAGTTTTTAGCGCAACCTAAGCCCGGTGCAAAAATGTCTGCAAATTCGTCACATAAGCGAGATACACTGTCTGAAGGCACAGTCTGATTCACTGATAGGACCTGATTTACAATAGACATGTTAAACAACTGAAATAAATCTAAGCCAAACAAGTTCACTGCAGTAGAAGAACGAAGAACGTAAAATGACACAAGTTTTGTTTGTCCTTTATATGTTGCAAAAAGAGTGCACTGTCCTAACACAGGTATTGTCTGTCCTGAATAACTATGTAACTTAACATTTGCGGCACGCAACGGAGGTGCGCCCAGTTGTTTGTACGTGTCGTGATTGAGCAATAAAACTGCAGCTCCCGTATCGAGCTGGAATGGTATGACCTTGCCATTAAAGTCCAAATCTACAAAACGTTTATTGTCCTGCTGACGACAAGAGCGACTGTCTCGTGCAATTTGAACAGACACTGGTACAGAATCACTTGCTAATGGACGTGATTTCCGGCGACGTTGACGCACTCTTTTTGTGGGACGATCACAGTCACTGTTAGAGAAAGTGTCACTGGACGAAGAGGAATTAACGACATGAATGTCCATGGGCGAAGGTCCACGAGCCTGAGTGTCCTTGGTTCGATTCCGGCGCGAAGCAAAGGGCCTGGAATGGTTGTGATTGTCTGAACTGAGCTTTTTCTGGCAAACACTTTGAACATGTCCTTTCCGATTGCAGAAAAAGCAAATAGCTTGGCGTGACGGGCAATGTTCACGCGAATGTCTAGTAGCACACCGCGGGCATGATTTCATTGCATTTGTGTGCTGGCGCGGCACACCTGGTTTACAGCGCGGCGGCAGCTGGGTCGAAGGGCGCGAGGCCCGGTTACCGGGCCGCGCAGCGCGTCCAGCGGGCCGGCTAATGTTACACACTGCTGGCGAAGTTTCAAAAGATTCCTGAGCACAGTCAAGTGTGTCCTGTCTATCCAATATGTCTATCACTTGTTGAAGGGAGGGATTTACTAGTTTCAAAATTTGCTCCCGTATGCGAACATCAGAAACGTTCTGTGCAATTGCATCACGTACCATTGTATCTGAATAAGAAAGACCACAGTCACAGTCAAAGGCACAGTCCCTAGTAAGTCCTTGCAAAGTTGCTACCCACTCCCTATTAGTTTGACCGGCCGTACGTTTTGTACGAAAAAACGTATACCGCTTTGCAACCACATTAACTGTTTCTTTGAAATAGGCATCTAAAGCAGACAAAATTTCCTCGTAGGACAGAGTTGCTACGTCGCGTCGGGGAAACAATTTCACTATCACACGGCAGGTGGACACACCGACACAAGAAAGCAAAAACGGCTGCCGCTCATTACCTTGAATTCTGTATGCGGCGAGGTGGAAGGCAAACTGGCGGGACCATTCCCGTCAAGTCTCGTGGGTCGGGTCGTAGTGCCTAAAAGGCGGTGCAACGGCAGGTTGTGGCTGCGGTACCGGTGAAGCGGCGGCGGCCGCATCGGTTTGAATGGCACGTTGACCCTGGACGAGCTGTCCAAGGGCATCCAATAACGCCTGCGTCTGCTGATTCTGCAAGCGATAAAATTCGGACAGTACATCTGGCGAAGCCATGACACAAGTAAATGTAAGCAATCAGAAAGAATACTCTAACTCGTCGCCAATGAAGTGGACTGACAAGGCAGCCAGTCCACAGTGACGGGTAGCCGAAAGAAAGGCACGCGTACACACACACGCCGACGGGCGTCAAGTACTGTAACAGGCTACGTAATTAATGCTACGAAGAAAAGTACGTAGCTGGATTAATACTTATCTTTAATCAATCATTGTGGTACATCGCTCTTGACTATACACAGGAGACTTTAATTACAATCACTGTAAGGCTAATGGCGCCTTGCTAGTTCGTAGCCATTAACTTAGCTGAAGGCTATTCTGTCTCTCGGCTAATGAGAGTGAAAGGCTTCGTACATCTAGTCGCTAGCTAGGTCGTCCGTCCAACTGGGGCGAGTGCTAGTTCGTATATCGAGACCTGCCTTGTGGTGGCGCTAGGTCTGCGATCACACAGTGGCGACACGCGGGTCCGACATGTACTAAATGGACTGCGGCCGATTTAAGCTACCACCTAGCAAGTGTGGTGTCTGGCGGTGACACCACAGTTTTCATTTGAAAAGGAATAGGGGGAAAATTAATCTATCCAATCCCTTACACTGATCAACCAGAACATTGTGACCAAGTACCCACTGTCGATATAAACCCGTGGAGGCGATAGCAGCGTCACCTGGCGAGAAATGGCTGCCGGTCAGACACACGCACGGTGCGTGTAGTGTCAGTGAGCTCGCTGTCCGTGTGTAGGATTGGGAATGCGCGCGATCTATCTGAATTTGACCTAGAGCAGATTTTGATGGCCGGAAGCTCGGCTCGAGCATTTCGCAAACTGCACGACTTGCCGGGTGTTCGCGGAGAGCTGTGGTGAGTGTCTTCAACACGTGGCGAAACAAAGGTGAAACCACGTCCTGAAGTCGTGATGTTGGCCACCCACCTCACGTTACAGGCCGCGCGGTCTTGGGTGCCTTGCCACGGTTCGCGCGGCTCCCCCCGTCAGTCTTTCCTCCGGCATGTCCTTAGCGTAAGTTAGTTTAAATTAGATTAAGTAGTGTGTAAGCCTAGGGACTGATGACCTCAGCAGATTGGTCCCATAGGAACTTACCACAAATATCCATATTTCCTCATTACAGATGTCGGACGTTGTGGGATGGGACACACGTAAAACAGGACAGTGGCGACCTGTACCGCAAATAATATCAGACTTCAACGCTGGGCAGAGTACAAGCACCACACACAAACTCAGGCTGTGCCTCCGCAGCCGACGACTCGTGCACGTGCCAATGTTACACCACGACATCGGCAACTACAACCGAGATGGGCACGTGGCCATCGGCACTGTACGTTGGCGCTGTGGTCAGAGCGCTGCACGGTCGGCTGAATCCCGATACCGCCTTCATAATGCCGGTGGGAGGACGCGCATCTGTCGTCTCCCATGGGAACAGCTCCCTGACACCTGTACTGCGGCACGGACACACGCTGGCGGCGGCTCCCTCGTGCTCTGGGGAGCATTCTCATGGGCATACATGCCTCCAGAGGAGCTCGTGCAAGGCACTATGATGGCCAAGAATTGTCGTACACTGGTTGCAGACCGAGTACACTCTTTCATGACCATCATGGTTCCCGACGGTAGTTGCATTTTTCAGCAAGACAATACGCCATGTCACAATGCCAGGAGTTTGGTGGAGTGGTTCGAGGAACACAGTGGCGAGTTCCGATTGATGTGGTGGCCCCATCTTGCCATATCTGAAAATGACCGAACACACCCGGAATGTCAGTGAAAGTGGCGTCAGGGCTGACCGCCCCCCTCCCGGGTATCGGGTACCTGTGTGTGCAGACGTGGTGCCAGCTCCCTCAAGTGACCTGCCAATGCCTCATTCCTTCCATGCCGCGACGCCTCGCCGCTGTTATTTGTGCCAAAGGTGGTCATACTGACCAGTGTAGGCCAAGCCGATTTAAATTATAATTCATTATTATTCAGACAGTTACCCAGTCAATTTCACGGGGCGCAGTACCTGTAATAGTATTGGAAGAATGTATTTTTTTAAACATCACTGATAGATGATTTATTTTTCAAATTAACCGACGTGAAAAGGAACTCGATTTATTTCCCAATAATTCTATTTAGTTTGCAGCTTTTGAATGATGGGCCGATCCGTAGTTACTCCTTGGATTAACGTCTTATATTGAGTTATTTGCTTATGAGTGTCGTAGCTGCGTAGTATCTTTTATGTGGGCAGATGCAGAAATTTATGTCCCAATAATAATTTATTTTTCGTTATTGCTTTCTTAAATTTTCCAGGATATTTTTATTTAGGTCCCTTATCACGGTAGTTCACTTGAGACAAATTAACGGGAACTACATTATTTGTGAACTGTAGCTCTCAGGATTGGATGCAATCTTCATAACATTTAAAAAAGTTTAACTTCTATTTTAAGAAGCGGACCCATCGCAGCTGCTATGCGTGCTTCTCCGAACAGCCAGCCGCGTTCACCACAGTCCGCAAGCAGAATCACAACCCCACCGACCACGTACCCCAGCTGGGCCCCGACCACTGGTTGCCCTCGCGCCGCGGTCTTCACTGGCAGGCAGTGTCCGCCAAACCCTGTGTCGCAGGTCACGTCGCATGGCCAGTAAACAGAGGGGAACCTGACGTGGGCCGGTACGTTGACGCTGTCCTGTAGTCCAGTCGGACCGATCTATATCGCTAAAGACGGAACGCTAGCTCACCTGTGCACCAATGGAACACTTTAATCGTCTGTTGAAACACGTTTTCAGTGTACTTCGGAAGTAATTTAGGGAAAAGTCAGTTGGACACTTTTAATGTTGCACACCAGCATTAAGTCTCCGAGGGAAACATCGTACAGTAGACATGTTATTTCTTCGACATTATACACAGTTTGTGTCACAGATACGAGAATACTCTGATAGTTTTCTGGTTGTGTACAGACACACACACACACACACACACAAGTGCACGAGCGAAAAGGTGTTGTAGCGAGGTCGCGGAAAGCGGAAATGAGATCTTTTCTGAGCTACTGAAAGGTTTAGTAATGGACTATTATTTTAAAATATACGAAGGATTTATTTAAGACGATCTTGTTTAGTAGTATTTCGTCCACCCAGAAAGTTCCAACCCTGATTTTAGTCCGGCGTATAAGCGACGTCAGCGCAACAACTGCAGTGGCAGCTTACTGTAAAATAGGATTGCGCATTCCACCAGTCAGCTGTGAACAGCCAGTGTTAAGCACTGGACGTGAGGCGGTAAAATGTCAAAGTTGTTGTGTCTCAGACCGCAGTGGAGCAACATCTCTAGATAAAGTGTTGAAGAGATTCTCCAGGATGTTTTGAACGAGAGGAAAGTGTGTTCGAAGCTTGTCCCGTACACTTTGACTCCTGAATAAAGACAAACACGCGTCCACCTGTGCAACGACTGGATCGTAATGAAAGAGGCCGACAATCTCTTCTGGGAAAAACATCGCGGATGACGAGACTTATTGTCATCAATACGAACAATCATGAATCGACGAAGCGCCGAAATTCAGATATAGCGTCAACGTCATGACGACATAGCCGACATTCAGTCCAATGTGACGCGAGAGTTCAGCAACATCCAAAAGGAGGACATTCTTGACAGTTTCACGTGGTTGTGAGAACATTCTGTGCTATGTACTCAAATAGAGGGACATTAGGTGCAACATCCGATGCATTAAAAGCATCAGCCTAACATTTCTCTATTTCTTACCAATACAGTCTCGAAACTTTTTGGACTGCTGGAGTAGAATCCAGAAAAAACATCGAAATGTTTGGGAAAAGCAACCTACGTGAGTTGCATAAGCTATTTCAGGCGGAAAACGGAATTATGATTTCTTTATAGCAAAACGAAAAAGATTTTAAAAAGTAAACAGAAATAAAAAAAGATGTCGTTCGCTCCAACCCATCCCGCTGTCGTCTATAATGACCCCGATACTTCAGAATTCCCTCCCTGTAACTATCACATTTGATTCTCCAGATGTTTCTAAGACAGTTACAGTGATCGGCAGTCCGAATACCAGTATAATTCAGCGCACCACGCTAGTCGATGCTGTGCAGGCCTCTTCGTCTTTACATAAGTACTGCAACCAACATTCATTTGAACCTGCTTACCGCATTGAAGACTTTCTCTCGTTCTACAGTTATTAACATCCGCTCTACCATCACCAAACTGATAATTCGTTGATTCCTCACTTTGTCTTCTAAAAAGCTATCGCTTCGTAAGTTTCTTTTCTGCCCACTTTGCTTCAGTACCTCATCACTAGTTATTCGGTTTACCCACCTAATCTTTACCATTCTTCTGCAGCACTACAGTGCAAAAGCTGCTGTTCAGTTCTCATCTGTATTAAATTTATATTCGATGTTAGTAGGTTTCCACTTTTAAGAAACTTTCTTCTTGCCATTGTCAGTCTGTATTTTATATCTAATTTGACCATCGTCATTTATTTTCCTGACTAAATAGCAAATCTCCTCAACTACTTTTACTGTATCATTTTCTAATCTAATTCTATCAGCACTATCTGATTTAATCCAAGACGACACTCTACGAATATTTTTCCTCTTTTTTTTTTTTTTTTATTTCCATGCTACTTGAAGTACCCTCTCGGCGATAATTTCTGTTCCACAAACTTCGACCCAGTGGGCGCCTGCAAACTTGTGGCCGTCTGTGATTGTAACATTCCTGCCCTCCGCGTCTTTTGAATACTTCACCGAGGGTGGCTGTTATTAGATTCCAGCAAGGCAGTCTCCTGGATTATTAGACGGGAACTTTGCCCTGGAGTTGACAAGAACTGCCGAAGAAATGGCCCTGACCTTCGAAGCGCAGTCTAGGCGTAAGATTTTCGAAAGCACAAAACGCGCTCAATGCAGCTGATAACCAAAGCCGTCAGTGTGCTAGAGTCATAGACCAGACACATATAATTTCTTTTGGCTATGTGCTAGTAAATGGTCATTTCGGCCACGTTCCACGCTAAAAATAAAAGTTTTGTGTTTTACTGCTCTACTTATTTATTTGACTTAGACGAAGCTTTTGGCGATGTCTGCTAGATTACACTCTTTAAAATTATGAACTATGCAGGAGTGAAATACAAATAGTGGAAGGGTATCTACAATTTGTACAGAAACCTGACTGCAGAAGAGGTGAAAAACATAGAAACGAATAAGTAGTTGAGAAGGGAGTGAGACAAGATTGTAGCCTAACTCTGACATTATTCATTTAGTGCAATGCTTAAGCTGAGAAAAAAACCAAGGCCAGTTTGGAAACGGGACTTAAGTTCTGGGAGAAGAAATAATAACTCTGAGATTTGCCGACGACATTGCAGTACTGTCAGAATGGCAAAAGACTTGGAATAGCAGCTGAACAGTAGGGTGTAAGAGGAACTCGAATTAAAGCAAAACAGTGGCAGTGAGATGTAGCTCCAGTTAATCAGGTCAAGCTGAGGAAATTAGCCTAGGAAATACGACTCTTAAAAGTGCTACGTGAATTTTTCTCTCTGGCCGGCAAAATAACTGACGATAAGCGAACTAAAGAGGATTAAAACGCAGACTGGCGATAAACAAACACACAAATCTGAAATAGAGACACTCGTTAATATAGAATATAAATTTATGTGTTTGAAAGCCCTCTGTGAAGGTATTTGGCTGGAGTACAGGATTTTACGAAAGAGAAACGTGGACGATTAACTGTTAAGACAAGAAGAGAATGGAAGATTTTGAAAGGAGGTGCTACAGAATACTGTTGAAGATAAGATGGGTAGATCATTTAAGTAATAAAGCGCCGAGAGAAAATTTATATCAAGGCCTGGACGCCTGCCTACTACCACTGAGCCACCTTCGCACAGCGGTGCACACCATTCCACGAATTAGCTCGCACGCCCCCATCCGCGATCCAAATTCTCACTGCTCGAGTCTCAAAAAATTGTATCACTTCATTTGTATGAGAGTACCTGCGCTGGATTTCAGGCTGAATCCACCATTTACGTTTGACGCTGAGTCGCTCTTCCAGAAGATGGAGAGCATCTACAGTTCTGTTCGTGTGTAAGGGGGAATTTAAAACAGACTGGGGCGGCTGTGAGAATATCTGCACAGCGTTTCTGGACTTTAGGGAAAGCGTTTACGGCGTAAGATGGATCCAAATGTTTTAAATACATACAGGACTGGAGCTAAAGTATGGAGGCAGACGAATTGTCTACAACATAAGCAGGACCAAAGTGGGAGCAACACAGGTACGAGCTGATGAATGTATGAGATACAACTTCCGCTTATCGCCACTGCTGATCGACCTCTACGTCGTTAAAGTAACGTGGGAATTAAAAGAAATTTTCGGAAGCGAGAATTAAAAGTTCAAGGGGGGGGGGGGGGGGAGGGAGCAGATACCAATGGCATGTCTAGCAGTAGACGTATCCCTTCTAGCTGGATGTGTAAGGATGTAAGGAAAACTAAACGGAATACGCGCAGATGAAAAAAGGAATTTAAGAACTATGGAGTCTTACCAGAAGAAGAGGCACGCTACTCGGACACGCTCTACAGCATCCAGGAGTGGTTAACCTTACGCTGGAAGCAGCAGTAGGGCGGAGTAAGCAAAATCTACACTACTGGCCATTAAAACTTCTACACCAAGAAGAAATGCAGATGATAAACGGGTATTCATTGGACGAATATATTATACTAGAACTGACATGTGATTACATTTTCACGCAATTTGGGTGCATAGATCCTGAGAAATCAGTACCCAGATCAACCAACTCTGGCCGTAATAACGGCCTTGGTACGCCTGGGCATTGAGTCAAACAGAGCTTGGATGACGTGTTCAGGTACAGCTGCCCGTGCAGCTTCAACACGATACCACAATTCATCAAGAGTAGTGACTGGCGCATTGTGACGAGCCAGTTGCTCGGCCATCATTGACCAGACGTTTTCAGTTGGTGAGAGATCTGGAGAATGTGCCGGCCAGGGCAGCAGTCGAACATTTTCTGTATCCAGGAAGTCCCGTACAGGACCTGCAACATGCGGTCGTGTATTATCCTGCTGAAATGTAGGGTTTCGCAGGGATCGAATGAAGGCTAGAGCCACGGGTCGTAACCCATCTGAAATGTAACGTCCACTGTTCAAATTGCCGTCAATGCGAACAAGAGGTGTCCGAGACGTGTAACCAATGGCACCCCATACCATCAAGCCGGGTGATACGCCAGTATGGCGATGACGAATACACGCTTTCAATGTGCGTTCACCGCGATGTCGCCAAACACGGATGCGACCATCATGATGCTGTAAACAGAACGTGGATTCATCCGAAAAAATGACGTTTTGCCATTCGTGCACCCAAGTTGAGTACACCATCACCGCCGATGTGTGTGATGCAGCGTCAAGGGTAACGGCAGCCATGGTCTCCGAGCTGATTCTCCATGCTGCTGCAAACGTCGTCGAACAGTTTGTGCAGATGGTTGTTAACCTGCAAACGTCCGCATCTGTTGACTCAGGGATCGAGAAGTGGCTGCACGATCCGTTACAGCCATGCGCATAAGATGCCTGTCATCTCGACTGCTCTTTCAAATTCTGAAGGTGGCAGGGGTAAAATACAGGGAGCGAAAGGCTATTTACAAATTGTACAGAAACCAGATGGCAGTTATAAGAGTTGAGGGACACGAAAGGGAAGCAGTGGTTGGGAAGGGAGTAAGACAGGGTTGTAGCCTCTCCCCGATGTTATTCAATCTCTATATTGAGCAAGCAGTAAAGGAAACAAAAGAAAAATTTGGAGTAGGTATTAAAATCCATGGAGAAGAAATAAAAACTTTGAGGTTCGCCGATATTGTAATTCTGTCAGAGACAGCAAAGGACTTGGAAGAGCAGTTGAACGGAATGGATGGTGTCTTGAAGGGAGGATATAAGATGAACATCAACAAAAGCAAAACGAGGATAATGGAATGTAGTCGAGTTAAGTCGGGTGACGCTGAGGGTATTAGATTACTTAAAGTAGTAAAGGAGTTTTGCTATTTGGGGAGCAAAATAACTAATGATGGACGAAGTAGAGAGGATATAAAATGTAGACTGGCAATGGCAAGGAAAGCGTTTCTGAAGAAGAGAAATTTGTTAACATCGAGTATAGATTTAAGTGTCAGGAAGTTATTTCTGAAAGTATTTGTATGGAGTGTAGCCATGTATGGAAGTGAAACATGGACGGTAAATAGTTTGGACAAGAAGAGAATAGAAGCTTTTGAAATGTGGTGCTACAGAAGAATGCTGAAGATTAGATGGGTAGATCACATAACTAATGAGGAAGTATTGAATAGGATTGGGGAGAAGAGAAGTTTGTGCACAACTTGACCAGAAGAAGGGATCGGTTGGTAGGACATGTTCCGAGGCATCAAGGGATCACCAATTTAGTATTGGAGGGCAGCGTGGAGGGTAAAAATCATAGGGGGAGACCAAGAGATGAATACACTAAGCAGATTCAGAAGGATGTAGGTTGCAGTAGGTACTGGGAGATGAAGAAGCTTGCACAGGATAGAGTAGCATGGAGAGCTGCATCAAACCAGTCTCAGGACTGAAGACCACAACAACAACAACAACAACAACAACATCTCGACTGCTAGTGATACGAGGCCGTTGGGACCCAGCATGGCGTTCCGTATTATCCTGCTGAACCCACCGATTCCATATTCTGCTAATAGTCATTGGATCTCTACCAACGCGAGCAGCAATGTCGCGATACGATAAACCACAATCGCGATAGGTTAGAATCCGACCTTTATCAAAGTCGGAAACGTGATGGTACGCATTTCCCCTACTTACACGAGGCATCACAACAACGTTTCACCAGGCAACGCCGATCAACTGCTGTTTGTGTATGAGAACTCGGTTGGAAACTTTCCTCATGTCAGCAGGTTGTAGGTGTCGCCACCGGCGCCAACCTTGTGTGAATGCCCTGAAAAGCTAATCATTTGCATATCACAGCATCTTCTTCCTCTCGGTTAAATTTCGCGTCTGTAGCACGTCATCTTCGTGGTGTAGCATTTTTAATGGCCAGTAGTGTAGAATATGAATTACAGATATTTAGTGCAATAGCTATGCAGAGATAAGGAGATGGGCACCAAATAGCAAAAGACTCAGGACAGGAGCAAGACATTCGAAAGTGTGATGCCTCTAAAAAAAACTGTAGTTAAAGGAAGAAGGCAGAGCAGACGATGACTGGCTGCGACTGATAGCTGCGCCCGACTTTGAATCTGCATGCAGATTTGCAACTGGCAGTGCATGGAGAGCTGTTATGAGCCTATCAACTGTAATTATTCCCCAGCAATGAAACATTACTGTCTGATCGCGGATTCATTGAACTACACGTGGGAGCAAGGCACTCAACACAACATCGGCATCTCTTCCTCGCTGGTAACATTTCGTCGCTGTTATGATGTGTCTAGGTTCACAGTGCAGTGAAAAACTGTGAATCTGTCACATAAATGTTAAATAAAGGTGGAGAATATAGTATTTTACAATTTAAAAGCTGATTATAAAAACCAGCCCTTGTCAAAATTTTGCATTCTTCAGGAGAACGATAAAACGTTGTAAATGATCTGAAATCTGCTTTTTTTCAGTTGCATCTCTTGTATTACTTCTTAGGCACATCTAAATCATTCCTATGACATTATTCTTACTTATCTTTCAGTCTAGTTAGACGGAGAATTTTTTTGAAGCACAGTCCTCACTGATGCAAATTGTTTTTACAAGTCATTTTATGTGAGAGTGGGAAGGATCGGCACGCTAGCAGGACTAATTATATTTGAAGAGCATCATCGTATGTTGTTGTTTTATAGAACAAGAAGATTAAGTTACCAACAGCAACGTCGGTGACGTTATTCTGTTAGTTACGTTAAATTAAGAATAAATCGTGGTCGCTGGAGAAAAAAAAGGCTGACATCTCTTGTGGAAGAGCTATGTTAGTCTATTGAACATGTTTGTAATAGTATCAGCAGTGACTCATGCTTTGTAATAAAACGATAGGAGTGCTAGACAGCTAAATTGCAACTCTATTATTTGCTCCCTCTTCATGCACTGTTTTATACGGTCTTCGGTGTTTCACATTATCAACTGTGATAATACCAGCCAAATAAGGCTGCTGAACGTATTCTGCCTCCACTCTATAGGCCTTCGAGGAATATGTTCTCTGCATTCATCTGTTGTCGACTGAAAGCATCAAATGGTTCAAATGGCTCTGAGCACTATGGGACTTAACATCTGAGGTCATCAGTCCCCTAGAACTTAGAACTACTGAAACCTAACTAACCTAAGGACATCACACACACCCATGCCCGAGGCAGGATTAGAACCCGTGACCGTAGCGGTCGCACGGTTCCAGACTGAAGCGCCTAGAAGCGCTCGGCCACACCGGCCGGCGACTGAAAGCATCATAGTCTTATATACATACAACCAATGGTACGGGTATCAGTTCATCTACATACTTTCCTGAAAATTTTCCTGGCGGAGAAATTGAAAGGAGAGAGACTAGTGATCGTCGGCAGTTCCTTGCAACACGTCTGGAGGAGACATCCTCGACAACGCTGTTGACGTGCTCCACCCCAATCAGCTACTTCTTTTTTATTCCATTTTCCTTTCTTTTTCGGCGTTTCTGGACACTGCCCTCGGAATTTATTAGAGAATCACAGAAACTGACCACAAACACGGGCAAGTACTACTCCGAAATACCCCCAAAAGTAAAACTTCAGGGTGCACTGTCGCTAACTTTTTCAGAAAAATGACATAAGCTTCTTTTTGTCAGGAACGTTTCTGAAAAGGGCAGATTTTTCGAAATGTCCTAGTTCTGACCTACAGAAACAGAACATGCGCTGACTGTGCCACATCTAATAAATGGAAATGATGACTCCTGGCCTTGCTACCAGAATGCGCTGAATAACGCAAACCGAAAAAAAATCAGAACGGTAGTTTTATAATGAACTCTCCAATTTCTATTAAATCATATAAGAAGAACATTATTTGGCAATAATCACAATTCCGTGTATCTATTCGAGTAGTTAAAACACAATTACTATCACAACCTAAAAGGACGATGAAATTTTGTTTAAAAGAACCTATGACATTACTTGGTGCGTGAGTTATGTTACAGTAGATAAGACTCCCTGAATCGTAATGTGTAATATCCATGTTGTTTCACCGTGTAGATTCGTTCTCAGAATCTCATATGTATGTATGTGGACTTATTATACTAAGAGTATTTAAATATTGTATTTCTTCTGTAAAGTAAAATACCTAGCAAATACATATTTCACTATTTAATGAGTCAGAACTACTTACTTAACTCCCCGAAATGTTCTGTTGTAAAAATCACAACATGGTGATAAAACTGACTTATTCAGTACCCTGTGAGCTGTTCACAACGTTACATTACAGAACACGAAATTAGTAAGTAAAAATAATAAATTATCTGTTTTTCTCCAATACCTGAAAAGTTGCGTTGGAGTGGTGGTGTTACAGGCAGATCACTGTCATTATCACGAGAGCATTATTTACACATAGTGTTCAATGGAACCGGTCAACGGATTGTGAAACGAACGCCAGTCTCAACACTGCACAACGGTTGTCGAATATACTAACGACGACCTTCTGACGCATAATGGAGCGGCTTCTGTGAGCTCAGACGCCTGGATAAGCTGAATCAGCACTCATCTACAAAAATGAGAAACTGAGGACCCAAGCGTCGCGATACCGCTACACTCAGAAACCGGAAGCAAAACTCATGGCGCACGAGTTGTTCTGAAAGCTTTTCTCCACGCAGAACTGTTTTTCCGGACACAGGTACGAGCTCTATCTAGTAATGCTTGGATACGAAGATCTTTCAGTTCACACTTGTCTTACAACGTACTGCCATTGCATTTTTGTTGGGCTTTAATTTCACTCAGACAATGTTTTTCAGTATCAAGAATCATTCTGCGTCGTTTTTAGACTTCTGCAGATCAATCGGTAAAAACGAGGCTCTTGCTGGGTGACTTTGTTTTCCGTCCGTCCATCTGTCTCTTTGTCTCTCCTACCGTTGAAAATCCTTTCTCTCGGAACCAGAAGATGTATCAAGCTGAAATTTATGTCACTTATTAAGGTTCGTTAGCAATATACAAGAGTGAAGCGTCTAAGTCAATGCAATAAAAAGATGTCTCTATATTTCTATGTCACATATTTTGATACTCGCAAACTCACTCATAAGAACTTGTAGGGTATTTCCCGTTGATCCAAAAACATTAAATTTGCTGAGAAGGAAGGTTTTACACTAAAATCAAAGGAAATAATCCAAAAATTGCGACTTTGTAATTATAAATGTAATTTTTGTGATTTGTTAACCGCCTTGAAACTTGAAATTAAAAGTATTGAAAGTCTTGTAATGCACGTGGCCGCTATCTCTCCAGTATCAGTGTCAATAACATCCCAAAATCGACGAGATTCCCGATTCCCTGGATGGATGAACTGTCGGTGTACGCAAGTAAGTTTGGACGGAATCTTGAGTGCGATAGTCCTAGTTGCACGTAGCCAATTTTTTAATGAACTTCTGCATTTTACGTTACTTTGTTACCAAACGCTGAAAACACGTGGGACAGCTTTATGTTGGCCAGCCTGTATCACGACATTTGTACATACACAACAGTGGTAGGTGGGTGCCGATGCGATACGTGAGCGAGTGACTGACTCGCTCTTCAGATTAGTTTCAAAGTGAAGAAGCTCGACTGCGTACCGACGTTCAGCGTTGCTTTTGGCAGCGCAAAGTGCTTTGAAATAACTGTTTTGTATTTTATTCTCCGCTATGTTATGAGAGCATCGTATTTAGGTGCTTACAACCAATTTTGTAACGATTTTTTTAATAATTTATTGTGTTAAAGTATTATTACCAGAGACAACGAGTAGCTTAATCTCCCTCACATCTTGCCCCAGGCCTACACACAACCGCTGAGAAGTACAGCTCCGCGAGCAGAGTGGTATCTGACTAAATCAGTGGAATGTGGCCGGAATTCTTTGGGGCTCTACGATTTCGGCTGTTTACGAACGACAACGACACTGCTACCTGTATCTGTCGTCATTTGCAGTACTGTGACACATAGAAATGGAACTCCACTCCTGGGTCTTCCTTTGCAGAGCGACATTCGGGGACGGAGCTCGGCATTTCCGCTTTTGCTTCGCGGGGCAGTCCCACCAAACACGAACGCGCCGGGGTCGCAGCGCTGGTTTTTCGCAAGGACTCCGGAAGTGACGTACGGAGCGTCACAGAAGCGGCAGAGCGGTGAACAGGTGGACTTCCGGCATCATCCGGAGCACGCAGGGAGCTCGCTGCGCCGGCGGCTGCTCCTTCCACGGTAGCCGCGTACGCTAAGAAGCCAGAGCGTTATGACCAGCCGATTAACAGCGTGTCGGTCCAGCACTGGAATACAATACAGCAGCTAATCGACGTGGAGTGGATTCGAAAGGTCTGCGGTGCGTTTCCGGAAGTACGTGACACCAGATGTCTCCGCAAGGTGACGCAACTCACCGAGTTGTGGTTTGTGAGCGCGGAGCTGGCGTCTGATACCGTCCCAGATGTGTTACGTCCAGTTCAGCTCAGGCGACTTTGCTGGCTGAGACGTCAATGTGAGTTTTCCATCGTGTTCTTCAAACACATTATAGCACGATTCTGGCCTTGTGACACGCATGCCGTAGTCGTCGTGGAAGACATAAAGCATGAATGGATGCAGCTGGTCTGCGATAATTTTCACGATGCATTCGATTGCACGATGCATTCGATTGCTATCGTTGGTGCCTTGGAATTCCAGAGCACAACAATGCCCTGGACGGCCTGCGTCCGCGCGACAGTGCATGTTCAGGGCAGCCGTTCACGCGGACATTGGCACGTCCGTACATGGTGTGTAGTGGTCAGCGCGTCTGCCTAGCGAGCACGAGACCTTGCGAGGTGCCGGGGCGGAGAAGAGTTTGTACCTCTTTAATTCAGACCAAATTTGCATGAGAATGCGACATGCACTCGACCCCCTCGTTATCTACCGGCTAATTAGTTATGCACACAACAGTAACGGAAGAAAATGATGGAGGAACCCGCTAGCTAGTAAAATAACGAGTGCACACTCACAATAGTTTAATAAAAATCGTCATCTACTCAGAAAAAAGAGAACTTTATCATAATAAACAACAGGAAATGGGATTCTACATATATCTACGAAATGATATGCGGATTAAATATTACAATATTTATTATACATCAGGACGTAAAGGCACATGATTATCGACACAAACAGTAGGTTAAAGGATAGGGTATGCTGGAATACTATGAGAATAACAGTTGGCTCGAGAACAAGGGGCGCTGCAGTCATGGACTGTGCGGCTAGTCCCGGCGGAGGTTCGAGTCCTCCCTCCGGCACCGGTGTGTCTGTTTGTCCTTAGGATAGTTTAGGTTAAATAGCGTGTAAGCTTAGGGACTGATGACCATAGCAGTTATGTCTCATAAGATTTCACACACATTACTCTCTGTGATGCAATAGATTGACGATAATGACTGGAGGTTCTAATGAATCAAATCTTAATCTTCCGACTATATAGCAGTATCGCCATTACTAGTAAGCTTTTAAATGGAATCACATGGAGAAACAAGCAAGGTGGACTCGTAGCAAAGTGAGCGCGCGTGCTGCTGAGGGATTCAGTATAAAATTGATAAGGTCCTACAATGCCGGAGCTGCAAAATACTGTACCAGTACTGAAATCAGCAGCACGTCGTCGGTAGGCAGCGTCCTGATGATGTAGGCGCCGGCTTCTGCCGTGCAGCAACTCTGTGTCAACCCCTGGCCTCGAAGGCTGTCAGAGAATTCTGAGTTCTTTCGAAAACGAGCAACCAAGTCTCAAGACCGTCCGACTCCGAGGAAGATCAGATCTCGAATTCCCTCTCTGTGATGCGATGCAAGCAGCGAAGCCAACATTGCTCTACTCCCTACTATTCTCGAAAAACCGCGAATCAGCATTCAGTTCTGATTCCAAACTTCCCCCACACTGTCTCAGAACATCATTCGCGCCAATAGCGACCGTTCCATTCAGTTTAGAGCAGGGCTTTATGACGTCAACTAGCCTCAGTTTAAGTTGACCAATCATGCCTCTACTATTCAGCTGAGGGCCCTGAACTTGTCGTTTGACTGGCTACGAAAACAAATTGCCTAGACCACCGGCCATCCGCCACCAGACAGTCGCACCCAGCAGGGCACAGTCCACAAGTTTTCTCCAACTCAAGAGGACAATGCAGTCAGTCAGTGCCGGGAATCTTCGTTCCGGACGCGCCAGAACGGTAAACACATAAACTGCGGTGACACTCAGGTCATTTCGCCCTGCATACAATAGGCGAAACTCGACCGACGTCAGTCGTTCCGCCAGGCGCTTAATCCTATCGTACGAACCCCTCCGAATTCGGGGAAGTGCAGCCCCTAGCCGGAAACTCAGTGTGCCGCGTCCTACGATGCTCGCCTCGCAAAGGCCACCCAGGGAAGTAAAACAGCACGCTTAGGAATCGAGTGAAAAGTATTTTTTGAGCTCTCAGTACAAATACTCTCATTACAATAACCTTATTCGGTCTGTTACTACCGTGCAATGACATAGAATATTAATAAAATTCATGAAAATGAGAGGAGACATCCAAAAGAGGACATGGAACCTCTCAACCTGGGTTGGAATCCTGACCTTGGAGCAAATTTTCAGTCCTCGCTTCAGTTTGCACATCTGCATCATAGATATCTGAGACTTGAAAAGCTCTCTGGAACCGTATAGTTTCATTTGATCAAATCACCTACCCCAGCGTTTCAGGCAGGATCACCATTTCGATCGATGCTGAGGTGCTACTCCAACACATCCGGAGAGCCTCTGCAGTGCTGTTCGAATTTGTGGGGACTACGAAATGGTCTGAGGCGTCAGTAGGGCCTCGGACTGAGGAAGGAGCCGCACTTGCGCAGTTCGTGCAGATACACAAAGCCACTGTGCCATGGTGGCGCAGTAGTTAGCGCACAGGTGTACTGAGCAGGATACTTAGGTTCGAATACAGTCCGTGCCACGAGTTTTCATTCTTTGCTTCAGTCCACATAGGTATATCATAGATCTCTGACAACTGAAAATGTTTTTGGAACCACGTAGTTTTATTTGACTTTCGACTTTTTTCGATTTATTGTCAATTCACAGCATGTGGGTCACTACACCGTTTACTCCGTTTAACAGTTCCTGGAATTGTTGCTCACTTTCATTGAGTATTACAATGTCATCAGTGAATCTGAAACGTCCCCTTTGGACAATTGTACATGACTGTGTTTAAACTGACACACAATATTTTCAGCGCAACGCAATCTGACTTTCAAAAATCCCTACAAAAGAATGGCCCTGACTAACATTAACCTATACCTTTCACAAATCACTTACCTCACCAAAAATCTTCGTTATTCGAACTACTGCAATACAGCGAGCGCTACTACTGCCAGCTAAATAAAAGATTCAAACAACTGAAGGCACTAACTACTAATAGGCATAGTTAGCAAATGAAAGATTTTGATAGAGAACAAACAATGTATTTGTTGGGACTTGGCAAGACAGCAAAGCCACTAGGAGAGGAAGCCGAAAGGCACGCGTTTAAGCTCACGCAGGCTGGCGTGAGGTCTGGAACAGGTAAAGTAATTATACTAGCAAAAGAAGGTACGTAGCTTCTGAAATACTTAACTTTAATCCATAATTGGTGAACATCGGTCTGACGGTACATGCATCACAAGATAAATAGCAAATGATAATGACGCCTTGCTAGGTCGTAGCAAATGACGTAGCTGAAGGCTATGCTAACTGTCGTCTCGGCAAATGAGAGCGTAATTTGTCAGTGAACCATCGCTAGCAAAGTCGGCTGTACAACTGGGGCGAGTGCTAGGACGTCTCTCTAGACCTGTCGTGTGGCGGCGCTCGGTCTGCAATCACTGATAGTGGCGACACGCGGGTCCGACGTATACTACCGGACCGCGGCCGATTTAAAGGCTACCACCTAGCAAGTGTGGTGTCTGGCGGTGACGCCACAGTATTTACCTCAATAGTGTTCAAAAGTCATAATGTATATAGCAGTTCATGACATCCAGTCTTACAAATTTCAAAACTCCGCCATCTCTCTCCCCACATCCACCACTGCTGGCGGCTCACCTCCAACTGCGCAACGCTACGCGCTGTTCACATCCAGCTGCCCAACACTACAATGGCAGACAACAATGAAAACTAGCCACAGACCGCACACAGCACAGCCAGTGATTTTCATACAGAGCGCTACGTAACGTTGCCAATAAGAAAACATAAACAGCCTACTTACATAGCCCCCATGCTCCCCACAAAAAATTTTACAAATTGTTTTGGGCACTGGCCAATACAGATTTGATAAAATTTTTCATAATTACAATAAGAAAGATATCAAATGCACACACTTATTAATACAATGTTGGTCAAAAGCTAAAATTTTCTCAGAGTCCATAAAGACAGCCCTGATCATTCATCTCAGTAAAACTGCTGTTTCTTTTCTCAAAGTCTGAGCAGTAAAAGACAACGCACAAGGAAGTAGTGGATTTCCATGCAGTCTTGAAGAAGTAGTGTTGTCCTTCCAACAGAAAGACAATGCTGACTCTTGACATGCACACAGGTAATGGGTCACAACAGAGCAAACCCACAGCATAGTCATTCGAAATTTTGAAGAATATTGGTACGTAGGTCATCACAGAGTAGACCCACTGTAGTCCTGGTAGAGATTACGGTATTGGTGGGCCACCAGAGGTGCAGACCCTCTGCAGTCCTTGTAGAAATAATGGTACTGGTGAGTCAGCAAAGGTGTAGACCCACTGTAGTCCTTGTAGAGATGGCCAGCAGCCATCTGTTGTGACTGTGCAGGTGCACAATCACCATTGAAGAGTCTTGCGGATAATATAGCAAGTCCATAACCACCACTTGTGCATTCACAAAAAAATTTTTTGAGATACCCTTAGAACCAGCAATGGTGTTATCCAGTCCGTTGCTGAATTATTAACACACGTCCAGACACTAACAGTCCCTACTTCTCACATATTGTCCATATGCTATGACCAACAGAAACATGTGCAGTGAAATGGAACTTACAAGTTAATAATATGATGAACTGGTGTCAATTACAATTTTATAGCATAAGAATACAATCACAAAGGTACAAAATACATCATTAAAGAATATAACAATACAGATAACATTTGTAGTACAGGCTTTACAAAAGAATCGAAATAAGATATGCATCAGTGTTACAGGAATTATGATTTAAGTACATACATAAAGATCAGAATAACTTTTGAAACATCACCTTCACATATGAGCAACAAAACAGAATAAATAATGTCTAAACATCTTTTCAAAGTAAATAACATATTATCAGAAAAATTCTACAATGTAACTCTCATCAGATAAACACATAAAGACAGGAAGAACACAAATATATAAGAGTACACAAACACATAACGGAATAACAGAAAGGGAAAGGACAGGGTTTGTTTTACTGCAGTATCTTGCAAACAAAACTTTCTTTACCTCTTGGAGATCTCCCTTCGTTCTTCATTATTTCAAAAAGTGCTATCTATACCTGCTTTCTGTACTTTTTTCGTAAAACTTCTCAATGCATTTGTTCCAATTCATCACAACTCATTCTCTTATATAGTCAACCCCCTCTTAAGCTAACTTAAATCTACTGAGCTCAGATGCTAAACTAAGGGATGAGGCAATGCAGCAGCACAAAACAACTAATACAAACAGCAATGAAAAAATGGAAATTGTCAAAGCAAGCTGCAATAAATCTAAATTACCAAGCAATGCAACATTACAACTAATACGAGCCAATGTGCAGCAACAAGAAAAATAAATCAGTAGTAAAACTAGCTTAACAGATTAATACAAAGTGAAATTTAGTAGCACTATGCCTGGCAAACATCAGCAGCAAATGCAATAACTTAAAGCTAAACATGACAAAGCTCAATCAGAAAAAATATTACAGTAAAAATGGCCATGTTTAATACCTATGTCACATCTTAACACTAGGGTGATGCATCACGAGAACTTACGCTAGCAGATAAGTTACCAAATCGTAAAAAAATTATTTGTGCAATTCCTGTGAAGGGAAATGTCTATTTATGTGCCCTCGTTTTCTTGGAATTCTTATAATTGACTGGATCTGTAGGCATAAAATAACTATATTAGTACATCTATTAAATTTTATTTTAACCAATGCTGCAGTGCAGCTAGAAACTAGATATTAAACAAAATGAGTAAATAAATACATAAAGCAAGCCATATAGCATTTCTCTCAACTAGCAAGACAATAGCCGTGAAATGTTTCTCATCGTTTCATTAGGCATTTTAGTAAATATCATAAATTAAGAGCTCCACAGTGTAATCATATGTTTTCAAGTTTGAGCGTGTCGTATTTGCGAAGCTTTCTACAAAGAAATGTCAATAGCGAGGATAATGGCCTCCCTTTTTTTTTCTCCACCTGTGCCTCTGAAAGGCACACACTAATGGCTTTTCTCCAGGCGATTGTCGCGCAGCTGGGTGCCCACGACACATTACGTGAAGGTGGTCACTTAACTTTCTTACCGAAATATTTACGACAGCAGTAACAGTCTCATATAAAAATTTCACAGGTCAAGAATTTGCGTTACAAATGTGTAGAAACAAAATCCTATCAATATAACAGAGTCCAAAAAATTTTTGGCGGCATTGTGATACATTCATGCATGTACACACATTTCATAACTCTTTAAAATACGATTCTCATCTTATTGATCATAAACGTACATCAACAGCATAATACACATCGTCATCACAATAATAACATCATAACAGATCAATCACATCTCAGAATCGTCGCAGCTTCTTTCAATAATTTCAAGACCTTCAATAAAGTCATCTACCTCAAACGTACTTCAAAAATCATGATCCCTTACCAAATACATCATTCTAAGCTCTCATAGTATCACAACGGTTCTGAAAAAATATGAAGAGTTTACAAAGTGCAGACAAAATACAATTTCATAAGTGTGAAGTTATCCAACGATGTAATTGCGTAAACATGCGTCACTGATGTAGTAAAAAAAGTTTATTTCTCAGTTAAATGATCAGATAGCTGCGTGATTTTGTGTTAGAGGAATATGGTACCGATGTGTAAAGTTGTATAAGCAAATACCATATTAGCTAGGGCTCCTTGTGCTTGCCAAACCCATGGTACACAAAGTACGTGTGTACCCCCCGGAGGATTAATGTAATTATACCCTCAGGTGTTACAGATTACAGCAATGGAATGAAATGTATCACGGAAAACCTTTGTATTATTTTACTTCAAATATCTTTAAAAATAAATGTTTTAAGTACAAAATTAATCACTCAAATACGTGTACTGTAGCGTTAAACTGTGCGTCTTGTTGTAAGATAATATCTGTGGAAGTGTCGTAGTTATTGTCCTCCAAAAGCTAAGTTCTGTAGAAGCCAATGTACTTACCTCATGATAAACAAAAGTGAATGCTTTGCGTATAGATACCTTTGTTATTACGCTTATTGCCGTGATGAAGAAAGTACTGTGCTGTAACGTATTGTTGTGCTACGGAAAAGGCTGTCTCATTGTAGCTATACCACAAAAGTTACTACTAAAACATGTTTTACTTTCCAGTATAATTCAGAAAAACTGTGCAGATATAAAACAGAAACACCGCAAAAGCAACATTGTAAATTGTCACTCATTAGTAGCATCGTGATAAAATCGTGTAGCTGTCACATAAACTAACCACTGTGTCATCTGGTATCTCACAGAAAGTACTTTAAATCCAGAATGTATTTTCAAGTAAACCACAATGTTGCATTAAAATCTCATTAGCAGTACCAGTATATGTTCTAAGTATGTAAGCCTTATTGTTGTTACGTAATCGTGCAACTAACAAGCAAGAGTGTACACACACAATAACACTGTGATGTCTGTTCACTATAACAAAGCATTCGTAATTTCTGTTTAAATAAGTTCTCTTGGTTCTTGATTGGATATTTAACTTCAAACATTGTTGCATGGTAACAGTTTCTAACTCTGACAATGCATACTAGAAATGTGAAGTGAAAAGTATTACAGAAAAGACAAAGTTAAAAAGCAGATTATCTTTCAATAAACGGTTTTACATGTGAAATGTGGTGTAAGCCTTTACTCTTCTAGTACGCAGAGTTTCAGCTTCAGTGGAATTATCATGTGGTATATGGTACACCGGTAAAGAATGCTAAAATTTTTCTCAAGGTTAGCGTCTATGTAATTTTTCCCTGAGCCAGCCGGCGCACGTGGCTGCCTGCAGTGCGAGTCATTGTCTGTCTCTTTGTTGGCGTGCGTCGTTATTGGGATTAGGAGACCTAACTTCTACAAATTCACCTTGTCGAGACTACCCTGCTCTGTTTGAATCCCGCCAGTTCTGATGGAATTCAGGTCTGTCGTTTTGTCGGTAGTTTACATAGTTTCTTGTTTGTCGGTCATGTGGTGGAGAATTTCTCCCGGAATCGTAACTGCGCGCTGAACTGTTGCGTCTGAAGTTATTCTGTCTCCCTTGATAATAATCGTTTTTGTTCCCATATTGTCTGTTTCTATGGTAATCTCTGTCATATTCATTACTACGGAAATGCGATCTTTCTCTGTAACTATTATTACTCTGCCAGTGGTTGTCATATGGATGGTGTCTGTTTTGGTCACGATTTGCATTGTAAGAATAGACTTGTCGTATCCAGTTATTGTTTCTGTCGTCACGGAATTGTGACGGATGTGACCTGTAGTGATAGTTTTCCTGTTTTCGCATCCCGCGACTGTCTGTGTCAATTTCTAATTCTTGTAAGACTCACTGAAAATCTTCAATGTCGTCTTTGCAACGTCCTGCCAAAATAATATGTCGTAAATGTTCAGGTAATTTGATTAAGCAAATGCGGATGAGTTCTGAGGGGCTGTATGGGTTTGACAGGTACTGATTCTTGTGCAACATGTCTTCAAAATATTTCACAAGACTGGAAAATTCAGATTGTTCGAAATCTTTCATCATCATGATGCTATGTTTTACTCGGTCTTGTGTAGTTTGAGACCAATATGCTGAGAGGAAGGCATGGTAAAATTCTCCTTCACTGTGACAATCGTGAATGACCGATCGCATTCTTACAGCTGGTTCATTCTCTAAATAGCTACACATAAATTCTGATCTCTGCTCTAATGACCAGTTGGGAGGAGAACAATGAGAGAATTGATGGAGCCACGATTGTGGATGAATGTCGTTCCGAGAATTCTTAAATGTTTTAAATTTACGTGTGGTAATGAACGGCTTATAGTCAAAATCATCATGTCGGCGAGTCGCATATCGGTCATTGTTACGTCGTTTCGGCGGTTCCATTTCAAAATTCGTTGCACCTTGCCAATTTCTTTCATAATTTCCGAAATGCGCTGTGTTATTATTTTGTGGCTGTTCCGTATTTCTATGTCCCTCTTCCCATACTGGAGCGCGAGTGTCCTCTGAAATACGTAATTCTTGTATTACCTGAGTCAGCTGATCTTGTACTTCCCGGATTTCTGTTTGGTGTTGCGTATTAATTTGATTCTGATTTTGTTTGAATTTCCTAATTTGTTCGCACTCATCTGTGTCATTAAAGACTACCGGTTTTGTGTCATTCAGATTATCATCTACCTTCGTAGATAAGTTAGTGAACTGATCCGAAGGTTCGGCTACTTTCTCCGATAGTGAACACATGTCCTCAGTGTGTTTTTCTGAACCAAGTTTCAGAGTGTCCATTTCTGTTGAAATCGAATCTACTGTGTCCTTTAAGTTTTCCTGAGTTTTTGCAAGTTGCGTAACCGAATCGGTAGATGCAACTGAGTCAATTTTAGCCCACAAGGTCTCATGATTTTCATGAACAATGGTTTGCAGTTCTTTTATGGCTGCCTCGTGATTCTGTAATGCATTTTCATGCCACGAAAAAATAGGTTGAAAATGCTCACAAATTTGTGTTTTTTCGTCATTACAGACTTTTTGACATTTCGATTCAATGTTATGTAACTCAGTAGTTAAATCTTCACGTGTTTGTTCAAGTGTGGTGTCTAACTTCCGAAGATTTTGTTCCATTGTGTCTAACTTTTGAAGCTTTTGCGGTGTTTGTCTCTGATTTTGTTCCATTGTGTCCAACTTTTGAAGCTTTTGCTGTGTTTGTCTCTGATTTTGTTCCATTTGTTGCATTAATTGCAATAATAATGTATTAGTATCTGGAATCTGTTCCTCTATGCTTTTCGGCAGAGAATTTGCACCGGCAACATTCACATTTTGACAAGCAGAAAATGTGTCTTGACTTATTTGAGAAAACGGTGAGGACGCAAAACCTGAATCTACAGTATTTGCAAGATTGTGTCCTGTCATTTCGGATTCCTGAGGCGAGCTCTTGCCGAGCGATCGATCGATAATGCTCCCCTGTTCACTAATTGTTTCACTGCCTACAGCATTATTTGCAGCCCGCTCCATTTCCCTGTGCACAATTACTAAATTACTACTTTGGACATTAGTTAATTCATTACTCGGCGGCGCTGATAAGCTACGCTCGTCGTCACTATTAATTCTCAGTTTACTTTGGAGCCTAGTGTTACGTTTTTCACACGCCATTATTGTCACAGTATTTCACACGACAACACAGAAAAGCACAATTTGAAGAGCAAAATAAGAAAACACATTAACATAGCACTGAAAATGATATCTAGTTAATTGCAAGCGCAGCTGCAAAATACTTGGTGCAAATCTACATGCATGCCACACCTATTTTACTGTACAACAATGAAAGACTGCAACTACAAAGGAGATTCTCTCTACAATTACGCGCTAGCAATAAACAAAATCTACACTAATTACACAAACCACAAGAAAAAAGTCAGAAAATTCCAGTGAGGTATCCTCGGCTAAGGGTCGACATATGAAACGTCCCCTTTGGACAATTGTACATGACTGTGTTTAAACTGACACACAATATTTTCAGCGCAACACAATCTGACTTTCAAAAATCCCTACAAAAGAATGGCCCTGACTAACATTAACCTATACCTTTCACAAATCACTTACCTCACCGAAAATCTTCGTTATTCGAACTACTGCAATACAACGAGCGCCACTACTGCCAGCTAAATAAAAGATTCAAACTACTGAAGGCACTAACTACTAATAGGCATAGTTAGCAAATGAAAGATTTTGATAGAGAACAAACAATGTATTTACCTCAATAGTGTTCAAAAGTCATAATGTATATAGCAGTTCATGACATGCAGTCTTACAAATTTCAAAACTCCGCCATCTCTCTCCCCACATCCACCACTGCTGGCGGCTCACCTCTAACTGCGCAACGCTACGCGCTGTTCACATCCAGCTGCCCAACACTGCAATGGCAGACAACAATGCAAACTAGCCACAGACCGCACACAGCACAGCCAGTGATTTTCATACAGAGCGCTACGTAACGTTACCAATAAGAAAACATAAACAGCCTACTTACAAATCTTATTATAGACTTCGTTTTATACTGAACCTTTCTTTCATTTCCATCATTACTTCTTCACCGTACAGATTGAACAGTAACAGCGGAAGACTACATTTCTTTCTTATATCATCTCTACTCCTACATTCATGGTCTTCCATTCTTTTTTTTTCCCTGCTTAATCTTGTACATATAGTTTATTACCCGTCTTTCCCTTTATCTTATGCATCTTTTCTTGACAATTTCTAACATGTTGCACCATTATTACATTGTCAAACACGTCAGATCTGCCTCCTAAAGTCAAAATGATGTACACTACTTGTCACCAGCTCGGTTGCATTAAATGTTAAGCTGGCTGTGCGAGAGTTTTCGCATTATTTACTGTTGTCACCTGTGGGGTTTCTTGGATGATATTTTTCCGAAAGACTGATGTCAGTCTCCAGACTTGCAGATTTTACAAAATCAGCTCGCGGGCGCTACTTCTGCCTGGATGCCGACACACCAGCGTCCTGTCATCACTGGTCCCGTAAAACGGTCCTTCGCGTAGTGTCCCTCCGTGGCCACGGTTAGCATTCGAGCGTGGCGCCGGTATCGCGACGCACTGCACCAACAATTTGGTTATTCACAGCTGTCTCAAGCAGCGTGACAGACTGCCACTGTCATCGCGACTCATTTATGAGCGCGGGTGTCCAAACAAGAAACCGGACGCACTGAGTAAGGGTGTCCGTATCCGGAACTGTTGCGGTTGTTGTTGTTTACGTGGGGAGCCTTGAACATCGAAGGCCTTCTCTGAAATATTACCCTACCACGTGCCAGAGCATTGACGTCATGCTTGCGAGATCAGCATTCAGAAACAAATATTCCTTTCAAGATTTAGCATTAGTTACCAGTATGCTATCAAAACCTTTGTTTTACCTACAACTTTCGCATTGCGGACAGCGCTCACAACAATTGTTTGCCGGATAGACCTTGGACTATGACAATTCTCCATTTACAAATGGCTCTGAGCACTATGGCACTTAACATCTGAGGTCATCAGTCCCGTAGAACTTAGAACTACTTAAACCTAACTAACCTAAGGACATCACACATATCCATGCCCGAGACAGGATTCGAACCTGCGACCGTAGCGGGCGCGTGGTTCCAGTCTGAAGCGCCTAGAACCGCTCGGCCACACCGCCGCCATTTACAAACCAGTGAACGTTATCGTCCTAATAAACTGTCAGCCTATGGCGTTGCGATAATCCTCTATTTTACACCTAAACGGCGTATGCAAGTCACGGACACCTTTACTTAAAATGTGCACTACGAACAGAACAGAACGTAGTTTACATTATGAATGCCAAGATTTCGGCCATTAGCTGTACATGTTTGTAACGAAACAGATTACATCTACATCTACATTTATACTCCGCAAGCCACCCAACGGTGTGTGGCGGAGGGCACTTTACGTGCCACTGTCATTACCTCCCTTTCCTGTTCCAGTCGCGTATGGTTTGCGGGAAGAACGACTGCCGGAAAGCCTCCGTGCGGACTCGAATCTCTCTAATTTTGCATTCGTGATCTCCTCGGGAGGTATAAGTAGGGGGACGCAATGTATTCGATACCTCATCCAGAAACACACCCTCTCGAAACCTGGACAGCAAGCCTCTCTTGCAGAGTCTGCCACTTGAGTTTGCTAAACATCTCCGTAACGCTATCACGCCTACCAAATAACCCTGTGACGAAACGCACCGTTCTTCTTTGGTTCTTTACTCTGTCAAACCGACCTGGTACGGATCCCACACTGATGAGCAATACTCAGTGAGCAATACTGGCGTGAGCTGACTCTGCGGTACTAGAATTCCCAGTATCGCAGAGAATATGTTTTCACACACAGCAAACCACCGCGAGTGTTTGATGAACGAACGTCGGCTGCCTCCGCAGAGCCGCAATGGGCGATCGACAGTCTGCCGCCTGTCTAAGAGGTCCAAAAGCTTATCTCGGCGACGTTATCAAGCAACCTGGCCGGCCGCGAGTGTTGCAGCCACGTGTTCGGCGCTTTTCGCGGCAGTTGTTGGCCGACAATATTTGTAGCCGTGCATTCGCGGTCCGGAAGAGCTTGTACGAGGCACACTACGACGGCGAAGTGAATGGAAGAGAGTTGGTAGCAGGGAGTGCACGTCTCCTACATTTGAATTTCACAAGCAGAAATGTTTGAAAGGAAAAGACAGTTCGGTTTTTGAGGATGCTTTCTTTTTTAAGTAAGCGAACCGCTTCCGAAACTTCAGCTCACGAATTGGTGCTGGATGATGTCGCTCCCCAAATGCTGACACACGATTTTAAAAATATCGTTTAAAACCAATTCGTCTGAAAATTGGTAAGGTCAACGCCCCACCGATTTGCATCTTGGCACCAGGTGTTTGTGCTTTGGTACATGCACTCGAGGAATTCATTAAAGTTGTTTCCAAATATATATGTTATTCTTTTATTACGATTCACCAGTAGAGTGATAGTTAGACATGAGGCCGTGCCATGTAAACTCACTCCACACCATTATCTAGAGACCACCAACTGGCAAAGTCCGTTTTTCACAATTGGGACCATTGCTCTGCCCCACTCTAGAACCCTACCATCAGATCTTAGCAACCGAAATCGGCGTACATATGGTCGGGCCACGGTTCTCCAGTCTTCTCGGGTGCAGCAGATACCGTCACGAGCGCAGGAGAGGGGCTGCACACGGTGTCGTGCTGTTAGCAGAGGCACACTCGTCGCTCGTCTGCTGCCACAGTTCGTTAACGCCAAATTTCGCCGATCTACCCTGACGGATACGTTCGTCATACGTCTCATATTGATTTCTGCGGCTATTTCACGCAGTGTCGCTTGTCTGTTAGCACCGACAACTCTACGTACTCGCCGCTGCTCTCGTACGTTACGTGAAGGTCGTCGACCATTGCGTTGTCCTTGGTGGGAGTTAATGCCGGAAAGTTGGTGTTCTCGGTACACTCTTGACACTGTCGATCTCGGAATATCGCATTCCTTCACGATTTCCGAAATGAAATGTCCCATTCATGTAGCTCCAACTACCACAACGTGTTCGAACTCTGTGAATGCCCGTCACGCGGCCGTAATCACGCCGGAAGCCTTTTTCCATCAGTCGCCTGAGTACAACTAACAGCTCCTTGTCTACGCGATACTGCCGCCATATGTATATGTGCACATCGCCATCCAACGGCTTTTGCCACCTCAGGTGGACAACGCTTTGGTGGAAGGACTCGGGAAATTCATTAAAGTTACTTCAAATAACAATCAGATGTGTATGTGAATCTGTCTGGCAGATTAAAACTGTGTACCGGACCGAGACTCGAACTCGGGACCTTTGCCTTCACGGGCAAGAGCTCTACCTTCTGAGCTATCCAAGCCGAACTCACGCTCCGTCCTCACAGCTTTACTTCTGCAGAAATAAAGGTCTCAGGACGGGGCGTGAGTCGTACTGCAGAAGCAAAGCTGTGAGGAGGGGCGTCAGTCGTGCTTGGGCAGCTCAGATGGTAGAGCACGTGCCCGCGAAAGGCAAAAGTCACGAGTTCGAGTCCCGGTCCGGCACACAGTTTTAATCTGCCAGGAAGTTTCACACCAGCGCACACTCCGCTGCAGAGTAAAAATGTCATTATAGAGATGTTTATGTGATCATTTTCTTATTCTTCACCTGTAAAATGAAAGAGCTAAATGTTCGCTCATAGTTATCGGACGTGGTAATTAATCAGCCGGTATGGTAGGTTAGGGGGCTGCGTGCTCTCTGCAATAAAAAAAGAAAACGGCGTCAAGGAATCAACGATCAACTAGAACGGATGTCTTCTGACGTCCGCCCAGGCCAAACGCAACGAACTACATTCAACAAAATGAAGAAAAAAATGGTAGAGCACCTGCCCACGAAAGGCAAAGGTCCCGAGTTCGAGTCTTGGTCCAGCACATAGTTTCAATCTGCCGGAAAGATTCATATCAGAGGGGGCTCTGGCTAAGCCATGTCTCCGCAATATCCTTTCTTCCAGGAGTGCTAGTTACGCAAGGTTCGCAGGAGAGTTTCTGTAAAGTTTGGAAGGTAGGAGACGACGTACTGGCAGAAGTGAAGCTGTGAGGACGGGGCGTCAGTCGTGCTTGGGTAGCTCAGATGGTAGAACACTTGTCCGCGAAAGGCAAAGGTCCCGAGTTCGAGTCTCGGTCCGGCACACAGTTTTAATCTGCCAGGAAATTTCATATCAGTACACACTCCGCTGCAGAGTGAAAATCTCATTCTGGAAATATGTATGTGATCATTTTCTTATTCTACACCAGTAAAATGAAAGAGGTAAATCTACGTTCATAGTTACCGGACGTGATAATTAATGTACAGAAAGGCTTTAATAAAAAGGAAAGACATTGTGAAGCTGCTACCCATGATCCCTAAAATGCGATAGATAAATTTTCACAAAAGTTTAGTCGTCTTAAGAACATGTGTACACTAAAATTATGACTTAGTACCACACATCCTTCACTGCGACGGTACTAGCGAGAATGCTCTTTTCCAGACTTCGATCTTTATACACTTACGGAAAAAAGTCCCAAAACCAAGGAGTTATTCGACATAAACGAAATTGCTAGCCATGATCGCTATTCAAATTTCGCAATAGTCACGTAAGAGTGGCGCCAGCGACGCACCTGTGAGGATGTAGACCGGGTTTGCTTTAACTATACGCTGTAACGGTAGTCAACATTAGTTGCCTTTGGATATCGTGAGTTCGCGTTGATCAAGAATTCCTCTAAAGCGACAAAGACGTCTTTATCAACATCTCTCTGAGTTTGAAGGAGGTCATATAATAGGGCTAAGAGAAGCTGGATATTCGTTCCGCCAAATTATAGAGAGACTTGGCAGCGATAGTCACGAGAACGTACGGTCGCAAGAAGACCAGACTCTCGGTTGTCTCAGTTGCCCACTTCCACATTCCGGTGGACGACAAACAAATCGAGTGCCTGTACGTGGCCTACTTCATCTTCCAAACTGACGTGCAGTAACACTGTTCCACGACTCGATGTCTTGTTACTTGACTTGACACTGAAGCACTGGCAGCGTGAGGAATACGTAGCAAGGCTGAGAGAGAGAGCGAAGAATGTACATACAAGGACAGACATAGATATTGTCCTGTGTAGACGTAAATGTTCTCCACCCTTTGGTGGACAACCCTGGCAACACTTCGGCAATACTTCAGATAGTACGTGCAACAGACTTTTCATTCAGCGCTACTGCCCGGCCATCTCACAACACTGTGTATTGCAGCCACTCTGCACCAATATTCACGGGAACACATTGCCGTAAAATATGTCCAGTACAAACACGTAACAGGATCGCTACCGATCAGTAATGGATTTCTACCACGGCAGCATTGACACAACCCACCGAGAATGCACGCTTGAGCAGCCGACGACCGACGTAGCACCCGGTGCCATCCGATGATTTTGGCCACACGGTGTAGCACACCAAATCCGTTCGCTAACACCAGGACAGCTGTCGTTGGACGTAGACTGCAACATGTCAAGTAGAAGGCGATGCGTATTACAAATTTAGCTCCTACTTGGAAAAATGGTTAATTACGACAAGCACTTCAACTAGACAGAAGTTATAAGAGTCAATAGTCACGAACTGCAAGATATTGACAAGGGAATGAGGCAAGAGCTGTAGCCTATCCCCCGTATTATTCGTTCTGTGCACTAAGAAAATAGTAAACGAAACAAAGGAAAAATTTGGAAAAGGACTTAAGATGCAAGGAGTAGAAATAAAAACCTTGGAGTTCGAAAAAGGCAATGTAATTTTGACAGAGACGGCAAATAGCTTCGAAGATCATTCGAACGGATTGGCTGAGTAGCGACGGAGGTTATAAGATGGACGCCAACAATAAAATAGGTGAAATGGAATGTAGTCGAATTGAATCAAACGATGTCGAGGGATTTAGATCAGGCAATAAGACACCAAAAGTCGTACACAAGTTTTGCAAACAGAACGAGGATAATGGAATGTAGTCAAATTAAATCTGGTGATGCCGAGGGAATTAGATTAGGAAATGAGACACTTAAAGTAGTAGATGAGTTTTGCTATTTGGGGAGCAAACTAACTGATGATGGTCGAAGTATACAGGATGTAGACTGGTAATGGCAACGAAATAGTTTCTGAAGAATAGAAATTTGTTAACATCGAGTATAGATTTAAAGTGTCAGTAAGTCTTTTCTGAAAGCATCTGTATGGAGTGTAGCTATGTATGGAAGTGAAACATGTACGATAAATAGTTTAGACAAGAAGGGAAAAGCAGCTTTCGAAATGTGCTGCTACAGAAGAATGCTGAAGATTAGATGGGTAGATTACGTAACTAATTAGAACGTACTGAATAGAACTGGAGAGAAGAGGAATTTGTGACACGACTAGAAGAAGAGGTCGGTTGGTAGGACATGTTCTGAGACATCAAGGGATCACCAGTTTAGTATTGGAGGGCAGCGTGGAGAATAAGAATCGTAGAGAGAGACCAAGAGATGAATAAACCGAGCAGATTCAGAATGAGGTAGGTTGCAGTAGGTATATTTTATACTTTTTTTCTTCTCGCTACTTGATAACTTTGTCCAGGACTATGTTGAATAGTCAGAGACGATCTCCTTGTCTGAGCCCTGAATGTATCTCAAATGTCTCTGAGATTTCTCCCATGAATTTTATTTTGGATATGGTGTCTGTCAGTGTCTGTTCTATCAGTGCCCTAGTTTTTCTGTCTATTCCATATCCTTATAGTGTGTCAAAGATAGTCTGCCTGTAAATGGAGTCTTAAAGTCCACAAATGTAGCTACAGTGGTGTTCGCCTGTTTGACCTTCAAGAGTGTTCGCAGGTCCCAAATGTGTTCCGTACAGGAGCTTCCCTTTGTGAACCCTGTCTGCTATTCACTTACCTTCGTATCCACTTGCAGTTCCAGTCTCATCACTAACACCTCGGACAGAAGTTTGTAAGCGGCGTGTAATAATGAGATCCCTCTGTAATTATTACGGTCTGTCCTCTCTCCCTTTTTGTGGATTGGATGAATCGGTGATCATTTCCGTTCCCATGGAATTTTCCCTGTACTCCATTGTTGTTTGTTGTGGTCTTCAGTCCTGAGACTGGTTTGATGCAGCTCTCCATGCTACTCTATCCTGTGCAAGCTTTTTCATCTCCCAGTACCTACTGCAACCTACATCCTTCTGAATCTGCTTAGTGTATTCATCTCTTGGTCTCCCCCTACGATTTTTACCCTCCACGCTGCCCTCCAATACTAAATTGGTGATCCCTTGATGCCTCAGAACATGTCCTACCAACCGATCCCTTCTTCTGGTCAAGTTGTGCCACAAACTTCTCTTCTCCCCAATCCTATTCAATACTTCCTCATTAGTTATGTGATCTACCCATCTAATCTTCAGCATTCTTCTGTAGCACCACATTTCGAAAGCTTCTATTCTCTTCTTGTCCAAACTGTTTATCGTCCATGTTTCACTTCCATACATGGCTACACTCCATACGAATACTTTCAGAAATGACTTCCTGACACTTAAATCAATACTGGATGTTAACAAATTTCTCTTCTTCAGAAACGCTTTCCTTGCCATTGCCAGCCTACATTTTATATCCTCTCTACTTCGACCATCATCAGCTATTTTGCTCCCCAAATAGCAAAACTCCTTTACTACTTTAAGTGCCTCATTTCCTAATCTAATTCCCTCAGCATCACCCGACTTAATTAGACTACATTCCATTATCCTTGTTTTGCTTTTGTTGATGTTCATCTTATATCCTCCTTTCAGGACACTGTCCATTCCATTCAACTGCTCTTCCAAGTCCTTTGCTGTCTCTGACAGAATTAAATGTCATCGGCAAACCTCAAAGTTTTTATTTCTTCTCCACGGATTTTAATACCTACTCCAAATTTTTCTTTTGTTTCCTTTACTGCTTGCTCAATATACAGATTGAACAACATCGGGGAGAGGCTACAACCCTGTCTTACTCCCTTCCCAACCACTGCTTCCCTTTCATGTCCCTCGACTCTTATAACTGCCATCTGGTTTCTGTACAAATTGTAAATAGCCTTTCGCTCCCTGTATTTTACCCCTGCCACCTTTAGAATTTGAAAGAGAGTATTCCAGTCAACATTGTCAAAAGCTTTCTCTAAGTCTACAAATGCTAGAAACGTAGGTTTGCCTTTCCTTAATCTTTCTTCTAAGATAAGTCGTAATGTCAGTATTGCCTCACGTGTTCCAGTGTTTCTACGGAATCCAAACTGATCTTCCCCGAGGTTGGCTTCTACTAGTTTTTCCATTCGTCTGTAAAGAATTCGTGTTAGTATTTTGCAGCTGTGACTTATTAAGCTGATAGTTCGGTAATTTTCACATCTGTCAACACCTGCTTTCTTTGGGATTGGAATTATTATATTCTTCTTGAAGTCTGAGGGTATTTCGCCTGTTTCATACATCTTGCTCACCAGATGGTAGAGTTTTGTCAGGACTGGCTCTCCCACGGCCGTCAGTAGTTCCAATGGAATATTGTCTACTCCGGGGGCCTTGTTTCGACTCAGGTCTTTCAGTGCTCTGTCAAACTCTTCACGCAGTATCGTATCTCCCATTTCATCTTCATCTACATCCTCTTCCATTTCCATAATATTGTCCTCAAGTACATCGCCCTTGTATAGACCCTCTATATACTCCTTCCACCTTTCTGCTTTCCCTTCTTTGCTTAGAACTGGGTTTCCATCTGAGCTCTTGATATTCATACAAGTCGTTCTCTTATCTCTAAAGGTCTCTTTAATTTTCCTGTAGGCGGTATCTATCTTACCCCTAGTGAGATAGGCCTCTACATCCTTACATTTATCCTCTAGCCATCCCTGCTTAGCCATTTTGCACTTCCTGTCGATCTCATTTTTGAGACGTTTGTATTCCTTTTTGCCTGTTTCACTTACTGCATTTTTATATTTTCTCCTTTCATCAATTAAATTCAATATTTCTTCTGTTACCCAAGGATTTCTACTAGCCCTCGTCTTTATACCTACTTGATCCTCTGCTGCCTTCACTACTTCATCCCTCAAAGCTACCCATTCTTCTTCTACTGTATTTATTTCCCCCATTCCTGTCAATTGCTCCCTTATGCTCTCCCTGAATCTCTGTACAACCTCTGGTTCTTTTAGTTTATCCAGGTCCCATCTCCTTAAATTCCCACCTTTTTGCAGTTTCTTCAGTTTTAATCTACAGGTCATAACCAATAGATTGTGGTCAGAGTCCACATCTGCCCCTGGAAATGTCTTACAATTTAAAACCTGGTTCCTAAATCTCTGTCTTACCATTATATAATCTATTTGATACCTTTTAGTATCTCCAGGGTTCTTCCATGTATACAACCTTCTTTCATGATTCTTAAACCAAGTGTTAGTTATGATTATGTTGTGCTCTGTGCAAAATTCGACCAGGCGGCTTCCTCTTTCATTTCTGTCCCCCAATCCATATTCACCTACTATGTTTCCTTCTCTCCCTTTTCCTACACTCGAATTCCAGTCACCCATGACTATTAAATTTTCGTCTCCCTTCACAATCTGAATAATTTCTTTTATTTCATCATACATTTCTTCAATTTCTTCGTCATCTGCAGAGCTTGTTGGCATATAAACTTGTACTACTGTAGTAGGTGTGGGCTTCGTATCTATCTTGGCCACAATAATGCGTTCACTATGCTGTTTGTAGTAGCTTACCCGCATTCCTATTTTCCTATTCATTATTAAACCTACTCCTGCATTACCCCTATTTGATTTTGTGTTTATAACCCTGTAGTCACCTGACCAGAAGTCTTGTTCCTCCTGCCACCGAACTTCACTAATTCCCACTATATCTAACTTCAACCTATCCATTTCCCTTTTTAAATTTTCTAACCTACCTGCCCGATTAAGGGATCTGACATTCCACGCTCCGATCCGTAGAACGCCAGTTTTCTTTCTCCTGATAACGACATCCTCCTGAGTAGTCCCCGCCCGGAGATCCGAATGGGGGACTATTTTACCTCCGGAATATTTTACCCAAGAGGACGCCATCATCATTTAATCATACAGTAAAGCTGCATGCCCTCGGGAAAAATTACGGCTGTAGTTTCCCCTTGCTTTCAGCCGTCCTGTACTCCATATTTCCAAGATAATTTTATTAGTATTCTTTGCAATATTTTTCATAATTTTCTTTTCCCCTCTTACACGGAAGTTCCTTCAGCGCCCTACAGCCAAATGACCCCTCCCATTTGTTTGTCTCTCATAGGCACTATATCTTCAGTGTATTACGTTTAAAAGCAGTTCTTTGGAATGAACTGGTGAGAAATGATGTTTGATGAAAACATTAACACATTTTATTTACAATATATTAGATACAGGACATAGAATAGGAAGATGAATGCGAAATCCGTATGTGGATAATGTACAGGTGTCATGAGATGAGTGAATGTCGAGCCCAGGATCATCACTTAGAGTAGGTTCTCCATCTGGAAAACTAAGAAGACATTAGTGATTGAATATGGATATAAAAGATAGATAAGTTTTATTGTGAACTATCAACGTATCGAACATACCTACACCGATGTCATGTGCGCGGTACTTTTACTCGTCTTCGTTTGGATGTATGAAGTCCAGACAATGTTTCTTGGGTAACAGAAGTTCCAGGTGAAGAGCCATGGACAATGAAGGTCAAGGAAAAGTGTTACCATCTGTGGAAGGTCGAGGCTAAACAGTGAGTTGTTGTTGCTCTTCAAATGAAAAAAATTGTAATTGAGTGATTAATGATGTATAGAGAAAACCTGTTTAGTAAAGATGCATAATGCTGTAATGAATAAGTACCTCCTGTCACATCAGCTGTTAAAGAAATTGTGCTGCAACGGCTCGGCTCCTCAAGATCGTCTTCGTCTCCTAAGACAAAATTGTCGTCGATGTTGGGGCACGACCATTCATAGTGATTTTTGTAGTAATTCTGCGTACAGTGGCCGTCTTATAAAAACGCGCACCTTTCCCGATATAAGCTGAAACCTGAAGAAAGTGCAAAACTTAGAGGTTTTTTGCGATTTTCATTATGAAGCCAACCTCCTACAGGGTGGCAAACTTGAAATTCAGTTACAGCACCCCGAAAAACAAATAGAAACACTGTGAAAAAACTTCCGCAATTTTGTTACGAGAATACCTGCTTTGAATACCAATTGAATGAACTATTTCGAGTTTTCCAAGTTTTTAATAATTTGTTCTAGAGGCGTGTAAGTGCAGTCATCCTCTCAAGTACAGGTACCAGTGGCACCAAATAAGTTACGATTGGTGAATGCGTTGGCGTGAACAGATTTCTCCGGTTTTTCCATCCAAAACTTTTCAGGACACTCACTACGTCAGGATATTTGCTGACTAGAAATATAAGAAAACAATAATAAGGCAACAGCAGTTTAAATTCTTCAACTGTGTAAAAGAATTTTCTGAAGAAAGAAATATTCCCTGCGTCATTCTCGTGGCAAAATCTGGTATTACAACGCACGGAAAACCAGGTGCATGAGAACTTTCTTTCCAGCTATGAAAGTGAAGCTGAGTTGTTTTCTACGGAAAGAAGCGGGGACGGTTTATATCCGCCGTTACTCTCCGTAGCTATTGCCTCCAATATCCGGCAGAGGGGCTTCTGCTCGTGATGTTGTTTAGCATTACCAGAGACAAAAATAGACCGCATCTATCAGATAGCGGTGTGCTGCTCGGAAGGAATATGAGTGCAGCTGCTTGACGGAAAACCGGGCCAACACGTGACGTGTGTGAGGCGCGCTTGTGGGAAACACGTTGCTCAGGCGCAGTACTGCTCCACCTGCTGTTGCGTCTTTTTTCTTACAGTACCATACTTGACTGTCTCCATTTGTCTCGAAAGAAATCCGAACTCAGATGGTGCGCAGTATGCTACAACCTATCATGTAATTGATTTTGGCTCTCCTACAGACTACGTAAATAGCTACTTCCGATTTAACTTTCTGTTCTCCTAACACTTTTTTTTCGATCAGAATCCTGTCGTTTCCGAACTTCAGACCACTTTGCTCCTTTTTGGTTGCCTCTGGAGATGGGACTCTAAAACCACGATTCGAAATGTATTCTGCTCAGAATTCCACGTTCTCATCTCATTCAGATCACTTCTGATATAAGAGGAGCCACAAGCATTTGGAAGACTTTTTCGGGATGATTTCAAAAATTTTCCAGTGTAGCCCGTTTTCATTCATCCAAACGAGATGGCCGTAAAACAACGTTCGACTTCTGTCCTTCGCTACATTTGATTGCTCAGTTTTCTTGTACACAAAACCATTTTTCCTGTAGCGATATTCACGGTCGTATTTTATTGGACTCAACATTTTCCTCAGAATTTATCTCTCTCTCTTTTCTGTGTTCCCTGTTTCTCATGTATCCCCTTCAATCCCGAGGTATCGTATATGTTACCTCCAGGTTTAATTTTTTTTTTCTCGCTCTCGTACACAGCTGTACAACAGACACCGCCCTTGCGTCACCTCACTTGCTCGTCCTCTGCAGAGCACCTCGATGTGGCGACACTGATGGTGAACTTCGGTTTCAGCGACTGCACAGCATGTCTCAGCGCCGGCCGGAGTGGCCGAGCGGTTCTAGGCGCTTCAGTCTGGAACCGCGCGACCGTTACGGTCACAGGTTCGAATCCTGCCTCGGGCATGGCTGTGTGTGATGTCCTTAGGTTAGTTAGGTTTAAGTAGTTCTAAGTTCTAGGGGACTGATGACCTCAGATGTTAAGTCCCATAGTGCTCAGAGCCATTTGAACCATTTGAGCATGTCTCGGCAAAATAAAAGTAAGTACATAACTTTCTCTTATTACAGGTGTTTTCACATGTTATAATATCATATAAACGCTGTACAGACATCCCACAGTTATTAGTGAACTATGAATTAACTTTATAATGGATTTATAAGTTTTAAACTTTGAGTAACACATGTGATATCTCTAGACTCAATGCCGACTTTCTTTATGTCAGTTGAAGTGTTGTTATATTTTTTTTTTCCACTTGATCCCCCGGCTTCACTAATGAAGAGACCATTCAGCTGGTTAACAGAAGTACTCTAGATGAGAGTGACATAGAGACTGACTAAACGAACGATGGAAATGACGCTTTGGTGCAGTGCGCCAGAAGAAGAAACAGTGCCTCTTGCTCAAATTCGAGGAAAAAACGAGTTCTGGAAACATAAAAAAGAATATGAGTGAGTGTGTTATTAAAATAATTAGTGTTTTCCTCTAGAAAGTTCAATTAGAAAATTTTTGTTTCAATATTTTGAATTTTTTTAATTACAGTATTTGAAATTTTTGGTACCACGTTTGTAGTTTGATCTATCTTGAAATCTACAGCAAATATGAACAATATGTGTAGTTTTTACTTTTTTTGCAATAAAGTAACACGAAAGTGCATAGTTGGGTGTATAATTGCCCTGCTTAAGTCCCGAAGTTTCATATATGATGCTATCTATAAAATGTACGCTGTGGTTTCAAAAAAACTGAGGGTCACTCATTGTTAATTAGCATAGACAAAAAGCAATTTCCACAAATGAAGCTCATTTACGCTTTTCATGTGTGCTCAGTATGTTAGCAAATCTCACCAAGTTCTACTGTCATCTGGTTTGTAATCACTTTCTCAATACCTTGCGAACAGAAATTTCTTTTCTGTTCGTTGTGCATCATTACTAATTCCTGTTGTTGACAGAGTACTGTCTCAAGGGTTTGCAAAATATATTCAAGAATTTGGCTACAGCTCACCCCTTCTTTACTGAATTACTAAATCAAATGACACACGCATCAGTTTCTCCTGTCTACGACTTCACGCACATCGGTAAGGAGAGTGGTCCGGTAACTGTCATCGTAGTATGGCTGGACAGAAGCAAAAATGACTGGCAAACAAGTTGGCAAGATTTACGTAACTTGTATTCCTCCAACCCAACGAAGGCTCGTTACAAATAATGTAGCAAGAAATAAAGTCCAATTCCCAATGTCCACAAGGATGAAACTCGATGTATTTCGAACAAACGATGGTGTCGTATCGAAGAGGCTCCAAGTGAGAGTGGGCTGTTGGCTGCCGTCAGCCGTCCTACAAACATCACAAAAAGTTTTACATCACCTCGGTTCCGAGATTTCCGGAACCTGTACAGAAAATTGGAATAGAGATCAACATAAAAATCACTTACGCCCTTTTGATTGCTCATGAAAACCATACATTGCGTGTTGTACCGCCATACAGCGATGCCTTCAGAGGTGGTGGTCCAGTTTGCAATACACACCGGTGCCTCTTATACCCAAAAGCACGTCCTCTTGCACTGACGCATTCCTACTCGTTGTGGTATACTATGCAGAAGTTCATCATGCTCCTGTTGGTCCAGATTGCCCCATTCCTCAACGGCGATTCTGCGTAGACCCCTAACAGTGGTTTGTGGGTCACGTCGTCCATAAACAGCCCTTTTCAAACTCTAGTCGAGCGATGTCGTTATCCTGAAAGAAGTCATTCACAAGATGTGCGCGAATTGTCGTCCATTAAGACGAATGCCTCTCCAGTATACTGCCGATTGGTTGCACTATCGGTCGGAGGATGGAATTCACGTATCTTAGAGCCGTTACGGTGCCTTCCATGACCACCGGCTGTGTACGTTGGCCTCACATTATGACGTTCCAAAAGAGCATGGAATTACCACCTTGCTGCACTCGCTGGACAGTGTGTCTAATGCGTTCAGCCTGACCGGGTTGCCTCCAAACACGTCTCCGACGATTGTCTGGTTTACGGCATACGCGATACTCATCGGTGAAGAGAACGTGATGCCAATCCTGAGCGGTCCATTCGGCATGTTGTTGGGCACATCTGTACCGCACTGCATGGTGTCGTGGTTTCAAAGATGGGCCTACCATGGATTTTGGGAGTGAAGATTCGCACCATGCAGCCTATTGCGCACAGTTTGAGTCGTAAAATGACGCCCTGTGGCTGCACGAATAGCACTATTCAACATAGTGGCGTCGCTGTCAGGGTTTCTCCGAGCCATAATCCGTAGCGGTCATCCACTGTAGTAGTAGCCCTTAGGCGGCCTGAGCGAGACATGTCATCGACAGTTCCTGTATCTCTATATCTCCTCCATGTCTGAACAACATCGCTTTGGTTCACTCCGAGACACCTGGACACTTCCCTTGTTGAGAGCCCTTCCAGGCACAAAGTGACAAGGCAAACAGAATCTAACCGCTGTGTGGACCGTGTAGGCATGGTTGAACTACAGACAACACGGGCCGTGTATCTTCTGCCTGGTGGAATGACTGGAAATGATCAGCGGTCTGACCCCCTCCGTGCAATAGGCGCTGCCCATGCAAGGTTGTTTACATCTTTGGGCGGGTTTAGTGACATCTCTGAACAGTCAAAGGGACTGCGTCTGTGGTACAATATCTCAGTCAACGTCTATCTTCAGGAGTTCTGGGAACCAGGGTGATGCAAAACTTTATTTTGACGTGTGTATATCGCGGCGGCAGACGGCGCTCGTCGTACAACGCCTCTGGAGGCATGGCTCAGTGGTCGCGCACCGCTGGGTCCAGAGGATTCCGCATGACTGTCAAAAGGAAACTTGCAATTCCATCGATAACTGTGATTACCGTGTGACGCTATTGATACATGATACTAGAGTTTCAACTTTACACATTTTACTGCCAGTTTCCTTTTTTAACAATTCCTTTGACCAGTCACAAAAAAACACCAGCATCTTCCTCACTTTGAGGGATTTGGGGTGACAGTTGTTCTGCATTCGTGAGGCAGCCTAGTTTGTGCAATCCCTCCTTGGGTCTTGCAAGCTTCTTTCTCCCTGTGATACATGTTACTTGGTAGTAGCGAAAATCGCTGGTCTGGCATTCTTTTCCACATGCTCTTTCTGTTTAACTCAATATTTATCTAATACACCCGCTATTGATTCAGCTTTTAAGTTTTTTTCCAATACATACCCTTTTTTGTCTAATTCTGTAAATCCTTTCACAACTCTCAGGACTCCTATTTCAGATGCTTGAAACTTGCTTTTCTGTCGTTTGACAAGTGTCGATGACTCACTGCAGCACAGAAGTACGAAACTCTCACCTTTATAAATTTTAGTTCCTTTGCTCTCCTTGTTTCCTAAAGCTTTGCTTACAGTTTATCCACATCTTGATTCTCTAGGCAGTATACTCTATATCCAAGATAGTTAAGACTCTTTACTTCGTTTACTTGCTGTGTTAGCGTGTCAAAAATCACAATTTCTGTTTATAAATATTCAATTGCTCTAAGTTCCACTGATTTTGTCTTCACCGTAGAAATATTGATGTTATCTTCTTGTTGCAGTAAACTCAGCTTGTGCACAACGCTTTGCAGTCATATTCTTCATCATGTATAATTAAGTGATTATTATCAAATAAAGAAACGTTTACTTCTGATTCATGCGATACATTTAAAGATGCTGCTCGATTCGGAGGTAAGCCAGTTCGAATACTGGAGGTGAAAGATTTTCATCGTCAGAATAAGAATGGCAAGCAGAGGAGATGTTGCTGACCATCAGCCTTTGTGCTGATGTCCTGGACGAATTCCAAACGTCTCCGCAGTGAAGTAAGGGCACGCTGTTGATGGTTATTTGTCCATCGGATGAGGATGTTAAGCTCGGTGGAGCGCCTGATGCCGCTGCAGACGAGTAGGCCGTGTGCCGACACGAGTTTCACCCCCTCCCTCCCCATCACCCGTAACAACACAAACCCATCAACACCGGACAAGAACTCAACACAGTCGTCCACATGACGCAGTTACACACTTGACACCAAGGGTACCCGTGCGCGGGGGCAAGGACGGGCCATGGCGCCCTCCCCCCCCCCCCCCCCCTAACCTCTGACGGAAACGTAGTGTTGCCAGGTGTTTTCTTTCAATAAAATAATTTGAAAGTTGGTATTATGTGCGTTTCTAACATGTTGAGGACTGCAGCCTTCCTTTGGCTACTTAAAATTAGCCTTTCGCCCATTCGACTTCCAAAATATTAAAAATACTGCAATCCGCCAGGTCTACATTCCCCTCCCCCCCTCCTCTCCCCTACAAACTATGGTGTGGGTGCCCTTGCTTGACACTTCTTAATAGGTCGGCGGAATGTAATGACAAGATCATTAAAAAAATCATGATTACTCAATTTAACGCTGTCTTAAAAGGGAATATTCTAAAATAGTAATAATAAGATATGCTTGGAGTGCCTTGTTCCTCCATTATTCTCGAGAGATGTTACTAGATGTTCGTTCAAATACCTGCACATCCATATCCAGACGAATAGTATTATAAAAACGAAAGTAGCTCTGTTATGTTTCCATGGCTATAATCCTGTACCGATTTTGATGAAATTTCATACGCCGATAGCTTAAATGCAGAGGAAGAACATTGGGTACGTTGGAAAGCGTGTAGCGCTAGGTATTTTTTGATTTGGGAAATATAATCCGAAATGTGGAACGATAATTACTTTTTGCAAAAGTTATTTGCTCTTTGACTTTTGGACTATATCACAGTTCTGAAAATGCTTTTACTGCCTGATATGTTCTGTATTGTTCTATATAATATGCAGGCACAGTCCTCATCGTGTTGCATGCATACGTTCACACTAATGTCAATGACAAGCCCATGGCATTTCAGCCGCTGATCATCAGAAGTCTGGTCTGGCTTCTGAGACACGGCGTCATTTAAACGCTGTACGACAAACAGAGGGGCGTCTACGTGCAGGACGTGAGGGACTTTTACTGAGAATGCGCTTGGTAATGAGGCCCTTGAGCAGCCTCCGGTAGTAGGCAGAAACGTAAGGACACCTGGTGTCAAAGCACGAGAAAATATTATAAAATCTGCACTGCGCCGAATTACAAATTACTTATTTTCTTTCATGGTCACTTTAACGCTGTTTAGTAATTTTAGATAGTGCACATTTTATTTGGATGCCATCATCATCACTCATCGCAGCAAAAGTTCTGAAGTGTGTCAACAATCAGTCGTCTTATGGTTAGCGTTGCTAACACTCTATCAGGGGATCCACGTTCGATTCTCGACGGGTCGTATTTTCTCCACTAGGGACTGGATGTGTGCGTCTGTGTGTGTGTGTGTGTGTGTGTGTGTGTGTGTGTGTGTGTGTGTGTGTGTGTGTGTTTGAGAGAGAGAGAGAGAGAGAGAGAGAGTGAGTATGTGTGTCTGTGAGTGTGTTTTTGTATGTGTATTTTGTAATGATCATTTTATCATCTACTCGCAGGTGACTGAAGTGGCATCAAATAAAAATACACACCAAGCAGTCAAACTTCGCGAACGGGGTCTCGCAACATATCAAGCCACACACACATATCATTTCATTTAGTGACATGCAAGTGCAACCACGGATAATAACTGGAACATAATGCTTATACAATCCTCAACGTGATTAATCCATACTTCCACACTAAAATTATTAAAGTAGAAAGTAACTCTGTCGATTAAGTTTTCACGAGTACACTGATTTCGACGAAATTCGGTACACAGATAACTTCAATCCTGAGGAAGAACGTAGGGTACTTTTGAAAGCGAAAAAAAAGCAAGAATCGCCCGAAAAGAGAGTGATGTAAGGAATGGAACATTTTTCTGTTTTGTGGAACATAAACGATATTAAAAAATTATTAAATTTTTTGTTCTATGCACACGTTGCATAGTGTATAGATGCCCGGAACCCCTGTGCATGTATTGCTTGGCAGCGACACTGCACGTACCAATGCTTCGCTCGCTTTGTCATTTTGGAGTGTGTGGACATCTCTAGCTGTGCTTATCCGAAGAGGCAGACATGTGAATGCAGCTGATGTTACTGCACACACAGTAGCGTATTTACTTACCATCACTCATCATAACGAAAGTACTTATATGCACACATAGCTACAGGTATCAGCTAGTAGTCTGTAAATGTATGTGAGTTTCAACAATATTATAGTTTCTTCTTTTTCCTATCAGTTGTTATATTACTAACACCTTGTCATCAGAAGATCTGGCCACATTTCTAAAACCAAACTGCTTCCTTGAAGGAAGTCTTCAGTTCTAATGTTCAAATGTGTGTGAATTCGTAAGGGAACAAACTGCTGAGGTCATCGGTCCCTACACTTACACACTGCTTAAACTAACTTACACTAACTCACGCTAACAACAACACACACACCCATGCACGAGGGTGGACTTGAACCTCCGGCGGGAGGGGCCGCTCAACCCGTGACATGGCGCCTCTAACCGCGCGTCCACTCCGCGCGGCAGTCTTCGTTTATTACCAGCTGTTACCCACAGTTGCGTCTGCATATTAATAGTTTCATTATGATGACAGTGGTCAGTAAGTACTGCACACGCAGTAACGTCAGCTGGCCTCACACGTGTGCTGTCTGGGTGACTACAGCTGGTGACGTCCCATTCCCAGCTGCCCGATCACTCAGTGACGCTTCACACACAGCGCTGATCCCGAGCGGTGCGTGCAGAGAGCCGTGGCCAGACGCACGCATTGTGCTACTGAGGTAGCTGTACGTCGTGCCACATGTGCGACATATAGCGATTGTAGTAATACAAAATTGTTGAGGCTTTCGTAGCCACTTGTTGACAAACTGCCTATTGGCTTCTGTCTCGGGTTCTTCGGCCGACGTTCATCTAATGATTTTTCTGACGTTTCGCCAGCACGAGTGGCTGGCATTGTCAAAGCTTCACCCTCCATTGCCGGTGGTGAACTGGAGCCGTGCTCGCGGCCGCAGACTATATGTACCTGGCGCGCCAACGTCCGAGGGATTCTCCGCGGTTCTCCTCTTGCTACCTGCGACGGTCGTTCGCTGCAGTACGGGAAGCCAGGATCCGTTTACCTTAAGGCTTTCCTCTTTCTTGTGTGCGCCACAAGAAACTGCCATTTCTAGATGCGCTGGTCACAAGGGACGGCGAAAACCTGGGACACAGCGTGTATCGAAAACCGACTCACACGGACCGATACCTGCACAAACTGTCAAACCACCACCCGAACCAGAAAAGAGGCATGATTAGTACGCTTGTAACGAGAGCAGGACGAATATGTGAGCCGCAACACCTCAAACGAGAAATGCAGCACCTGGAAACTGTCCTGAGGAGCAATGGGTACTCCACAAATTATATTAGAATTGTAACTGAGCCAAACCCTCGGCGAAGTAAGGAACCAGAAAAAGAAATGTCGGGTACGGCCTTTCTGCCATACATTCCCAGAGTGACGGACAGAATCGGCCGTATATTGCGCAAACATGGCGTAAAGACGAATTTCAAACCGACAAGGAAGATCAAAGAGTGTCTTAGATCGGCGAAGGAGAAAAGAGACCCACTTGCAATGTCGGGAATATGCCGCATACCATGCACATCCGGAAAAGTTTATGTCGGAATAACTGCACGATCCATTAACACCAGGATCAAAGAGCATAAGCGACATTGCAGGTTGGCGCAGGTGGAGAAATCGGCCGTGGCAGAGCACGCACTGAATGAGACCGACCACGTAATAAAATTCGCCGACACGGAAGTTCTGGCTGTAGAGAAGCACTATCACACGCGCTTGTTTAGAGAAGCTGTAGAGATACAAAAACACGCGAACAGTTTCAACAAGAAAGAGGAAAGCCTTAAGGTACACGGATCCTGGCTTCCCGTACTGCAGCGAACGACCGTCGCAGGTAGCAAGAGGAGAACCGCACCGGAAATGACCGCGGAGAAGCCCTCGGACGTTGGCGCGCCAGGTACATATAGTCTGCGGCCGCGAGCTCGGCTCCAGTTCACCACCGGCAATGGAGGGTGAAGCTTTGACAATGCCAGCCACTCGTGCTGGCGAAACGTCAGAAAAATCATTAGATGAACGTCGGCCGAAGAACCCGAGACAGAAGCCAGTACGCAGTTTGTCAATTGTAGTAATGTTTAACATGTTTTAACTTCAGTAATGGGAAAAAGAAGTTCTATACTTTCAATCAATCTTTAGGGGTCGAAACGTTTTTTTCTTCTTATTAAAGAAGCCGATGTTCTTCCTTATGGCGCACGCTATCTCCATACCACATTTCATCGAAATCGGTTCACCGGTTTATCGTGAAAACGTAACAACAGTCGTATTTATAATACTAGTATGGATTTGTGTTCACTGCAGAGGAAAATCTCCAGCGCCGAATTACAGAGGCACAGGTCCGATAGATGTACTTCAGTATCTGCTAATTCACTTTATTATGGTTTGAGAACATTCTTTGTGTCTGTATAACATTTTTCTCTCCTCTGGAAGTCTTAAGAGAGGCAATATGTGTCTTTCACAATATGTTAGTAGCGGTCGGGCGGTTAAGGAGAAATAACATTTCCTAAAATTCTGCAGAATGCTGTCAGAAGGCGTGGTCGTGGGTTACTGTGCAGTCTGGCACCCCGTTCCCCATGCCCCACTACAGCGCTGTATGGAGTTAGAGACGCAGCACTACCCCCAACAGGCGAGTGTGGAACAAAAGAAAAATGGCTCAAATGGGTGTGAGCACTATGGAACTTAACATCTGAGGTCATCAGTCCCCTAGAACTACTTGAACCTAACTAACCTAAGGACATCACACACATCCATGCCCGAGGCAGGATTCGAACCTGCGACCGTAGTGGTCACACGGTTCCAGACTGAAGTGCCTAGAACCGCTCGGCCACAACGGCCAGCAGTGTGGAACACAGAGAGGCGACGTGTTCACTGACTGCTAGCGGGTGTGCTGCACTCTCCGAAACGTCCTGCGAGTCTGAAGCGGCAGCTCCCTAGGGCATACACCAGGCCATTTCTGCTGTCCACGAAGCACAACTGAACACCAGCCTTCTTCAGTGTGTCTGTCTTATGGCTGGTGTCAGTTGCAGGCTTTCTATCGAGTTCTGTTCTGCGCATCTTCCTCCATCTGTTTGTATGTTCGTTTTCTTCCAGTGTCGTCCGCCATTCCAATTCTCTTCCTCTCAATCCTTCCACTTTTCCCTCTATAATCCTTTGCTACAGACAATTCATACACAGTATATTTCACGGCCCATAGTTCTTCCCCTTCCTGATCACCCCCAATAATCTTCTTTCTTCCCCTATTTTCTTTATTACTTCTTCATCCTTAAGTCTATCAGTCCACTCGACCTTAAGCATTCTTCTCCAACGGCCACATTTCAATATCATTATAAAAGCTTTTCTTATTTTCTTAAATGTCCATTGCTGAACACACTCCATACATAACGCTTAGCAAATCTTTTCATCGCCTCCATTGGGATTTTTCTAGCTTCCAAGTGCTCTCTTTCCAGTAGATATCTTCCTTATTTCATCTGTATACCTACCATTCCATCTCATTAAACTTCCCAGATGTACAAAGGATTTTACTTCTTGTTTTTTCCATCTAAGAGTATGTTAACCTTCGCTTCCTTCTTCCTTATTCACATCACTTTTATCGTTCCTATGTCTTTTCCATTCAATACCACTCGTCCCTTCCTGTGAAACTCTTCAACATCTGCTGTAGCATCTGTTTTCATTCCACTAGTACTGCCTCATCATCCGCGTATTTTATAGTCTTCATATTTCCTCCTGCCATTACAGAGTCTCTTGTATCCTTTATGGCCTTACTAGCCAATTCTTCTTCATATACGTCGAACAGTTTTCGTGATGGTGAGCATCCTTACATTACGTCCCTTCCAATGCTCATTTCTTCAGTCTCCTCATTTCCTGCTCTTACTCATTTTTAGCTTTGTGTTAAATCTCCTTTATTAACCTCTTATCCTTCCAGTCAGTTCCTAACAACATTCAGAATATACTCCAATTGACTCTGCTGAATGTCATCTTCCAGTCGGTAAAACAAATATCCACCTCCTTGTTCATTTCTAGCATGTTTTTTCTAGCATCTTCAGACACCCTACAGCATCTCTTGTTCCTTTTTGCCTTCCTGAATCCGAACTGATCTTCCCGAGTATTTTGGTCAACTTTTTTTCAGTTCTGCTTGGTATACTGTTGTCTCTATAGTCTTTGCATTACTTTGCGTTGCACTTTTTACGTAAAGGCGTGGTCTTAAGTAGATCATGAGCACAAATTCCTGTATCATAAACTCTGTTTACTATCTCAGTCAGTCTGGCTACTGAATTTGACCGAAGACTTCCAGTGTCTCAGCTGATATTCTGTCTCTGCCCGATGTTTTCTTTTCACGGAGCTCCGGCGTTCCTTTCTACAATTTGCATTTCTACAACTTCGGACCTCAGTCTTCTGTTCTGCTTCATCTTACAAAATCAGTCCGTTGTTATCCGCCTGTGTACTGTATAACTGTTCCACATAATCTATTCAAACTTTCTTCACCCCAAATTTGTATACCGTGATGTTCTCATACTTTTTTTAACATTCCTTGTTTGCTTATTTTTCTTACTTTTGTTTGTGTTTAAGACTTCACAGTTCTGCACGTTTCTTCCAATTTTCCTTTCTTTTCCAGTTTTCCTATTTCCTTACATTGTTTCATTCACAACTATCAAAATCTTTTTCTATTAGCCGTGTATTATGGCTTCCGGATTCTGGAGTTTACAGTGAATAACGGAAACGAACTTAACACCACAGAATCAGAAATAGCAACATCATAACCGCGGCACGCAACAACTGTAAAACATGTATGAAATGTACTACTTGCTCGTAAATACAAATGATTAGCTTCTCATCACAACAGCGTGAAGTAGTTGAGACAAACTGATTCTATGCTCTGTTCAGTATGCAATGTGAATAACTGTAGCAATTTCTGTTAGTGACTGAGGACCGTGTACTGAACAACATTACATCGGTATTTACTTCATCTACAGAATAGTACAAGGTGTACAACTTTGCTTCCGCCGTTTACCAATAGGTGGCGACAACGGTAACTAGCGGTTGAAAGAAACAGATCGCAGACGTCAGGCAGTTGGCTTGGACCTCGGTCAACATAACCTCATTCAAACATTAATCGATGTGTGTCTGTATCTTAAAGTTGTTCTTGATCGACAATGTCAGTTTACGAGCCTAATTTCCGTCATTTTCGGGAGCTGTTACTGTTTTGTTTCAATATGAAGAAAACAACGGCTGAGTCTTATCGAATGCTGTCTAGTAGGTATGATAAGGACGCTATTAGTGAAAGAACATGTCGTGAGTGGTTTCAACGCTTCAATAACTGTGATTTTAACGTCGTAGACCGGCATAGTGGTGGAAGAGAGAATGTTTTCGAAGATGCAGAATTGGAGACATTGCTGCGTCAAACTCAAGAAGAATCGGCATGATTAGTGGGAAAGACACAACAAGCCATTTCAAAACGCCTCAAGGCTATGGGCATGATTCAGAAAGAAGGAACTTCGGTCCCGTGTGAGTTGAAACCAAAATACATTGAACGGTGGTTGTGTGTTTGTGAACAGCTGCTTTGTGACCGGGGACGAAAAGTAGGTTCATTACGACCACCCTAAACACAAAAAATCATGGGGATATCCCGGCTATGTTTCCACGTCGACGGCCAAACCAAATATTCACGGCTCCGAGATCATGCTCTGCATTTGGTGGGCTCAGCTCGGCGTCGTGTACTATGAGGTGTTAAAACCAAGCTAAAGAATCACAGATGCTCGTTATCGAACGCAATTAATGCGTTTGAGCAGAGCATTAAAATACAAACGGCCGCAATACAGCGAGAGGCACGATAAAGTGATTTCGCAGCACGACAACGCTCGACCCCACGCTGCAAAAGAGGTCAAAACGTACATGGAAACATTAGAATGGGAAGTCCTACCCACCCGCCGTATTCTCCAGACATTTCTCCCTCTGACTATCAACTGTTTAGATCAATGGCGCATGGCCTAGCTGACCAACACTTCCGATCTCATGAAGAAGTCACAAACTGGATCGATTCGTCGATCGCTTCAAAAGATGAACAATTTTTTCGACGCGGGATTCGTACACTGCCCAAAAGATGGGAGAAAGTAGTGGCCAGCGATTGAAAATACTTTGAATTATACATGTGTAACCAATTTTTTTTCATTAAAGCCTAGATTGGTTAGTACTGCCAAGAACATTTGGCAAGAGCAAACCATTAATGTTTATTTTCCTCTGTTTCCGTATTGTCCTGTGTGAATCCGAGAATGATAGTGTCTTCATGTGCTTGTGTTTCTTTCTATGTGTTTCTTTATGTGTCTGTTCCTGTCTCAGCTTTGTATGTCATCAGATGTACCGTTATGCGCGTATCTTTCACGTAAAGAAGGCCTTGGATATGTGGCGGTCCTGTAATTTATAATAGCTGATACGTTACGTTAGTGCCTTAGCACCGAAAACTTAGGTCCACTTACGTTTGTACCAGTAGTCGGGTATGTTAGAGCCTCAAGGATTTTTCTGAGTCAATAATTACTTAATGTCTGGCAAATGTGTACAGCGAATTTCGTACTTGTATGCACATTTTGTAAGATACAGTATTCCAAGTTCAGCTATAAAAATAAGACATATCACGACGTTTCCAGTTTTGTACGACTGAAAATCAAGGAAGCGGACAAGTGTACCATCCTATTTGCGCTACCTCAATATGAGAGCAATTAACGTTGAAAGGTACGGCCATTAAAATTATTCTAAAACAAAATTTGTCAGTAGCTATTGCTCCACAATCGTCTGCTGCTGCACTACGTCATACAGACTACTCAGGTTCGCCAGTACCGCCAGGGCAACGCCTCTCCGCGTGTGTCCACACACTTAACGTTCACGAGAGCCGCGGAAAAACACGTACGTCCCCGACCTTCATTTTAGCCGCTGATCGCAGAAGCGGAAGTATGGCACGTAACAGCGATCCGGGTTGTCGCAGACCACACGCCGCATATCTGAGTGGCCCGGCCATCCACTTCCGGGCCCCTCCCGTGTCTGTTGTGGTCTGGTGTGTACACTGTTGTGCCCTGGGCAGCCTTGCGCCTTCTGTCCGGTTCTCGCCGAGGCTGGCTCTGAGGACAGACGTTTCCGGATCCGCGACGTCTTCGCCCGTTTCGTAACGCGTCGTTAGCGACGCATTAAGAAACATTCCAAACAGCGCGAGTTTCCTGTTGCTCGAGGAAAGGTGGGTAATTCGAGGCGGAATCTGAATTTCGTTTCAGTTTAACCGTTACAGAGTACAGGCATTTCCAACGAACCTCCCGCAGACGTAGATCGCCGTAACTTGTTGTGCTTTCTGAGTGATTGAGTAATGGTGTGCTTTCACGTGCATTTCGATCTTCACATGACGACTTCATTTGTGACTGAGCGGTGGTTAGCACACTGGGCTCCACGATTCAAACCCACATCCGGCCACTTTGATTTGGATTTTTCGTGATTTCCCTAACTCACTTAATGCAAATTCCTTGATGGTTTCTTTGAAAGGGCAAGGCCGCTCTCCTCCTCTATGCTTCCCTAATCCGAGCTTGTGCTCCATCTCTAATGACCTCGTTCTCGACCGGAGGATAATTACCTCCTCCTGCGACTCCATCTTTGCATTTTCCTGGGATCTGGTCACGAATATGACACGGTCACAAACAGCATCGATGTAGCTGAGAAAGTCTCAACGTCAGAAAGCAAAATTCGATCGCTTACACAAAAAGCCAAGACAAGATTCAGGAAGCCGTACAGTAATTAATCTCACCAATGAACAGCTGAACGAGGATATAGTGAAGATCATCGCTAAAGAGCTGAATTTCGCGCCCAATCCAAAAATGCTAGCAATAGCATATTTCCGCAGCTCCGTGGAACATGTCGTAGCTTCTCTCACATCGGAAGCAGCAGAAGAGGTTCGCCGCGAAACCTGTAGAGCACTTACCAAGGCACCAACGATAAAATCCAACATCCCCAAAGAAGACCTAGTAGCACTGAAAAATCTACGGAAGGACAATGAAAGTGTAACTCTGCCAGCCGACAAGCGTAACGCTATAGTCCTAATATCACTTGTGAACAATTTCAAGAACGTTTTCTATCTTCTGAATGAGATTTCCCATAGACAGACCAGCAAACCTCTGACTTTGAGGACTCGAACTCCTATGTGTAAATCAGCTCTAACATGCCGCGCGGAGTGGCCACGCGGCTAGAGGCGCCATGTCACGGACTGCGCGGCCCTCCCGCCGGAGCTTCGAGTCCTCCCTCAGGCATGGGTGTGTGTGTCGTTCTTAGCATAATTTTAGTAGTATGTAAGTCTAGGGAACGATGACCTGAGCAGTTTGGTTCCCTAGAAAATCACACGCATTTCAACATTTGAACAAACGTCTGATTAATACAGAAATGAATTAATGTGTTAAATTTGTCTTTAAGCGAGCGTGCCAGAATAAGTTTTGGAAAATATTGAAATCGTTCTTGAAGTTATTTCGGAGTCGCTGAATGTACCTATTATGAAAGAATGGGTGAATATAAACCGGGAAATTTGCGCCTGATTTTGAGGAAAAGCTAGTTTTTCACACGTCTCACTGTTTATGACACCGTATCTCCTTACCTATGTGTCGTCCAGTGATGTAGTTTTGCTGGTTCATTCAGCGGTATATCCGGATACTGCCTGCAGACTGTGTTGCGAATACACTACTGGCCATTAAAATTGCTACACCAAGAAGAAATGCAGATCATAAACGGGTATTCATTGGGCGAATATATTATACTAGAACTGACATGTCATTACATTTTCACGCAATTTGGGTGCATAGATCCTGAGAAATCAATACCCAGATCAACCACCTCTGGCCGTAATAACGGCCTTGGTACGCCTGGGCATTGAGTCAAACAGAGCTTGGATGGCGTGTACAGGTACAGCTGCCCATGCAGCTTCAACACGACACCACAATTCATCAAGAGTAGTGACCGGCGTATTGTGACGAGCCAGTTGCTCGGCCATCATTGACCAGACGTTTTAAGTTGGTGAGAGGTCTGGAGAATGTGCCGGCCAGGGCAGCAGTCGAACATTTCCTGTATCCAGAAAGGCCCGTGCAGGACCTGCAACATGCGGTCGTGCATTATCCTGCTGAAATGTAGTTTCGCAGGGATCGAATGAAGTGTAGAGCCACGGGTCGTAACACATCTAAATGTAACGTCCACTGGTCAGAGTGCCGTCAATGCGAACATGAGGTGACCGAGACGTGTAACCAATGGCACCCCATACCATCACGCCGTGTGATGCGCCAGTATGATGATGACGAATACACGCTTCCAATGTGCGTTCACCGCGATGTCGCCAAACACGGATGCGACCATCATGATGCTGTAAACAGAACCTGGATTCATCCGAAAAAACGACGTTTTGCCATTCGTGCACCCAGGTTCGTCGTTGAGTACACCGTCGCAGGCCCTCCTGTCTGTGATACAGCGTCAAGGGTAACCGCAGCCGTGGTCTCCGAGCTGATAGTCCATTCTGCTGTAAACGTCGTCGAACAGTTTGTGCAGATGGTTGTTGTCTTGCAAACGTCCCCATCTGTTGACTCAGGGATCGAGAAGTGGCTGCACGATCCGTTACACCCATGCAGATAAGGTGCCTGTCATCTCGACTGCTAGTGATACGAGGCCTTTGGGATCCAGCACGGCGTTCCGTATTAACCTCCTGAACCCACCGATTCCATATTCTGCTAACAGTCATTGTATCTCGACCAACGCGAGCAGCAATGTCGCGATACGATAAACTGCAATCGTGATAGGCTACAATCCGACCTTTATGAAAGTCGGAAACGTGATGGCACGCATTTCTCCTCCTTACACGAGGCATTACAACAACGATTCACCAGGCAACGCCGGTCAACTGCTGTTTGTGTATGAGAAATCGGTTAGAAACTTTCCTCATGTCAGCACGTTGTAGGTGTCGCCACCGGCGCCAACCTTGTGTGAATGCTCTGAAAAGCTAATCATTTGCATATCACAGCATCTTCTTCCTGTCGGTTAAATTTCACGTCTGTAGCACGTCATCTTCGTGGTGTAGCAATTTTAATGGCCAGTAGTGCAGGTTCATTAGTGAAGAAGTAACAAAGAGAACGCCAAGTTTGACCTGAAGTTTCGCTGCATGAAATGCGTAAATGTAATAAGCGATAAAGGCGTTTTAGTTTTAATCTTTTTGTGCTGTGTGTTAGAGAAAAAAGTTTCGTAAAGGTTTGAAATTTTATGGAAAATTTGTTCCATATTAGTAAGTGCTCTCATTCTCAAATACCAAATGAATGAAGTCTATTTAATACTGCGCTGTCATTTATGCTGCCTCTAGATAAATACACAGGTTTTATCTGTAACATTTGTCTTTATGTGTTAAACGTTTAACATAAGATTACACCTGCTGATGAGAAGATCACGATAACATTCAAAATTTTAAAATTCGTTCGGTAATTATATATTGAAAACCGAATTTCTTTTTCTCCTGGAAGCCGTTAGATCGGCAGCCTGCAAATTGCTTGCAAGTTGTGATGGGTTACAAAATGGTGTTTTATTGACATACGAGGGCTATGCGGGAAGTAAGATACGAACGGGCGCGAAATGGAAACCACAGTGAAAATCCTATGACGCTTTGTACAGTTGTGCTGGGCAGTGTCTCTAATATGTCCGTCGATCGTGTCACGTCGCTCTTTTCATTTCAGTGTGCACAGTGGGCGCGTAAAGATGGCTGGAAAGTATTGTCTGTCGCCAGTTATGATGGCCTGGTAAGAGATTTCGCCTGATGTCAAGCAGCCCACATAACGCAACTGTCATGCGTTTCCTTCTTCATGACAGTTCTCTGCCGCACTCTGCAGGGCCAAAAAGGAAAAGGAAGGAATATTCGGTTTGACATCCCGTCGACATTGAGGTCATTAGGGACGGAACGGAAGCTCGAATTATGTCAAGGATGGGGAAGGAAATAGGCCGTGCTCTTTCGAAGGAACCATCCTGGTATCTGCTAGGAGCTAGCAACTGAAGTCACGGAAAACTTAAGCTGGATGGTCGGACGCGGGTTTGAAAAGTCGTCCTCCGGAATGGGAGTCCGATGTGTTAACCACTGCACCACCTCATCCGGTTTGCAGTAGCAATGAAAATGCTCCGGCAGCGTTTTCGATGGGAAGTGTTTGATCACCTACCACACAGCCGTAATTGACCCCTCCACAGTTTCATTTATGCTCACATGAACCGCTGGCTACGCAGGCAACAGTTTGGCACAGAGAACGAGGTGACCAGCGTAGGCACAGGCGGCTGCCTTATATGACGAGGGTATTGGAACGTTGGTACTACGCTACGACTGATCATGAAGTAGGAGCGACGGCTATATAGAGAAGTGGTTGTAAGTTGCAGCTAACTGTTGCAAATAAATCATTTTTGAATTTCAAAGTGGTTTCCATTTCGCAACCGATCGGATCTTAGTTTCCGAATAGCCCTCTTAGATAGATGTGGATCCTACGAATGAAATCGAGAGGAAGATCAGTGCGTCATGTCCGTCGCGTGATGTCATTAATAGTCTTAGAACACGAACGACTAGCCCACCACTACTAAATGGGAGCCTGAAGGTACACGAAGAAGACATTTCTCTAATACACTCTAACACAGATACAAGTAAGTCTATCCTCTAAGATCCACAGCCCTTAATATTGGCTCAACTACACATGAGCTGATGAACTATCTGAAATGTATTCTCAGCGAATATGTGGGGAAATGCGAAGACTGTGTTCGCAGCTGGGACTTAACATCTGAGGTCTTCAGTCCCCTAGAACTTAGAAATACTTAAACCTAACTAACCTAAGTTCATCACACACATCCATGCCCAAGGCAGGATTCGACCCTGCGACCGTAGCGGTCGCGCGGTTCCAGACTGAAGCGCCTACAAACGCTCGACCACACGGGCCGGCTGCTTCGTGCACTGATATTACACGGATATTATGATCTGTTTCGATGTACTCTCCCTCTTTACAACTGCCTCCTTTGCCGACTCCTTGGACCTAATCACGGAAGAGTTTGACGGTTGTTTCAGAGAACCCTTTAGGCTCGAACTCACGTCACCTCATTTACTGCTCCACGTAAAACATTACCAACAAACCGATGGCTTGACGATGTGCAGTCCGTTATAGCCTATAGTGGCGAAGTTGTGGGTGCAGCACTTTGAGACGAAGAAGCTAGACCGCCAAATTCAAGCCTACATGTTCCTACCGATACACGGACGACACGTTTGGGGGTTGGTCACATGAATCACTGGAATGAGTTACTGGAATGTTTTAAGCTTCTCCATTCTAATATAGAAAAGAGACCAGCCACCTGTTTCTGGCGTCTTGCTTAAGAGAAGAACGGATGGATCGCTGGATCATATTGTGTAAAAAAAAATCCACGACCACTTATCTCTCTCTCCAAGCCTCGAGCCATCGCTACCAGTCAGAACGATATTGTGTGCTTAAGACTCTGGTCTGTAGAGCTAGGAAACTTTCAGACACGTAGAACCTCACCGAAAAATTGCAACTCTTACGGTTAATATGCCAAAGGAATGGGTACTCTGAGCTTCTAACTGACCGGTAGTTGCAGACGAAATCAACAAATTGTGAGAAAAATCTCAGAATGACGTAGGTAAAGAAAAGCTGAGACTCGATTATTTACCTTACGGTCGCTCAGTTTCCGGAAATATTAGTAAACTGTTGTGGCAACATCGCACCTAATGTACGAGTATTTCGCTCCCGCCAACAAAGACGAAAATTCTTATTTGTAATGTTAAAGACGGTCTAGGTCTGCGAAAGCCGGTTGTGTACCACATTCCATGGCAATGTGCCAAATCGTCAAGACAGTGGAGAAGAGGTGCAGAGAACATCAGCGACCACCCAACTAAATCAACCAAACAGACGAGCTGTCGCCGTGCGTTGCTTCAGGTGTGATCACAATGTATCGTGGTGCAAACGCCAAATTTGTGGGACAGCGTCAGTAGAAAGCCTATCGAGACAAAACTGCCGCAAAACGTGATAAATCAGGACGAATCTTTCAGTTTAAAAAAGGATGCGGAAGGAGGGATAAATGATTAGTTGCTAGCGTCCGGTCGACGTCGAGGTCATTAGAGACGGAGCACAAGCTCGAGTTGTTTCAAGGGTGGAGAAGGAAATCAGTCGTACCCTTCGAAACGAATCTTCATAGCACTTATCTGGAGCGATTTAGGGAAATCATAGGGAAACCTAAATCTGGATAGCTGACCGCGGGTTTGAACCGTCCTCCTCCCGAATGCGAGTCCAGTGTGCTAACCGCTGCGCCACCTCTCCCCATAAAAGGACTCGGGCTGGGCACTCAATTTATTAGGGACTCTCCATCCACGCCGTACATGAATGTCGACAAGCTCTGAGAGAAACTGCCTTCGGCGAAGTCACGGTGCGGGCTGTGAAAACAAATGAGCATCATGGACGTAGTAGGTGTCGGGAATCGAACTGAGCTATAAATTGTGGAGCTAGATCGATGATAGTAGACAGTTTGGTACACACAACTGAGCGACCCACGTCAGCTGAAGAAAACGACCGTGAATATCGTAGGTTAAATGAAACCAGCAACTGTGCTGAATACCTTAGAGTACATCGTTAGTCATAATCTGTTGTCAACATCGTAGCTCGTGTGACTCACCGTTTTATCAGATACGAGGATGCTGTAGCGAGAACGGAGACGTGTTTACATTTGTGCCTGCAGCTTGCTCCGCAAGCCACTTTTCCGTATGTGGAAGTACCTGTTTCACCGGTGAATGATGCGCGGAAAGGATACAAGACGAATACAAATTCTCTTCAACTCGTCATGGGCATCCCGTGCGAAATATGTGCGAGAAACGTAACACGTCGCCTGACTCATCCGAAAACATACCATCTCGTAAATTCAACAGTAAAACTCTGTGACGGCATCAATTTTCTGCCGTACTCGTGATAAATTCCTGACAGTTCTAGTGGTTTCAGAGTTTTCAGAAGTAATAAAAACAAACAAATTTTAATGTACTTGATCCATTAATTACTAGATGGTCCCATTATTTTTCTGTCTTTTTTGAAAGTATAAGGGGCAAACAAAAGGTTTTAGATTGAGGGCGTTGCTCCAGCGTATGTGCAGCCCAGAGCGACTCCAGTGTGGGTAAATAAGCACCAATGTGTAGGCAAGGGGTCACTGTGGCCTTGTAATCGAATCTTTTTGATCGTTCTCATATTTATATCTCTATAAGTTCAGTTCTGTCCAAGAACAAAACTACCATACCTCCATCATAAAAATTGCTGAGTAGATCTTCGTTCTGAGTAAAATCGAAAATTGCGCCTACACAGTTAACTGTCTCTGGTTCCGCTGCTACTCTTTGCTGGAAACTGTTGTTACCTTTCGCCTGCGCTTGCGTCATCACAGTCTTCATAAAGCGCTAGTCCATCGCCTAACCACAGCACACATGAACACTCTACGCACATGCATTACACATCGAAGAAAGAAAAATAATTTTTGAATATTATATTTTAAGATATTCATCCGTATCTCACTCCTCTCACGTCACCAAATACGCTGGAGCAAAGAAAATAATTACTTTGGGTTCTGTTATGATACGACAAAATGTGCGCTGACAGTGGACATGGCATTCTTGTATCGTCTCTCGCCGCCGTTTCACGAATGCTTCCTAATTTTCTCGCGCTCGCTATACGGACCCGCAACATGTCGCTCTTCATTTCATCTTCTCCATCTGTTCCTACCTGGAAAGGGTGCCAGACTGTGCAGGACTAGCTCTAACAGGCGCTTAGTAAAGCATACCTGTCAGGGATGAATTACATTTCCTTAAGAGTGTCCCTATGAATTTCAGACACAGCTAGTGTTGTGTGGTATTGACTGTGGTGGTCTCTCCCCTGGAGGTCCTGGCTTCAAAACCGAGTAGGAGCGGGGACGTTTCCCCTTTCCGGTCCCTCCAGGATCAGCCCAGTATGAGATGAGTGGCGGGTGTCGCTACATGGGCCACAAAGCGGCCAGGGCGGCTGCCTCACCGCCCTCCATCTCCATGTGCCGTGGCAAACGTGCGGCTGCACACTGCCTGCAGTCAGGACAGAGGGCTGTTCACGGCACACGTCGATCTACCTTTCAGTTTTGTGCATCCGTTCCTCTTTAAATAGCTCATGACACTTACTCCCACCTATTTTACGCTCTTGCTTGTTTTCACCGATTTGTTGCTGTTTGTTTGGGTTCCATAGAGGTGTAGGAACCCCTGAGGCAGTTCTGAACCTGTGACGTATCTTAGAAGGCAAGTTAAAAAAGGCGGGCATGTGTATATAGTAGTTTCAGGTTTAGAGAAATCTTGTTGCATTGTACACTGGACTGCACTTTTCGAAATTTTGAAGGTTGCACCGATAAAATAGAGGCAGTGAAAGGTTATCTGCAAAATTTGCAGAATCTAGACTTCAGTTACAAGAGTCGAAGGAGAAGGAAGGAAAGCACTAGTTAAGAAGGAAGTGAGCTCAATCTGCACATTAATTAAGCTGTAAAGGAAGCTAAGTAGAAGAAATTAAACCTTTTAGGTTGGCTGATGACTCTGTAATTGTGTCAGAGAAGCCAAACGACTTGGAAGATGAGCTGAACTCAATGCATAGTGCCTTGAAAAAGACGGTGTAAGATGCACATCAATAAAAGCAAAACGGCGGTGGTAATGGATGTAGTAGAATTAAATCAGGAGCTCCTGAGGGAATTACATTAAGGAAAACTAACAATTAAAGTAGCAAATGCGTTTCCCTGTTTGGATAACGAAATGACTGATGATGACAGAAGTAGAGAGGATACAAAGTACACAGTGAGAACGGCAAGAAAGGTATTTCTGAAAAAGTGTAATTTATTTGTTGGTTGGCTGATGTGGGGAGGGGACTAAACAGCGAAGTCATCGGTCCCACCGCATTAGAAAGAACGGGAAGGAAGTCGGCCCTACCCTTTCACACAAACTATCCCGGAATTTGCCTGAAGAGATTTAGGGAAATCACGGGAAACCTAAATCAGGACGGCCGGACGCGGGGTTGAACCGTTGTCTCTCCAAACGCGAGCCACTGTGCTAACCACTGCGCCACCTCACTCAGTAGTTTGCTAAACTGAATTAAAATTTAGGTGGCAGGAACTCTTTTCTGAAAGTATGTTTCTAGAGTGTATCTTTGTGCCGAAGGTGAAAGGTGCACAATAAACGTTTCAGAGAAAAAAATAGAAACTTCTGAAATGCGGTGGTGCATAAAAATGCTGAAGATTAGAAGGGAAGACGGTACAACCAAGGAGGCGATACTGAATTGAATTAGAGAAAAGAAATTTATGGCACAAGCAAATGAAGGAATCGGATGACAGGACGCATCCTGAGATATCGAGTTTGATAATTGAGGGGAAAGGGATAGATAAAAATTGTAGAGAGAGTGCAAGGCTAGAATATAGCAAGCCTGTTCAAATGGATGTAGGTTTCGGTACTTATGCAAAGATGAAGAGGCTTGCACGAAACAGGTTAGCATCAAGAGATGCATCACAGCAGTCTTCGAACTGAATATCACAAGAACGATGATCGCTTCAGTTATAGTTCGTCTGGCACACATTTTGGCTTCGTTTAGTTTTTGTGTGTCAATAAGCCGTTGGCTACATTGAAATTTGTGGTGAAACGCTTTTTCCTTTCAAAGCAAGTTTTTAACGCAGCTGTTGAACCACGGTGGGTATTTTCACTTCTGACAGTCTATGTCTCTCCCTCGCCCCCCCCCCCTCTCTCTCTCTCTCTCTCTCTCTCTGGAAATACATGCTGGACGCAATTCACCTCCCACGAGACACATGTCACGTCCTTGGACAGTAGTCCGGAATTTTCAGGCAGCTGCTGTTGTGAAGGAAACAGAGCACAGAAAAATCCCCGCCCCTTCCCGGAAGATGACAAAGAGGCATTCACTCTGAAAACAGAATTATTTTCCATATGAGCGAGTCAAGTTCAATTTATTGGTGGACGAACAGTGTGCTGTTTGTCACACAATGACAAGACAAAATATGGGTTGATTCTACATCACTCCCTGCCACATAGGATACAGGAAACGTAGGGAATAAAGCGAAATTAAACGCAAATGAAACTATATGGTTCCAGAAATCATTTCAGCTCTGAAATGTATAAGGTGTATGTACGCAGACTTAAGCGAAGAGTAAAAATTGTACCGAGGTCAGGATTCGAACCCGGGTCTCCCAATTTTTCGGGCCTCCATCCACCTCCACAGTCCATTCTTGCGCTCCTAAATTACGCGCTCATCGGCTAGCTTCCCTCAGCTGTATTCAGTTTTCCTTAAGTAACAAAATTATTCCTCTTTAAATTTAACGAAAAACTTCAAATACCTTTTACAACCAAAATATCCTCCTTTTTTTATTTCGTGGCTTCTTAGAAGAACTGAAATTACGTTCTGGCTGTATCTGAAATAAGGGAACCAAGCTGTGCTTCTACATAATCCCGAAACTTTGTCTGAAAGGTAACTGTTTCGTGGTTTTCTTTTTAAACATCGTTGTTTATAGAAAAAGCGTATGAATGGGTCAAACTTTTCACATTTTTCGGTTGTCCCTATCCTGAAGCAAGTACCGTTTGAATTCAGTTACAGATTCACTTCCATCGTTGATGACGTAGATTATATAAAAATATACAGGGTGAACATTAATAAAGGCGACAAAATGCAGGGACGGATTCCTGGCTGGGAACGGAGGAAAACAGGTCCTACGAACATGTGTTGCGGAGATGCGTAGAACGAAAGTTCCTCTGACCACGTGTCCTGTGTTCCTTGTGATTTGCAGGCTGTGTGATCGACGCAGGAGAATGGTCCGGTGTTCACGTCTGGAAAAAGCCGAGACGGTGTTCATGTGCGCCAAAGCAGATGGAAACGATCGAGCGACAGCACAGCTATACCAAAACAAATACCCTCACAGACACTAACCTCATCACAGAACATTTCAAGTCCTTTTTTGGGCGTCTGTGTGTCCATAAGTCCTCTCACGTAGACGAACGCACAGGGCGGCGGCGGACTGCTCGTACACCGCATTTGGAGAACGGGGCTCTACAGGATATTGAGACGAACAACGGCGCGAGCTCAGGCAAGTGGCCCGCCAACATGGTGTAAGCCAGTGTAGGATTACGTATATCCTGCGTCACAACCGCTACTATCCCTTTCATCTGCAACGAGTGAAAGGGTTATCAGCAGCGGATTTCCCTCCACGGGAAGGATTTTGTCGATGATTTTTCCACCAGACCGTCACAATTGTGGGAAAGAGTGCTGTAATCCATGATGTGACGGGTGAACTAGTTCATTGCGTTTCACGGAGGCCACTTGGAACATCTGCAGCTCTGTGTTGTGTTACAGGACGATTTGCTGTCGTTGAACGCACACCATCCATTGCCCGACACATGTTTATAGGACTGTTTTCTTCCATTTCCAGTCATTAGATTTCCCACAAATCTCCGTTTGCATCGTGTCCAATCTCTCCTGAGGTGTAGATGCTGAAAAGTATCCCTTATCGTCTCAAGTGATTATTCTGCCCTCGAGATTTTTTTCCTGTAGTTCTAGGATCTTCTTTTTTGAATTTACTCAATTCCCGTGGTTGGTCTTCTCCGTTCTCCACTTTTTCTTGGAGTTCTCAAACAATCATACAATACATTTCGATGTTTTTCCTTCTGGTGTCATTGATCCTATATGCTACGTGTCTGAACAGTCTGAGAATTCCAGATTCCACCAGCTTATTCCGTGACTGAAAAACGCTACTAAAGAAACGCTTCTGATGAACCCATGTTCGATAACATTCGCGGAATACTGTTTTTCCCAATCGACGTTGAACAGGTTCCAGTTTAACTTCCAGTATCCCTCTCCCATTACGGTGGGCCGGGGTATACCTTTTATTTTTAGTTGGTGGTCCGAGATGACGACGAAGATTAATTCATCCGTTCCTATTGTTGTATAAAAACTGTCCAGTCTCGAGGCCTACAGTGGAATAGTGGGATCGCGTGGTGGCTGTGGTGCCACCGCCAGACACCACACTTGCTAGGTGGTAGCTTAAATCGGCCGCGGTCCATTTAGTACATGTCGGACCCGCGTGTCGCCACTGTGTGATCGCAGACCTAGCGCCACCACAAGGCAGGTCTCGATATACAATAGAGCACTCGCCCCAGTTGTACGACGACATTGCTAGCGACCATACGGACGAAGCCTTCCTCTCATTTGCCGAGAGACAGAATAGCCTTCTGCTAAATCCATGGCTACGACCTAGCAAGGCGCCGTTAGCCTTACCTAGTTTGAGAGTTATCGTATAAATGTCTCAAGACGAACGCTGTATTCATCAAAGAATAAAAGTTAAGTGTAAAGCAGCTACGTACTTTTCTTGCTACCATTCAATAGTTATCCTGTTCCAGACTTGACGCCAGTCGGCGTGTGTGTACGCGTGCCTTTCTTTCGGCTCCCTTCCCAGTGTGGCGTAGCAAACTTGTTACGCCACAACAGTGGCTACTCGACCTACGACGTCTTTCAGTTGTAGTCCTCCAGTGTCACCCTTCCCATGTCTCACAAACTACGGGAGAGTTTCACTTAAAGACTTTTCTCTACTCGTTCTATTATTTGTTCCTGACGGAGCGTAAAAGTTTAATATCGTTATTTCGTTTAGTATAGCTTTGATAATTCGTGCACTCTGTTGCTTCCCTAAGTTCTCTAATTCAAGTTGCATTGTGGTCAAAATACAGTGACCCCTATCTCCAGAGTGGACATTGTTGTACACACTGTATTGCTGTTGCAGGTTCCTCTCTTCGCAAGCTACTTCCGGAAGGAAGTAAATGTCTGCGTTATTGGTTTTAAAGAATTTCCCAGAGTCCTCACCTTTTTTCACATGTTATTTCGCAGACATTTGGCGTGGGTCGTGTAAGCTGCATCCATTTCTCCAAAACAAAACTATGTATCAGTTTTCATGTCCCTTCACATTTCCCAATTTAATTGTCTTGTCCGGATTCGTTCCCAGTAGGCTCACTTTCCGTTTCCCCTTTCTTATCGTCTTGGTTTTCCCTTTCCGCATCTTTCTTACTTTTCCAACGTGCCGTATTTAGATTTGGTTCCACCTTTAGTCTCGTGCCTTGAGATTTTATAGCTTCGTTGACGCTATCACTTCCCTCCGCTGCTTTAACTGTGCTTTGCTTATCAAGTGGTGATAGTGAAAGCTGTTTCCGAACAATCTTCTACTTTACTTCCCTATTCACATGCTCCAGTCACAGCTGTTGTGGTTTCCCTCAGCTGTGTCTGTGTTGTTACCTGGTGTACTGTTTCCTGCATTGTTTTTTTTTCCCCCCCCTGCTGCGGACGGCTCAAGGATCTCGCCACTTATCTCGGAATTGAAGAAGATCTGTGTCCGCGTAAGTTCCCGTCCCAATCTCGGTTACATCCTGTACTGCTGGAACATTATCCGACTTGTGTTTCCTTGGTATCTGTGCGGATTTTTCTTCAGGGTCTTCTTTGGATCTCTTACTGGCCTTTTCTAATGACTATTTCTTGTTGTTTTGGTTCGGATGAGAGCAAGAAGGATTTTGATTTTTCGTGAGTGTTTCGTTTTCTTGCTGTTGAATTAAAATCTCGTGGATTCGTAGCTGTTTTCCTGAACAGTAGTTGCAAACTGGCCTTTATCAGTTTCATCCTTTCGATCGTTTTCTGCTGTCTTGCGTACTTCATTTGTTGCTAATCTCTCGTTCGACAGCAGGAATTCCTCATCAGGTAACCTGTGGGATTAGTCAGTGGATTCTATGTGAGCGTTCTCGGTGTTGCCCGTTGCAGTACTTGAAGGAATCGGTTCTTGTACGCTGTTGCAGATTATTTCGTTGAAGAAACATCCGCGGTGGACAGTTTTCTCGAAGATGTTCTGATTCCACACGTGACATGTGGGAATTTGCCCAGCATATATTATGTGTGCCTTGCAACAGTCTACAATAACGTGGGGCGGGATATCGGACGTAACAAACATTCGTGCAGATCTAATCCCGTTGTAGCACTGAACCTTGTATCTAGTAGACCACTTTTCGAATTCGATACTTTTAACCTGCCTGTGATTAGTACCTGTATCGAAGCCGTGTTATCTAGCTCTGAGGGAAGATTTAGCAAACTAATATTTTTCAGTTTGCTGCTAGCGTTACTTATATCAACGGTACTAACACAACCATCTCGTTGACTCAGGCCAAACTTGCCCTGGGTTCTCAGTAATATCCTGTCTACCAAACATAACTATGTAATTTAGCAAAAACACAGTGTGTCCCATTAACAACAGAAATATCGAAATTTTCTTGCAGACAATCATGAATAGAGTGCACAAGTCTTATACTTTTATGAAGTAAAAACCTAGAAGTATTTTATCTGATCGAATCCTCAGACAGTATTTACAGGTGCAAAGCGGAATACCCGCTTCATGAACAAATCCCAAGGACGATGAACAGGAAGTATTTATGCTTACAAGATCGGTGGCTGCACAACGCACGCAATGTACGCGCGCCGTGACACTTGCTTATGTAAGCAAGCAGTCAGCTACAACACGGTGGCCGCGCCGCACTTCCATCCCGGCTGAGCACTACTTTGCGCCACATTGGCACAGTGGGTTTGCCCTAGCAATGACTAGTGCCTCCTCAGTCCACATTCCCATTCGTGCCTCGTCCCACTGGGTATTCCCCCTAAAGTTTTGAGATGCACCTCAGCATCGCACGAAACGAGGCGCGGCCTTGGTACATGTTTTCATTCGTTACGTCAGCCTGCATGTACACATCATAAAATTACATCAGAAGCAAGGTGGATGATTGGAGTTTAACGTCTCGTAAATATCTTGGTGATCAAACGGAAGCTACCTACTCAGAGGGACAAGAGGTAAAGAAGGGAAAGCAACGGAAGTCTGGATCAGGAAGACTGCATGGCGTTTTGAACTAAGCTGTTCACGAAGAATTCGATGTCACTGGCTCACCCACTGCTCATTCCCGCTTGGCAAAAGCGGATTGTCGGTTCAAATGTCTCGGAGCACTATGGGACTCAACTGCTGTGGTCATCAGTCCCCTAGAACTTAGAACTACTTAAACCTAACTAACCTAAGGACATCACACACATCCATGCCCGCGGCAGGATTCGAACCTGCGACCGTAGCACGGATTGTCGGTTCGAGCGCGTTGTGGTAACTAGATGCTAAGAGTAACTAAGTGTGGTTCCGCAACCGTAAGTCTTGGACGCCACTTCGGTGGCTTTATGTCAGTAATATGGCGCTCCTCCAACTTGGTTTTGTGACGGACAGTTATCCCGCTGGAAGATGCTGTTGGGGAAGACGTCAAGCGTGAAGAGGTGCAGGTAGCTATAGTAATGTTCCCGGATCTTCAGTTGCCATGGTACCTTCGCTTTATACCACAGGAGCAGTGGGAGCCCATGTGAATGTCCCAATAGCGAGATAATACCCTCGCCAGCGAGTGTCCTTGGTGTGGTGCACATTTACAGCCGTGCTGGGACAGGGAAACTGCAGTTAACGTGAAAACTGAACCACATGTTGTTCCAAGTGAATATTCACATCACATCATAGAGAGATGAAGACTAGTTTAAAAATAGACTGAAGTATCCCATGGTCGGAACGGGATTCGATCGTGCAACGTTTAATTTTCCGGATATGCACTTTACTGCCGCACCACCTACCAAAACCATGTGTCACATAAAAACTGTTTTCATTAGCATCCACAAAATACAGAGTCATTCGGCTGCCCCTATCGATAGGTTTTATGCGGCCCGTAATGCCTTTAAAATCTATGTACAAAATTTTCATATTTTCTTGCTCGCTACACTCAAACTATTATTCCTAAAGAAATAATGAACAGGATCTTCTTGTAGATGATTTGGCGTATTTAAATATTGTACTCGGATACGTTTTCTCTGGAGGCCGCGGCTTTAGAGTTATTCAAGGAAAACACCTTTGAAGGTCGTTTTTCTAAGTTTTTCTTGAATAATTCGAAAACTACGTCCTCTAGCGAAAAGGTATCCTAGCGCAGAATTTAACTACATTAAATTTCGTACAAAAAGGCCAGTTCATAATTTCTGTGGTTGCACGCAGCAAGCGAGAGAAAGTGAGAATGTTGGTTGTGTTATTTGAAGACATCGTGAATTGCACAAAACGCATGAGTAAGGCGTCTGATTTACCCTGTATATCACTTAGGTATAGTCTACGGTGGTACTGAACAACAGTAAAAATTAAGTATGGTGCTACAGAGGTACTAGGTATTCTTGGTTAATGTATGGGATGAATTTTAAGTAGTTGTAGAAGTACATACAATTGTGTAGTAAATGTAAATTCTTTAGTTTTTAGTATAAGAAGACAATACTGATTGCTGAAGGTAATCATCTAAGTAAGGATTAATATAGACTGTGTTTAAATTACAGGCAGTAGTCTAAAATGTAAGAAATAAATACAAAAAAAGTCGATTTGCACAATGGCCACGTTTGTTTACATTAAAAAACCCTATATTTCTATTGACCACACCACACTGACGAATCTCCGAATAATTTCCATTGTCGCTAGATATCCAATCCTGATTAGGCTTGACGCAGGACATCGAAAAAGTTCAAAGAAGAGCAGCGCGTCTTGTATTAGCGCGAAGGGAGTGTGAGGAATATGAGACGCGATTTGGAGTGGGAAGCATTAAAGTAGAATGGTTTTCAGTTGCGGTGAGATCTTTTCAAGAAATTTCAGTCGCCAGTTGTCTTCTCCTAATGCCAAAATATATTGTTGACGCCAACCTACATAAGAAAAGGTCACAATTATAGTAAAATAAGAGAACCATGAACCATGGACCTTGCCGTTGGTGGGGAGGCTTGCGTGCCTCAACGATACAGATGGCCGTACCGTAGGTGCAACCCCAACGGAGGGGTATCTGTTGAGAGGCCAGACAAACATGTGGTTCCTGAAGAGGGGCAGCAGCCTTTTCAGTAGTTGCAGGGGCAACAGTCTGGATGATTGACTGATCTGGCCTTGTAACATTAACCAAAACGGCCTTGCTGTGCTGGTACTGCGAACGGCTGAAAGCAAGGGGAAACTACAGCCGTAAAATTTCCCGAGGACATGCAGCTTTACTGTATGATTAAATGATGATGGCGTCCTCTTGGGTAAAATATTCCGGAGGTAAAATAGTCCCCCATTCGGATCTTCGGGCGGGGACTACTCAAGATGATGTCGTTATCAGGAGAAAGAAAACTGGCGTTCTACGGATCGGAGAGTGGAATGTCGGGTCCCTTAATCGGGCAGGTAGGTTAGAAAATTTGAAAAGGGAAATGGATAGGTTAAAGTTAGATATAGTGGGAATTAGTGAAGTTCGGTGGCAGGAGGAACAAGACTTCTGGTCAGGTGACTACAGGGTTATAAACACAAAGTCAAATAGGGGTAATGCAGGAGTAGGTTTAATAATGAATAGGAAAATAGGAACGCGGGTAAGCTACTACAAACAGTTTAGTGAACGCATTATTGTGGGCAAGATAGATACGAAGCGCACACCTACTACAGTAGTACAAGTTTATATGCCAACTAGCTCTGCAGATGACGAAGAAATTGAAGAAATGTATGATGAAATAAAAGAAATTATTCAGGTAGTGAAGGGAGACGAAAATTTAATAGTCATGGGTGACTGGAATTCGTCAGTAGGAAAAGGGAGAGAAGGAAACATAGTAGGTGAATATGGACTGGGGGGAAGGAATGAAAGAGGAAGCCGCCTTGTAGAATTTTGCACGGAGCATAACTTAATCATAGCTAACACTTGGTTTAAGAATCATGAAAGAAGGTTGTATACCTGGAATAATCCTGGAGATACTAAAAGGTATCAGATAGATTATATAATGGTAAGACAGAGATTTAGGAACCAGGTTTTAAATTGTAAGACATTTCCTGGGGCAGATGTGGATTCTGACCACAATCTATTGGTTATGAACTGCAGATTGAAACTGAAGAAACTGCAAAAAGGTGGGAATTTAAGGAGATGGGACCTGGATAAACTGAAAGAACCAGAGGTTGTACAGAGATTCAGGGAGAGCATAAGGGAACAATTGACAGGAATGGGGAAAAGAAATACAGTAGAAGAAGAATGGGTAGCTCTGAGGGATGAAGTAGTGAAGGCAGCAGACGATCAAGTAGGTAAAAAGACGAGGGCTAATAGAAATCCTTGGGTAACAGAAGAAATATTGAATTTAATTGATGAAAGGGGAAAATATAAAAATGCAGTAAATGAAGCGGGCAAAAAGGAATACAAACGTCTCAAAAATGATATCGACAGGAAGTGCAAAATGGCTAAGCAGGGATGGCTAGAGGACAAATGTAAGGATGTAGAGGCTTGTCTCACTAGGGGTAAGATAGATACTGCCTACAGGAAAATTAAAGAGAGCTTTGGAGAGAAGAGAACCACTTGTATGAATATCAAGAGCTCAGATGGAAACCCAGTTCTAAGCAAAGAAGGGAACGCAGAAAGGTGGAAGGAGTATATAGAGAGTTTATACAAGGGCAATGTACTTGAGGACAATATTATGGAAATGGAAGAGGATGTAGATGAAGACGAAATGGGAGATAAGATACTGCGTGAAGAGTTTGGCAGAGCACTGGAAGACCTGAGTCGAAACAAGGCCCCGGGAGTAGACAACATTCCATTAGGACTACTGATGGCCTCGGGAGAGCCAGTCATGACAAAATTCTACCATCTGGTGAGCACGATGTATGAGACAGGCGAAATACCATCACACTTCAAGAAGAATATAATAATTCCAATCCCAAAGAAAGCAGGTGTTGACAGATGTGAAAATTACCGAACTATCAGTTTAATAAGTCACAGCTGCAAAATACTAACGCGAATTCTTTACAGACGAATGGAAAAACTGGTAGAAGCCGACCTCGGGGAAGATCAGTTTGGATTCCGTAGAAATGTTGGAACACGTGAGGCAATACTGACCTTACGACTTATCTTAGAAGAAAGATTAAGAAAAGGCAAACCTACGTTTCTAGCATTTGTAGACTTAGAGAAAGCTTTTGACAATGTTAACTGGAATACCCTCTTTCAAATTCTGAAGGTGGCAGGGTTAAAATACAGGGAGCGAAAGGCTATTTACAATTTGTACAGAAACCAGATGGCAGTTATAAGAGTCGAGGGGCATGAAAGGGAAGCAGTGGTTGGGAAAGGAGTGAGACAGGGTTGTAGCCTCTCCCCGATGTTATTCAATCTGTATATTGAGCAAGCAGTAAAGGAAACAAAATAAAAATTCGGAGTAAGTATTAAAATTCATGGAGAAGAAGTAAAAACTTTGAGGTTCGCCGATGACATTGTAATTCTGTCAGAGACAGCAAAGGACTTGGAAGAGCAGTTGAACGGAATGGACAGTGTCTTGAAAGGAGGATATAAGATGAACATCAAAACCAAAACGAGGATAATGGAATGTAGTCAAATTAAGTCGGGTGATGCTGAGGGAATTAGATTAGGAAATGAGACACTTAAAGTAGTAAAGGAGTTTTGCTATTTGGGGAGAAAAATAACTGATGATGGTCGAAGTAGAGAAGATATAAACTGTAGACTGGCAATGGCAAGGAAAGCGTTTCTGAAGAAGAGGAATTTGTTAACATCGAGTATAGATTTAAGTGTCAGGAAGTCGTTTCTGAAAGTATTTGTATGGAGTGTAGCCGTGTATGGAAGTGAAACATGGACGATAAATAGGTTGGCCAAGAAGAGAATAGAAGCTTTCGAAATGTGGTGCTACAGAAAAATGCTGAAGATTAGATGGGTAGATCACATAACTAATGATGAAGTATTGAATAGAATTGGGGAGGAGTTTGTGGCACAACTTGACAAAAAGAAAGGACCGGTTAGTAGGACATGTTCTGAGGCATCAAGGGATCACAAATTTAGCATTGGAGGGCACCGTGGAGGGTAAAAATCGTAGAGGGAGACCAAGAGATGAATACACTAAGCAGATTCAGAAGGATGTAGGTTGCAGTAGATACTGGGAGATGAAGAAGCTTGCACAGGATAGAGTAGCATGGAGAGCTGCATCAAACCAGTCTCAGGACTGAAGACCACAACAACAACAACAAGAGAAATTACAGTTCTCGAGGAAAGACTTAGGTTGTGGTTTTTCCTAAGTGCTTTTCGAGAGCGGAAAGTTTCAGAAATAGTCTGAAAGTTGTTCTATGAATCGTCTACCAAACACTAAATGTGAACTGCACAGCAATACAGTAGATGTAGATGTAGAAATAAACATAGGCGTATACCAGGATCATGGTTACATCCACCCCTTTTCTATCCGATATGACACAATGTTATAAAAATATGGCAGAATAAAATGGCGCAATATACGTAACAACAAACAGAGAAGAATTATTATCAAATGTGTTGCCTTTGCCGGCTACCTATCGTGAATTGTCGGGATTGCCACTGAAGCCAGACTTCCGCTAGAGGAGCTTCGTGAGATCAGTGTCAAAACTGTCCTCCAAATCTCTTAAGAGGCAACACTCTATATGGGCTCCACACATGTAGAACTGGAATCCCTATAAACGAAGCAGAGCAGCATCAGTCAGACTCAAAGCTTCAAGGGCTGACGTGAAATTGTCTGGAACATTTGCAAAGGCAATGTGAGCAATAACACACGTGCAGAAAAAGTTTGAACAGCATACAGGATCATATGGAATGTTTATAAAAGGAAATGCATTTTCAAGAAAACAAAACTACTGCCACACCAGATTCTCGTCCTCTCAGACGCATGCTACGCAGTTCAGCCCTCTCCCCTCGCACGCTGTTCCAACGCACGGTGCGCCAGCATACATCGCGTCAGTACTGAGCAGTTCGTACATAGAGGCATGTGCAAGAGTGTACGTCTGTGCATCGTGCTACTGAGGTAGTGTGAAAGTACAGATTAAACACATTGAAGACTGTATATCTTGTGGATTGGCAAGAGAGCCAACCCACTATGAGGGGAAGCCGAAAGGCACGCGTTTTAGCTCACGCAGGCTGGCGTGAGGTCTGGAACAGGTCAAGGAAATGAGACTAGCAAAAAACGTACGTAGCTGCTGGAGTACTTAACTTTAATCCATAATTGGTGAACATCGCTCTTGATGGTACATGTTTTACAGCATCAATAGTAACCGGTAATGCCGCCTTGCTAGGTTGTAGCAAATGACGTAGCTGAAGGCTATGCTAACTATCGTCTCGGCAAATGAGAGCGTAATTTGTCAGTGAACCATCGCTAGCAAAGTCGGCTGTACAACTGGGGCGAGTGCTAGGAAGTCTCTCTAGACCTGCCGTGTGGCGGCGCTCGGTCTGCAATCACTGATAGTGGCGACACGCGGGTCCGACGTATACCGCGGCCGATTTAAAGGCTACCACCTAGCAAGTGTGGTGTCTGGCGGTGACACCACAGTATAATCATTGTATTCATTACTTTGAATCATTTTCCCAAATATGATGAAATTCAAAAGTCGAAGAGTAAATATTTTTCCATAATTTACGTACTATTCTTCAAATCAATAAGTATCTTCTGCTACACATTTTCTAAAGTAGCCTACGTTCTTCCTCAGTGTTCAGCCTATCGCCTTACAAAATTTTATCGAAACCGGTTAAGTAGGTTAATAACAATAAATTTAAACGTCATGTATAATACGGTATTTTCTCACGCATCTCTGTGTTTATTACGTTATACATCCTGAACTATGTATCATACAATTATATAATTTTGCAGGTACATTCAGTGGTATGTGTGTACACTGTATGCAAAACATGTCGTGAATACTGCGTGAAGCCGGCCGCTGGTGGCCGAGCGGTTGTGGCGCTACAGTCTGGAACCGCGCGACCGCTACGGTCGCAGGTTCGAATCCTGCCTCGGGCATGGATGTGTGTGTTAGTTAGGTTTAAGTAGTTCTAAGTTCTAGGGGACTTATGACTTCAGCAGTTGAGTCCCATAGTGCTCAGAGCCATTTGAACCATTTTTTTACTGCGTGAACAGCGAAAACAAAATGAGTCATAATCTATTTTCATATCATCTTTTTGTGCAGACTGAAAGCGTGAAAAAGTTTCGTAAAGGCTTGAAACCACGCGCCAAGTTTGTTACGAGTCACTATGTGCTCTCGTTCTAAAATATTGGATCGCACATGAGATAGTTATACATCATACAACGTGTTCATTATGCAACAAATACTGTGGATGTATGGGATAAACACAATGAATATTGTATAAATGTTATATTCATTACTTTGAATCGTCACATATCAACCAACAGAACCATTTTCGCAAATATGACCAAGTTCCAAAGTCAAAAAGTAAATATTTTCCCCTAATTTGCGTAATTTTCTTCAGATAAAGAAGTATGTTGTACTAAACACTTTCTAAAGTAGCCTGTCTTCTTCCTCGATTCGAGCTATCTCCATACCAGATTTCATCGAAATCGGTTCAGCGGTTTAGTAATAATAAATGTGAACGTCTTGCATGATGTGGCAGTTTTTCACGAATCTCAGTGTTTATGACGTCATACATCCCAAGCTACGTGTCGTGAAACGATACAATTTTGCAGGTACAGACCTTGGTACATTTGAACGCTGTTTACAAAATGGGTCGCGAATATAATTAGTAGTAAAGAAATAAGAAGTTAAAACACCATACCTGATGCGAAAATGATTAGCGAAAAAGTAGCAACCGACAAACTTTTTTCCTTTCATCATTTTCTTTGTGATGTCAGTGAACAAAAGTTTCCTAAAGGTATCAAATTATGTCTAAAATTCGTTGCAAATAAGTGCCCTCGTTCTCGAATACTGAATGAATAATACGCGCTCGCATTGAAAAGGTTCTAAGACAGGGATGCAGTCTTTCGCCCCTACTGTTCAATCCGTATATTCAAGAAGCAATGATGGAAATAAAAAAGAAAGGTTCAGGAGTGGAATTAAAATTCATGGTGAAAGGTTATCAATGATACGATTCGCTGGTGACATTCCTATCTTGAGTGAACGTGAAGAAGAATTACATGATCTTCTGAATGGAATAAACAGTCTAATGAGTACAGTATATAGATTGAGATTAAATCGAAAGTAGTGAGAAGTAACAGAAATGAGAACAGATAGAAACTTGACATTAGGATTGATGATCACGAAGTAGATGAACTTAAGGAATTCTACTACCTTGGCAGCAAAATGACCAATGACGGACGGAGCAAGGAGGACATCAAAAGCTGACTACCACTAGCAAAAGCGGCATTCCTGGCCGAGAGAAGTCTACTAGTATTTAGGCCATAAACTGAGGAAGAAATTTCTTAGAATGTATATTTGGCACACAGCATTCAAAAAATGGTTCAAATGTCTCTGAGCACTATGGGACTTAACATCTGTGGTCATCAGTCCCCTAGAACTTAGAACTACTTAAACCTAACTAACCCAAAGACATCACACACATCCATGCCCGAGGCAGGATTCGAACCTGCGACCGTAGCAGTCGCGCGGTTCCAGACTGAGCGCCTAGAACCGCTAGACCACCACGGCCGGCACACAGCATTGTATGGTAGTGAAACATGTACTGTGGGTATACCGGAACAGAAGACAATCGAAGCAATTGAGTGATGCTACAGGCGAATGTTGAAAATTACGTGGACTGATAAGAAAAGGAATGAGGAAGTACTGGGGAGATTCGGAGAGGAAAGGAATATGTGAAAAACACTGTGGAGGAAGCCCAGAGACTAGAATACAGGAATACATTCAGCAAATAATTGAGGACGTAGGTTGCAATGCTACTCTGAGATGGAGGAGGGCCCCATAAAAAAAAAATCACCACCGGTCTTTCTAGACTTCCAGACAGTAAGTGATATGTGTACCAACTTTGGTTGAAATCGGTTCTGTGGTTTCTGAGGAGGTGTTCAATATACAGACGTACGCATACATTAAATACATTTTTACAATATGTATGGATATCTTTTTTCCGTTATCCGATCTTTATGAAGGAAGCCCTATATGGTGCCCGAAGCTATACTCATATTACCTCTGAAAACCCGGTGAAAACTCGTCTTGCAGTTTTGGAAACTGGCATGTTCAAATAGACAGACAGATAGACGAAGTTTTAGTGGAACTTTAAAGCACGATAACCTTTTTTTTCCGTATCCGATGTTGACGAACTCAAGCCTGTACGGTTCTTCAAATTATGTTCAAATTAGCTACGAAAACCACGTGAAAATATGTCTAGTGGTTTTCGAGATTAGCGTGTACAAAGACAAGCAGACAGACATGACGGTTTTACAGATTCATTGTTAGTATAGACTGATATAAATTTATGGTTCTAATGAAAATCGGAACAACAAGGTCCTGTGACAGAGTGGACGAGCGACACAGCCGATTTTCCCCTCAGTCGGTCGACGGGTCTGCGCTATGTGGTGCTTGAGCGCGCTTCCCCCTTGCACGGCTGCTCCTGGGATGCCTGCCTGCCTCAGATACACAGCTGCTGCCCGTCTCACTACAAGTGCTGCGCTCTTCGCTTCGACTGAAGGCCAGTCTCCATTTCACTCTAGAGTCTCATGTGTAAGCTGAATGCTCAGGTTGCACATGTGCAATCAGGGTTGGTTCGAGAACATTTTTCCATTCAAGTAACACATTATTAGCTTCCCCGTACGCCTCATTCCTCAGATATGGGCTCTTGGTAAAATCTTTAAAAAGAATTCTAAAATCAGTGGTTCTGAACATGTGCTGTGCTGTATCGGGACACTTAGTCCACAAACACAACACCGAAGTTCTGCAGGTCGCTAAAGCTCCGGCCTTCAACTGACACGCCTTCCAGAGCCACGCACTAACAGCCTCAGAGGACAACAACAACACTACGTTGTTTTCGTGGGCAACGCGGACAGCTGCCACCACGTCAAACGGTGCTAGGGTCCTGTCTCCATTGGAACATGCGGCGAAAGCGGCTCTACTTGCTTGCTCTGTGCCACGTGCCAGACAATAGGCTGTGACGTGTGTCCACGCGCACATGCGGTGCGTAGGCCGTCACATGGCGTCGGCAAACAGGTGGCAGGCGCTGACTCCACCAAGTCCACACCTTGCAGAAACTTGTGGCTTATGAGGAGCTGCTCTTCATTGTGACCCACACCTTCAAGTCCGTACGCGGATTCAGTGTACCAGCTGGAGTGCTGCTAGCATTTTGGAACTGACGAGGGATACATCCCGCCAATTCTACGCGATATTTTACAACCGGCCCGTCAGTGCATGTGGCCTGCCTGCTCTTGGCTGTAGTTGTTCCTGTGCCTTTCTACGTCACAACCGCATCACCAACACTCGTCTTGGACAACTTCAGAAGTGTTGAAGTGTCTGTGTTATCCGGCTGACGTTCACTCATCCAATGACCAGTCCGCGTTCGAAGTCACTTTGTTGTGCTCACAGCTCCATTCTGCTGAGAACGCAGTACTCCCCCCCCCCCCCAACTTTTTACTCTGGCGGATCTTCCTCTCCTGACGTCTAGTCGTCAGATCCCCGTTACAGTGCGGTTTCTGCATTAAGCTCACCATTTTTTTGCCCAACCCTGGACATACGACCATATTTTTTAGGTCCAACGCAAGACATAGTTTTGAAACTACTTACAATTTACCGGAATATTAAACTTTATTTACTCAGTTTTATTTTTTACTAGATACGATTTTTTTTCCACAAATGATCTGTATACGATGTGAGCTGTACAACCAATTTTTAAAATAGGTCTCTCTGAATCACTTTGAACTATTGTGAAGCCTTTGTCGCTCCCCTTTTTCTTTGAATCTGCAGTGTAACAAACCAACTACTCTTCAAGTTCGTATTTTTCGCACACTGCAAAAGATAGCGAGTCAAAATTTGAGCAGTTTCACCTGACACTCCAAGGTAAGGTAAAAGTTTATTTTTGATTCCCCCCCTCCCCCCCCCCTCCATACTGAAATATTTTACAACAACTTATGAATCAGTTAATCATCGTTACGGTTACATAATTAATGTTTTCCAGCACTTTATCAAATATAAATTGCGGAACTACGTTCGTTACAGTTGTCTGGGCTTTTGTACTAGCAGATGAAAAGTTGGGATCATATAAACTTTTAACCAGTTTAGGTTTCCAGTCTGATGCTTTGAACTGAGTCCGTGTCTAAGAGTGTGGTATAAAAACCTCTTCAGCAGGACAGTCCACATCACAATCCCCATCTTTGGTTCTAAGAAATGTCTTGTTTGGTGAAGCATTCTTATGTTCAGCTGTTTTCACTCGATCTTTTATATTACTCTTTCTTTTTACGTCCAACAGAAAATTCTCCAGTACCTTGCGTGCAATAGACACGTCCATTGTTACTGTTATTACAAAATTTAGAGATTTGCAGATTAACATTAAGCAGACACATTCTTTCCCCATTTCCAAACGATTACACAGAAAACGAATACAAATGGAATGATTGAAAACATGTAGACGAGCTACTTCACACACGAACGAGATAAACACTTTGGCCTTCTTGTGTTGCAAAATGACTAACGTAAGTGACAACTTGCGGCGGAACTGTTACCCACATCTACCTAACAACAGCGGCGCTTCCTACAAGGTCGGCTGAAAGAAGCACAGCCGTAAGAGAATGTTGAAAAACGCGATGTCGAACATGTAGATCTAAAATTTAAAAACGAACCGTCGCCAACCACGAAATTCTCAAACACTGGAAATTTTTTCAATCCCGGACGTTACCCACGACAGCGCTACAAAAACCATACTATCCGAGCTAGTCCCGGACTTATGTTACGAGTGCAGGGCCGTTTCTACGATTAGGCAAGAGTAGGTGGCCGCCTAGGGCACCAAAATGTTACGGGCGGCAAAGGAGGACGAATAAAACACCAGATTGGTTTCAAAAGCATACAGAATAGTTGCTTAACAAGTCTTTACTTACTTTTACGAAAGCAAACACGTTGCCTCTACCTAACTTTAAAGTAAAGGAAATGCTACAGAGTACGAAACGGAAACAAACATGACTTTGATGTATCTCTCTCTCGAGTTGGAACGAGTCACATGCGATGGCTTCCGGCTATTTTACGGCTCGATACCATACCTTCCTCAATGCCTCTTTTTGTTTCTGTCTCATCTTTAGACAGACACAACATCCATGCCCCACAGGGATTCGAACCCGGACCCATCTCGGACGAATTATCAGAAGCCAATCGCTTATTCCACTGCAACACCTGGATGGTTAACAAAGGTTGTAGAACACCTTAAAAGAAAATGCAAACAAGGAATTATTTATATATTTAATCGCAAGAAAGTGGATGCTCAAGAAGCTGAAATTTATTCCTGATTCCAAGAATATTTCTATTAAAACAGAAATGAAATAACAGATTACCCCGTTTTATGCTTCGGCATGTCTCCTATCTCCTTTCAAAAAAAATTATTCGCACTAGGAAACAGTTTTATTGATTTGTTACTCCATTTCCTTGCAATTAAATAACATAAGTAATTGAAATCAAACTCAGTTGCATCGGTATATACATTTGAGTTCCAGTTTAAAATGTTCAACAGATTCTTCCCATTTCAATTGTTTTGTGAAATTTCAGAAAATGAGCACAAAAAACAAGAAACTGAGGACATATGTTATCCTTAATCAGTTTTAAACGAATTGAGGAAAAAGCAGTAAATGAGGACATCTAAATGGGTCAAATCGCTCTGAGCACTATGGGATTTAACTTCTGAGGTCATCAGTCCCCTAGAACTTAGAACTACTTAAACCTAGGTAACCTAAGAACATCACACACATCCATGCCCGAGACAGGATTCGAACCTGCGACCGTAGCGACTGTAGCACCTAGAACCGCTCGGCCACCCCGGCTGGCTTGAGGTCATCAGGTCACTTTCGTTTAAAAAAGTATAATAATAGGAGCCGGCCTCTGTGGCCGAGCGGTTCTAGGCGCTTCAGTCTGAAACCGCGCTGCTGCTACGGTCGCAGATTCGAATCCTGCCTCGGGCATCGACGTGTGTGATGTCCTTAGTTAGGTTTAAGTTGTTCTAAGGTAAGCCCCATAGTGTTTAGAGCCATTTGAACCATTTTATAATAATAGGAAATTTGTGCTGTTGTGCCGTTGCATGTTGCAGGTGTTGGAGTGGGCTGGGGATGGGGAAGGGACCAGGGATATCGGTGAGACCAATGGTAGTAAAAAAGGGAGCATTATTTTCCAGTTCTCGCCTAGGGCGGCAAAACACACAGCAACGGCCCTGGGTGAGCGGCCGTTTTTGTCGCTTGGGCCTTCAACCGGCGCTGGACGGGCTACGAATGTGCGACGAAGCTGAAGTAGCGCGCGCCTGGCGTGTATGCAACCGGAGCGACGGGCAGCAGGGCAGCCGCGCAGCCGGTGAGTCACGTTACGGCGGCGGAGGTTCACCGGCCTCCGGGATAGCCCGCCGAGCGGGAACTACGAGCGCTTTCGCCACGGCAGCGCTGCTAGACTGGACAACCCTACGGCGCCGGTTGTGGAGGGCGGCGCCTGCTGTCGTTCACACTTCAGAAGCCGTCACATGGGGTGCGGTTGTCTCCCTGACGTAACCGAGTGAACAGTCCTCCAGCGAACTTTAGTCTCTGCGCATACGTGACATGCAGCGTTATCAGAGTCCTGTACCAGGGCCTACTGAGGGTGTGGCGACGTAGTCCCACGTCAAGGACTCACGCACAGCGGCGGCAAACAAACCTGCCGAAAAAGTAGCGCAGACAATTTAAGACCAATCATAGAGGTGTTTTCCTTTCTCTTCGGCCTACAAGAGGAGCCGATCACTCGGCCCGCCACTAGGGTTGCCAAGTGTCCAGCTTTAACCGGACACGTCTGGCCAAATATATGAGGGGTGTCCAGAAAGTAAGTTCCATTCGATCGTGAAGTGGCAATCACAGTGAAAAATCGAAGAAGCTTTGCACAGATGTGTTGGACAGTGTCTCTAGTAATGACCACACAATGAACACGTAAAGATGCTGAGGAAATAGTGTCTCCCACACAAGTGTGGGTGCATGTCGAGAGATTTCGCCTGCTTTCAGGCAACCCCACATAACTTACCTGTCATGCGTTGTTCCTTCTACCACCGTACATTGCAGTATCAATTAGTACCGTTTTGCTGCGATTTTGCTGGGAAGTTTCTGATCACCCACCATACGGCCCAGACTTGATTCGTTCTCATTTTTATATCTGCTCACAAGAACCGATAGCTATGAACATTTTGCCACAGACGAAGAGTTGCAGACCAGTGTTCAGAATTGGCGTAAAACACGGTTGGCTGCTTTCTATGAGGAGGATATTGAAAAGTTGATACAACCCTATTACAGACGTCGAAGTCGTAACGACGAGTATGTAGAGAAGTAGCTGGATGGGGTAACTAACTGTTGCAAACAAAACATTTCTTGAAGCTTTCCCGGAGGATGTGTTGTAAACAGTATTCACGGGTTTTCCGCAGGATCACGTTGTGCAAATTCCACAACAGATGCTCTGAATTTCTTATTATGTTATCAATATTGCTTGAGGTATCCCATGCCATGCATACAGTTCGGCTGACTTTTCCTCTTGGCTGACACAAGTTTCAACAGAGTGCGGCCAGAGGGCTTCGAACTGTGGCGTGTAATGTGACGGTGTCTAACGTAACTGTTTCGGTGCATGAGAGACCCTTGGGGAACTGAAAGCGCAGTTTCGAAAAGTTCGTCCACGCACGGAGCACCCTCTTCTTCAGCGTGACAATGCCACACCACACACGAACGCTGCGACATCTGCCTCGGAGTCACCGGTTTGCTGTCATCGATCATCCCGCAAACAATCTCGACTCTGCCCCAACAGATTTTCATCTGCTTCCAAAACTTAAACAGCAGCTTCGAGGACTTCACTTCGATGATGATGAAGCTGTGCAAGCATAGGTGAGGCTGTGACTCCGTCACGAAGTTAAACATTCTGCGTTGACGATATCAACAAACTGGTCCCTCGTTTGCAGAAAGGTGTTCGTCACACGAAACAGGAGGGCTGCAAAAGCCTAAACATCCTTTGTTGCTTCGGTTCACGTTCAGATTTGGTCTTTTGAACGGTCGCCAGTGGCTCCACGTCGTAAACCAGAGCAAAAACTGCTGTCACGCTACCCTACACCCCAAAGGAGTCCGATCACGTCCGGTGAGGTTGCAGCCACGCGATATGCCCCAGAGCGTGCCAGCAGCGCCAGAGGTCGTAAACAACGTCGCTCATTGCGCTGTGAACTGTCGTCTCCGGACGTGGAACGCGCACTGCTCGACGTCCACGAGGAATGGCTGCTTCCACTGACGCCCTCTATGCCAAGCCCTGAGCGTTTTTCATGACGATGCTGAGGGGCGGTGTGCCTTAAATGTATTCTCGGCCATCCATAATAAAGCAACGTGGTTTCAAAGCTGCATATCTCAGTTCTGACCTGGGTGGAAAAAGCGTCAAAAGAAGGCGTGAAGTGTAGTAAGAGGGGACGCGACGACGTTTTTATCGTACGACACGTTCACGGTGACAATGGACACACTGTGGTGAAATTTGGCGCGAGTGTGACATCATTACCCCACCTTACACGTCACATGAAATTCTAAACTCTTCCGCACTTCCACACATAACATGAAATCTTAACTGCAGGTTTTGGTAGCAACAGGTCTGTAAGTGCAAATGTTTAAATATTCCAGTAATGTTGCATACCTGTTGATTTCAAACATTGTACAGCAGTTGTTATTACGCCTGTCTCATTTTCAATTCAATAACAAGTATTGATCTCTCTCTCTCTCTCTCTCTCTCTCTCTCTCTCTCTCATACACGCACACACACACACACACACACACACACACACACACATACACACACACACATACACACACACATGGAGGGAGAGAGAGAGAGAGTGAAAGAGAGAGAGAGAGAGAAAAGGGGGTGGGAACTAACAGCAACGACAGCAGTTATTATTTATAATGATTTCACATGTGTGAGGGCGTTCCGTAAATTTCAAAGTTCGTAGGCTGTTATCGTAGAAACAACAAAAATAAATAAGACAGGGTTGTTTTAGAGGTTTCTCTAACCAACTATGTGCTAAGCACATACCGACTATTTATTTTATTGTTTATAAAAGAAAGAAAGGTTGTAGCCGAACGCCCACCCCTTCAACGGCTTAATCACAACGGTCTAATTAACTTTATTGATTGAAACAGTTTTCATCCATTCTTATTATCACAATAAACAGACTATTTGTTTAAATTAAGGCTGTTTTGAAAAGGACTATAATCTAGAAAAAAGAATTCTTTGTCTTTCTTGTATTTCAACACCGAAATTTTCTTGTCAGCAATTGTCCGCCGAATGTACTAAACTCAAATACTCCAGTTAATCTAGAGCTGGTTTGCGACACTCATCTAGCCACAAGAAATGTGCTCCTCTTCGCTGTGTACAGGCTGTGCAATGGCAACGTGTTTGGCGACGTAATTTACAATATGCGGATAATGAGATGTACGTCATTCTCGTATCCACACACACGGTCCTGTATCCATGACTGGACAAGATAGCATAAATTCTAATTCTCCCAACTCGCTTCTAGTCCTAGGACATATTGGATTGATGACTTTCTGTTGACCATTAAATATAGAGAAGTGCATATAATCAACGAAGGCCCAATGAAATAAGTGTTTACATCTGTTCCTAATAGCAGAACAATTATATCATGTTTAAAATCGTGAAGTGTAGGTATTCATTTAAGAAGAAGCAAATGTTAATCACTTAAATTACGGAAATGAGCCACTTCTGCGGATTATTTCGCTCCTGTAGGAATTCAGGAGTTTCAGTCATTAACTTTCTTTCTTAATTCACTCCTAGTTAATGTACAAAATACAATGTATATAAAATCTTAGACACATCAACTACTATGAAAAAGTTACTCCTGACCTCGAAACTGCTTGACAAGTTAACGCACCTGTGACAAGCGGTGGCCGCCGGTGCGTCACTCAGAACAGCTGCTGTCTGGCCTCGTGCAGCTTCACACGATCCTGTGCTCAGCATCTCAGCTAACACCGTGTGACGAAAGAATTGACGAATCCAACATGAAAGAAAACAACTACGAAAAAGTTAAAAAATAAGTCATCACAATGTGGACACAATTTGGCAGTGTATTGTGCAGATTATTGAGTCATTACCCCCCAGTGACCCTAGCGTCATGTCTACGTTGAAGTCAAAATAATATCATCCTGCTATTTCGTGTCATGTCGATTTCTACGAAACCATGGCTTTTCTAGATGGATTATAATACTTTATACATAATGAGCATCTCGGCGTGTTGCGATTCAGTTGTAATCGATATGTGCTAGCCTACGCGTTTCAGCAAAAGACACTCATCCTGAGGCTTTTATGTACATGCATTCGAAGGCATCGTATAAATTATAATTCTAATAACTGTTGCTGGCACTCTGCGGAGATTATCTATTATAGATCAACTAAACTCTGAATACGTTCGCTTCAGCTGACCGAGTACCGCATTCATGAACTTTGAGACATGAATAGCACATAGTTTTCAGTAAACGTCTCTATAAATGTTATATGTTAAGACGTAGTTACACGAATGAGCCTGAGGTTAGGATAATGATGTAGCGTAGTCTGTCAGGTTTCCACAAATCTCTTTTATTGTGGGCAAAATTACTTTAGTCCAGTTCTACCTATCTTCACAGAGCTACATTCGTCTGCCTACCATTAAATATGTCAAATCACCACCTATTTGCTCCATGCATCATGTAACGCACATTTATGTATAATCTGAAGACGGGATAGTACTCAAAATAGACTACGGTGTACCTAAATATACGTTTATAGAAAAATGTGTTTGCGCATTACTTTATTGACATAACAGAGTCACTCAAATGAAGATAGGAAGACTTGCTCGCACACCCTAACGTGCAGTGCGTAAACTTCGGATACTGAGCGTTGAGAACATGTCCATGTCGAATCTGACTGCCAGCCATTGATCCGACCTGTTATTCGTTCCGAGGACTTAATTTTGCACTTAAAGTCCGGTCTGGCTTCTCAGCCCAACGACAGAAATACAATATACTAATAAAGTAAAACGTTACAACAAACTGGACAAAGTTTAGACGCTTCGCAGTCAGATATGTTTTTTTCCTCGAACTTAGGATATGAAACATTATAGGCACATTAAATAATCGCTCAAGTAATTTTATGTGTTCATTAAGTTGTTCGCATCTTCAACCGCGGAAAAAACAGAGCAAACAGCAATCAGTCGGTACTGATTCTCGCATCAGGTTGATTTTAGTCCTCCGTCGTCAGATGGTGGCTCTGATAGGAGCACGAAGTGCTGACGGTGTCAGAGATTGCAGAAAGCTGTGCGAAATTTTGTGACGAATCGTGAACGACAAATCATCATGTACCATCATGGATACACGCAGAAAGCTGTAAGAGTGTTTCTAGCTGTCTCCGCTGCTATCACCCCTCCACTAAGCTCAAACAGAAGTATATCCTACATCTCCACTCACTACCTCCAGATGACAAACTCACAATGTCTAAACTCAGACAGCAACAATGAAACACAAATAAAAAATGACAGTCGATTATTAAACCTGTAGCAAGTGGAATATCAACATGCAAAACAAAAACGCTACGAACTTATGCACCAACCTAAAATTTACGAAAAGCTATTCTCAGCTTATACATCGACAAAAGACAAACATCACAACAGATTTGGTGTCGAGCCTAATGTGAGAATTCAGATTCCGTCAATAAAGTCTAGTATCTGTTGGAATGAAAATTTCATTAATATAGTTAAAATTTAAATTCGGAAGTCCGTTTTCTTATTATTTTACGCTAACTGAAATTATTTTACAGACTTTTGGGTTAACTGGGAAACTTGATTTTGAAGTAAATAAATATTATATGAAATAATTACTGTTTTTATTGCAGATATCCCGTTTTGAGAATGATCCATAAAAACATGCTATAGAAACAGAGGTTCCACTGTAAAAATGGACATTAAAAACAATTTCACTTATCGAAGAGCTTAAAAAATACTGGTGTAGAGAACGTGTCTGAAATCTACTGAGTAAGAAATATTTTCAGCCTGCAAAAGTACGAAAAACATATTCAGTTCAATGACGTTCCTTGCACAAATGTTAAACCCTACCTGAAACCGAGGCGTCCACAGTCTTTGGTTGTGAAAAGAAGTAATATTTCGTTCCACTGGTGACGTTGTTTTAAAAACACTCAAATTTGCTAACATGTTTTCGAGGTTGATTCATTGAATTTAAAAGCTGAAGCCAAGGAATGATGTCGTTACCAAGCAGATGCGAATAGCCTTCTAATTGGAAGTATTTACACGTGTTTAAATAATAAAAATTGAATAGTTATTTCGTTATACAGTGTACCAATATAGTAAAAATCAGTTGGACTTCAGATGTAAAGGTCGATGAATGACGAAGATTTTGAGACGACATATTGTTAATATTCATGTCACTAGAACAGTTTTCTCTAAAATCAACGTTTTCTAATATAGTATGGTTGAAATTTTTCCGGTATCTGTTCTGGATTAAGCAAATTTCATAAGAAATTAATGCTCATTTTTGTGGGCAACTAGGAAAATATGTATAGGAACGAAGGTAGTTTCTTATAAAATCGTAATGAAACAGGACATACAAATTTTTGAGGAATGGCCAGAAAACTTAATGCTTCTTGCACACTCGTCTTCTACTATTAGATATAAAAGCCGTGAACTAGATGACTCGGAGTGCAACAAATGGAGAAAGACTAATTGTGTCACTTGTAAAAATAGAAGAAACTAACAATAAAATGTTCAAACTGTTAGTTATCCTCTGCCATGGGCAAATATAATAAACGTTCAACCACCGCATTAAGATTGTGATTTCCGGAGAAATGAGGATTAACTATATTAGTAAACGCGTAATAGTAATACTACAATTTGTTCAATCGTTAAAGGAACACGTTCAGCTATAAATTAAAAACACTGTATACGTTGGGTCCACTTCGCATGGGGGGTAATGACAAAAATCTGGTTTCTGCTCGCGCCACGTGATTTAAATAAGTGACGATTTCAAACTTTACCACGGCAGAGGTAGGGGATTACACAGTCCATATATGTCTAAGGTATCTAAAGAATCTATGGTCCGAGGTAGAACCTATGTCCTTTACAAGAGACAGAACGTTTTCTATAAAGAAGTTACAATTCTCCGCTTGTTGGCAGACGGTGTCTCCGAAGCAATGGCCACACGATCGTTACATTTCGTAGTGAAAGCAAGAAATGCCGAAGCAGACACTAGCAGTGCGAGAGAAAAAGCTGACATCGACAACGGAAGTGAGCTGTGGCAATCTGCAAAAGTCACGGCATGCGACAGCTCGCTAACACCGCTTGCGCGATATGTGCTAACAGAAACAAACGAAAGGCGATCTCGCTCCTGTAAACCGGCGTCCAGCTCGACTACACGCAGCGCATACGTGCTGTCCCACCGGCTGCAGACGGAAGAGTGTGAGGCAGCTTTGGCGCCGCTGATCAACGAGCAGAGTGGGGCGGGAAGGGGAGGGGAAGCGGGAAACCCGCGAGCGGTGGGCGGGGTGGGGGGACGGCCCGTATATAGCAAGCCCGGCCCACCGCCGGCGACCAGACGTCACCGCAGCATCCGTGGTACCTCATCTGCCTCGCGCCTGCGCTCCGCCGCCCGCCGACAGAGACCGCCAGCACCGCAGCCGGTACCGCCACACTCGAACGCCCGCCCTCGCCGTACACAAGCGCCGCCTGACGCACCATGTCCCGCATCGTCTTCTCGCTGCTGCTCGCCGCCGTCTTGGCCGCCGTCGCCGTCAGCGACGGCTCCGCCATGCCCGCGGACAACCACAGGTGGGTGCCTCCAGCGTCTCTCCAGCGTGCCGCCTCCTACGACACATTCGTACCGATACCGCACCAGTTGTAGTGTAACCAGAGAAATAATTGTACGCGACTTGTGGCTTATTAAAGATACTGTCTGGACCTCACGTGTCGTCTTCCGAGCTATTACTGCGCGACACAGCGCCTTTACAAGATGAGATTGACGGAGGAGATCGAAAAAGTTCAAAGAGGGCAGCTCGTTTTCTACTCTCGCAAAATAGGTGAGAAAGTGTCACGGATATGATAAGCCAAATGCGGTGACAATCAATCAAAACCAGGACGTTTTCCCTTGGGGTGAGACCTTTGTACTAAATTACAATCACCTGATTTCTCCCATGAATACCAAAGCATATTGTTGACTCCCACCTACATAAAAAAAATTGAACGTCGTGACAAAGTAAGATCGAGTAGAGTTCGCACGGAGAGATTTAGGCGTTCATTTTTACGGTGCTCTGTTCGAGAGTGGAACAATGCAGAAATTGAAAGTGGTTCTGTGAAGCCTCCGCCACACGCTCAAGCGTGAATTGTAGAGAATTAATGTAGATCTAAATGTAGAACAGCGCAGCACACAATCTCAGCTTTCCCCGTTAGGAAATCGTGCTACTAATAACACAAGACGAGCTTAACAAATAAAAAAAAATGTAATCTGACCGGTGCAACTCGTGCGATTTCACTGAACATTCCCTAAAGCTTGCAACCGATTATCCGGTGCCATCCCCAGCTACTGTCAGCTACCAATTACTTTTCCCATATTTTGTAGCTAAGCCGGCCGCAGTGGCCATGCGGTTCTAGGGGCTTCAGTCTGGAACCACGTGACCGTTATGGTCGCAGGTTCGAATCCTGCCTCGGGCATGGATGTGTGTGATGTCCTTAGGTTAGTTACGTTTAGGTAGTTCTAAGTTCTAAGGGACTGATGACCAAAGAAGTTAAGTCCCATAGTGCTCAGAGCCATTTGAACCATTTTTGTAGCCAATTTTTCACCTTATTCCCTCGTTCGGGTCGTCTGTTAGTAAATCTGCAAGACCAGCTTGGCAACTCGAAAAATACAATCCAACAGTCGCAGGTCTCGCTCGTGTGGGTTCGCTGTGTAATTCCTCACAGTTGCTACGTATTTCTAATCGTCATCAGCAACAGTTGCTATGGGCTGCCCACTACGTTTCCGGCACTGCGTATTCAGTTTTCCTCCATTTCCTCATTTTGTATCTGAGGCCTGCTACAGGCGGCAATCCAGCTTCAGTGCTTCACATTTTGTTGTTTTCCCTAATTTTGCCTCCAGTGTTTCTCCATTCCGTGTTTCCTTTTTACTGTCCTAGCTCCACATTGAACCTATCTAACACTCCTCTTTTCCCTGCAATCCTTTCATCTCTAACCGCTTTATTCTAAAACGGTCACTGTGTGAAGTTTTCTCATTTTCAAGCTGTTCCTTTGTAAATCATGCTTGACATCTTCAATACACTTACTTTTCTTCGTTGGCAATAAAGTATTTAAAGAGCTGTTTCGTTTATCAGTTGTCATCCATTCCACACAAATTATCAAGGAACATTAGCCCCCTACGTCTTATTATTTCTTTTATATTTTCTGTGTTGTGATTTAGTTCAATATTACTTGCAAGTTTCCGTTAGTTTACCTTTTCCAGAGGACACAGTATTTCTCTTGTGATTTTTCATTCCAATGAGTCCAATGCATATAACTTACCATTCAGTACAAGGTAATTCAATATTGCCGTCGTCTGCAAGTCCAAATACCTTTTCCTCGGAGATATTAAATCTTTTGCAAAGCGACACGCCATTAGCAGCCAGCATTACGAACTTATCCGTTCATTGGCGTCATTCGGGCACTAGCAAGCCTACTTTCTCTAGTACAGCTCTGTGGTACCGTCTTGCTGCGGAAATAAAAGTTGTTCGGACTTCTGTGTTTTTACCAAAGTCATAACCTCAGAACAGATTTCCTTATTTAGAACAGATTTAAACAGAAGCGAAGTAGAAACGCCCTATGACGTTAGCACCAGGAGAGCTTTGTTGGTGACGTGTGGATCGCTCCACTTCTGACCTGGTCGGTGTTTCCGGCGTATTTCTCGTCCCATTCTTATCCCCACTACGCGGCAAACGCTTTGTGGGAGTAAATACAGCCCGCTGCTGCGCAACGTTTGTCCGAAAATAGGCCGCCTCCGATAGCATCCGCAGTCCACAGAAATTTCCATACGCCTCTGACGTGCCGACTTCTCTTTAGAAGTGACGTTTCGTCGTTTGACCCCACAAAACATTCCGCACTGCGTTATATTATTATCTGGTGCTCATCAGAGGCAGAACTATTTTTTACGGTCGTAGTTGCAGTGCTGTAAAGCGTCTTTGAAATTTATTGCATGGCCGCAAAATAGGGGGCAACGCTCACAATTCCAGTTACACAATTTAACTGTATGTTTGTCTGGATCATAAATATTTTATTAGTGTCGCCACTTCTTTCAGCCACTGGCCGCCTTCAAACGGTAATTAGCAATCATCAGTTCCGACAGAGAATGACCAAGTGAAGCGACCACAGGCCAGCTTTACAAGACTGAAAACGGGCAGAGCATGAGAAAAACAGTATTGAATTCACAGTTGTTAAAGTTAATTGAGCAGTCCTGTACAAATGGTCTACAAATGCTCCCACTATACACATGATTCAAATTTCTTTTACTAGCGACTCTGATGAGATACCTGGTATTGATTTTTCATCATTCCGTGCTGGAAATAGCTACTGCTAATTTGTTTGTATACATAACTCTCTTTCTCCACTTCTCCACTTTTTCTTCTTTGTAGAGTTTTTTGGAAGATGGTCAGTGGCTAAAACGCATCAGGAAATTTACAAAATATTTTTGGTCCAGACATAGATGTCATTAAATTACATAAGTGAACGTCTTTCGAAAATATTAATTCTCTTCCACATGGGAGCCGACACACGAGATGCTCTAAACGTCTGCCAGATGGCGTAACGAAACTTGTGTGTGCTATAATTCCCCCCCCCCCCCCCCCCCCCTCGAGAGCCCTGTCAGATACCTCACTTTATAGTCAGTAATGAGTAAGAAACAGTCAACCTTTTGTTTTATTCCTTCTGTAATTCTATCCATTTTTTACTGCTTTTAGAGCCCGTCGAAAGACTGTTACTGCACTGCATCCACCAAAAGTAGACGTAGATAAAGGTAAACTGGGAGTGTTGGTCTCGATTAAACTGCCACATTGTTAGTCAGCTGAAGTGGTTGACGAAATCAGGCGAACGCTTGAACGATATTTAGCAGATACGCGCGGTTTCAAGTAGAAATCGACAGTATACAGTCGCCGATCCAATCACCCTACGTACACAAACACACACACACACACACGCACACAAACACAGAGAGAGAGAGAGAGACGGGGGACAGAGTCACACAGAATGCAACCAACTATTTGCAGTGGCAATACCGACAAATAAACGGGTGGCGTAATCTCCGGAAGCAGTCCCGTGTTGTGTTGGCGAATTTGTTGACGTAACGAGGTCGTACCCGCGGGTTCCGCCCGCCCCTTTCACAACGGCGACGTCATGCACTCCAGTGTCTGACGTCACACCCACGAACTCACGGTGACTGCAGCAAAGTGGCTGCCGGCGCCCACCGCTCGCAGACGGAACTGTCGCGCTCGAGGACTGCACGACCCCGACACCTGCCGATCTCGATTAGGAAACTCGCCGCTCTTTATTTGGCACGCTGTCGGCCGCAGCTCTCAATGCAGAGTGATCCGTACTCCAGCAGCCATTGCATCACTCACTCGCAACATGTTTTATCGCGGCTCGCGTAAGCGAGCGCGTCGGTACGAGTTTAGCTTATCTCTTGCACAAGTGTCCTTCACGTAAGCATTTAAAATTAGTATTTGTCAGTTTAATGTCAACGTCCGCTCTCCTTCATTCGCCACAATTGTCGGTCGCCCACATCGCGCCATCACGGCCGTATTCTACGGTCGGCACTTCTCTGTTTCTTGTCAGTAAACGGGCTTCAAATTTAACTGGAGCTCTTCGCTTCTGATGCAAAGTACAGTACCACTTAGACATTGGTAAGACACTGCATAGGACAGCAGTCTAAATACCTGTCCATCGTGATTTAGGTTACTGTACATTTGTATCTCATTCAGTGCCATCCTTTCTGTTGTGTCTAGACAAGACAGCCTAGACACAATGAGAGGAAGCCGAAACGCATGCGCCTCAACTCACGCAGGCTGGCGTGAGGTCTGAAACAGGATACGTAATGAATGCTATAAAGAAAAGTACGTAGCTTCTGGAATACTTTAATCCACATTTGTAGAACATCGCTCTTGATGATACATGCTTCACAATATTAATTATCAATTGAATACGGCGCCTTGCTAGGCCGTAGCAAATGTAGCTGAAGGCTATGCTAACTATCGTCTCGGCAAATGAGAGCGTAGTTGTCAGTGAACCATTGCTATGAACGTCGGCTGTACAACTGGGGCGAGTGCTAGTACGTCTCTCTAGACCTGCCGTGTGGTGGCGCTCGGTCTGCAATTACTGACAGTGGCGACACGCGGGTCCGACGTATACTAATGGACCGCGGCCATTTTAAAGGCTACCACCTAGCAAGTGTGGTGTCTGGCGGTGACACCACACTTTCACTTCTCGATTTAAGTTTTCTTCCTAGATACCCCCCCCCCCCCCCCCATCCTGGAATTATGATGAGATACAAGGCTGTGTGAATAACATTCCTTTTTCAAAGACTGGGATGATAGCAGCAGGCTACACAAACCATGAAGGAAACAGTCCGGTAATGGAGGGAAGTGTGTGCGCTTGTTAGAAGCGGAAGGGGATGATAAAATTCTACAGGACGCGAAGACTCCACTGCAGTAAGCATTCTGTTGCAGTGGTTATGAGGTCTACGTTTTATTTCAGTTTATTGGCTTTCACTTCGTGCCCATTCAGCCATCTCAGTAATGGAAAGACGATAGTGTACTGGAGACGATTATCCTGTTAGTCCCGACGATAGTAACTTAAGGATAACACTTATTCCTCCAGCAGAGAAAATTTCCGACCCGGCCGGAATCGAACTCAAGCCCCTTCGGTTAGGAATCCGACGCGCTGAACCCGGAGCTGCCGAGACGGACATCGCGCGGTGTTGAAGGAGCTTTCACGGGGCAGACTGCCTCGGACAGATGACCACAACAACAACTGTGGCGGCCCAGCTGGGTACTGACCTCTGCTTCCGGAGTGCCGAACGCTGCACTGCCTCACTTCGCCGATGCAAACAGCGGACGGGTTGAGGCGGTGGCTGCTGTAGGGCGCCCAGCTCGCCCACCACGCACTCGGCCTCGCGCCCGGCCTGCCCAGTCAGCGGAGTCGCCGCTGAACCCGGGGACCCCTGATAGCGCCGGCCGGCTGTCCACACGTGGCGACTGACCTCATTCCCCAGAGGCGGCCAATGCGTGACACCGGCCGGAGGCGACAATTCCGCCTCCCACCGTGCGCCGACTTCCCATCTGCTCGCCGTATAGTGGCTTCTCCAGGGCCATTTATTGGGGGGGGGGGGGGAGGCATCTGCCGCTACGCTGTTCAGACCTGCTCGCCTAGCTGGCGAAAACTGATGACCAGTATTCTCCAGAGCTCGCAGTTCTCGTTCCCGAGCGCTAACGTTTCAATCGTCAGTGCTGGTTTCTTCCTTAGGAGGGCTACTGGCGCCCAATGGTAGCGATCGACCGCCTTGTAATCCTCATCCGACAGGTGTCACTGGATGCAGATGTGGAGAGTCACAGCAAACTTCTCTCTCGGCCGTTATAAGCTCATCAATCGACCTCAAGAGGGCCGAGTGCACCCGCTTGTCAACAGCTCTCGGCAGACCCGTCCGAGTGCTGGCCAATCCGAATAGGTGATCAGTCGGAAACCGCTGGTTCGCTGCAGCGAGACTGTTGGCAGAGCTGCTGAAAACGCTTCGGCCGTGGGGCCCATGTCGTAGGACCGTGACAGTTTTTCGGCAGAGTTTGCTCACCTGAAATAACGAAACGCGCATTGTACTATCCAGCAACTGCGGATTTGGTGACTGACGCGAATAACTATGTAGGACATCTATAGAGGTGACGTTTTAGGCAATAAAAGGAGGATTGCATCCCGTCATTTTTAATTTGCTTGCTGCAGTCCACTTGGACGTGTGTCTGCACTGTACACCAAACACACGCAGCGTTTTGTAACAGCTCTTCCATGGGCTCACGTTAAAAGTTTGCACCATTTGACGGCAGCTGGCGCGCTAACCAGAAAATGAGGCAAAATGACGGACGGAGACCTGCGGTCGTCAGGTGCTGCGCGTCTCCACGGCCGCGTGTCCCCACGGTTCCGGCCCGCCTACGCGGAAGGCTGTTAATTAGATTGGGGGCCTCAGCACTCGTGCGGCGACGCAGTAGTTACGGCGACAGGCGGCCGTCATCAGGACTGCATCGGCCGCGCAATTAATCCAGAGAGCCCCGCCGGACTGCAGGCTGCGCTCCAGCTCCCTGTGGCCCACTTCACTGCCGCTGTCCCTCGCACGCGCCGAAGTCCGACCCCCCCTCTGTCTTCTCACTGAAGGGTTAACACTTTGCAAGCGCCGCCTACGCTTTCTACGTCATATTGCATATTATCATCTTCTGAAAAGTTAATGTTACCACCATAAGCTATTAATCGTGAATAATTCTTTATTGACGACATTTACAAACCTTAGACCTATTAATGTGCGTCGTACAATTGTGATAAACTTGTGTTGTCATGTGATATACAGAACATACGAGAGCAGTAGACAAGATTTTTACGTAAAGTTCCTACATTAAAACAAGTCTAAACTTGCACAGACGACGAAACTAATGGTCAGTTGTTCATTAAAAGCCGATTATAATAGTAACACGAATTTCTCTAAATGTATTACAGCTGTGGAACATGTTTTCTTTTGGAATCACGAAACAACTTCAGTTTCGGATCTCTTGGTTCCTTCCCATTTTTCCAGCACTTCTTGGTCTTCTCCCACGTCCTCCTTTTTTCCTTCTATACATGTTCCTACTCATTTTTTTTATTTTTCACGCCTAATCGTCATCTAAACTTCCTGTCTTATACGTAAGAAAAATTGATCTCTGTTATTTCCAGTTCTCCCATGTTGTTTCTTCTTAGTTCTTTTAGGAATTATTGAAGCTATGCTACTGTTGACTTTTTTTGCAGAAATACAGCATCAATTATTTCGGTAGAAGTGTCCCAAGAAGGTTAACCTTAGCTTTGCCATCACTTCCAATATATTTCTTTGTACTTCGGCAGTTGTTCTCATTACTTGTCAATTTCCAGCTATGTGTAGCTGTCGACTGAATGAGATGGGTTGCGCCCCGCTAATGGCGTGCTACAGCACTGAGGTCTCCATATATCAATGTCTATAGGGGCGGCAGACATGTACCCGCACACAAACAAAACTTTATTTTATCCAGGTGGTAGTTAAAATATCATGATTTTAGGTTGCAGATGGAAGAGGATTAAGTAGTGTCAAGCGACGTTCACACGTCATTAATGGAAGAAAAATTAATAGCAACGAAAACACGGAAATTCCTGGAAACCACTAGAAGATAAAGTGTGTATGATTTAAAGCAACTTGAGAGAAATTATCGACACAACTAGTAAACGACATAAAACAAAATTTTACGGGTGAAAGTGGAAACGATATGTTAGTTACATACATGTGTGCGACTACGTGCTCTACCATAAAGCACAACTCTCTTAGATTCCTAGACAAGGGGTTGAGCAAATACGGATCTAACCCTCACGACTCAGCCAGCCTGTGCGTGGTTCTCACGTGACTTTTCGTGCTATTTTAGACAAATACTGAGCTGCTCCCCTAACTCGGCGCTATAAAAGAGACGTCGTAGTGTTGTGGCGTATGTCATCATCATTCATTTGTGAAAGAGCTTTCTTTTAATCGGTTATGTTATTTGCGCAGTGAATAAAGAACGGAACCGAAATTCTGTTAACATAATTAAGCTTTAGAAACATATTCCTGTTCCTCAATACAGAATTTACGTACCTATGCCGTTTTGTCTCGCTTGTTAGTGTTACCTCTAAATATTCATACGGTGTCACGTGGTCAGGAATTCAAGTATCTTTTGTGCGTTTAAGGCGACGAGGAGGGACGCACTCTCTTTTGAGGAGGACTGTCTCAGTGCGATGAGTTAACCACGGAACTCAGTGACTGGAGAATACAGTGGAATTTGCACAGCGGCTTTCTGCGGCGTACGAGAGGAGACGGGGCACTGAGGGAAATGTAAGGAGTCCAGCCCTCCTGCCGCGGCCCCCACACCGCCACAGCCTCCGCCTTCGTTACACGGATGGGAAAATTCCCGCCGACGACAAGGCTGCGAAGATAAGACATGCGCGCTCCTCGCTGTCCTTCCATGATTTTCCATTATATTACCGTACGTAAGGAGACTTGCCGAGGAAATGAATAAACTGCGCGCCGTCTCCTATCTTTTCTGTTGACTCAACCCCTCTGCGGCCGCCGGAAAATTGCAGGGGTATCTGGAATGTGCGGTATAATGCGGAGGACACGGTAGCAGAGCGCGTGCACGTAGTGGGAGCGAGTGTTTAATCGTGGGCAGCGACTTGCGCACATCGGGGCTGAGAGATGCAAATTCAGGCGAAATGAAACGAGAGTAACTTTTTTTTATCATTTCCGTTTACTATGGTACCGAGATTGGGATCTAACCCCGCGTCGACAGTATAAGCTCGGATTGTGAATGGCGGATGTAGAAGGAAGTCGGCCGCGTCTTCTTTGTGGGAACGATCCCAGAACCGGCCTTAAGTGATTTAAGAAAATCACAGAAAACCGAAATCTGGCTGACAGGGCTCCAGCTTCTCCAGTATCAGTCCCGTGCCTCCACACTGTGACCCTTGTTCGATTACTGTGTAAGTCTTCCAGCCGGACGTAAAAACTGTTGCTGCAAGTATTGAGTTAATTAAAGCAATAAAGAAATATCACAAGGGGATAGTCTGCACTGGTGTTGTAACCGCTGAACGTCTCTTAAATTAGAACGAGATATCCTTAAAAAGGATGTGTGGACTGGAACTTGGCTTGCAAACTTTCCCTTGTGAAAAGATGTGCTAAGTAGGAAGATCAACACTCCCAGAATAGATGGAGTTCCGCTCCGGCATCTGTTGTCACGTGACGAAAGCTTCACATCCCTCTCTACTATTTGCGCCAATATTCATTGCTAATCACAGCAAGCGTCAGAACGCTACACACATTTTCTTATGGCATCATAGAATACCTTCATAGGAGTACATAGTTTCAATTTACGTGCTACCAATTATTACAAACCTTACTAACTCATCCATATCTGCGTACTCTGAACAGCACTCTGGAGTGTGTAGCAGAGGGTACTTCCGTCCGCAGCTCGTGGTCGTGCGGTAGCGTTCTCGCTTCCCGCGCCCGGGTTCCCGGGTTCGATTTCCGGCGGGGTCAGGGATTTTCTCTGCCTCGTGATGACTGGGTGTTGTGTGATGTCCTTAGGTTAGTTAGGTTTAAGTAGTTCTAAGTTCTAGGGGACTGATGACCATAGATGTTAAGTCCCATAGTGCTCAGAGTCATTTGAACCATTTTAGAGGGTACTTCCCATTGCACCTGCATATTAGGCTTTCCTTAGGCTCCATTCGCGTATGGAAGGCAACATAAACGGCTGTTTGAATGCCTCTCTATGCACTGAAGTTACTCTAAACTTGACTTCGCAGTCCATGCGGGAGCGATAGGCAATGATTCGTACTCTATTCCTAAATTCCACAGTTAAGACTAGTTTGTGAAACTTTGTAACTAGGCTTTCGCGAGATAGATGCCATTTGTATTCACTACTAGTACTGCCCTTCTCTGTATACGTTCAGTGATCCCTATTAGTTCTACTTCATACTGGCCTCACACACTTTAGGAATATTCTGGGATGGGTCACACGAATGTATTGTAAGCAATCACCTTTGCAGCTTCACTGCATTTTTCTGGTATACTGCCGACGAACCGACGTTACCACCTACTTTACCCACAACTGAGTCTATGTTTATTTTCATATCCTTACAAATTGTTACACCCAAGTATTTGTGTAAGTTGATGGATTCCAGCTGCAACTCATTATTATTGGAATAATATGATCTTTCGTTTTTCTTTTTGTCAAGTACACACTTTTCCATTCCTGAAAATTTAAAGCGAGTTACCGGTCTTTGTACCACGTTGAAATCTTATGAACATGTGACGATATTTACGTAACGTTTTACAGTTTCTATCGTAGACATAACTGCATCTTCTGCATAAAGACTGAGCTCACAGTCAATATTGTCTGAACGACAGCAAGGGTCTCTGCGGCACACCTGAAGTTACATTTACATTTGTCAGTGACAACGTCTCCAAGACAGCACACTGCGTTCTCCCGAGCAAGAAATCATCTCATTAGTCGGAAATTTTGTCTGATACTTCATACCGTAGTGACTCTCCTGTGGAACATTTCGGTATATATAAGGGCGGGGACGGCTCTAGGTACTTTCAATACTAATCTACCGTATCTTCCGAACCGTTGTGGGACTCGGAGAATTCTACGAGTAGTGAAGCTACGAGGTGTGTGACAGGTTGGGAGCTCGGGTTGGCTGTGAAGTGTGTACGGGTGGCCGAGGTGTTTAAGGCAACCGTTCTGGAGAAGCGCAGCATCCGGGCTCGAGTGGCGGTCCGGCACACATTTTCTATCTCCGCCACTGATTTATTTAAATGCCGTCAGACAGCGAAGTTCTGTTTCTCTTAATACTGATTAATACGTGTTGGCACGCTACGGAGCAAACTGCGGAAACTCGTACCGTTTATTAATTGTGCAGAGCCTCGACTGGGAACGTACGCCGGATACAGCGAGAAGTGCGACCTGTTGCACGGCAGTGACGCGTGGGCGCGCCGGAGGGACTTTGCACCGTGCGAGGGACAAAACCTGGCTGCTGGGGTTGGACGAACCCGCGAGCCGCGCTTCTACCAGAGGTCCCGCCGCCACTACTGCCAGGGCGGCGCCTTTGGCGGGCTATCGCGCAGGCGGCACGGGTCGCGAACCCGACGACGACAAGGCCGCGCTGTGCGAAACGCAGCCGGTCGTCGCGTCTGCCCCTCAACGCCACATCAAAGGCGCTCGCGCGTGATGCAAGCGTTCCTCCAAGGGCCAGACGTTTCCATCCACGCCTGTGTGTCACTCAGCAGTAACATGTTTCACTCTCTGAGGAATTAGAAGGAAAAGGGGGAAAAAAGCGAGAGCTCAAGTTACCTACTTTCGGCCGAACCCTTGGCCTACAATTGTCTAAAGTGCTTTCACAAGGGAGGTGGCTAACGCGGTGTAATGGAGGGACGGTGAATCGTCTGCCAGACTTAGGTTTACCTTTAAAGTAACCTTACCGATTACGGATATTTTCCGCCTTCAGTGTCTGACTACTATGCAGAGGACATTGGTTCGATTCCTGGCTCTGCAGGGGCTTCATCGTTGGTGGGAGGACTGGAAATGGATGCAGTCAGCCTCGTGAAGTGAAATAAAGAGCTACTTCAGTGAGAAACACAGACTCCCAGGTTCTGGGAAGAGCGGTATGTTGAGTCGATGCCGCTTCGTATCTGAATGCCGCAATATGGTAAAGGATGACACAGCGGTCGGTCGGTGGTAAATGCCCTGAGAAAGCCAATATAGGGAGCTTCAGCCTTATTACGAATGTTCCAGAACAGGTGTTGGCTGTGTATTGGATACAAATACGGAAAATTACGACTCGTCTCTCTCTCTCAAATATATTTTATTCCCATAAACCAGTCTTTCAATCTTTTTCGCTCATCTTCAGACGCGGCGTTCATAAATTAGATCCTTATTTCCGTAGTGTGATGCTAGGCTCAGACCGGCAAAACATAGGTAGCACTTTAACGTGCAACCGCGAGTGATAGTGATATGTCCAAGCTGTCTTGGAAAAAAATTCTTCATTTACTGCGGCTGTGCCGTTAGTGTTTCCCTGCCAGCTCATTCTAATTGCTTTTAGGCCATAGACTGACCACTTTTCATTATAAATAGAAATACGGATAGCCACCAACTGTTTCCGGGTGAAAATGGAGCCAGAATGCGTACTTATATCCGTTTTGTGGCGATTATTCGCTTATCTGAAAGGTACTCGTCGGTAGCGTAACGGAACGGCGGAGGCAGTAACGAAGTGATCATAAACGTGTCTGCGATTACGATGCTGAGACGCAATCTGCCCTTCCAGGTGATCAGTGACCTGCACATCGTCATTTCGTCCTGCTCTGTGCTACATATGGAGCAGATACTTACTAAAGAGCGGCGGAATTACATATCAGAAAGATGGCTAGCAAAATACTAGGGGTAACAGACGGATACGAGAAAAAATATAAACAATGAGGCAGCTCTTTGACCATGTTCGGCACTCGCTCGACGTCATTCAGAGAGGGCAACTCGTTCCTGGGAGGGATTGTTTGCATCCGAGCACAAAAAAGGGTAGACGCGTGATAAGAATACTCACTGCGGCGGCTGCTATCTCGGCTTCGCGCGTACTCGCGCCGTGCTGTGAATGAGCCGCGCGGGGCCCTATCTGTTTACATACAGGGCCGGCTTTTTGTTCCTTTTTGGCTGTGCTCTTGGCGCGTGTCCAGTTCGCTTGCGCCAAGACTCATTTCTCGATCTTCTTTCCGCTCCACGCTTCTGCGCATCGGCGGGGCGATGTCTGAGTTTGGCGTCAAGACGACGTTACGTAACCTGCCGATAGAAGCGGCGACCGCGTTCGTCCATTTGGCATCTTTTCGATCTCAGGACGTCTCCAGCTTCTCCACTCTGATGGCCACAGTCATATGTGTCGCCACGTCTCGATAACATCTCTCTCTCTCTTTTCGTTGCTCAATGAGTCATTGCAGATGCCGGGCTTATCTTCGTTCCTACCCCTTCCTGTCACGTTCCTCATTCACCCCCTTCTTCCACCCATTCCCGCACATACAAACAGAATACATAAATATTTATAGGCATACATGCCGGTAACATCGGCAGAATAAGTGGATGGCTACGCAACGTTGAAAACAGGACGCACCTCGAGTCAGCGCCTGTTTAGCAGGTGACCCACAATGCTTATCCGTTATGCATGTAGCCGTCCTCCAAACTCGTCGGCGATTCCTCGCGTTATGATATAGTGAATTGTACATTCCGCTAACATAGCGAAACAGGTTCGCGTCTTCTATGCGACTCTAATTGCAAAATTATTTTGTTTACAGGGTAAAGCGCATGTCGGACCATCGCGTCGCAGAACTCCAGACTCTGCTGTCGATGGGCAAAATGGGCGGCAAAGTCGTCACCCACAAAGTTGGATACGGCCAAGTGGACCCAATGAAAGTGTGAGTATAAATCATGTCTCTATGTAGTGTTGTGTTGTTTATTTAATTATAGATTATCCCGTCATTTGAAACCGGTTACAGAATCTAGAAAAAGCTTATCGAGAAGCAGTTGAGCGTATGGCAGAAATTACTTACTGTATCGAACAAGAAGGGCCGTATCACTAGTTGCGAAAGTATGTGGCAGTGATTACGATTGATTTCAATCAGCGCGTTTTCTTACAGCTACTGAAGGGCTTTTAAAACTGAACATTGTCCCACAGCTAGCAGAAAAGGCAAAATGTTTTGGGAAACTGTGTCTGCGACTTACCTCTTAACACTACGGTATCACTTGTTAGGAAACTGCTAACAAATTGGTTTACTAAAAGCACGCTAAAGTCAATGGTTACAACATAAAAATTATACATCTAATGTGTGGGGGGTACGATTTTTCACTTCCTGATTTTTATTTCGCTCTGTAACGCAGCACAGCAAGGCAAGTGTATTGCTCTTTGTCTCACCGTGTCGTAACAATTCTCGAGCGTTAAAAAATTACTGGACCGATAAATTACTAACTACAAATGCACTAAAAATAAGAGGTGACCAAAGGAGTTTGCACGTCCGTATAAGAGGAAGAGATAGATTTATGGTCCAGGCAGAGTTATTATGGCGCTATATAGGTACAAGGCGGATTTCAGAAGATGTTAGGTAAGAAAGTTGGTTTAAAAAGAAATGATGAGCACAAATTAGAAAAAAGAATGATTGTAATGAAACTTCGACTAAATGGCGATGGATACAGTAGAATAACTTCGCTGTCTGTCTCGAAAACTGACTTCTCATCTTCCCAATAGCGTTCCACAAAAGTTATGTCGACTCTATTCCAAATAATCCCCGAGCAGCCGTAGCATCTACCTAGCACGTACCAGTTACAGATATGTCAGCAGCCGCTAAATTTCACAAAGAAAGGTTCCTTTCCAGTTATATAGAAACAGGAGTTTGATTTTGTCTAAATCTTCAATTGACACATACTATTGTTAGAGGGAACGACAAATAAAATACTGACAGACGAATTTCAAGTACTCGAGCATTGTGAAATGCTGTTCGTATAAGAGAACCAGTTGAAATAATAGTTTTGTTGTTGCTAACAACTCGAGCTCGGTTTGGAAAACATCAGTGTGTGGTGATCTCACTTCGTATCGGTTCTCAACCGTAGAGCTAGATATTTCCAGAACGAGTTTCGGCTGGATGTTTGATCGGTGAGACTGATCAGAACTGGTCAACCGTTTCTCTCGTTGAAGGGTGGTGGAAAACCTCCGCAACTGAAACAGACATTCGCCCTGTAAGTACTGATATTATGCCTGTCGCGCGTATCCCAGTTACACGCGTATTATACAGACAAACTGCCGTCTCCAGACTGAAACACAAAATTTTCTCTGCGGCGAACAGCGGCTGATTGACGAGGGGGTGGGAAAGGATGCAGTGGTGGCACGACAGGGGTGGCACGTAATTTCGTTTCCGCGGACTGGTTGGCGGTCGCCGCTTCGACAATTGGTCCGCCGGCTCCCCGCCCCTCCCCCCTCCTTTCAATGCTGTCGTCCACGAACGTCCTAATTCTTCCGCGACAATCCGTTTATCGGAGCACAGCCACCCCGAATGTCAAACGGGCGCCCCCGCCGCCTGCTGTCTGCGAGCCCGCAGAATGGAAATTAGCCGACGTGCCGTCGCGTCGGCTGGCTCTACCCCGACCGCCGCGAATCACATTTAGCGGTCCGCAGCGGACGACGAGCCGTCACTCCGACCCCCACCGTCCTTTTCCCAGTTGCCATTGCAAATGAATCGGTTTAACATGTGATCCTGTACTACTTCCTAACTGCGATAGATTCACCGCGAAAGAATGACACACCGTTAGATTTGCTGATACATACGAGCACAGATCCGTTTGACTGACGCCGGAGTCAACAGGCATGCGGCACCGACATGCGAAATGTTCGCGTCTGTAATTGGCAGCCAGCAGAAGTTCCGCATATTTCGTGCTGCCGATCATGCAGTGTGCGATTTGGAGGCTCCACACTTTCGTCTTAAGCATTTTCAATTCTTAATCACTCTGAATATATGATCGGTCCATTTACGAATACATGGTCGCTTCATTCACATCTGGCAACGTTTGTTAATGTAAAAAATGCCGATGCACCGTGGTTTAGAGTACACCTCAGACTGTAGGTTCCCTTGTAACTGCCTGGTTAAGTAAGTTCAGACTTCAACGTACTACATCTTATATGGATCGCGGCTAGTAAGGTACGGTCGTGTTCAGACAACTTTTGGGTTGATGGCTGAATTAACTACAAAACATCGACGGGTTAGGGCTCGAAAATTATACATTTTGGTTTCTTTCCATTTAAAACGAAACAGTACCTCGATTTTGGACAGTTTCTGGACATGTATTCGTGTCACGCTTTGAACTGCTGCAGAGAACAACTAATAAACACTGGCAACATACGTATTTCAGGTACTCGTGTATTGTGGCAAGTAGTTCGTATATACGAGCCGGTTGAAATAGCAATTTTGTTACTGCTGATGATTGGAAAACGTGGCACAAACATTTCGAGAACAGCCTAGTAGGATCAAAGAAAAGTAACAAAACTGTAATGTTCTATAGGTCCTCATAGCGTGGTGATGGAAGCTTACGAGTGAAGACAATAATTTATCGGGGCGATATAAAAGTCTGAGGTTTCGAGGTCCGCTGAGCAGTTACGACTCGTGGCCGTCATCTTGTGGCAAGACGCCCAGTTAGTGACTGATTTCCTTTTGTTGCGGCCATTTGAGAGTGCAGCGTCCTCGTCATAAAAGCGTTTCGGAGGAAGTAAGCGGCTATTCGCCGGAGAATCGTTGGGTTGAATCTTACCGAGATGTTGCAACTTCTCGGCAAATTCGAGCGACTTTATGTGAATTTAAGTAGCCAGCGGAGCCGGTAGGATAATAATTTGTTGCAATAGCTAGGCAGCAGTTCCACCGAGTGTGTGAACTACACTGTCTCCTTGCTCAGTTAATAGATCTAGTAGTGTAAAGCACCCGAGAGACAGTTATAAATTCCCGTAAACGTAGTTATAAGTGCAAGAAGCAGTTTTATGAGTAAAACCAGAGAAATTAGTTACCCGTCTATACATCACTTCTGCAACAACCACTCACATAAAATAAGGATAAGAATATTCTCGTCAACGGCCACTCCTTCATAAGTTAGTAAACTGAACAGTATGAAATCCGAATACGAAGCTGCAAATTTTTGTTCAGTCTAGGACAGTTTTGTCAGCTACGTCTTCACAGCCAGAAATTTGTATGCTAAAGGAAAATATTCTTTCTGGTTATAGCAGAATACTCAGTACTTTTTATTTCTTCTCTCAGAACTGTACAATGGATAATCGATAAACCAGATAATCAACACCCCAATAACCAGAAGCCTGCTGTAGTTAGCTTTCCTAAATTACAAACATAATTGGAATATTTTGCTTACGATCTGTTGAACAGTTGCAAAAGAGGTTAGTTATTACTTCATGCAATGCATAGGGGAACACATTTTTATTCTGAAATTGCTTTTACGTTACAACCTGACAGTTATTCGGCCTGCTGTACCAGAAGCAGAAATTCATGTACATAAAGTGCATACAACAACTCTACATAGCGGTTGATACATTTCGTACGGGCTATATAGCTGCAATACACAGGTTCACCTAATTATACAAAAAATTTAATTATAAAAGCCGCGTTCAAGTGTGCATCTCGTAATTGTAATAATCAAGTATGTCGCAAGTTATAGCAAAACAGAATATTGTAAGATTTTGATTAATTATTTCAGTTGTGAAATAACACAGATAAATCTGTCTTTTTTTAATATATCGTATGTATAATCAAGTGACAATGTGTATAATTTTTGTATACTTGAGGAGAAAAATTGCGTGAGATGATATGTACGGTTATGTGTACCTGATGCGAAGGATGATCATCAGTATGTAATGCAACATATTTTTTTCTGAAATCAATTTGGTTTTATTCAGGACGGCGATACACCAGATCATTCCCCACTCTTTTGCCTACAACATAATCTCCGTTCAACGCGGCGGCATTACGACTTACGCCTTACTGGCAATACCTTTATGCCCGATCCTGCTGGGCGACGTCGTAGCCGAAGTGTTACTGCATCAGTAACGCCTCCAGCGCCCACGTACTCCTTCCCGCCGGGTGCATCCTTCATTGTGCCAAACAGATCTTCTGCTAGGCGCTTAGGAACCCAGCAGGCACACACCTTCGAGTACCCCAACCAGTGCACGAGAATGTCGGCACTGCCATCTGAGCAGCGAGATGTTTAATTGTGGCCTGTCGGTTACCCTCAGATGAGAGTATCCGCACAGCCCCGGCTGTATGCAGCCGACTGTCACGCAGGAGATGGGACACGTTTACGGCACCTCGTTGCGATCATGACAGACACCTCGCCCAACGACTCGCTGTGCTTTTGTTCACTATCAGGTCTCCGTAGACAGTCTGCAAGCGGCTATGAATATCTGCCAAGACCTGGTTTCCCACCAGAATACGGTTCTAGGCGCTACAGTCTGGAACCGCGCGACCACTACGGTCGCAGGTTCGAATCCTGCCTCGGGCATGGATGTGTGTGATGTCCTTAGGTTAGTTAGGTTTAAGTAGTTCTAAGTTCCAGGGGAGTGATGACCTCAGAAGTTAAGTCCCATAGTGCTCAGAGCCATTTGAACCATTTTGAACCACCAGAATAAACTGAATTATAGCTCCCTGTTTGTTACGCACTATCACTATATACGCAGTTTTGGAGGTTACTTGTAGTGTTGCCACCTATCGGAACTTCATGAGACTATAAAGGCGGAAGCAGGAATATGACCAACAACGAATTCCATACTTTTTCAATCGAGATTGGCCGATAAAAATATGTGTTGCATTATTTATTAAACGTCTCTGGTATATTCGTTGTTGTCCCACCGTACAGATGGCCTGATAAGGAACGAAATCTAATCTCAAAATGAAAACTAATCAGTTCGTAGCACATCAAATAGCGCATAAGGAAGGAGCTTTGCTGCCATTAGCGATGCGCTGGCTTAGGAGTCAGCATTATCGACGACCACAGAAACTCCGTAACTGACAGCTGTCTCTCCTATCGTTACAGGGGACGCCGCCGCCGTTCTGATCCACGCATGCTGTCGCGCCTGCAGCAGCTGCTGCTCAGCGCAGCTGCGGGCAACTCCCACGAGCAGCTTCCGGAGCAGGAGGAGGAGCAGCAGCACCTGCAGCTGCAGCTGGACCCCACCGAGGAGGACGAGCGGCAGGTGCTGCTGCAGCTGCTGGAGGGACAGCTGCAGGCGCAGTCGCCGCAGCAGCAGCAGGAGCAGCAGCAGCCGCGGCTGGCGTGGTGGCCCAGGACGCTCACACCACAGGTGCGTGTTCACCTCACTGTTTATCAACTGACAAGGGGCCTTATGGACCGCCACTCTTACTTGTACTAATTTAGTTTCATCGCCTGAATTTTCATACAGTAGTACTACGCAATTCTTAAACAAACTCCAGAGAGGTTTTGAGATTTGAGAGAACTATCAAGCAGAAAGCATTTGGATCATTTTCTTAGAGATGCCAGTAGCTCTAGTGATGTAATCAACAAGATCACTTCAGGAAAGTCTTATAATGGTTTATTATCTTGTGATTCAACACGTTTAAGCCACATTCTGCCTTCTGTGGTTCAAATGGCTCTGAGCACTATGGGACTTAACATCTATGGTCATCAGTCCCCTAGAACTTAGAACTACTTAAACCTAACTAACCTAAGGACATCACACAACACCAAGTCATCACGAGGCAGAGAAAATGCCTTCTATGCTTCAGTGACTAATGTCAGGCTCATTGATCCAGAAATAAATAGGCATTAATGTCAATTAACAACTTCACCCCATTCTAGTTTGACGTGCCCCAATGATCAGCTCTTCACATCAAAATGTTTTATAACAGTGAAATTACTTTTTTCCAATTTCTGTCCCACAACTTCTAGCTGTTCATGTGGGGCAAACTCAATCAAAAAAATCGTCATATCCGATCCTTTAGCTGAGTGATCAGTGCGTCTGACTGTAATGCAGTGAGCCCGGGTTCTATTTCTGGCCGTGGATTGTATCATTTCATCATCATAGACACGCAAGTCTCCCAGCGTGGCGTCAGTTTAGAAGAGTTACGGCCGAACTTCCCCAAATGGGAACTTCCAGCCGTCAGTGCCACACGATTATTTCATTTTTCTTCACATTCCATTGGAAGTTCAAAACATTGTGAGACACATGCTATCAATACTTGTTTTCCGTTCTTTCATCGAAATTTATTGGTCTGTCAAACTCCCCTTGTACAGTTAGTCGTTAACTAGTATCAAAAGTGTATAAATTAAAGTAACCAGCCAGTGGATCTGTCTAACAAGGTTTAGAGCCTTTACACTTAACTTTCGAGGACGTCGTTCTAGCAACTCAACCAGTTAAGACCTACGATGTGAGTATACACATCTCTGTGGTTGCTAACTCGATGCACACTCCATCTCTACTCTGCAGATCCATTCGCCTTGAGAGGGAGGCTAGTTTATAAAGTCTAGTGTGGAAGTTGTGGTAGTACTCTGTGTTGGTGCTTGCCTGCGAGTTGTTGCTGACAGAGATGTGAACAGTTGCCTCCTTGTTGCAGCTGTAAGCGAGCGCTCCACGCCATCGCCAGCCGAGCCGACCGGGCAGCTACAACAAGTGGCAGCTGGCTGCCGACCCAACCCGCTCAGCCCTACCGCCCTGCAGCCCTACCGAGCATCCAATAGTTGCTAGTTCAGCGGTCATTTAATAATTTATTGTTCCAGTTAGAATTCATAGAAACTGCTGTACATAATTACAATGTAGTCTGTCTGATGTCAATCATCTCATCTTTAATTTATTTATTTATTTAATAATTTATTTCGTGTATGTTAATTCATTTAGCCGTATCTCTGGACAATATTCACATTCCAGTTCTATGTTTCATCTAGAAGGCTGTCTATCCTGTCATGTCTCTCTCCTTCCACATTCGGGTTCCCTTCTGTTTTGTACGTCCTTTTGACTTACAGAATTACACTCGTCGATTAGCCCTGACATTCCATTGTTAACTACTTTGTCAAACTGCTCTCACATTTCCAAAAATCCCTCTGTATCTTCTTGAGAGAGAAGTCTTGTAGTTGCTTCTCCAATAATTTCCTTTCCCTAAAATGAATTGTGCCCCTCAGCACATCCTAAAAATATTATCCCAGTCTCCAGACTGATCCCATCCCATGTTTACGACGCCTTGCTACAGCAAAAACTCTAAAATGTTGGTCTGCATACAATATTTCTACTTATGCGCTTCATTTTCTTGTTTTTCACTAGTAGATTTGTTTCTACTTAAACTTTTTGTCAATTCCTGCTTGCTAAATTATAAATGTGCTTTTGATGCAAAGATATTTACACAGCTATCTTTTGCCCTGAAATGTGAAACATAAAGCATGAAGATACCAGAAAGTATTATTATTTTTGTTAAGTTATGTATCTTAATTTCACATGTACCCTTATAGAACTTGTAAGTCAACGTTGCTGGCTGTGTTTTATTTATTTTGACTGTTTCAAAGTTCCTATTTATAGTACTTATAAATTGTTTGCATAAACGTTAGTCTGTTTTTATTTTGTGAATACCGTCTGAAGTTTAATTTATTTTTAAATATTTATAAATGTATTAATTTATTTTGTCACAACATCGGAATGTTTTGTAGGTTATTGTGAGTGTGAGTCTTCGTTCAAAATCTGTTGACTATGAGAAAATATATCTTAAATTTGAAAATCAAATTTCTATTCGCCTTATTTTTCATTTCCACCTGTTCCACTCAGTACATTAACTAATAATTACTGATAACATTAAATAATGGACATACAAGGTTTTGCATTTTACACTAAAATACAAATCGTTATTTCAGATATGTTCTGGAATTAAACATAAAATCTCATAATCTTTGACACATTTACACTGAATTGTAATTTTATTCACCAGACGACTTCAGTGACGTATACATTAGTTAAATCAGAATGATGATGCTATGATGAAATAATGTATACAGAACAGAGGCAAGATCACCATAAAAGTATACTGACGTTTGCAAACAACAAAAGTGGGGGACCTTAGATTCAAGAAACCTCATGAAGTAAGCACAATGATTTGCAGAAATGAAAGGAGGAAAAAAACACAAGTTCAAAGAATATCAGTTTTTCCTTCTGAGAAAAAGTACATGAGTTCCGTTTCTAGTGCAGAGAAAGTCAATAAGTAGTAAAGACATAAGTGAGAGGTGCTATAACAGTATCAGTATTCTCTTTACATTAGTTTATCTCCTCTCTGTTCTGTCTCTACTGACCTTTAATTCGATGGCAAAATTGCATTCAAAATCCACGTATAAACATTAAAATACGAAACTGAAATATGATAGTTTTTGCTTATTATAATTTGAATACTGCTTGTCACTATTACCTTGTGACTATATCAAATATTCTTTTTTGTACTACATAAGTGAAGGAAGTCATTAAACTGTGTGTAGGCTCTTCTTCCTATTAGCACATAAACTTTTATATTGTTCACTTGTGCTGTCAGAATTTTTTGTTGCCCAAGATAAATGCAAGGAACTCTTCTTCTTTACCCGTTGATGTACGAATATGGCGGCTGATACAGTGATCTCTGCCGTCGCTGAATTTGCTAAGATGGCGTGGCGCCTTTCTTCATTGTATACGAATACACACCAAAACGATTATTGACGACCTTGGGCGACAAACTGGTTTGAATGAAAACAGCTTCCCTTAAAAGCACAAGTAATATCAGAGCGGTACATGAAGGAATATCTAGGTGGGGCTAGTATTTGCAATTGCCAATTTCAGTAATATTTTATCGCAACGCCATGTACACGGTTTCAGAACAAATATACGGTTTTAAGGCTTTGTAGCATTGAAGTTACAGTTATAAATAATGCATGAAATAAAAGATCAGCTCAAAACAAAAGTTTTTACACCTGGAGGCAAAAGGAGGGCGGAGGAACGAGCAACATCGACCGAAGAACGTGTCGATTGAGTGAGACTCTTTCACACGTAGCGTGAAGAGATCAGTTGGAAGGTTAATCCTGAATTAGTAATTCCAGTGACGTCTGTGTGGAGACTTTTAACAAAACGCTGACATCTACGTCCATAACGTTTGCAGTTGTTACAGTTTCTAAAGTCTACAGACAACAGTTTATTTGCCAAATTTGCAAAGGAACTGTTGTTGGGTGACGATGAGTATTTTATGGACCGTTTCGTCTCCAGCGACGATGGACATTTCACCTAATTGGAAATGTGAACATACATAACGTGCTCATCTGGGCAAATCCCCACCAGCAGGTGCAGCTGCAACGAGACACCCCTACACTGAATGCTTTGCAGCGTACGGCCTGTTGCTGACTGAAGCAAGCTTTTGAGAAGTGTAAGAAAGGTACTGCGGGTCTAAACAGGTGGAGCTGTAACCAAATTAAACATAAAGTCACAGTGAAACGAAAAATGTCACCTAAATACTCATAACCGTAGAAATAAGACAAAATAAAACTGCCTGTCTGCAGTACAAACGTTACTCTTCGCATAAATTGACAGTCCCCTATTCGGGATGACCTATTCTCAACATCGCATTCAACACACCTTGCGAAGGCACAGTGTTGGAGCGAACAAGAAGGTAAAATAGTTTCCCAGTGTCAAGACGTGAGGTATACTGAGAGGACTCCCATTTCTTGTTACCATTCGTAGTCCCTTATTGACGGGTTGGAAGGAAGATAATTCAGTAAAATGGTTTCATTTTAGCCTAGTTCTTATAATGTTATGCGGAAATATTTTCTCTGTCTTCAAAGCGGGAGCATCGTAGCACGTGACAGGAGAAAAGAAGAACAATATCTACTGTATAAACGCTTCCCTCTAACTACTTGTTTTTCCTGCATCTTGACCAGTACACCGTAATGTTGACGCGTCCTATTAAATTTATGGATGACACATGAGAATTCGGATTTTTTTATAGGTGCTTGTATAAACCTAGTATAGTGCTGTTCAGCAAAACTGAGTTTAGAAGCAATTCTGAATATGCGCTTAGTGGTATAAGGATTAAAACAAAAAATAAATAAATAATAAAAAGGGACGTTTTCACGGAATGTAAAGACCTAGAGAAAGTCTTGCTCAATGTAAGCTGCACTGCGCAACATAATTAAACGGTAGCTTTTTCGAAACCCCGTAATTGCCTCCTACTGCGACGCGTAAGTTTAAAATTTGGCTCAAAGGTACCCAGAAACTTGCTCCAGAACGCTGCAAAAGCATGGCGCTCTGCGATGTCACCCTTGCTTCAAACAGCAAAGCGTCGACACGCGCAAGAAAAGGTCACAGCTCAGAAGTTCACGTGAGCTGTAAAGTGGGTTGATGACGTCACATTGGCATGAAATTTCACCACAATTCTGCCCAACGCCACCGTGGACGTGTTACACACATGTCGTGCCTTCTTTCGATGTCCCTGCGATGGTGGTCAGGAGCGATGCGTCCAGCCCTGAAACCACACGTTTTTCTTATGAGTGGAGGACGACAACATTTTAGCCAACCCGCGCTCAGAAACAACACGAAAAGGTCTGAGGGGCGTCAGTTCCTCTGGGGCGTTAATTTCCACAAATTTCGCGGTCGAAAACGGCAGTTCACCTTAGAAACTGCTGACATCCTCGAATGTTTCGATCCTTCTATAAGGACACTCTGCATCTACATCGGCACTAAACTTGTTCGTACTCGTTTGGAGGGCAGCGCGACCACAATTTTCGCTCCCGTGTACAGGTCTTAACCTCTCAAATCCATTCGACGAAATTTTAACGTGCTCTAAAGCTGGCAGGGGTGCTTATACTTTTTCAACGCTTCTGACTTTCACCCTCCTGTGGGGTATCTCTGGGGAGTGCAACATGAAAATGTGCGTAAATAAAATGATAAAGGTTCCCTCTCGCACGTTACAAATGTACTTGTCAGAAACGTAGACACCAATTCGGCCTGACGACTATTGTAGCGCCTGAGAGGGATGCAACACTCTTGACAGCCCTCGGGTGCAGCTTGCCTAACTTGCAGTGCGATGAGCAACAGGACTATGCTGACAACTTCGGACGTTTCAACACTTCTCGAAGGACTTTGTATCGCTTCAATACCATTTACGGTAACAGAATCCCTTTTAAGTGGAGCGTGACTGTAATTTTTGCTGTCGTGCACAAGTTGGACTACCAGGGACCGTTGAAAACTAATCGACGAAATTTGAACGTCATCCGAAGCAGCAGTTGCTGCTAAAGTACAAAGACACAGCACTAATCTATAATAATCTAATGGGAGTAATGAAAGAACAAACGAACGACAAATTCACAGGATGGAAGGTGAATGTCAGAGTACGAGTCCGTGGCTGTAATTGCTTAAATGAGCAACAAAGTAATGAAGCAAATTTCAGAAGATTAACAGTTAATGGAGTAACTAATCACTCACAAATCAATCATTGTGATTGTCGGTTAGGAGATCTGTTTAATTACATCGGTAGCACCATCAGCACATGATATGGAATAAGAACAAACTAGACTAAGAAGTAAGATGAAAGTGACACGTAATCGGAAGATGAGCAGAGGTTTACCGACAAAATTGGGAACTACACAGTAACAGAACTGAAAGGATAATTGAAGTAATGAAGATACTAAAATGGTCCTGGTGATAAGAAACACTCAATAAATTAGCTATATGAGGATCAGATGTTCGTGTGGATTTCTGTGAGAGTTTGTAAAAGCATTTCGAATGTAGTGTTGCAAAAGCTAAAAATTAAGAGACGTATATGGTAAGAAATGCTGCAAAGAATGCGAGGAAAGGAGTTCTTGGTGCATCTGCTATTGAATCCACGAACAATTAACTTGGAGGTGGATGAAACTGTGAAAGGGGAAAACTGTAGGTACAGAAAAAGTTTCCAGTATGCTATTGATGTTATCTGCCATACTGCGCGTAGCAGTAGATAGAGTGGGACAGCGACAGAATCACTCAGTTCAAACGACTAATGATTTAGAAATGCTGCTATTGTTTTAATCTTTCTATAGCAATAGGGCATGTTTTGTAGATTTACTCATTAATATTTATTTATTCATTCATATGTAATATCCGTGCATTAGTTTAACCATGATGATACTGTTTGAACACTGAGAACATGGATGAATTTTCGTAAATAAATACCTATAATAAACTCTCTTTTGAATTTTAGTTTGTTGTCATTCGTTTCGAACTATTCGTAAATCTTCACAACATTTAACGCACATTCGATCTTTTATTGTTTTCATTTTAAGTGCTTCATCGTTCGTGTGCGACTTCTTCAGGTGACTTACGAGTCAAAAATTAATGTCATATCACATTTAAGATCTACGTACACTCTGATACCACTGGTCTCCCTCGTCACTTTCATGTGTTTTATTTTCATTATTATTTCTTTCCTTTCTCAGACGTTATGTCTGGTTAGAAATGGAAAGTGATGCGGACCTTGATCAAGCGTGACTTCCTTTTAACTGTACGGTATATGTTACATTGCATTTAGGAACTTTCGGGTAATTGAACATGTGTCAATAATTACAGATTTCTGTAGTTGTATATATACGTTTGGATGTAGCTGTATTGCGTTGATGTACTGGTGGATATTGTGTTCTGTAGTTGATAGTGTAATTGGTATAATGTCAACTTTATCCTGATGCCACATGTCCTTGACTTCCTCAGCCAGTTGGATGTATTTTTCAATTTTTTCTCCTGTTTTCTTCTGTATATTTGTTGTATTGGGTATGGACATTTCGATCAGTTGTGTTAATTTCTTCTTTTTATTGGTGAGTATGATGTCAGGTTTGTTATGTGGTGTTGTTTTATCTGTTATACTGGTTCTGTTCCAGTATAATTTGTATTCATCATTGTCCAGTACATTTTGTGGTGCATACTTGTATGTGGGAACGTGATGTTTTATTAGTTTATGTTGTATGGCAAGTTGTTGATGTATTATTTTTGCTGCATTGTCATGTCTTCCTCTTGTATTCTGTATTTGCTAGTATTGTACATCCGCTTGTGATGTGATCTACTATTTCTATTTGTTGTTTGCAAAGTCTGCATTTATCTGTTGTGGTATTGGGATCTTTAATAATATGCTTGCTGTAATATCTGGTGTTTATTGTTTGATCCTGTACTGCAATCATGAATCCTTCCGTCTCACTGTATATATTGCCTTTTCTTAGCCATGTGTTGGATGCGTCTTGATCGATGTGTGGCTGTATTAGATGATACAGGTGCTTGCCATGTAGTGTTTTCTTTTTCCAATTTACTTTCTTCGTATCTGTTGATGTTATGTGATCTAAAGGTCTGTAGATGTGGTTATGACATTGTAATGGTGTAGCCGATGTATTTATATGAGTGACTGCTTTGTGTATTTTGCTAGTTTCTGCTCGTTCTATAAAGAATTTTCTTAAATTGTCTACCTGTTCATAATGTAGGTTTTCGATAAACCCCCTTCCTCCTTCCTTTCTGCTTAATGTGAATCTTTCTGTAGCTGAATGTATGTGATGTATTCTATATTTGTGGCATTGTGATCGTGTAAGTGTATTGAGTGCTTCCAGGTCTGTGTTACTCCATTTCACTACTCCAAATGAGTAGGTCAATATTGGTATAGCATAAGTATTTATAGCTTTTGTCTTGTTTCTTGCTGTCAATTCTGTTTTCAGTATTTTCGTTAGTCTTTGTCTATATTTTTCTTTTAGTTCTTCTTTAATATTTGTATTGTCTATTCCTATTTTTTGTCTGTATCCTAGATATTTATAGGCATCTGTTTTTCCATCGCTTCTATGCAGTCGCTGTGGTTATCCAATATGTAATCTTCTTGTTTAGTGTGTTTTCCCTTGACTATGCTATCTTTCTTACATTTGTCTGTTCCAAAAGCCATATTTATATCATTTCTGAATACTTCTGTTGTCTTTAGTAATTGGTTGAGTTGTTGATTTGTTGCTGCCAGTAGTTTTAGATCATCCATGTATAGCAAATGTGTGATTTTGTGTTGGTATGTTCCAGTAATATTATATCCATAATTTGTATTATTTAGCATGTTGGATAATGGATTCAGAGCAAGGCAGAACCAGAAAGGACTTAATGAGTCTCCTTGGTATATTCCATGCTTAATCTGTATTGGCTGTGATGTGATATTATTTGAATTTGTTTGGATATTAAGTGTGGTTTTCCAATTTTTCATTACTATGTTTAGGAACTGTATCAATTTAGGATCTACTTTGTATATTTCCAATATTTGTAGTAACCATGAGTGGGGTACACTATCAAAAGCTTTTTGGTAATCAATGTATGAGTAGTGCAGCGACCTTTCTTCAGTTTTAGCTTGATATGTCACCTCTGCATCTATTATCAGTTGCTCTTTACACCCTCGTGCTCCTTTGCAACAGCCTTTTTCTTCTTCATTTATAATTTTGTTCTGTGTTGTATGTGTCATTAACTTCTGTGTAATGACTGAAGTTAATATTTTGTATATTGTTGGTAGGCATGTTATGGGGCGATATTTTGCTGGGTTTGCTGTGTCTGCTTGATCTTTAGGTTTCAGATAAGTTATTCCATGTGTAAGTGTATCAGGGACTGTGTATGGGTCTGCAATGTAACTGTTAAATAATTTAGTTGGTTGGTTGGTTGGTTGGTTGTTTGGGGAAGGAGACCAGAGAGCGTGGTCATCGGTCTCATCGGTTTAGGGAAGGAAGTCGGCCGTGCCCTTTCAGAGGAACCATCCCGGCATTTGCCTGGAGTGATTTAGGAAAATCACGGAAAACCTAAATCAAGATGGTCGGACGCGGGATTGAACCGTCGTCCTCCCGAATGCGAGTCCAGTGTCTAACCACTGCGCCACCTCGCTCGGTATTTAGTTAGATATGAATGTGTTGAGGTGAACTTCTTTAGCCAGAAATTTGCTATTTTATCTTTTCCAGGGGCTTTTCAATTGTGTGTAGAATTAATTACCTGGGTGACTTCATGTTGCAAAATTATCACTTCAGGCATTTGTGGTATCATCTTGTATGTGTCTGTTTCTGCTTGTAGCCACCGTGCATGTCTGTTATGTTGTATCGGGTTTGACCATATGTTGCTCCAGAAGTGTTCCCTGTCTGTTATGTTTGGTGGATTGTCTATTTTAATGTGTGTGTTATCTATTGTCTGGTAAAATTTCTTTTGGTTTGTGTTGAATGTTTGGTTTTGTTTCCTTCTGTTTTCACTTTTTTTGTATCTTCTAAGTCGTTTGGCCAATGCTTGTAATTTCTGCTTCTTGTCATCTAATTGCTCTATCGCTTCTTGTTGTGAGATTTTACCTAACCTTTTTCGTTTTTTGTCTGATATTTCTTTTCTTATAAACTGTGTTAGCTGTCCGATGTCTTTTCTCAGTTTTTCTCTTCTGATCTGTAGCCTGTGTTGCCATGCTGGTTTTGTGGGTTTCTTCTGTTTGTTGGTTGGTTCTGATCTCGGCCTAGTGTGTATATTTAGTGTAGTGAGCGCTCCTATATAAACCAGTAGTTGTAACTCTTCCATCGTTGTGTTTTCATTTATCTTGTTGTGTATTATTGTGCTGATAGTTTTTATTGTTGTTCAGACTTGTGGGTTATTTGGCGGCCTATGCAAGAATGGTCTAATGTCTGTATTTGTGTCTTTGTATTCTATATATGTCAGCTTAAATTTTTCTTCTATATCTAACAAGTGTGTCACTTTGTGTTCTATTTGTGCTTGTTCTGGTGGCTGTCTTAAGATTTCGTTCTCCTTTGATCGTTTAATTGATGCGTGTTGTTCTTTGTTTGTTTGCTCTGGGATGTTTGAGCCCATAACTGTATTTTCTTCTTCTTCTGATTGCACATTATTTTGTTCCAGTATTTGCTGTACTTGTTGTTTGCTTTTTTCCTAATTCTGACTGGGGTATCCTGTTTTTTTTATTATTACACGGATCTGATCAGCTAGTCATTGTTCTGTTAAAAATTTTAATTCTGGGTATCTGGTAATAAATGTTGTGTATACATGTGATCTGTATCCAGTTGTGCTGGTTCCTAGGTTTGTTGCTTGGTAATAACAGAACATGAGGTGTCCGTTAACTTCATCTGACCATCTCATCCTCTGTCTTTGTTTTCCTTCTAGGGTGGTTGCAGGAAGCATATCCTGCAAAAACACCTCTATTTGGATTTAAATCATTTTCCAGTTGGCTAGCAGTGTCGTTACCATTGTGGGCGAGCATAGGGTTCAAGCGTCGTCCGCGACCATGACGGCGCTTGTCCGAGGCTTCTTTAGTTCTGTCCTGAACCAACTAATCACACTAAAAGGGGGGTTAGCCCTATTAGTGGTTTGTTCTTTTCGTCGCCTTTTACGACTGGCAGAACATACCGGAGGCCTATTCTTTTCACGGCCCTCCACGGGGTGATTATTATTATTATTATTCTTATTGTTGTACACGGTAGTATAGAAAGCATAGAATCGCAGGGCAGCGTTTTCCAAAAGTCTGACTTAACACGTTTATTTTTACTAGAAAACACAAGACAACTCTGATAAATTACTGTTTTTACTATACTCGTCAAATAAAGGTGTGGAGAGCACACAAAACGCTATAACTTTCTTTGAAAATGGAATTACAGGTGCTAAAAAGGGTTTTACGCAATCACATATTTTGTCTTTTACACGTAGTTATAAGAGAAACTAAAATGTCGACCAATTATACTGAAAGGACCCTTACTTCAGAGTTTTAAAATACGTAGTATAGAATGCAGGATGAAATCTAAAATTGAACAACATTTATTAAGCAGTCCACATACTAAGAATAAACAGATATCTTCAAAGAAGCTTACACAGTTGCAGGGCCAGCCTACATCATTTAATGGTGAATTTTACGAAGGACAGTGGTTTCTGCATTTTTTTCAGGGATATATGCCGGAACAATCTTCAGCTATCTGAATTTAAACAAGTCTTACAGAAATACTCCAACCTCAACAATTCCGACAAGTCTGCTGCGAGGGAGAATTACCTGTATTCTTGCTACGCTGCCATATTAGAAAAATCGACGTTAAAAAAGCGGCAGTCCTATTGATATACATACTGAAAACTGGGAAATCGCTTGTTGTATTTTGTCCAAACATAGTGCATGTCCCATGTACGGCTCATGAATTGCAACGACTAGCAGAGACAGACATCGATTTCCAAAATACTCTGATACCAGTCATACTGAAACCTGGGAAATCACTTGATATATTTTGTCCAAACATAGTGCATGTCCCATGTACGACTCATGAATTGCAACGAGTCTCAGAGATCTCAGAGACAGACATCGATTTCCAAAATACTCTGATACCATTCATACTGAAACCCGGGAAATCGCTTGATGTATTTTGTCCAAACATAGTGCATGTCTCATGTACGTCTCATGAATTGCAACGAGTCTCAGAGACAGACATCGATTTCCAAAATACTCTGATACCAGTCATACTGAAACCTGGGAAATCGCTTGATGTATTTTGTCCAAACAAAGTGCATGTCCCATGTACGGCTCATGAATTGCAACGAGTCTCAGGGACAGACATCGATTTCCAAAATACTCTGATACCAGTAAGGACGAAGGTTCTTCTTTAAATTTCCTTATCGTGCACAACACTACTAAGCAGAAGCTACCTTATTTACCTCTGTTGTGAGATATAGTAAAAAGTACCCTCTACCATACATTTCACAGTGGTTTTCGCAGTCTGTATCCAGACGAAGACGTTTCTGCAAAGCCCTTAGAATGCTATCATGATAACTGATTATCCTGTACGTCATGGAAGAATTATTTTCAACAGTTCTTTCCATTTTGTAAATAATTTTTCAGTCAGTATAGTGATCGCTTAGGTAAAAAAGAGAATGAGGAAGATATATTTGTTGCTAATTTTAAATATCTTACCATACCTCATTTACACATTTCACTAGCTGATTAGATGTCGCTGTCTAGTTACTAATGAGCTGCGGTGCCCTCAGGTCAAAGGATAGTGATATGAACATATGCAGACAGCGGTAATATCGCGTACTCAAGGTATAAAGCGGTAGTGTAATGACGGAGCTGTCATTTACACTCGGGTGATTCATGTGAAAAAGTTTCAGACGTATTTGTAGCCGCACGAAGGGAATTAAGAGACTCTGGACGCGGAATGGTAGTTGGAACTAGACGCATCGGACATTCCTATTCGGACATCGTTAAGGAATTCATTATTCCGCGAGCTACAATGTCAAGAGTGTGCCAGGAATACCAAATTTTAGGCATTAGCTCTCACCATCGACAACGCAGTGGCTGATGGCCTTCACTTAACGACTGAGAGCAGCGGCGTTCGTGTAGAGTTGTCAGAACTAACAGACAAACATCACTGCATGAAAACTGCAAATAATGTGGGACGTAGGGCGAACTTACCCGATAGGACAGGGTGGCGAAATCAGGGGTTAATGGGCTATGGCAGCAACGACCGACGCGAGTGCCTTCGCCAACGGCACGACATCACCTGCAGCGCCTCTCCAGAGCTCGTAACCATGTCGTTTGGACCCTGGACGACTGGTCAACCGTGGCCTGGCCAGATGAGTCCTGATTTCAGTTGGTAAGAGCATTCGAGTGTGGGGCAGGCGCCACGAAGACATGGACACAAGTCGTCAACAAGGCACTGGGGAAGCTGGTGGTGGCTCCACGATGTTTTGGACTCTGTTTCATGGAATGGACTGCGTCCTCTGTATGATCGGCAACTTGCGGACCATTTGCAGCCATTCGAGGAAGTCACGTTCCCAAACAACAATGGAATTTTTGTGGATGACAATGCGCAATGTCACAGGGCAACAGTTGTTCGCAGTTAGTTTGAAGAACATTCTGGACAATTCTAGAAAATGGTTTGGCCACACAAATCGCCCGATTTGAACCCCATCGAACATTTATGGGGCATAATCGAGAGGTGAGTTCGTGCACAAAATCCTGCACCAGCGACACTTCCGCAATAATGGACTTCTATAAAGGCATCATGGCTCAGCATTTCTGCACAAAACTTCCGACGACAGTGTATATCGCAATCTTATATCAGATAGAACAATGAAATCTGTGTATGGTATATAAACAAATTTCGCGTGTTTTATTCACAGATGTAATTTTCAGCAACTGTAGTATATATTCAAGCATAGCATTCGATCGTCAGTTGCAAATATACACTAAAGAGCCATAGAAACTGGAACACCTGCCGAATATCGTGTAGGGGCCCGGCGAACACGCAGCAATGCCGCAACACGATGTGGCAAGCACTCGACAAATGTGTGAAGTAGTGCTGAAGGGGACTGACCCCATGAGTCCTGGTGCTGTCCATAAATCCGCAAGAGTACGAGGGGGTGGCAATTTTGGGCGTGTGGGGTGTCGCATTGTCCTGCTGGAATTGCCCAAGTCCATCGGAACGCACCATGAACGGATGTAGGTGTTCAGACAGCATGCTTACGAACGTGTCACCTGTCAGAGTCGTATCTAGACGTATCAGGGGTCCCATATCACTCCAACTACACCCCCGGCCCCCCCCCCCCCCCACACCATTAGAGAGCCTTCACCAGTTTGAAAAGTCCCCTGTTGACGTGCAGGGCCCATGCATTCATGAGGTTGTCTCCATACCTGTACACATCCATCCGCTAGATACAGAAATGAGACTCGTTCTACCAGTCATCATGTTTCCAGTCGTCATCAGACCACTGTCGGTGTTGACGGGTGAATGGTTGCAAGCTTTGTGTCGTGCAGTCAACAAGGGAACACGAGTGGACCTTCTGCTCGTGCAGTCATTCCTAATATTCACGGTATACTCGTGATATGGTCGTACGGGAAAGTCCTCACTTCATCGCTACCTCGAATATGTTGCGTCCCATCATTCGTGCGCCGACTAGAACACCACTTTCAAACACAATATGTACGCAGTGAGCAAACAGACCTGAGAAATAAATATTTTCTTGTCTGTTTTAGACATTTACTGTAAGAGCACACCTACAGTGGTGTGATATATACAATCCACTCAAGATCGCAACACATGAAAAGTAACAGTGACTAATATCGCTGACTAATTGTTCTTCGATGTGCATAGCATGTTGTTATCTCTGCCTGTATATCAAAATCTTGTACGTACGGTATATAAATCTCAACAAAACACAAAACTGGTTGCACCTACTATTAACCTAACTGCAAATTTTTCTCATTACGTTGTATTCTGTTTTGTAGATGCTTGTAAATAGTTTAATGCCGAAACTGCAATCGCAAAATCAAATTTTAGTAGGCGAAAGCAAGATAAAGTCCGTTAAAAACATGTAGGAGCTGTGGACTCATATACAAGAAAAGAAAACTAAGTATCTGTAATATACACAGACAAGCCAAAACGTTATGAGCACTTGCCCATCGTAACATTGGATGCCGCCTAGTGGTTTCAAGGGATGTGACGCGGCAAAGAAAGTACACTACAGGCCATTAAAATTGCTACACCAAGATGAAGTGCAGATGATAAACGGGTATTCATTGGACAAATATATTACACTAGAACTGACATGTGATTACATTTTCACGCAATTTTGGTGCATAGATCCTGAGAAATCAGTACCCAGAACAACCACCTCTGGCCGTAACAATGGACTTCATACGCCCAGGCATTGTGTCAAACAGAGCTTGGACGGCATGTACAGGTACAGCTGCCCATGCAGCTTCAACACGATACCACAGTTCATCAAGAGTAGTGTGACTGGCGTATTGTGACGAGCCAGTTGCTCGGCCACTATTGACCAGACGTATCCAGTTGGTGAGAGATCTGGAGAATGTGCTGGACAGTGAAGCAGTCGAACATTTTCTGTATCCAGAAAGGCCCGTACAGGACTTGCAACATGCGGTCGTGCATTATCCTGCTGAAATGTAGGGTTTCGCATGGATCGAATGAAGGGTAGAGCCACGGGTCGTAACACATCTGAAATGTAACGTCCACTGTTCAAAGTGCCATCAATGTGAACAAGAGGTGACCGAGACGTGTAACCAATGGCACCCCATACCATCAGGCCGGGTGATACGCCAGTATGGCGATGACGAATTGACGCTTCCAATGTCTGTTCACCACAATGTCGCCAAACACGGATGCGACCACCACGATGCTGTAAACAGAAGCTGGACTCATCCGAAAAAACGACGTTTTACCATTCGTGCACCCGGTTCGTCGTTGAGTACACCATGGAAGGCGTTCCTGCTTGTGATGCAGCGTCAAGGGTAACCGCAGCCATGGTCTCCGAGCTGATAGTCCATGCTGCTGCAAACGTCGTCGAACTGTTCGTGCCGATGGTTGTTGTCTTGCAAACGTCCCCATCTGTTGACTCAGGGATCGAGACGTGGCTGCAAGATCCGTTACAGCCTTGCGGATAAGATGCCTGTCATCTCGATTGCTAGTGATACGAGGCCGTTGGGATCCAGCACGGCGTTCCTATTACCCTCCTGAACCCATCGATTCCATATTCTGCTAACAGTCATTGGATCTCGACCAACGCGAGCAGCAATGTCACGATACGATAAACCGCAATAGCGATAGGCTACTTTTTTTTTTTTTTTTTTTTTTTTTTTTTTTTTTTTTTTTTTTTTGGTCATCAGTCTACTGACTGGTTTGATGCGGCCCGCCACGAATTTCTTTCCTGTGCTAACCTCTTCATCTCAGAGTAGCACTTGCAACCTACATCCTCAATTATTTGCTTGACGTATTCCAATCTCTGTCTTCCTCTACAGTTTTTGCCCTCTACAGCTCCCTCTAGTACCATGGAAGTCATTAGTCATTCCCTCATGTCTTAGCAGATGTCCTATCATCCTGTCCCTTCTCCTTATCAGTATTTTCCACATATTCCTTTCTTGTCGACGTATATCCTCAGAAATTTCTTCCTCAAATTAAGGCCGGTATTTGATATTAGTAGACTTCTCTTGGCCAGAAATGCCTTTTTTGCCACAGCGAGTCTGCTTTTGATGTCCTCCTTGCTCCGTCCGTCATTGGTTATTTTACTGCCTAGGTAGCAGAATTCCTTAACTTCATTGACTTCGTGACCATCAATCCTGATGTTAAGTTTCCCGCTGTTCTCATTTCTACTACTTCTCATTACCTTCGTCTTTCTACGATTTACTCTCAAACCATACTGTGTACTCATTAGACTGTTCATTCCGTTCAGCAGATCATTTAATTCTTCTTCACTTTCACTCAGGATAGCAATGTCATCAGCGAATCGTATCATTGATATCCTTTCACCTTGTATTTTAATTCCACTCCTGAACCTTTATTTTATTTCCATCATTGCTTCCTCGATGTTCAGATTGAAGAGTAGGGGCGAAAGGCTACAGCCTTGTTTACGCCCTTCTTAATACGAGCACTTCGTTCTTGATCGTCCACTTTTAATATTTCCTCTTGGTTGTTGTACATATTGTATATGACCCGTCTCTCCCTATAGCTTACCCCTACTTTTTTCAGAAGCTCGAACAGCTTGCACCATTTTATATTGTCAAACGCTTTTTCCAGGTCGACAAATCCTATGAAAGTGTCTCGATTTTTCTTTAGCCTTGTTTCCATTATTAGCCGTGACGTCAGAATTGCCTCTCTCGTCCCTTCACTTTTCCTAAAGCCAAACTGATCGTCACCTAGCGCATTCTCAATTTTCTTTTCCATTCTTCTGTATATTATTCTTGTAAGCAGCTTCGATGCATGAGCTGTTAAGCTGATTGTGCGATAATTCTCGCACTTGTCAGCTCTTGCCGTCTTCGGAATTGTGTGGATGATGCTTTTCCGAAAGTCAGATGGCATGTCGCCAGACTCATATATTCTACACACCAACGTGAATAGTCGTTTTGTTGCCACTTCCCCCAATGATTTTAGAAATGCTGATGGAATATCTATCCCTTCTGCCTTATTTGACCGTAAGTCCTCCAAAGCTCTTTTAAATTCCGATTCTAATACTGGATCCCCTATCTCTTCTAAATTAACTCCTGTTTCTTCTTCTATCACATCAGACAAATCTTCACCCTCATAGAGGCTTTCAATGTATTCTTTCCACCTATCTGCTCTCTCCTCTGCATTTAACAGTGGAATTCCCGTTGCGCTCTTAATGTTACCACCGTTGCTTTTAATGTCACCAAAGTTTGTTTTGACTTTCCTGTATGCTGAGTCTGTCCTTCCGACAATCATATCTTTTTCGATGTCTTCACATTTTTCCTGCAGCCATTTCGTCTTAGCTTCCCTGCACTTCCTATTTATTTCATTCCTCAGCGACTTGTATTTCTGTATTCCTGATTTTCCCGGAACATGTTTGTACTTCCTCCTTTCATCAATCAACTGAAGTATTTCTTCTGTTACCCATGGTTTCTTCGCAGCTACCTTCTTTGTACCTATGTTTTCCTTCGAACTTCTGTGATGGCCCTTTTTAGAGATGTCCATTCCTCTTCAATTGTACTGCCTACTGCGCTATTCCTTATTGCTGTATCTATAGCGTTAGAGAACTTCAAACGTATCTCGTCATTCCTTAGTACTTCCGTATCCCACTTCTTTGCGTATTGATTCTTCCTGACTAATGTCTTGAAGTTCAGCCTACTCTTCATCACTACTATATTGTGATCTGAGTCTATATCTGCTCCTGGGTACGCCTTACGATCCAGTATCTGATTTCAGAATCTCTGTCTGACCATGATGTAATCTAATTAAAATCTTCCCGTATCTCCCGGCCTTTTCCAAGTGTACCTCCTCCTCTTGTGATTCTTGAACAGGGTATTGGTAGGACATGTTCTGAGGCATCAAGGGATCACCAATTTAGTAATGAAGGGCAGCGTGGAGGGTAAAAATCGTAGAGGGAGACCAAGAGATGAATACACTAAGCAGATTCAGAAGGATGTAGGTTGCGGTAGGTATTGGGAGATGAAGAAGCTTGCAGAGGATAGAGTGGCATGGAGAGCTGCATCAAACCAGTCTCAGGACTGAAGACCACAACAACAACAACAATAATGAAAAATGTGATAAATGTTATAAATGTTCAATGTGGACACCGTTGGCTGCACCGAAAACATCGACGCTGTAACCAAGCTCGCCCTACACACCTCTCGGTTGTTGTTCTTGTTGTTGTGGTCTTCAGTCCAAAGATCGGTTTGATGCAGCTCTCCACGCTTCTCTATACCTCTCGATTATGTCTCACAAATGTTCGATGAGATACGTGTCGGTCGAGCTGGGAAGCCAAATCATTCGCTCGAATTGTCCAGAATGTTCTTCAAAATAGTGGCGAACAATTTTGGCCCGGTCACACGGCGCATTGTCATCCAAAACATTTCATCTTTGTTTTGGAACATGAAGTTCACGAATGGCTGCAAATGGTTAATCATCGGTTCAGTCGGACTGGTGGGCCAAAATCCACACAGCTCACACCTTCATGGAGCTATCACTAACTCGTACAGTGCCTTGTTCACTATTGCGTCAATGGCTTCGTGGGGTCTGCGATACACTCGAGCCCTTCCATCAACTCTCACCAACTGAAATCGGGACACATCCGACCAACCCACTGTTTTCCAGTCGTCTAGGATCCAACTGATGCGGTCACGAGCCCAGGCGATGCCGGGCTGTTAATAGGGGCACTCGCGTCGCTCGCCTGCTGCCACCGGCCATCAACCCCAAATTTCCCCCCACTCACCTAACGGATACGTCCCTCATTGTTTACTGCAGTTATTTCACGCATTGTTGCTTGTCTGCTAGCTCTGGTAACTGCGCCAACACCGCTGCTCCCGGGCGTTTATTGAAGGCCGCCGGCCACTGCATTGTCCGCCGGCTACTCCTTTGTCCGTGGTGAGAGGTAAATCCTGAAATCAGGTATTCTCGGCACACTCTTGACACTGTGGGTCGCGGAGTATTGAGTTTCCTAACTATTTCCGAAATGGAATGTCCCTCGTGTCTAGCTCCAACTACCATTCCGCGTTCAAAGTCTGTTAGTTCACATCGTGCGGCCGTAATCACCTGGTGAAGCTTTACACACAGTGGCCTCATTACAAATGGCTGCCCCGCCAGTGCACTGCCATTTTATACCTCGCGTACGGGATACCGCGCCCACCTATGTTTGCGTATTGCTATCTCATGACATTTGTCGCCTCAGTGTACGTCTTCTCTTGATGTTACTGATCATTATACATATTCTAATAACCCACAAACGTTTCACGTGTATGATAATAATTTTTCCACAAATGGTACAGCACAAATGGGCGACATTTGAAAGCATCGCTACAGCTAGTAAGTCCTTTATGTGCCTTGTCTGTACTTCGCAATGGAAAGTCCATTTGGCTGCTTCACTGAGGCACAGAGAGTGCGCGCGTAACTTCCGCGTCCTCTTCCGGAGATCAATGGTTGTCGCTTTGCGTTACAGCTCGCTTCTTGCTGCCTCGGACAGGGCGGAACTAATTCGCGCTGGGCACCAGTAAAGTTCGCAATGGTGCAAGCGTCGCGGCGGGCTCAATTTCGCCGACATTCGTGATTCTGACGGAAAACCGTCCACAGTTAAACAACGGCGCGACAACGCTAAATGGCTCGGCGCTACAACCGAGACTCATTTTCCGTGCAGCCGTGTACCCGCGCCGTAACATCGAAAACGGCTTGCACGTGGCACGACAGCAGGCCGTGCTGCACACCGCGCAGGTACGGTACTGCCGAACGCAGCCAGTAATTTAATTTCACCGCCCGGGTTCGTGTGTGATGAAAAACACTCAGCAGAGCCGAAGCCGGTGTATTGGCGTCCGTAGCTTCGACATCCTCCTGTCTAGCAAAGCTGCCACCAGCTAAAATGTTTGTGCAAAGTCTATTTTTAATTTTATAACGTGCAGTGGTCGAACAGTTAGATGACGTCCAATTGTTCGACCTCTACATACTATACACTTACTACAGTCCGTTCTCTATCGTTTTGATTACAGAGTGTCCAGTTTCCAAACACTGTTGAAACAGAACCATGCATGCTGACGCAGGGGGAAACGTCACGGAGCCAACGAAATTTAACGGAAATTTGACGAATAGCGCCAGAATATGCTCACCAACACACGCGAGAAACACGATTTTCCCTCAGTTTGTGTCCGAACGTGACTGTCTCCATGACGTATCGCGTGCTGCTGGTAAGGCTCTTTTACGAGAACGGTGCTTGTGCGAAAGTACCCTGCAGATGTTCCGGGCACTTAAGGGTAAAAAAAAGCCTTGTTTCGATGTCTGTTAAGCGACTTGAGAAAATAATCATAAAATTGGAAAAGTCTGGTTCTGTTGGTGTGCAATGTCGCAGACGGGGAAAAGTAGTTCATATGACGTCAGTCGAAGATACGGCCACAGCATTGCTGGAGGGGTCGAGCGGTGATGCAGTGAACGGAGAATTTCCGGAACGTTTAACATGCCTGCGAGCGCGGTGCATAAACTCCTACGAAACATCATGCATAGCTACCCGTACAGAATCATCCGTATTGAGTTGCTTCCTGCTGACTTGCCAGCAAGACGAACGTTCGCTCTACAATTTTTGCTCGCATGGGAGTGGACAATGAATGGCCATCAAACATTCTGTGAACAGACTAAGCCCATTCCCAATGACATACCATCACGCAGATTGCAGAATGTGAGCAACAGAAAATCCGCTCACAAGTCAACCAATACCGCTAAATTCTGCAAAGGCGACTGTGTGATGCGGTTTGACGGCGTAGTTTAACGCCGTGCCGTAATTTTTCGAGTAATGAGTTACGCGGATTCTGTTATCTGTACCGTCACTGGTAAATGCGCTGAGAGAGTCTTTTGCACACCAGCGTAATTCCAGCTCTTCAGCAGTTTGGGTATGCGGGTTCGATCATTTTTATGCTCCTCCACACATTGCACAGCCAGCGAAGCGACTGCTGCAGAGACATAGCGGAAATGCTAGATTTATCAGCCGTCATTTCCCTACTGCCTGGCCGACCAGGTCACCTGTACTTAATCCGTGTAACTTCTGGCTGAGAGGTTGTCTTAAAAATGTGATCAGTGCTACAATTACGAACGTAGCTGAATTGAAGGAACGCTTTTGCGCGATACGCTCTTAGTATGACATCAGAGACACTTCCAAATATTGTGGCACATGCTGTTTCTCTTGTGCCAGAAAACAGTGGACAGCTTATTGAACATGTCTTGCGCCAGTCTCATGGCAATTGGAAATAATTTTGCTTTTTATGCAGGACAATTACGAGCCGATTTTTCCCATCTGATGTGAGGCCATCTTGCTGTGGTGGATGAGCATAAATAACTAACGGTGCCACAACTGTTGACCACCTAACTTGTGCAGTCATCTACATCGAACAGAACGGATGTTGTAATGAGCAGCTCAAACAGTAGGCGTCGTCTGTCATCAGCATCCGATCCCATTTATGCTAAAACGCTTACAACGTCCTCTGTTGGTAATAGTTTTGTTAATATTTTTGTTCCAAGACGTTTTCCCCTGCGTCAATAACATGCTTTTCGAATTTTGCGTCATTCTCAGCAGTGGTCCTCTTTAAACAGCGTTTTGAAGCTGGAACTTCAATTATGGATTCCGTGTACTTTTGGTTGGCATGCAGGGTGTTTCACAGTAGCTGTTATACAGTGCCAGCAAATAAACAGAAAATGCAGCAGATATCGTTTCGCACAGTGGTAAACAAATTGCTTGACAAGGAATAAACAGCTTCAAAATTACTGTAACTCTATGACTAGCTAACTGAAGCTATTGATACTTCCTCATGGTACGCACCCAGACTTTGAGGTGGTCACACATTTGTGTGTACCCTCCAGTCAGACACCCGGTGACTTCTTGCACTTTCCTCAGATGAAGAAACCGTTGCGTGGCAGGTATTTCCATAATGGCGGCGAGCTGTTCGTCGAGGAGTTACGTTTCGTGAAGAACCAAAATGCAGACATCCACAACAAAGGTCTTCACCAAGTCATCCATTATTGTACAAAGCGTGCCGCACTGAGCATCTTCACAACAGTTCCATGGTAACAACTTCATTCTTTCTGAGGTGATAATTAAAACTTCACAGTTACTGCTTGACTACACAAGTTTACAACACTTGAAACTTCCTGGCAGATTAAAACTGTGTGCCCGACCGAGACTCGAACTTGGGACCTTTGCCTTTCGCGGGCAAGAGCACTTGCCCGCGAAAGGCAAAGGTCCCGAGTTCGAGTCTCCGTCGGGCACACAGTTTCAATCTGCCAGGATGTTTCATATCAGCGCCCACTCCGCTGCAGAGTGAAAATCTCATTCTTTACAACACTTGTTTTACTTCCGTGTATTTGGATAGAACTCCACATGCAGCCGTCATTTGAAGCTTTGGAAGGCTACGATTCATAAGTTTCATAAGTTTTATCTCTATGAATAAGACTAAACACCATAACTGTTTTTATTCATCACTAGCTCCCTGGGTATATACTTATTCCAAACTTCTATTTGGCCATCTTATTCTTCCCCCTCTCTCTGTCCATCTCCATCACTTCCTCTCTCTATCCACCATCTCCAAACACCTTCCCCCCCCCCCCTACTCCTTGTCGATCTCCTCCTGCCCCTCTCTCTGTCTCACTTGCTCCTCCCCTCTTTTGTCAATCTTCTCCACCTGCCGCTGTCAATATGCTCCTTCCCTCTCTGTCTAACTCCTCATACTCACTTTAATTTAATCTCCTCCTCCTCTCCTTGTCAGTCTCCTCATCCCGCTCTACCTGTTCATCCCCTCTGTCCCTTTCCTCCTACTCCTCTTCCTGTTCACCTCCTCCCCTTTCCTTTCTGTGTCCTTCCTCCCCTCTCTCTACCCCCATCTCCTCACTTTCCCTTCCTCTATATATTTCCTCCCTCCCCTGTGTCTGTTCATCTCCTCCTTGTCCATCTCTGTGCCTGGCTCTTCCTCGTGTTTCTATCCCCAGCCTATCTTTTCTCCTATCACTCTTATCATTTCCTCCTCTTCTATCACTGTCCACTTCCTACGACTCCTATCTATTCCCACCTCTTCCTTCCCTCTCACTCTCTATGTATCTCTGCATCCTCCCTTCTCTCTCCACGTTATCACACTCACCCTAATAGGAGGCTGGTGATTCCTGTCCCAACATAATTTCTTTCCACATTGTAACTAATATGTGTAGCGAATTCGACCGAACCGTTCGAGGAGTTTTGACATGAGCTTTTCACTAATGGCTTTGTTTGCATGCGCACACGTCAGATATATTTCACACATATTTAATTTATTTCGCTCCTATTTGTACACATATTTCACCTGAATGTCTAGTGAAATTCTCGCTGCACTTTCATTTCCACAGAGTTCAATGTTTATGACGTCGTATCTCCTGGACAATGTGCTCTACAATGATATAATTTTGCAGGTGTATCCACTAGTACATTTTCTTACTTTCTGTAAAATGTCTTGTGAATAGAGGCAGTAGTAAAGAAGGAATAAATTGAAACATCATGCATGATGCAGAAGTTTCTCCGCATATCTGTGTTTATGACGTCATACCTACCGAATTATGTGTCCTACAGTGATATATTTTTCTACGAATATTCAACAGCACGTGCGAGTACTGTCTGTTAAAAGTGTCTGGAATAGATTTAGAAGCAGTGAAGCAATAAATTTAAACGTCTTGCATGATGTGGTATTTCTGCACACATGTCAGTGTTTGTGACCTCTTATCTTCTTAATTATGTGTCGTACAGCGATACAGGTTTTCTGGTACATTCATGGTATATGTGAAAACTGATTGCAAAATCTGTCACGCCTGCAGTAGATAGTAAAGTATTAATAAGTTGAAACGTCACGCTTCTTGTGGCAGTTTTACTGGATGGATAGCAAAACGTAGTAAGCGATAAACTTCTTGCTCCCATCATTTTGTGGGGGATCTCAGGGAGAAAAAGTTTTGTAAAGGTTTGAAATTGGGTGCCAAGTTTGTTGCAAGTCTCTAAGTGCTTTCATTCTCAAAGCATATGTAATCTCGTGTCGTGAGCTACACTGAATTTTGACGGCCACCCTCCCCGCCTTGATAGGTGGGTGGTTCTTACCATCATAGTGATTCTCTCCAGACAGTGAGTGATACGTGTAGCAAGTTTGGCTGAAATCGGTCCACTGGTTTATGAGGAGATGTAAAAGACATATATAGCCATTTTTATAATTTGTGTGAATATAATTTTGTTTACTGGCATTATTGACCGTCACACATCTCAGTCATTAAATTATGTTGCAGAATCATGTGTCTTAAGATTGATCCAACCATATCATTATGCGTAAGACCTGTGGTTATTGCAGCTACAACAGATGTGGGATGTCTATATAATTGTGATCGACGTGTCTCCCAAGACACTGTCAACGAGCTGCTGTAGTTCACGTTAGTATGTTAGTCAACCCCACCTGAAGGTAATGGCAAACCACCTCCACTAGGACCTTGCCTAGTACGGCGGTGCGGGTCTCCCCATCGTCCCCTACGCTCTGTTACAGAGTATGGGACTTCATCATTGTTGTTGTTGTTGTTGTGGTCTTCAGTCCTGAGACTGGTTTGATGCAGCTCTCCATGCTACTCTATCCTGTGCAAGCTTTTTCATCTCCCAGTACCTACTGCAACCTACATCCTTCTGAATCTGCTTAGTGTATTCATCTCTTGGTCTCCCTCTACGATTTTTACCCTTCACGCTGCCCTCCAATACTAAATTGGTGATCCCTTGATGCCTCAGAACATGTCCTACCAACCGATCCCTTCTTCTGGTCAAGTTGTGCCAGAAACTTCTCTTCTCCCCAATCCTATTCAATACTTCGTCATTAGTTATGTGATCTACCCATCTAATCTTCAGCATTCTTCTGTAGCACCACATTTCGAAAGCTTCTATTCTCTTCTTGTCCAAACTATTTATCGTCCATGTTTCACTTCCATACATGGCTACACTCCATACGAATACTTTCAGAAATGACTTCCTGACACTTAAATCAATACTGGATGTTAACAAATTTCTCTTCTTCAGAAACGCTTTCCTTGCCATTGCCAGCCTACATTTTATATCCTCTCTACTTCGACCATCATCAGTTATTTTGCTCCTCAAATAGCAAAACTCCTTTACTACTTTAAGTGCCTCATTTCCTAATCTAATTCCCTCAACATCACCCGACTTAATGAGACTACATTCCATTATCCTTGTTTTGCTTTTGTTGATGTTCATCTTATATCCTCCTTTCAAGACACTGTCCATTCCATTCAACTGCTCTTCCAAGTCCATTGCTGTCTCCGACAGAATTACAATGTCATCGGCGAACCTCAAAGTTTTTATTTCTTCTCCATGAATTTTAATACCTACTCCGAATTTTTCTTTTGTTTCCTTTACTGCTCGCTCAATATACAGATTGAACAACATCGGGGATAGGCTACAACCCTGTCTTACTCCCTTCCCAACCACTGCTTCCCTTTCATGTCCCTCGACTCTTATAACTGCCATCTGGTTTCTGTACAAATTGTAAATAGCCTTTCGCTCCCTGTATTTTACCCCTGCCACCTTTAGAATTTGGAAGAGAGTATTCCAGTCAACATTGTCAATAGCTTTCTCTAAATCTACAAATGCTAGAAACGTAGGTTTGCCTTTCCTTAATCTTTCTTCTATGATAAGTCGTAAGGTCAGTATTGCCTCACGTGTTCCAGTGTTTCTACGGAATCCAAACTGATCTTCCCCGAGGTTGGCTTCTACTAGTTTTTCCATTCGTCTGTAAAGAATTCGTGTTAGTATTTTGCAGCTGTGACTTATCATCATAGATGTTTGGGACCTGGAAAGGTCTCTTTAATCATAGTTTGATTTGAGCTATAGATTATGCTATAAGCTCCCCCCTTTGGACTTTGCTACTTGTATGTATCTTGCAGACAAAAGAAGCCAGCAGTCGGATTGGGTGGGGTGGGCTAACATACAAACGTGAACTACAGCAGCTCGTTGACAGTGTCTTGGGAGACACGTCGATCTCAATTATATATATGGCTCCCTCCCGCACACGCCTCAGCCCACTTGGAATTCCCCCTAACCACGAACAGCATTGCAAAGGCTCTCCAACTGCATTGGAATAGCACCTCGACATCGGGCGAAACGGGAGATACAGCCTGAAATCGAGACATAGGTGCCTTAAGCAGATGAAACTATGGTTCGAGACACGTTTCGAAGTCTGAAACAATCACAATACAGTTCGAGCTTAGGGAAGACACTAAATGGGCAGGTGAGAATTGGAATATGGATCGAGGGGGGAGGCGTGTTAGGGCAGTCCGTGTATTTGTGCAAAACCGCTGTACCAGGGTGGCGCAGTGGTCAGCGCGTGTGCCCAGTGACCAGGAGACCCGTGTTCAAATCCCGGCCTGCGTGCAGATCTTCAGTAGCTGAATCTATTTACATATGTCAGCTATATCTGTATTACCAGATGCTCCTTTGCCTTAACTAAATACGAGGTTTGGAACTTAAATAGTGGCAACTATTTATTCACGACCGATACAAAAGTTGCTGTACGTTGTACAGACATATGCCGGTGGGCAGTGGTAATTGCAGCTGGTCGTTAGACTATAAGACCAGGAAAGGCAGCAGATGACGAAATTTTATTTATTGTGGATACTGAGAATAGTTGCAAACATACAAGATTAATTTTGTCTTTAATGTATGGGTACACAGGGTTTCATAATGTAATACACAGAGTTGCCACCTTGAGTAGGCCGACCGGAGTGGCCGTGCGGTTCTAGGCGCTACAGTCTGGAAGCAAGCGGCCGCTACGGTCGCAGGTTCGAATCCTGCCTCGGGCATGGATGTGCGTGATGTCCTTAGGTTAGTTAGGTTTAAGTAGTTCTAAGTTCTAGGTTACTGATGACCTCAGAAGTTAAGCCGCATAGTGCTCAGAGCCATTTGAACCAACCTTGAGCAGCAACTACGGTTCTTAAAGAATAGCTAATTCACAGGATAAAATTAAAACCATATGGTCAGTTGTGAAAGAAGTCAGCAGCACAAGGTCGATGATATAAAGTTAGCTCGTAGTAAGAATATAAGTCAGATATATGTACAGTGTTTCACAATCATTTTCTGAGCATTGCTGGTGAGTTAAATAGAAACTTAGTTTCTACAGAGAACCATATAACGCTCTTGGGAAACGCCTTTCCAATATTGATGTCTGAAATACCCTCTGTGTTACTCACAAAGGGGAGATTGTATATAGCTGCTGTCTGTTCCTTCTGACTCGTAACCCGGATCTCTTGCCTACATGTCAGACGCTCTATCCATCTGAGCCAGCAAGGGCACAGAGGATAGTGCTGCTGCGGGGATTTATCCCCTGCACGCTCCCCGTGAGGCCCACATGCCCAACTTAATGTCCACACACTACATTCGCAGTGGCTCTGCCCATTACACTCGTTACTCGCGGCAGACAATCTTATCGAGTCCTGTATGAGTTCGGGCAATGCGTGTGCATCCAGCACAGCATCCAATGGCCGGCTAGCCTTAACTATATGAACACGGTATCTGTTCTTCGACCTGTAAGCAGGAGATCTGGGGTTCGAGTCCCGGTCGGGCCACACATTTTCAACTGTCCTTGTTGATGTATATCAAGGGCTGTCGACAGCTTAGAGTCTTGATTTAATTATCATTTCAGGGGGAGATTAAGTCAATAATTAAATCACTGAAAACTAAGGACTCTTATGGATATGATGGAGTGACTAGCAAAATATTAAAGTACTGTGCTGCACATGTTAACCCTGTATTTAGCCATAGTTGTAACTACTCGTTTAGGACCGAAGTCTACCACCTACTTTACTCATGACTGAGCCTATGTCATCGTTTCACTCCATATCCCTACAAAGTGTTTCAGTCAGGCATTTGCATGAGTCCATCGATTTCAACAGTGAATCATCGATGTTACAGTCGTAATATACTATGTTTTCAATTTGTGAAGTGCGCAATTTTACATTTCTGAAAATTTAAAGCAAGTTGTAAATCTTTGCACCACTAAAATCTTATGAAGATCTGACTAAACATTTATGCAGATTCTCTCAGATATTAATTCATTATAGACAACTGCATCATCCGCAAAAAGTCTGATGCTAATATGAATATTGTCTGCAAGACCATTGAGTAGATATCCCAACACAGCCGGCCGAAGTGGCCGTGCGGTTAAAGACGCTGCAGTCTGGAACCGCAAGTCAGCTACGGTCGCAGGTTCGAATCCTGCCTCGGGCATGGATGTTTGTGATGTCCTTAGGTTAGTTAGGTTTAACTAGTTCTAAGTTCTAGGGGACTAATGACCTCAGCAGTTGAGTCCCATAGTGCTCAGAGCCATTTCAACCATTTTTTATCCCAACACACTTCCTTGGGGCAGACCCGAAGTTACTTCTACATCCAAGATAACATGCTGCGTCCTGCCTATCAGAAAGCCCTCGATCCAGTCACAAACTTCCCTTGATACCCCATGTGATCGTACGTTTGACAATAAGGTAGGTGTCATACTGAGTCAAATGGTTTTTTCAGCATTTAATGTATCTCTTGTGCTTATAAGCGACAAAATACAAGAGGCGTCCAATAAGTAATTTTCCCTATATCAATAAAAAGCGTTACACACAATATATCATACTGAAATAATTTTATAGATATGTATGATGCCTCTGTTACTTTGGTACACGGTGCAACGAAACCTATTAAAGGCTTTACTTTACCGAAGTATGCGATACCCTCCAAATTCAACCAGTTTAACGAGTATTTATGATTATAGAAAAGTTATTGTGTATGTTAACAATGATTGCATAACATGTCTCCATAAACAGTCAACCCATTACATTACACTGAATAACTGACCCACACAAAAGTTAATATCACTTGATCACTGATCGAGCAAATGTCATCATGTAAAAACACTAAGTTCATCTTAAATAATTAATATGAAGTACGAAAAATACTGGCCAACTCACGTATTTTGGATCTCCTTAAATAAAAATCACCCAGTGAAACCTATTTGTTCACTAGGACCGTTTTCACTCAGTATTCACGTAAACATTCCTATTTTAGACGAGAATCAATGTAATTCTTAATAATTCATGTTATTTACTTATTTATGCAAAATAGAGAAGTCAATTGACAAACTTCTAAAAAACGGTCTTTTTGTAACAAAGAATTATTCTGCCAAATCAACAAATCTGTCTGTCTTTTTAATAACCTGTTAAATTATGTCACTCTATATAAATTAATAACTTTTCTGCACAAATTACGATAACAGATGTACATGTGACTTATAAACTATATCTCTTTTTAGTAGTTCAATGACAAGGCTATAAATACAAGCAGCAAGAAGGGTCTGAATGTCACTTTGGTAAAGTGTATGTGTGTTATTGTTGAGGTGGATTAACATTGCAAAGAACATGTAAAAGAAGTGCTGCTTTGTGTTGAGTCATTGTCTTTGGTGGACAGTGGAATTAAGATGGCCACCAGAGGAATAAATATTTGAAGTTTAAATATTTGTTGGTTTCGCTCATTATTTATCATCAAAAGCACATCAAAAACACGGGATCTCATCTTTTTACTCCTACACAACGATTTAGAGCCAGCATCAGCATCGAGACACAGCAGCGATCCAGCAAGCAGCAGCGATTACCGCAGTGCATTTTAATGGCGCCAACCTAACATCAGGTGCTAACAAGCTCAGTAAATGGGAGTGAAATAGTGCGATTATAGCAATTTCTACGACTAGGCGACCATTATAACGGTCACCATCTGACAGGTTTTTCGAAAAGAGTGTTGTATCCGGGCCGTTCTGCGCCCATAACCAGCTGTTCACTGTTGATGTGACTTCGTCGTCTGTGCTGAACTGCGTGTCTCCAAGATGATCCCTGAGTTGGGGGAACATTTTCCAGTTGAATCTTCCAAATACCACCTGGATCATCCGAGCTGTACTGCCATTAAGCTAGGATGCTTTGCGATACAAAATGCCGGGACGTTTTCTTTTGACGGCAGCTCGCAAATTCCTGAAAACATTACAGTGTCTCTGAAAACACCCCTGACCAAAAAGATGGTCTCCATAGGTTTAGCGTCGGATGTGTGCCTTTCTTGGGGCACTTTCGTCGGGTTTTCTTCCACAACATGCTATGACGTTTTATTTCAGGAGTCGAAGGATGCATCTAAGTCTCGTCCAGAGCAATAAGTTGTTGGAAGTGCAGATCTCCCTCGCTCTGATGAACTTCCAGAAGCATTCTGGTGGAATCGCCCCTTGTGGACATCACTCAGCAAACGTGGCAACCATGTTGCATAGACTTTGCGTTAGTGGAGATGATCTGTCAGGACTTTAGCGGGCAATTTGACGTGTATAATACTCATGTAAACTGAAACTCTTAAATGGAGAAGCAACATGGAGTGTCGATGGCACTGTAAAACGGTCAGTAGCACATAAATACGGAAGAGGGGTGCTTGTGCGGACAATAATTTACTGAGCTGGGTTGCGAGCGGCCGTGTGTTGTCACTAGCGCTCTAGTAAGACAATGGTTGGGCGCTTTGGTACAGTACATAAATGAGGCAGTAAATGGTAGCATTACCGTTAGTATTGGTAGCATTGGTTGGGAAAGAAACACACATGAATGTGTACGAGAGAAGTTAGGACCGAGAACTTCTGTTTCTTTTTTTTTTTTTTTTTTTTTTTTTTTGCACATAATTAGAAACCCACATGTTTCAGCGTTAGTCCAATGTCGAATGTGTATGTTATGTCCTTATAGAATATAAATCGCATTCTACAAGTAATGTTAGTCGATTGCGTAGCTTCTGCTCTTTTATGTAATCAAGACAATTACGTATATGTAAACTGAAGGTGGAGAGAAGCAGAAGGGAAAGAAAAGCGATGTCATCACAGCTGTCGGCTGCATCAGGACACTACGTGGAAACAGCGGCGACGAGTGAAAATGTGTAGCGGGTCGGAATTCGAACCCGGAACTTCCTGGTTACTGGGCAGGTGCGTCAACCACTGCGCCATCTAGGACACAGCCTTAGCGCAACTGCGCGGACTGCCTCGGCACGCCTCACCGGCGATCCACACTCCCATCCAGCGCCATCTACCCACAGTTCTTGCTCATTTCCTCCGTGTTCGTTACTCCGAGATTCCTGCAGGAGGTCGGACGTATTTGTGAATCTGCACTGAAGAAGGTGGATCCATTGCCCAGCTAGGGTATCAATTATATGAATGCGTGGTGTTTGTTCTTTCGGCCATGTCCGCGAAGGCTGTTTTGAATAACAGAAACATATCTTATACACCGAAGAGCCAAAACATTGTGACCGCGTTCTTAATAACGCATTGTTCCATCTTTGGAACTCAATACAGAAGCGAGTCTGCTTATCATGGAGACGAGAGTTGGTTAGAAGGTTTGTGATGGTATATGGCACCAGGTCATGTAATTGACGTAAATAACGAGCCACCCATTTGTACGTGCGCTGATGGCACCCGATAGCGACCCAGATGGGTTCCATTGGATTCACATCAGCTGAATTTGATAGCCAATACATTACGTGATTTTTCTGTCACGCTCCAGAAACCACTGTAACACGATTCGGGCATCAAGGCAAGGACAATTAAACTACTGAGTGATGACATCGCCGTCGGGGAAGACATGAAGCATGAAAGGGTGCAGGGGGTCTGCAGCTGACATGGTGTCTTCGATTACTATCATTGTTCGGATGCAAGCGCAGGAGAACCACCGTTCACGTGGCTGATTGCGCTTGTGGAAATGACCTTCGACCTAGTGTACCAAGAAACATGTTTCATGCCGCGAGGGGTAGCCACGCGGTCTAAGGCGCCTTTTCACGGTTCGCGTGGCTCCCTCCGTCGGAGGTTCGACTCCTCCCTCGAACATGGGTCTGTGTGTTATCTTTAGCGTTAGTTAGTTTACGTTAGATTAAGTAGTGTGTAAGCCTAGGGACCGACGACCTCGACAGTTTGGTTTGGTCTCACAGACCTTACCACAGCTTTCCAAATTTTCCATGTTTCATCTGCCCAGGAAACAAGTACCCATTAATACACGACCCAGTCCCGCTGATAACGTGCCCACTGCAGTCGTAATGACGATGTCGTTGGGCCAACATGTGAACACGCGGGGATCATACGCTGCGTAGTCCCATGTTCAACAATGTACGATGAACGGTGTGCCCTGAAACAATAGTGCGTGCACCAGCATTGTGCTCTTTCGTTAGAGCTGCCACAGACCGCCATCTGACCTACTTTACAGAGTAGTCAAGCTTCCGAACGACACGTTGTGGACATCGAAACATTTAGCGCCCAGTAGTAGTTTCACTGTCCTTATGCCACTCTCCGCAGATGCTCACGACAATAGCACGTCAACATTTGACCGTCTTCGCTGTTTTTGAGGTATTTGTTCACAGATTCTACGTCATAAAAATATCACCATTGCCAATGTCACGTATGTCAATGGATTTTCCCACTTTCGGCGAGTATAGTCGCTAGCATGATTCCCCATTCGTGTCTGCTCCCCTTCCATGCTTTCGCTACCGCGTCACGTTCCCGCAACGACATCAAGCGGAATCCAACGTCGCAGCGGGTAGTGGTCATAATATTTTGGTCCGTCAGCGTTTTAAGTTCAATGGAACTTTGCGGCGACCTTTGAGATGGATTTCGTCCTTTTTATTTAACTTTTTTTCAGAAGGATGTAGGCTGCAGTAGGTACTGGGAGATGAAGAAGCTTGCACAGGATAGAGTAGCATAGAGAGCTGCATCAAATCAGTCTCAGGACTGAAGACCACAACAACAACAGCGCCGTATGATAAATCTGCATCTTTTCTTTATTCTTAATACAACATCTCTCTGTTTCACATCACAAATCACCAGTTTTCTAATAAAACCTGAATTAAAAATTTACAATTTTAAATTTTGCTATAAATACTGATTGTTTTTAAGTAATTATATAGAACAAAAATATTTCGTATGTTACGCGCCACTTTATATATCCTCACCAATTGCGACATAGCGACGTATGCAAACACTGATCCAATACTGTCAAATGTTTTTTATTCCAGTCTTTGATCACAATATCAATTCTTTAGACGATCACCTGTCAGTAATGATCGTCCTCAGATCTTTTTTACACCATGTCCTATGTGACGATGCTGTGCTGAGTATATTTATATGTTTTGACGATGCCATTATGGCCTTATCACTTTAGGACATGATGTAAAAAATCTGAGAATGGTCATTACGCCTTTAAAACTGTCATAGTCTAAAGAATTGATACTGTGATCAAAGACTGGATTAAAAAACATTTATATATCCTCATTGAGTTTCTTTCGCAGCTCGCGCTCTAGTGGCTAGTGTTACTACCTCTGGATCACGGGGTCCTGGGTTCTATTCACGCCAGGGTTGGGGATTTTCTCTGCCCGGAGACTTGGTGTTTGTGTTGTCGTCATCATTCCATCATCATTCATGATAGTGGCGAGATTGGACTGTGTTCAGACCAGGAATGCGGCGTTCGGGCGCTGACGACCGCGCAGTTGAGTGCCCCAAAAACAAAACATTATCATCAGCATTCAGTTTCTAGACACTTCATCACTTCTCGTGTCTAAGGTAATCGCGTTAAGACATTGATCGCATACGTAAAGAAAGCGCTCATTATGAGATAACGCCAATAAGTATCAACACATCAACATGCGGATAATGCAGGTGCGAGCTGAACTGCCCAAAGTTAACAGGAAAACTGCCGATGTCTACATTTGCTTGTGGTAGTGTATGGTAGACTACAACTCGAGACTACTCCTACAATGCCGGGACTCTATCGTCCAGCTAGCTTTATACGTTTGTGCTTATACCCCTTTAAGGACCGTAATCACAAAAATACAATATATAGTTTGTTGTACGATACAGTTCCATGCGCAGTAAGAGTCGTCTGGAGAGATACGTTTTTACACATCCAACTGCGTAACTGCCCAACCGTTTGCAACAGCAGATGTGCGACACTGAGCACCGTTTCCCTGGTGGCCAAGTATGTGATTTATATATACCTGAACTCCACAGTACTCGCTGACTCAGTATCACGTTGGAGAATGTTTATTGCTAACCGGAAGTGACTACAATCTGCATATGCTCTTTAGGTTTTATCTGGAAGGTTCAGAAAGGCACAATTAACCCAGAACACATTTCGCAAAAAGCGATGGAAGGAAATGTACGTGAAGTTTCATTAATGCAACTCTCTTAGAGAGAAAAATTAATAATTTGTAACATGTAAGAAATAGTAATATCGTTGAGTTCTCAGTTGCTGTTCTCCCTGTAGGAACATGTGACACGCCGCGAGCTGATACTGCACACCCATCCATCACCAATGTGGCCGACACAATCACGATGATTATCAGCAGCAGCAAAGGGTAATCGTTTACGTTGCAGCCCCGTGGTCAGCCGTCTGTTTACAAAACCGCTCTCACCTGCTACCTTCATGCTATAACTATCAGGGAAAGGACAAAAAGTCCTCTGCCTGACAGTGACATGGCATTCACGCTTTACTCAGTACATCCAGTACTTGCAGGTGGACAGGTAGGATCCATGTAACAGCCTATGATTCCCAAATATCGCTACCACGGGTTCTGAAACATGATAAATATTAACAGAAAAGCACCACTGAGGTAAAGATGGCGGAGGAGAAGTGGTTTTTCAGTTGTCACTCCACATTAGTTCCATAGCAAATTCAGCCTACCTCAGTAGTTTGCTTTTACATCATTTCGTGTCAATCAGTCGTCATCGATTCCCCCACAATCCTATTAACTTCATTTCAGTGCATTTAATGCGTTTGTGCACCATCTCTCAATATACGCAAGACCATTATCTTGTCTAAAAGTCGTCACTGGGAATTTCAGTGAGAATTAAAGTTTATGTTAGGCATACAGGCATGCTAAGACATATTAGTTGTTAATGCGACTACTGAGAGGTGTGACGCCTGTCTCACTTTAATAACATTGTCAATCAGACTAACATTCATATTTTAAGTCATTATCTCGCTGTTCCGCAGTACTACATTTGCTGTGTGAGTTTTATGACTTTTTTACATGACGAATTTGTGTGCAAACTATTCTTCTAACAACATGTGTTGCAGCCGATACGCCTAGTAGAGAACAGGGAGACAGATGAAGCGGGGGCCGTGAACACTTCGTGCAGCGAACTTTCCGTGTGAGTGTTTCTGGGGAGCAGCGGTCAGCGGACCTCACCCGCAGAGGAGCGGCTGGGCGGTGCCCTCCCCTCCTTCCGTTTAGCACCGAGCAGAAGGGCGCTGGTTCACAAGGCATTTTACCTGGGCCAGGCGGCAGTCTGTTGCCGAGGCAGCCGGATGGCTGCAAGTGGGTGGAAGAATCCATCTAAGAGAGACTGCTGTAAACTGAGCTTTTGTGCAAACGATGGGAAGGGCATAAAACCCCGTGCATTCTCATGTTAGAAGTTGGGACGATCCGAACCTAGTGGCTGGTGTATTTGTTTAGTGGAGGCAGGACTGAAAACCCCTCCCCACCCCTGAAATCAGGATGTCGCCAGGTTCCTTTAGAAAGCAGAAAAACATATATTTCACAGCCACAACTGTGTGGGAAGCTTAACAGCTTTCTTTAAGAAATTGGAAATTGTCGGCCCAGAAAGACTAGATCACTCTGTAAATGTGGCACTGAGGACCCGTTTAATTAGGTAGTTTTTTGCCAAAACATGCTTACGACGAAAACGACGTCTCCCTAATCTAAAATCTTCTTTTTTCTAACAAGAGATATTTCAAGTCACTGAGTGGCTCCTCTCAGGATACACGACGCCCCCCCTCCCCCCCCCCCCTCCCCACAATGGGAACCACACTGCTGTGTCTGGCTTGGTACCAGGCCAACAGAACAGTCAACAGGGGAGATTCAATGAGTAGAGGATAGTTTGATTTGTTTGTGCAGTGTGGGGGCGGTTTTGTTTTTACTAATACGGCTTCCTTACGGAAAATTGGTGGAAAGTGGTTTTGATTCTTTGGCTTCTTCGTCCTCTGCTCCTCCCCAGGTGGAGAATTCCAGGTCTATATGTTGTGGTGGACTAAGAGCCTGCGGCAGAGTCCATCTGCACCGACCGTGGAACCGCGTATCATCTCCGACATCATGTGTGTCACGAAAATGAACTTATTCGTCTTCAGTCGGCCGTCCGACATTTGACAATTCCAGCAAGTACCATAGTGCCTGCCAGTCACATTGGTTTTGCCAGATCAGCCAACGGCTGTACCTCGCACTGAAATCTGCCAGGAATTCAGGACTCTGATAGGGCAGTTTCCCGCGCTCTGATAATAATCGGAACGCCCGACCGCATAGTTTTCAAATTTTCGTAGATGCGTCAGAACATTACAGCTGCCTCTGCGAGCAATCCTCGCCGACAACGTGCCGTTCCCTGCTGACGTCTGAATAAAGGTGAAACGGTAAAGTACTGCTGCATCGGCGTAGAGTTGTTGAATGATGTTCCCAGCTCCCTGTTCTCACATGAACCGTAGTGTACTATACTTGGTCGTAGTTGATTCCGTTTTAATATAGTTGGGCCTCACAGTGCATTCATGCAAACAAAGTCAGACTGCGTTGTAAAAAGCATTAGTTCAGTGGAGAATTAGTGCAGCTTCCATCCCAATGAATGCTTTTCCTATCAAACACCATTCCATAACTGATTGGTGTTTGCCATTTTTGTGTAAGATTTATGAGCTAGTTGTAATTACAAAAGCATTATCAAAACTTGTAATTATTTTGTAAACTTAAATACGCCACTGTTATCATTCACACTCCGTCAGCTATTCACTGTTTTTATTTTATCGTGGTGGTAGATGAGTACACCAGCAATTTAAAGTTCAATATTATTAAAGTAATTAATTTCATTATTACATTGAGTTCTGAAAGTGCATAGGGCAACAAAAGTGCTATGAGTAAATGCACTGATTCATATATAAATATTAAGGGTGTAGACAGGATATGAAGGTTATTGCCAAGATAATATTTTTCTTTAGGTAACGTAATAACGTTTAGCTTGCACTACTCGCGAAAAGCAGGAGATCTGCATGCTAGATTAATCGGACAAAACAATGGGATTTACTTATGGGAATACTTGTAAATGCTCCATGTTTAATCTCACGAACTGAAACGGGAGTAAACTGAACTGCTATCCCTTGTAGCTCGCGTATCTGTGACGTAATTCTGAACAAAACAAGTGATGCAATTTAAAAACGGTATCTGATAAAATGAGTCGCCCAAACGTAAACTGTGTAGTTGTATTTTTAATTAGCTTTGCCGAAGTACTCAGAAAACCAAAACTGTAAATTAAATAAGCTGTCCTGTGAAACTACGAAGCGAGCAGCCCTACACAGCGTGACGTCAAGTTATGTGACTTGCACTTTCAACGTACAAAGCTTACAGAATAAAAATGCTCTACAAAATTACTAACCAAATTTTGAATGAATAAATCATCAAAATGTTTCTATAAAAATTCCTTGAGTTTACGTACGCGAAATGACTAAACAAAATTCCCAACACAGAATAATGCAGATGAAATTTCTGGGCCATGAAATTAATTACTGAAAATAGTAAAGGAATGGCAAAATTAACTTCTGAATGCAACCGATGGGAACTGCTAACTTAACTTATTCTCATCTGGACAATGAAAAAAAAATTGTTCAAATGGCTCTGAGCACTATGGGACATAACATCTGAGGTCATCAGTCCCGTAGAACTTAGAACTACTTAAACCTAACTAAGGACATCACACACATCCACGCCCGAGGCAGGATTCAAACCTGCGACCGTAGCGGTCGCGCGGTTCCAGACTGAAGCGCCTAGAACCGCTCGGCCACACAGGCTGGCTGGACAATGAACTAACGACTCCAATCCTATAAAGAAAAATTTCATTAAATTCTTCCGTTATTCAAAAACATCATAAATACGCCTATGAATGCCGTGGAGAAACAACATTACTTCATACATTTATTTGCAAAATTAATCTTTGCGAAATCATATTCCAAAAAATCATTATCCTCCCTATCTATATCTCTGTTCTCTGCAGGCTATTTAATATCGCTCGCTAGCATAGCCAACATCCGATTCATTCACTAGTTTTCCCTAAAATGCTGCCGCAATGGCAATACTACTAGCAACCAAATATCACAGGGCTTCTACTGAAGTGGCGTAATGCAATCATGCTCATAAATTAAGGATAACTGCAGAATGTGGTGCCACACGACGTGGCACTACACAAAACTGGTGCTAATAGCATAGGCACATAGGGAACACACACGGCACAGATCTGTAAGTCCACGGTATTGGCGATAAGTTGAGAAAACCGTCCCGAAACACATGTGCTACAAAACGCCACTGTTTCCTGCGCATGTAACTCGACATCAATATGGGATATGATCACCATACACACGTACATAGGCCGCATAACGGGTTGGCATACTCTGGATCAGGTGGTCGAACAGCTGCTGAAGTATAGCCTCCCATTCTTGCACCAGTGCCTCTCGGAGCTCCTGAAGTGTCATAGGAGCTTGAAGACGTGCAGCGATACGTCAACCGAGAGCATTCCAGACGTGCTTCATGGGGTTTAGGTCTGGAGAACAAGCAGGCCACTCCATTCGCCTGGTATCTTCGGTTTCAAGGTACTCCTCCACGATGGCAGCTCGGTCGGGCCGTGCGTTATCATCCGTCAGGAGGAAGGTGGGACCCAATGAACCCCCGAAAAGGCGGACATGTGCAAAATGACGTCCCGATACACCTGACCTGTTACAGTTCCTCTGTCTAAGACATGCAGGGATGTTCATACACCACCCCACACCATCAAACCACGACCCCCATACAGGTCCCTTTCAAGGACATTAAGGGGTTGGTATCTGGTTCCTGGTTCACGCCAGATAAAAACCTGGCGAGAAGCACTGTTCAGCTATAGCTGGACTCGTCCGTGAACATAACCTGGGACCACTGTTCCAATGAGCATGTACTGTGTTCTTGACACCAGGTTTTACGGGCTCTCCTGCGACCAGGGGTCAGTGGAATAAACCTTGCAGGTCTCCGAGCGAATAAATCATGTCTGTTCAGTCGTCTGTAGACTGTGTGTCTGGAGACAACTGTTCCAGTGGCTACGGTAATGTCCCGAGCGAGGCTACCTGCAGGACTCCGTGGCTGTCTGCGGGCACTGATGGTGAGATATCGGTCTTCTTGTGGTGTTGTACACTGTGGACATCCCGTACTGTAGCGCCTGGACACGTTTCCTGTCTGCTGGAATCGTTGCCATAATCTTCAGATCGCACTTTGTGGCACACGGAGGGCACGTGCTGCGATCTGCTGCGTTTGACCAGCATCCAGTAGCCCTAGTATTCTACCCCTCATAATGTCATCAGTATGTGTTCTTTGAGCCATTCTCGACACGCAGTCACCATTAGCACGTCTGAAAACGTCTGCACACTTATTCGCTGTACCGTACTCTGAAATGCAAAAACACACCTCTGCTGCCAGCGCCACAGTGCGACGACCGCAGATCAGATTCACCGCATGGTCATACCCCGAGGTGATTTAAACCCGCAAGCCACCCACCAAAGCGTTGTTTCACCATGTATCAGCATTACCCTTAATTTATGAGGGTGAGTGTATAACGACTAATGAAAATCTCTGTTTGAAAAATGTTTAACGTACAGATATGAAATATGACACAGTCAGTGAAAATAGAGTTTGCATCACTTTTCTGGAATAGCAAAAAAATTTAGAAATCTTACACATTGAGAATTATAGTACGGGTTCTTAGAACACCGAAATGTTTATCAGTAAAGGCTCCCTCTGACTTCTTCCATTTCCTATGTCTAACGAATTTTGTGGCTGGGAGGCTGTACTGGTCCAATGAAGAGGCTAGGACAGTCATAGTTAAATCACAGCTTTTGTTCTGTACAATGGCAACGTTCTTTGAATGTAGCCGCAGTCATATGGAAATTTCAAGTGATTTTCTTCACATAATGTGGGATTGAGGACATTCTGGGAGATGATTAACCATTTCAGAAGGCTGGATTTTATACGATACATTAACACTGTGGAATGGCCTATGTACCCGCACTCGTGGTCTAAGGGTTGCGTCATTGATTCATAATCAAAACGTCTTCGGTCGCGGGTTCGATCCACGCCACTGCCTAAATTTTGATAAATAAAAAGTCAACCTCATTCTGCCAACAGCCTTGTCAAAGAGGGAGGAGGAGCGGATAGAGGTTCAGGGCACTCGCTTGTCCTAGGGGTGGGAAATTGCCCCTAAAGGCGGAAGAATCAGCAATGATCAACGACATGAGGATGCAGAAGGCAATGGAAACCACTGCGTTAAACACACGTAACGTGTATCCACAGGACATGTGGCCTGTAATTGAAGAAGTGTCATGATCTCTCCATTGGCAAAAGATTCCGGAATAGTCCCCCATTCGGATCTCCGGGAGGGGACTGCCATGGGGAACGTTACCATGAGAAAAAGATTGAATAGTCAACGAAAGGATAACGTTCTACGAGTCGGGGCGTGGAATGTCAGACGCTTGATCGTGGTAGGGAAACTAGAAAATCTGAAAAGGGAAATGCAAAGGCTCAATCTAGATATAGTAGGGGTCAGTGAAGTGAAGTGGAAGGAAGACAAGGATTTCTGGTCAGATGAGTATCGGGTAATATCAACAGCAGCAGAAAATGGTATAACAGGTGTAGGATTCGTTATGAATAGGAAGGTAGGGCAGAGGGTGTGTTACTGTGAACAGTTCAGTGACTGGGTTATTCTAATCAGAATCGACAGCAGACCAACACCGACAACAATAGTTCAGGTATACATGCCGACATCGCAAGTTGAAGATGAACAGATAGAGAAAGTGTATGAGGATATTGAAAGGGTAATCCAGTATGTAAAGGGGGACGAAAATCTAATAGTCATGGGCGACTGGAATGCAGTTGTAGGGGAAGGAGTAGAAGAAAAGGTTCCAGGAGAATATGGGCTTGCGACAAGGAATGAAAGAGGAGAAAGACTAATTGAGTTCTGTAACAAGTTTCAGCTAGTAATAGCGAATACCCTGTTCAAGAATCACAAAAGGAGGAGGTATACTTGGAAAAGGCCGGGAGATACTGGAAGATTTCAATTAGATTAAATCATGGTCAGACAGAGATTCCGAATCAGATACTGGATTGTAAGGCGTACCCAGGAGCAGATATAGACTCAGATCACAATATAGTAGTGATGAAGAGTAGGCTGAAGTTCATGACATTAGTCAGGATGAATCAATACGCAAAGAAGTGGGATACGGAAGTACTAAGGAGTGACGAGATACGTTTGAAGTTCTCTAACGCTATAGATACAGCAATAAGGAATAGCGCAGTAGGCAGTACAGTTGAAGAGGAATGGACATCTCTAAAAAGGGCCATCTCAGAAGTTGGGAAGGAAAACATAGGTACAAAGAAGGTAGCTGCGAAGAAACCATGGGTAACAGAAGAAATACTTCAGTTGATTGATGAAAGGAGGAAGTGCAAACATGTTCCGGGAAAATCAGGAATACAGAAATACAAGTCGCTGAGGAATGAAATAAATAGGAAGTGCAGGGAAGCTAAGACGAAATGGCTGCAGGAAAAATGTGAAGACATCGAAAAAGATATGATTGTCGGAAGGACAGACTCAGCATACAGGAAAGTCAAAACAAACTTTGGTGACATTAAAAGCAACGGTGGTAACATTAGGAGTGCAACAGGAATTCCACTGTTAAATGCAGAGGAGAGATCAGATAGGTGGAAAGAATACATTGAAAGCCTCTATGAGGGTGAAGATTTGTCTGATGTGATAGAAGAAGAAACAGGAGTCGATTTAGAAGAGATAGGGGATCCAGTATTAGAATCGGAATTTAAAAGAGCTTTGGAGGACTTACGGTCAAATAAGGCAGAAGGGATAGATATTCCATCAGCATTTCTAAAATCATTGGGGGAAGTGGCAACAAAACGACTATTCACGTTGGTGTGTAGAATATATGAGTCTGGCGACATGCCATCTGACTTTCGGAAAAGCATCATCCACACAATTCGGAAGACGGCAAGAGCTGACAAGTGCGAGAATTATCGCAGAATCAGCTTAACAGCTCATGCATCGAAGCTGCTTACAAGAATAATATACAGAAGAATGGAAAAGAAAATTGAGAATGCGCTAGGTGACGATCAGTTTGACTTCAGGAAAAGTAAAGGGACGAGAGAGGCAATTCTGACGTTACGGCTAATAATGGAAACAAGGCTAAAGAAAAATCAAGACACTTTCATAGGATTTGTCGACCTGGAAAAAGCGTTCGACAATATAAAATGGTGCAAGCTATTCGACATTCTGATAAAAGTAGAGGTAAGCTATAGGGAGAGACGGGTCATATACAATATGTACAACAACCAAGAGTTAATAATGTGAGTGGACGATCAAGAACGAAGTGCTCGTATTAAGAAGCGTGTAAGACAAGGCTGTAGCCTTTCGCCCCTACTCTTCAATCTGTACATCGAAGAAGCAATGATGGAAATAAAATAAAGGTTCAGGAGTGGAATTAAAATACAAGGTGAAAGGATATCAATGATACGATTCGCTGATGACGTTGCTATCCTGAGTGAAGGTGAAGAAGAATTAAATGATCTGCTGAACGGAATGAACAGTCTAATAAGTACACAGTACGGTTTGAGAGTAAATCGTAGAAAGACGAAGGTAATGAGAAGTAGTGGAAATGAGAACAGCGGGAAACTTAACATCAGGATTGATGGTCACGAAGTCAATGAAGTTAAGGAATTCTGCTACCTAGGCAGTAAAATAACCAATGACGGACGGAGCAAGGAGGACATCAAAAGCAGACTCGCTATGGCAAAAAAGGCATTTCTGACCAAGAGAAGTCTACTAATATCAAATACCGGCCTTAATTTGAGGAAGAAATTTCTGAGGATGTACATCTGGAGTACAGCATTGAATGGTAGTGAAACATGGACTGTGGGAAAACCGGAACAGAAGAGAATCGAAGCATTTGAGATGTGGTGCTATAGACGAATGTTGAAAATTAGGTGGACTGATAAGGTAAGGAATGAGGGGGTTCTACGCAGAATCGGAGTGGAAAGGAATATGTGGAAAACACTGATAAGGAGAAGGGACAGGATGATAGGACATCTGCTAAGACATGAGGGAATGACTTCCATGGTACTAGAGGGAGCTGTAGAGGGCATGTATTTTACAAGTCCTTGTTCGTTATCTGGAGACGTGTGGCACCAGACGCCTAGACACGTCAGGCAGTTGCCGTGAATTATGGGCCGATGGATTGTCGGCACGCTCTGTTGGTCTCCAGATGGGTTCCAACTGGGTCAGAACAGACGAATTTGCTGACCGAGAGGTGTGTGTGAGTTGGCTATCACAAGCCTCAAACCCCTGTGGAGCAGTGGCATAAATCATATTTCCAGAGAAACATTGGGTCTCAGAATAGTCTATGATAATGAATACAGGCCGAAACAATGAATTAAAATTTGTGCCAAGAACAGGTATCTCAAATCCAGATCTCCTGCTCATTATGCAGATGCACTAACCGCCGCACCAATGGATTACGCTAGTAATTCACGTCCCAACTTATTTTAATGTTCCCTTTTTTAACTCGAATCAGAATTTAAGAGGCTCTCCTACGTTGGAATATTACCACTGGTAAAGCTGAGCCTTAATACGTCTCTGGAACATAGAATTTATCTGATTAATGTATCACTTATGACTGATATACAGAAAGGATTTTTCCCTTGTTGGTCAATGCTAAGATGTTCATGTTGGAGAGCCTCTGCAACACTGATACGAGTTAAGGACACAAATATCAACATGGGCTGAGGGCTGAAGTTTATATTAGGGAGGGAGACCTACTACGGTGTTGGCTCTGAGCACTATGGTGCTTAACTTCTGAGGTCATCAGTCCCCTAGAACTTAGAACTACGTGAACCTAACTAACCTAAGGACATCACACACATCCATGCCCGAGGCACGATTAGAACCCGCGACCGTAGTGGTCACGCGGTTCCAGACCTAAGCCACAACGGCCGGCTACTGCGGTGTTCCGTACAGTTCTGTTAGTCGCAGTGTCAGTGTGGCGCTGCGGTCAGCGCATTTGCCTAGTTACTAGAAGACCCGGATTTGAACCCCAGGCTTGATACAAATTTTAATGCACTGCTTCACTCTATATTCATTATCACCGTTCAACGATTCTTGCCCTACGACATGGACAGTGGGAAGATACTATTTTCTTGGAAAAAGACGTCAAGCAAGATTGGATTCAAGTGATCGGCAAAAATGTACATGTAATCCACAGCTGTCACGATGTCCAATACTAATACAGGTACCATGGAGGCCCAAATGAATCTCTCTCATAGTATAATATTGCACTCGCCAGCCTGCATCTGTGGCACGATGCACGTTGAAATCAGTGATTCGTGTGCCTTACACGTATGTGGACACCATAATCGACGTGTGCAAAGCGGATTTATTCGACCTGGCGACAAGTCTGCAATGAGCCACGGTCAAATCTGGATGACACTTTGATCACTGTAATCATTAGTGTCGTTGGAGCAACACGGGAACACGCTGGGGCCGTCACCTGTGGAGTCACATTTTCAACAATGTGTGTAGAACGGTGTGTTCACAGACATTTGCTCTGTAGTCCGCCGTGAGCTCTTCCACAGATCGCCGCCTATCCTGCTCTACACAGAGGGTAAGTCTCTGACGTCCACGTTCTGTGGTGAGGCCTGGACCTTCAAAACCCTGTCACTTCCTCATCGTGCCACCGTCCGGCAATTACTTTCCACACATGCTCACGACAGTACGAACAACCGATTAGTTTCAAAATTCAGCTTTAAGCGATGAAACTACTAATTTTCCACAACCTTGTGCGTATCATCCCCGTAAGGATGGCGAGGACAAGGCAGGACTGATTAAAGCGGACAGCGACGTTTAAGTAATCGTTCTTCCTGCGCTCCACACTTGAATGCAACGGAAAGAAGCCTTAGTAGTTACCACTGGAGGTACCTCTCCCACACATTTCACGTGGCTCTGAGATCAGGAAAGTAGGTGCAGATGTACACGTTATTTTTGTGTATACCTGCTGCGATGCTTCAGCAATAAATTAAAAAAATCCGAACTTGAGAAGCAAGATGTCGTCTGTAGTCATACCACTAATCTAGTTTATCGAAAAGTTTATCCATCGATAATTGAGAAAACTATTCAAGCACTAATAGTGATTTTTGAGTGAGCAGACAGGAAGTTTGCGTGTCGAGGATGAGTCGGGGAAGGCTTCAGCGGTCTACTAGAAGCTAGAGGGTTGTCAGTGCCGCAGTCAACTGTTAACCCTAGGAGCACAAAGTTCTTTTCGGTCACACGGACGACTAACCAAGGGAAAAAGTTGCCCTTGTTACAATAGGCTATAAATCATATAATACCCTATTTAAGTGATTGTGTTTCCAGTGTGAGATCTGTGTAGAAGCGCTCAAGAACATTATAACTAAAAGCGTAATGTTTGGAACATGTAGTGCATCCAAAAATGTATAAGCTAGTATACATTTTTCCCAGATGAAAGGTATAACAATCAATAGTGGTCAGAGCTTGGACAGTGAAAATTTACATAAACTAGAAACAAAGTCCGCACCTGAATATTGAAGTTGTGCAAAATTTCTATTCCCTCTTTTATCTAAAAAATAATTCATTTTTGTCCTTGACGAAAAGTTTCGAAAACAGATGTAAATCACTTGCATGACTATAGTTTACTGTGTACTGGAAACTTTCAAGAAACACGTTTCAGCCGGCCGAAGTGGCCGAGCGGTTCTAGGCGCTACAGTCTGGAACCGCGCGACCGCTACGGTCGCAGGGTCGAATCCTGCCTCGGGCAAGGATGTGTGTGATGTCCTTAGTTAGTTAGGTCTAATTAGTTCTAAGTTCTAGGGGACGGATGACCTCAGAAGGCAAGTCCCATAGTGCTCAGAGCCATTTTTTGAAACACGCATCAGTTGGAAAGAACAGTGTCATTTACAGACGACATTTGCTCCCTGCACACAATGTGGTTGATTGCGAATGACTCTTACACAGATGGCGACAAACTACACGTCCGCAACAATTTGTGCATATGAGTAAGCAAATGGAGAGAGTACATAAAGGTAATAAAGAAGAAACCCTCCCTTTACATTAAGAAACAGCAATTTTCTGAATTAATTAAGGTAGTTATTACATGTCAAGATTGCCAAGTGAAAATTAGACACAGTTTCAGTTTTGGTCACATGCATTACCAACCCAGGGCAAAAAATGAACTTCAGCACAAAATTTGTATTTTTATTTCAAATTTTTAAAAGTTTTATTCATATGAATGTACACTATAGTACCTCATAAGGTGAAAGAGAAGGGCTCATAAACGTAGACGGACATTTGTTATGATATTTTAATAAAAGAAAATTGTAGGATAAACTTTTGACCGTGATTGGCGGTTCTGTGGTTAACTGTAGTGCAGGAGTAAGACTCTGTCCTGTGGTTGGATAAGGAGCGGAGTTTTCACACGCCACAGGCTGGTCGGAAACTGCCACTCCTCGTTAGGCGGACAAAGCACCCGCTTCCACGCACCGCCGAGACAATGAAGCTAGCTAGCGTTTGCAGCGCGACCTCAGCACCGCACTGCGCTCCAGCGATCCGAGTGCGAAGCCGCGTCCGCGACTGTCCGAGTTGTAACGACCGCGGCAGCACTACACCGGACGCTGGCCAGACCAACTTCAGCCCGTACAGGAGCGAGAGTGCGCGTTCAGTGTCCTGAGCTAGCTCAGTACGTCGAGCACTCGAGGAAGGGGCAGACTTTTGCATTTAGTCAGCTGCAGTGTAATCCGTGGCTATCAGACTTGGGTCTGGTTTGGTGTATGGGGGTGAAACCAGGAAGCCTCATATTTTCCTTCTTTACCATTGCGCCACGAAGGCAGCCTGCAGCTTCAGTACCGCCACAAGGCTTGGCAGTGTCGGACACGTTGTTGTTGGTAAAATTAATTTGTTACATTTTTGTGGTTGTGTATCTTAGTTGGTGATATTTTGTGTTCAATAACGAACTTATTCCGTCGTATTGTAAGATTGAACTAATGAAACAATGAGTAATGCTTTCAATGGGGTTTATCAAAATATGCCATGTTAAACGATACTTCACCTTCCTTCTCGTGCAGAAGCCATTTTATACATAAGGTACATTTGCGGTAAAAACGAGAAAAAGCAATGGGGTAAAACCAGAACTACCTGATATTACCCCGTCGCCTCGTTGCACGTAACTTATATGTGTGAATTAAGAAGCTATCCTCTTAACGGCTGCTTGTGTGTAGAAGTTTCAATAACTAACATTTGAAAACGTATATTTTAGTGTGGGATGGAACCATTAAGCTCATTACACAATCAGGGAATTAAGGCTTGGCTTGACAGCTATTCGGGAAGAGTGTCAACCCAGAAACAAATACCTCAGTTGTTCCCACTTGCATATACTAGAACAGTAAGAATGCAAAATGACCTGTCTGCGTTTGAAAATACAGGTATTTGCCCGCTTGATACAAAAGCATTATGCGAAGCGAAATTTGCACCATCAGATACAACAGCAAGAATAATGCCAGATTCCCAGAACACAACAGAGTCAGTTACTGTCTCTTCTCCACGTCCTGGTCGATCGACTGATGTGTAAACACAGCCTCTATTCACTGTATCACCAGAAAGTGTGAAGCCAGTTCCTCATTACCATCATAAACTAGGTGCAGAGGAGAATGCGCCGTGATCACGGAGCTCCGCTACAAAAGTAAACTCAAGACAATAAAAGCATCTTCCCGGCGTATTAAAAAAAAATCTTGTACGACTCCGGGTCTAGACCACGAAAAAGAATCAGAAGGGTTTGAAGACGTGTGAGGCAAACAACCCTTGTGAAGAAGAGAATCAAACTTCTTTGCAAAGAGACGTACTCGTCTCATCAATAAAATCAGGTGACTGGGTAAAGTATTTAAAGTGCGAGAAGTGATCCCATGAGATTTGTACACGTTTGACTCAAGATAACTTGCATGAGTATCGATGTGTCCCATGGTTCAGACGGAAAATGTAACACCGCCGTCTTGTGCCTCACGGGGTACCTGCTTTTACCCCAAGGAATGGGGATATAATCACGGATTGCACAGTGATGAAAATATTAAATATAGAATAAAATTTTCATTCTGCAGCGGAGAGTGCGCTGATATGAAACTTTCCTGGCAGATTAAAACTGTGTGCCGGCTCGAGATTCCAAGTCAGGACCTTTGCCTTTCTTGGGCAAGAGGTCCACCGACTGTGCTATCCAAGCACGACTCACGACCCGCCCTGGGTCAAACGGCTCTGAGCACTATGGAACTTAACATCTATGGTAATCAGTCCCCTAGAACTTAGAACTACTTAAACCTAACTAACCTAAGGACATCACACAACACCCAGCCATCACGAGGCAGAGAAAATCCCTGACCCCGCCGGGAATCGAACCCGGGAACCCGGGCGTGGGAAGCGAGAACGCTACCGCACGACCACGAGCTGCGCGACCCGCCCTCATAGCCTCTGTAATGTATGGAAGGTAGCAGACGAGCTGCTGGCGGAATTGAAGCTGTTTCATATTAAATGTAAAGTAAAGCATCAAACATAGCTCTTCATAGTTCACCTAAGTTGTTCATAGCTTGTTTACATTTCGCTGAAATAAATTTGAAATACTAACAATCAAAATTGTCATTGTTTTCTAGCTTCTTCCTTAGCTATCAGATTATACTGCAACTTCCCCTATACAGATATTATAATGGCTACGACGACAGCAGTAATAATGTTTTCGTTACTTTACCATACATTTCTCCTAATTAGCGTTGAACAACATCTCCTTAGACAAAATTTCAGATGTTGTTCAATGATATTTACTGCGTATTTTGGTATAAGGAACCTGTGGCCTCCGGTGCTCCGTGACAGTGTAGTACTGTAATTATGATTTATTCGGATTTGTCACCAGAATTATCTTCGCGTCAGTGAAATGCGCAGTCACCAAAACGCAGGAACACGAAAGGAGGTGGTGATTCGCGGGCGCCTGTGTGGCAGATGTGAAAGTGCCGTGGCGCGGGATCAGCCGCCCCGCTCTTCCAGGGCCTGCAGTGGACCCACGCCCGAGGGGGGCATCGGCCAACTCTCCATCAGTTCGTTCCGTCCCGCTCTTTATCGTTGTTAACCCACAACTAAAACTGTCGGTAAAGAGCAGCAAAGAGTAATGGAGGCATTACCGTCGTCAACAGCAGGTAGCGCGAGTGAATGCAACAAGTTTGTTTCGAGATAAGGCACACCGCATACAATCGAGTTTTTCACTGTTGTGCAGATATTGTCAGTCTAGTACCGACACAAGGGGTAACTACTCTGTAAGAAGGCACCGGAGCTCAGAGGCTCGTTATACCAAAACATTCGTAAAATATCTCTGAACAACCTTCGGTATTTCGTCTGTGGATTTCTGGCTCCTCCCCCTGTCCCCCTGTAGTCAGTATGTTCTATGCTTGAGTTATGCAAGTAGACTCGGGGGGGTCTGTGGGCAAGGGAATAAACCCACATTCATAATAAAGCATTAACCGCGCACTTTTTTGATCAACTTATAACATCAGTACTTCATACCAGTCGTAATTTGCACTTCGTTGTAAATAATGTTTTACGTAAGTTTTTCATGTTTACATTGTTGCTATCTATGTTAATTTTGGTGAACATAAACGTTTTTATACGTGTAGTGTAAATATTAAAATATTACATAGGGTGTCCCAAAAAACACCGACAACGGTAGTATGTCGTGCGGGAAGGCACACTGATCGGTTTTCAAGAAGGAACCCACATCTGGAAACGCACTGCTTGAGCGCTGGAAAGCGTCCGAGTGTGAGATGGGTGTGCTTTCCACATTGCGCCGATAAACCGGGGATGAGTAGCTCATCGCGCTGCCTTCACTACAAACGGACTTCGAACTGCATGCCTCCTACGGCAGTACACAGCCTACATCAGCGGTTCTGAGCCTCACGCACATGAGCGGTTGTCTTTGATGTATTTCAACAGCTCCGTGTACTGGACCAATAATTTCCTCCTCTGACGTTACAGGTGTCCCTTACACTATACTATTCATACAATCCCACAGAAAACAACTGAGAAGTGTATTATCTGGCGACCGTGCCGGTCATGAATCTGGACCACAACTACCAATCCATCTGAGAAATGCGGCATTCAGGTTATTCCGCACATCGATATCAATGTCGTGTTGCAGGCACATGTCCAACCGAACATTTAGTGGCACTGCACTCAATATGGTAGACAAAACATGTCCAACAAATATGACGTAGATCGGTCCAATTAATCTGTTTGTCAGTAGATATGGCCGAATGATATGGTCAGCAATTATCCCGCCCCAGATGTTAATGCTGACCGTGTGTTGGTGGTTTTGAATCACCTGCGCTCGCGAATTTTCGTCCGCCTAAAGGTGCATGTTGCCCAAGTGTGATATGTCGTCTCTAGTGAACGTGTATTGATCCGCGATTAGTGCCAGGCTCGGAAATTGTGGCTGGAGTATGCCAGTGCGCAGGTTGTACCTGTCGTGGTAATCCCCCCCCCTCCCCCCCGTAATCCCATGACTTTCTGCAGACGGCATGGACGGAGTCGCTCTTCGTGGACACGCCGCACGACACTTTTACCCGCGTGCAGCGCCTCTGTCATTTCTACATCTACATTTATACTCCGCAAGCCACTCAACGGTGTGTGGCGGAGGGCTCTTTACGTGCCACTGTCATTGCCTCCCTTTCCTGTTCCAGTCACGTATGGTTCGCGGAAAGAACAACTGCTGGAAAGCCTCCGTGCGCGCTCGAATCTCTAAAATTTTGCATTCGTGATCTCCTCGGGAGGTATAAGTAGGAGGAAGCAATATATTCGATACCTTATCCAGAAAAGCACCCTCTCGAAACCTGGACAGCAAGTACACCGCGATGCAGAGCGCCTCTCTTGCAGAGTCTGCCACTTGAGTTTGCTAAACATCTCCGTAACGCTATCACGCTTACCAAATAACCCTGTGACGAAACGCGCCGCTCTTCTTTGGATCTTTTCTATCTCCTCTGTCAACCCGACCTGGTACGGATCCCACACTGATGAGCAATACTCAAGTATAGGTCGATCGAGTGTTTTGTAAGCCACCTCCTTCGTTGATGGACTACAGTTTCTAAGGACTCTCCCAATGAATCTCAACCTGGCGCCCGCCTTACCAACAATTAATTTTATATGATAATTCCACTTCAAAACGTTCCGTACGCATACTCCCAGATATTTTACAGAAGTAACTGCTACCAGTGTTTGTTCCGCTATCATATAATCATACAACAAAGGATCCTTCTTTCTATGTATTCGCAATACATTACATTTGTCTATGTTGTCAGTTGCCACTCCCTGCACCAAGTGCCTATCCGCTGCAGATCTTCCCGCATTTCGCAGAAATTTTCTAATGCTGCAACTTCTCTGTGTACTACATCATCGTCCGCGAAAAGCCGCATGGAACTTCCGACACTATCTACTAGGTCATTTATATATATTGTGAAAAGCAATGGTCCCATAACACTCCCCTGTGGCACACCAGAGGTTACTTTAACGTCTGTAGACGTCTCTCCATTGATAACAACATGCTGTGTTCTGTTTGCTAAAACCTTTTCAATCCAGCCACACAGCTGGTCTGATATTCCGTAAGCTCTTACTTTGTTTATCTTGCGATCTACCTGGGAGCCTGCATCTAACATTTTCTGGGCCTCATGAACAAATAAAGCAAGTTGGGTCTCACACGATCTCTATTTCCGGAATCCATGTTGATTCCTACAGAGTAGATCCTGGGTTTCCAGAAATGACATGATACGCGAGCAAAAAACATGTTCTAAAATTCTACAACAGATCGATGTCAGAGATACAGGCCTACAATTTTGCGCATCTGCTCGACGACCGTTCTTGAAAACTGGAACTACCTCTGCTCTTTTCCAATCATTTGGAACCTTCCGTTCCTATAGAGACTCGCGGTACACGGCTGTTAGAAGGGGGGCAAGTCCTTTCGCGTACTCTGTGTAGAATCGAATTGGTATCCCGTCAGGTGAAGTGGACTTTCCTCTGTTGAGTGATTTCAGTTGCTTTTCTATTCCTTGGACACTTATTTCGATGTTAGCCAGTTTTTTGTTCGTGTGAGGATTTAGAGAAGGAACTGCAGTGCGGTCTTCCTCTGTGAAACAGCTTTGGAAAAATGTGTTTAGTATTTCAGCTTTACGCGTGCCATCCTCTGTTTCAATGCCATTATCATGTGGAAAACACTGATAAGGATAAGGGACAGGATGATAGGACATCTGCTAAGACATGAGGGAATGACTTCCATGGTACTAGAGGGAGCTGTAGAGGGCAAAAACTGTAGAGGAAGACAGAGATTGGAATACGTCAAGCAAATAATTGAGGACGTAGGTTGCAAGTGCTACTCTAAGATGAAGAGGTTAGCACAGGAAAGGAATTCGTGGCGGGCCGCATCAAACCAGTCAGTAGACTGATGACCAAAAAAAAAAAAAAATCATCCCAGAGTGTCTGGATATGCTTTTTCGATCCACTTACTGATTTAACGTAAGACCAGAACTTCCTAGGATTTTCTGTCAAGTCGGTACATAGAATTTTACTTTCGAATTCACTGAACGCTTCACGCATAGCCCCCCTTACGCTAACTTTGACATCGTTTGGCTTCGGAACACAAACCCTCACAACCGTTTGTTCCCGGATTTCGGTGCTCTCCAGCGCCCAAGTTGCGCGTTTCCGTATGGGGTTCCTCCTTGAAAACCGACCAGTTTGCCTTCCAGCACAACATACTAAGCGTTAGTTGTGTCGTTTTCTCTTTTGGATGGGTGACGGGGGGGGGGGGGGGGGGCACCCTGTGTAGTTTACTCGTTGATGTATAAGTGAATAGAATTCTTAGAATTCTAACGATAGAACAGGAGAAGCTGCAGGGAAGTCGCTCTCTGTCATAGAGGAAAAAGCGCGCCGATGGAAAACGTAGCGAATAGCGAATAAGGCAGCAGTCGGCGGTTACCCATCAAGCTATGATGCATTTTCCGGCCAGTGGATGCGAGACTAAAATATCTACAGTTGATAGGAAATGGAGGCTCGGATGGACGTTGGTTATGCATGTGAGGATGTGAAATGATTTCTATATTGCTGCATGGTTACTGGTAATTAGAAAAAGAGCCATGCGTGACCAACGTAAATACTGGGATTACAATTATGCAACACTCACCGACGCCATCTCGTATAGTATGGCCTTCAGGCAAAGTACCGTTTGCTTTAGTACTGTAAAAACACTTGGGTCGGTATTTATAGTGGGTTCTTTTGTGAACATGGTGGAAAAATTTAATTTACGTGCGCATCCAGAATGTTATTGACCTAAGTAACGATACCTGTGATACGATCTCGGTTTGAATACTAAAATATATCTTGGCGTAATAATTGTAACGAAAAACTGTCACATTTTCTTAATAAACACTGTCAGAGGATAACATTTGCTTGAAAAACAATTTGCCGATTGAGTAAAGCTGAAAAGGTTACCAATTAAGACGTTGCGCTAAGTTGGAATAGAATATGCATTGGCCATTAGTTTGGAAAATATACGAGTAACTTGATTCTGGCAGTACGATTTGAACAAACATGTAACATAAAGATTTAAATTTTGTTTAGTATCTGACAGTCTTGTAAGTGAGGCAAGCGTATGTTCGTCTATGTGAATTTGTGCTAATGGAATATCTTTGTAATGAATGTGGGTGTGCAGGTTGATTTCCATGATAAGTTCTGATGTTGTTTTATTCGGATCCATGCAGGTTATTTTTGTAATTGTTAATGTGAGACCGTGATTTTCTTGTTAGTATACAACTCTAAAGCGTAAAATCAATACCATAGTATAAAGTTGATTCCTTGAAATAGATTTCTCACGAAACACTCAGTAAAGAACTTTATTTACTTCATGAAGTTCTGGGTTTAAATATTGCAATTTCCTTGCTTCCGATGTATACTGCCGACCGTAATATTACCTTGCTGCAGCTCGTAACAACCGTTTTGTCTGGCCTAACAGAAATGTATTTTGTTGTATGCTTATTATGCTGTGCTTCGGACACGAATAAATCAGTGTTGAGTCCGAGTGCGTAAACAAACTGTCCTAAACTCGATCACGGTCAAAATTTAGTAAAATTACAGAAGATGCGTCTTATTCAGTTCTGAGGTGGTATTATAAGCACTGTAACTTCACTGAGATCTATTTTATTAAACGGCTCAGCTGCAAATCGTCTTTCTAACGGTTTCGAGAGACAACAAAAATTTAATTTTGAGTATTTTATATAATTCCTGACGGGATTTCAAACGTTCTCAAAGTTTAACACACTAAGTTAAGTACTGAAGATTATTAGAAACTGTGTACATGTCTCGAAGCAGCATTAACTCCCGGCGTTCATATTACCCAGACTATATTCATGCAATATTTGTGTGTGAGGCCTTTTAGCTATTGCGAACAAACTTCACATATAATTTCAAACATTTTAGAAACATTTTCCTGTTGACCCCTTCCTCCCCCCTTCCCCGCCCCCCCTCCCCCCCCCCCCCGGAAATTAATGAAAGGAAAAACGGGAAGAACGTTTTCCGCCTACTGCGTTTGTGCTGTTGATGCAGTAAAGCCTCAGGATCAGGGGTGACGTTTTAATTTATTACTTTCATATTAGAAATGTTTGCGGTACATTTTGTAGGCAGTATCGATATATCCCACTAAACGTATCTGGAAAACTCTATTATTTTACAAGACGTAGTTGATGAGAGATGACGTCATAAAGTTGGCTACTAGCTTTTCTTGAAATGGAACAACAATTACCCACAATATGCTTACTCGTGTTTGATAATGAGAGCACACAGAGTCTTCTGGCAATATTTAAAGAAGATTTGAAACTTTTCTAAGCTTTTCATCTGTTATAGACCCACAAAAAAATGGAAAGGAAAGAGTTTATCGCCTAGTAAATGTTGGTTGTTAATACGGTAAAACTTAAGCAGCTGGCATGACGTTTCAATTTATTACTTCTGTACAACTAAGTCTACTCGGAACAGAGTTTTTGGACTGTATCCACGTGTACCGCTGGATTTACCTGCAAAATTTTATCACTTTAGGACACGTAGTTCAGGAGGTACGACATCGTCAACATTGACACACGTGAAGAACTTACTTTTCTTAAAAAAGAGCGAAAACTACACAAACTATACTTATCTTGCATCTATGGGTGAATAATCCGTAACTAGTAAAAGCAACGTAGTTAGGATCGTGTGTCTTCAGATACAAAGGTTTAGTATGTGCAACGTCGAACATCTGCTACATTAACTCACTTGTAAGGTATTCAGTTAATCAGGTTATCAGTCGTTTGAAGCTGGTTTATAGATGTGACTTCGATTCTGTAAATAATCTCTACTCTCTTTCTGTAGATGTATTACGACAAGGACAGATTGCTACTCAGCATGTAGAGGAGGCGTTGGGGCTTAGACAGACACATTCATGTTGAGCTTTCGGCGAAAAGGCCTTTTTCTAAAGTAAACGACATAAATCCATTCACGCAAGTCAACCACCCCCCCCCCCCCACCCCCCCTCCGACACACACATCCATACACACACCCATTTTCCTGTCGGTGGCGCTTCGGCATTCTGGTAGCTGGCGCTTTGGTTAGGGGGAATTGGAGGTAGGTTGTTGACGGACGGCGAGCCATTGAGACAGAGAAACGTGTGACGAACGGTGAGCGAGTGGTTACGGGGCCTGGTCGGCGGTCGCTCGTTCAAGTGCGCCGTCTTGGTGTGGAGAGCGGGGCCCTACACTGTTGCGCGCGATTGACTATCTGGGTTTGGGGAGCGACCGTCTGCTGACGTGGGCGTCTTGATCACGTTGACTTTCGCCGTTAACCGCCCGTCATATCCTCTGTTTGGTTAAGGTAGTCCCGCTTGTGGATTCTGGCGCATGTGCTCCGGTGTTGGACTAGCTCCCGTTAGGTTGGTTTCCCCGTTATTAACCGTCACTCCGTACTCAAGCCACTGTATTCGCCCACCTCTCTGTGTAAACTCCGTTTATGGACTGTATTTGAGCGTATTTACACTGTGTTTTCCTTTTTATTGTACTTTGTTCAGCATTTCGGTGATCTTTGTCGTTATTGATTTGTTTGTAATACGTTCTAGGGCATCACATATATTAGTGACCATTGAGGTCGAATATCGAGCCTGACCTTTAAGGTGGCAAGTTCGCGCTTGGCCGACTTGTGCACGAATTGCAAATCATTCGCGGTCGTGATAAGCAAATGCCAGCGGCCCGATAAATGCTGGCTCGTTATCTGTACTCATGTCAACAGATCTCGGTGAGATCCAGCACTACTCTTAAAAGAAGAAATTTATTTTTCAGTGTTATATATTTTATTACCTCCATGTTTTCGTGTTTAGGTAATAGCTCTCAAGCATTGTTTGCTACATCTTATTTGCACCGGGATTCGAACCACCACCCACAACAGAAGCGGGGTGTTATCAAGACGTTAGCGGACAGAGCAAGAAATATTTGTGAACCTGAGTTGCTCGACGCTGAGATGGAACATCTCCACAATGCACTAACGAAGAACGGATATTCGTCCGCCGAAATAAAACGTGCGTTGAGGCAGCCACGCAGAAATCATACTGACGTACAGGCTACTGCAAAATCTAAGGTTTTCCTGCCGTTTGTTAAAAATGTAACGGAAAGAATAGGGAGGATCTTGACGAAGCGGAATATTACCGTAATTTACAAGCCCACCAGGAAGATACAGGAATACCTTAGGCCTGCCAAGGACGCTCGCAAACCATTGGAAAAATCTGGAGTGTATAGGATCCCATGCAGCTGTGGTGATGTTTATGTGGGTACCACCAAAAGAACTGTTTCTAAACGTTTGGAAGAGCACAAGGGAAATTGTAGAAGAGGAGAAACGGAACGATCAGCTGTTGCGGAGCATGCTTTCCAGCCAGGGAACCACAATATTCGTTTCGAGGAGACGCAAGTACTAGCGGCCACGAGCGGATACTACGAAAGGCTCTACAGGGAGGCAATCGAAATCGCTAAACACCCAAATAATTTCAACCGAAAGGAGGAGGGCGTCAAATTAAACGGTATATGGATGCCGGTGTTAAAGAAGATGTGTACCACTCGTCCACTACTGGGTGATGGCAACGGCGATCGACGGCGACGGACAGCGGCCAATTGCACTGACGTTTTCAAAACACGTAACGTCACGCTGCGGCGCGGGGGCGCGCGGACACGGGATTTAGCGGCGGTCAGTAGCGAGCCAGTGTGTGTGTTGGACCTTCCATCAAGCTACGGACCCCCTTGAAGATGTCTCCCGCAGTCGGAGACGAAACGTTGGGAATTACCACGGAATTCATCAACCGACCACGGCATAACAGCCCGGATAATTATAATGGACATCTTAAGTTTACTTGAGTAAACTTGCTTTTTGGTGGTATTGTTAACAGTGGGCTGCTTAATAAAACCGTTATGTTTGGACATTACTATTAAACGATTAACCGGTTAATTACCTTTGTTTTATCCATGCAATCATTGTAGCACTTACATTTTGGTCGGTACCTGAGGTCGGGTTTGCATTTTGCGTTCCTCTAAGCGGTCTTGAGAAATTACTTATTTTTGATCTTCAGTCTTGCAAGAATGACTTGCCTTTCTGCTTGCTCTCGGCCTCCCCGAGTTTTTGGTAGTGTTGGAACCGATGGCCCCAGCACATTATCCACCACCCGCGCGGCTAGCATGTTTCGCCCCCAGTCACGCGGTAGCCACTGAGGTTCTCCTCGCTTCCTACGGGTTTCGGACTTTACTTTAAATCAAAGTGTCCGCTACCCTAAACCATCTTAGTCAGGCCTTGCCTCCGTCAGCACGGCCTCGTCTTGTTATTTCTGCCTTAAGATTTGCTTTGATTCGAAGATCTTTTAACTGTGGACTGCTGAACATGTAAATTTTTAAGTCCTTCGGTTTCTAATCTGCTAGCACCAGAAGCGCCTTCAAGCTTTTTAATCGTAATCCTGAACTCGTAATTTTTTTTCTAAATTTTATAAATAAGGACCACATCTCTCATTTGAAGTTTACTGTCTAGTGAGTGGTTCTCAAATTTTTATGGTAACGGTCTTTCTGTAATTCTAGAGAACTCACATTTGGCCGGTGGAGATTATACGAGTGACTAAAGGGCTCTACAGCTACTATTGATGTTTATGTTATTGATGCTTTAAGTACATCTTGTTAAATAAAGAACTACCAACTACCGTGAAGCAACAAACAGCTTTCAGTAAATACACCCTGCACCTTTCTCCTGCCCGTTTAGTTGTTGTCGTATCCTAGGGCCTCCACTGACATCTCACATGTGTGTGTGTGTGTGTGTGTGTGTGTGTGTGTGTGTGTGCGTGCGTGCGCGCGTGTTCTGGACTGTGGTAGCGCTCTACCAAAACTACGGTTTGGTAGTTTTGATACGCTTCATAAAGTAATAAGAAGTGGGATTACCGGTAGTATTAATGGCATTTGCAGGGAAAGGAATATAAATGAGTGTGGAAGACAGCTACTGCGCGCCCACGATTCCTCTTTGTTTCTTGTTTGTTTATCATTCAGTGTTAATCCACTGTGTATTTTATATTCTTACTGTAAGTTTAAAAGTTCAAATGGTTCAAATGGCTCTGAGCACTATGGCGGACAACTGCTGAGGTCATTAGTCCCCTAGAACTTAGAACTAGGTAAACCTAACTAACCTAAGGACATCACAAACATCCATGCCCGAGGCAGGATTCAACCTGCGACCGTAGCGGTCTTGCGGTTCCAGACTGCAGCGCCTTTAACCGCACGGCCACTTCGGCCGGCAGTTTAAAAGTAATAAAATTGTTCATCACCTATCTTTATCGGCCTTGTGCAACCAGAGCAATTACTTCTGATGCAAGTACATTTTACATGCACAAATGAAAAATACGTATATAATTATTTTTGTTATTTTGCAATCTATAGAACGTTTTTCATCATGACCAAACTCAAGAGTTTCCTGTTATTTTTAATAAATGCGAAAGTTGTTAATGAATAACAGAAACATATTTTATATAAGTTCGACGAAATATCGAAGCGATATAACATACGTTTTTTGTTTACAATTCGTTTTTTTTCATATTACCTTTCCTGCTAAGGAAATTGCGTTTTCTAGATCTATAAGATGAATCTGTACTGTTTTATTTATTTTCACAACAACATCTCTCTGTTTCACGTCACAGATCAACCATTTTCCAACAAAACCTGAATTAAGCCACTGACAATTTCAATTTTGCTGTAGATTTTTATTTTTACGCAGCAGACAGGAGGTTAAGTAAGTAGCACAAAAGCGTTCAGTAGGTTAAGCCAAAACAGAACCGCAATCCTACGAATGGCGTCATTATGAGTCGCCGCGAATTCGAAAGTGCGTCGCATCCCCAGTATGGTGAAAGTTACGGTGATTCTCGTGTACGACTGTGATGGTATTATCCAATAGCATTACGTTCCTCCGCGGAAGACCGTCGATGCACAGTATTACTGTTCGTTTTTGGAGCATCACCTGCGACCAGCTTTGCGAAAGAAGCGGGGACACTTCCTGCGCAAGCCACCCATCATTTTGCACGACAATGCGCGGGACATACAGCGCAAGCTGTGGCTGCTCTGTTCGGTCGATGGGACTGGGAAGTACTGAACCATCCACCACATTCTCCGAACTTAAGTCCTTGTGACTTTGATTTGATTCCGAAGATGAAGGAACTACTTCGTGGCATTCTCTTAAGAACTGTTCCAGAGATTCGACAGGTAGTAGATCGCTCCATTCGCACCATCAACAGAACAGGCTCTGCTAACGGTATACTTCGCCTTCCACATCGCTAGCAACAGGTTCTACACAACGCTGGTGACTACTTTGAAGAACAGTAACAGGTGCAAACATCTAACTGTTTTGTATTGGTTGTGAATAAATAGTTGCCACTATTCAAGTTCTAACCCTCGTATATCCACAGTAACAGGTGCAAACATCTAACTGTTTTGTATTGGTTGTGAATAAATAGTTGCCACTATTCAAGTTCTAACCCTCGTATATCCACACTCAATTTCTAGACGGCTTTCCGCTTCCGATTTTTAGGGCACTCTAATAAGACACTGGTCGCAGACGTAAAAGAAATTATCGTTATGAGGTAACGTCCGATAGGTATGCAACACACCTAACGCACAGATAACGCAGGTACGACCTTAAGTGACCAAACCGATCGTGAGAACTACCGTACTTTACGCTTACTTGTGGTATCCTACGGCAGTTTTACAACTCTAGCTTGCATGAATGTGTGTGTGCTGTCTACTTTAGAAAAAGGTCTTTTGGCAGAAACATGTACGGTGGTCCTATTGTTATTTCTCTCTCTGACTCAAGATCTCTTCTGTATCGTGAGTAGCAGTCTTTGCATAATACAGTCGTTATTCCACAGTAGCTTCTTCATTGATAGGTATCCACGCGAGTAGTGAATGCATCAAACTTGCTTGCCATAGTGTAATTTTCACTTATATAGCATTTCGATTGTATTTAGACGTTTCAAATAGTTACTACTTTCGTCCTTAACTTCTTCCCGGTATTATAGGTGGCGCTAATCAGAATACGGAAGGAAATGAACGAACCTGAAATGCCTTTGGAGGTTTCTGACTGGGATTATTCAGATGCTCCTGGCGAGAATGCACAACCGGATGAGTATGTGAATAAATTCCCAATTCCGTTTTACAAAGAGTGCCCTACTGCATTGGCCCCTTGCTTACCTTACATTTATCGCGAGTATCTCGCCTAGCGCTATGTCCGAAGCAACTGGAAAAAGCGCAGCTAACCCTTGTATATACGAAGGGTAACAGAACGACCCGCAAAATTAGTGACCAGTATCCTTAACGTTGCTTTGCTGCGGAATCCTTCAACGTATTCTCAGTTCGAATACAACAAATTTCCTTCACAGAGAAAAGCTCCTGTCCAAATATTAGCACGGTTTTAGAAAGCATCACTGGTGCGTCTCTCATCTTGCCCTCTCATTACATGATATCCTCCGAACTATGGATGAAGCGCAACAGCGAGATTTGATATACTTAGATTTCCGTATAGCATTTGACAAACTGCCACACTGCCGACTGTTAACGAAGCAACGAGCATAGCGAATATGTTCCCAGATATGTGAGTGGCTTGAAGTCTTGTTAAGTAACAGAACCGAGTGTGTTGCCCTCGACGGAGAGTGTTCATCAGGGACAAGGGTATCGTGAGGAGTGCCTCAGAGCAGTGTGATAGGACCGCTGTTGTTCTCTGTACACGTAAATGGTGTGGCGGACGGGCTGAGCAGCAGTCTGGTGGTGGTGCTGTGGACTACGGAAAGGTGTCGTCGCTGAGTTACTGCACGGGGCGACAGGATGACTCAGACGAAATTTCTAGCTGTGTCAATAAATTGCAGCTAACTCTAAATGTAGCAAAATGTGAGTTAATTCAGACGAACAGGAGAAACAAACCCACAATGTTCGAATAGAGCGTTATTAGTGTCCTGCCTGGCACAGTCACGTCGTTTAGATATCTAGGCGTGACGTTTCAAAGTGACATGAAGTCGGATGAGCACGCAAGGACTGTAGTACGGAAGGCGAATGGTCGACTTTTGTGTATTGGGTGACTTTTAGGAAAGTGTGGTTCATTTGTAAAGGAGACGGTATAAAAGGCACTACCTATTCTGGAGTACTGATCTGGAGTACTGTTCCAGTGTTTGGAATCTGCACCAGTTCGGGTTAAAGGGAGACAACGATGCAATTGAGAGGGGAGCTGCTAGATTTGTTACCAATAGATTCGAACAACACGCAAGTGTTATGGAGGTGTTTCGGAAAGCCAATTGAGAATCCGTGGAGGAAAGATGAGGTAAATTTCGAGGAGCATACTGAGACAACTTAAAGAAGAAGCCTTTGAGACTGACTGCAGGACGGTTTTACTGTCGCACTGTACATTTCGCGTAAGGACGACGCAGATGAGATTAGAGATATTAGAGCTCGAACGAAGCCATATAGACAGGTGTTTTTTCCTCGATCTATTTGCCAGGTATTGGCTAGTAACGGCAGAGGGTAGTCTTCGCCACGCGCCACACGAAGTATGTATGTAAATGTTGAGGTAGATATAGAATATTTTCATACTTCTGAGGAGGATTCCTCTGACAGTGACATCATAGATCCGTAAAGAAGTGTAATGTGGCACCGATTTCAAGTGACTCCAACAATAGCGATGGGAGTGATTCTGTTCTCGTGAATTGTTCGTTTTATATCGATGTTAATATTACTTCCAAACATAGCCACGCGGCAACCCGTAACAGTTGGCAGCTGTTGTAGCGTGAATCGCTTCTGCTCACAGCCGAATCAGCTGCGCTACAGAAGTCGGAATAAAGTGCCGGAGCTGTGTCTCAGTACGGAGCACCTGCGACATTAACCCACGTCGAGCCATTCATAACCGCGCAACTGACAGCGAAAGAACGATCCCCGGACTAGGCGAGAGTGTCCGCAGGCGCGCAGAGCTAATCACGTAGAGAGCTTCGGTCGCCTGCCCCTCGTCTGGCAAATTGTGGTGGCGGTGACAGGCGGGTGGGTGGCGTCGGCCGGCGCCCCGGCTGCCGGTATATAAGGGGAGCCGGCGGCGGCACAGTGCACAGTGGTTCGGCCCTGGTCGCGCCCTCCCAGCCATGAGCGCCGCCGGCCGCGTGTTCGCAGTCGCTCTGCTGCTGCTGCTGGTAGCCGCCAGCCGCGCCTCCGCCAGGTAGGAGGGAGGGGCGTCTCTGGTTCCTGAACACTGGACACTCCTGGCGGACGAATCCCTCTCGACAGTCCCAGACTTTTCAGCCAGGCGGACCCGTAGCGTCACAAGCCTCACAGAGCTACACAAGCCAGAATCACGACTCGTGGAATGTACGGGGGACGTTCTGTAAGCAATGCAACACTTTTTTTCCTGCAAACAGGTTGGATTTATTCAGGCTTCCAATACACCATGTTATTCTCGACTCTTCTGGCTACAAAATCGTATTTCTCTACATATTCTCCGTTCAACGGTACTGCGTTACAAAGGCCTGTGTTAGAACGGATGGTAAAGTATCGATAAAAATATGTATCAATATGTCTCAGAGAATCGATATGTTTCCGACGCGTATAGCGATCTATCGATATCAGAAAGGCAACATTGAGTGACAATATTTTTATTTTGTATTACATTTTTTCACGATTTACGCCACATATTTGAAGTTGTTCTTTTGAAATCGTAGTAGAACATAATTTTACTTTCACTGTGTGAAGTAGTCTTGCTAATTCTTGAGCTCTTATAACGTTCAGTCTCTTTCTTTGACTGTGTGAAGCAAGTATATGTGCCCAAAAGAAGTCCGATTGAACTGGGTGGGGGGGGGGGGGGGGGAGGTGTGAATGTAATAATAAGATTTCCGATGTGGAGAAATAGCACACCAACATCAACTTTCAACTCAACTAGTGCGCTATCTCTTGCCGTCGGCATTCTTCAGGAACAGTTGCTGGAAATTATGAACAAAAATCTAAATGGCAAGATTGGTCTTTGCGATGGGCGGAGAAGTGTAAGGGGAATGCTGACGTAATCGGTGCCTCTTTCAGCAATTTTAGTCTTGCAAGTTTCGGAAGAAAGCTTCTGTGAAATTTGGAGAGTAGCAGATCAGGTATTGCCGGAATTAAAGCTGTGAGAACGGGTCGTAAGTCGTGCTTGTGTAGCTCAGCCGGTAGAGCACATGCCGGCGAAAAGCAAAGGTCCGGAATTGGAGCTTCGGTCCAGCACACAGTCTGAACCTGCCGGAAAGTTTCTTACCTCTTCTACTGCAGTCTCTTTGGTTTCCGTATTTTTGGGGAAGGTAGTATATACCAAAAGAAGACAAACTTGTCTAGTAAACATTGGCTCTAAAATGCGTACCTTACGAGCTACGAGCACTTGTGAAGAGTTGTCTTCACAGTAGCGAAGATGAACGATTGCTCGTAGGTCGTAAGGTATGTATATTAGAGCCATAGATTACTGCACCTTTTTGCTTCTAGTATCATGTTCAATCAACTGCATACTTTTACGCCTTTAACTATGATACGACCTGTATATACAGGGCGTCGCTCCTAAGATTAGTCAGGAGCGTTTTCTCTGGTGTTTTGACAAATATTTGCAATTTCATTTTCAAACTGTGTGGATGGAGACGGCCCAAACAAATACAGCTCTTGACACCTTTCACGTGACGTCCAGTGTCGGCGGAAAGCGCCTGTTTGTTTTCTCCGTTACAAATGAAATGATTTCTTAAGCAGCATTTTAACCGCTCATTCGATAGAGCGGTTCTCAATTAGCCTCACCCAATATTCATTTTGTCGATATGTATTAAGAGCGACAGTATAACCGGAAGAGTAACTGGTACTCCAGCAGCGACTGAGCAGCGCGCCCGCGTGGCGGTAGCAGGCAGCGACGCACAGGGCGAAGGTGTCGCTGTTGTACTGGTTTGTTTCTCGTGTCTTACTGTCCATATCGATAAAATAAATGCCGTACTAGGATGTTCTGTGACCACTCTATCCAATGGGCCCACAAAAATACGCTTTAAAAATCATTTATTTGTAACGGAAAACCAACGGACGGGAGAGCGCTAAAACACAGTTTCCATGGCATTTTTTTCTGTCTCTCATTTTCTTTGTTCCCAAATACCTTTCACATATTCACTGCATTTGTTCTTCCTCTCTTGTGTCCACTTCTTTCCTGTTTTTTTTTTCTCTTTGAAAGTTTACTGAAATTTCTGTTTTCTGATTTTTTTCTCTGTATTTTTTCCTGTTGTCATATCTTCTGTGAAGATTTCAATTCCCTTCAGGCAGTTGATTTCTGCGATATTACTTGTCACTATATTAAAAATCTTCTTGGTCAGTCTATTTTCGTTCATCCTATGTATGTGTCTGAAGAAATATGCCGTTTTTTTCCTGATGATATTACATAAATGACCTTGTGGATAACATCGGAAGTTCACTGAGGCTTTTTGCAGATGATGCTGTGGTGTATCGAGAGGTTGTAACAATGGAAAATTGTACTGAAATGCAGGAGGATCTGCAGCGAATTGACGCATGGCGCAGGGAATGGCAATTGAATCTCAATGTAGACAAGTGTAATGTGCTGCGAATACATAGAAAGATAGATCCCTTATCATTTAGCTATGAAATAGCAGGTCAGCAACTGGAAGCAGTTAATTCCATAAATTATCTGGGAGTACGCATTAGGAGTGATTTAAAATGGAATGATCATATAAAGTTGATCGTCGGTAAAGCAGATGCCAGACTGAGATTTATTGGAAGAATCCTAAGAAAATACAATCCGAAAACAAAGGAAGTAGGTTACAGTGCGCTTGTTCGCCCACTGCTTGAATACTGCTCAGCAGTGTGGGATACGTACCAGATAGGGTTGATAGAACAGATAGAGAAGGTCCAACGGAGAGCAGCGCGCTTCGTTACAGGATCATTTAGTAATCGCGAAAGCGTTACGGAGATGATAGATAAACTCCAGTGGAAGACTCTGCAGCAGAGACGCTCAGTAGCTCGGTACGGGCTTTTGGTGAAGTTTCGAGGACATACCTTCACTGAGGAGTCAAGCAGTATATTGCTCCTTCCTACGTATATCTCGCGAAGAGACCATGAGAATAAAATCAGAGAGATTAGAGCCCACACAGAAGCATACCGACAATCCTTCTTTCCACGAACAATACGAGACTGGAATAGAAGGGAGAACCGATAGAGGTACTCGGGGTACCCTCCGCCACACACCGTCAGGTGGCTTGCGGAGTATGGATGTAGATGTAGATGTAGATGATTGTAACCGTCTCTGTCTGTTCGTAGAGTTTTTTCGACGGTTTCTTTATCCGGGTCACATCTTTCTGAACCCACCCGTGGACCTTTCTAGTATTTTCCTGTCTTGTTTTTCTATTTCCTTGATTTTCGTTCTTCACTTCCAAAACACGTGGATGCAGCAACGCATACATTCCGAAATAAACACGTATTTATAGGAAGGCGTGCGTGACTCTTGGCTGCGAATATTAGCACTGTCGTTGCATTGGCGATCCGTCAAATGTGTCGGCAGGGTATTATGATGTCTTACTCACAGTACTCTACCACCCGTTAGGTGATCAGCAGTCACATGTGTGGTTCTGGTCGTTAGTTTTCGTCATGTTTGTGTGCATTATTCTGCTGTACTGTCAACCCTGGGTGCATTATTATGGTGTTTTACCTTCTTTCAGACGCGGATTCACTTACGTGTTAACTGTTACTGCGCTGTCTGTACGTACAAATGGTTTGGTACATTTATTTACATTTTCTCTCTTCCGCCACTTGTTAGCAATGGAAGCCTACTACTCGACAAGTGCAATGGTGGATACGATATTCTGCTATGGTTTAGAAAATGGACTTAGCCTGCCATTCCATGTCCCATACAGTGAAAAATACCCAGAGTGCCCTCTGATAAGCTGTTCGAGACTTTTCCAGCGTCTGAGGGACACAGGTACCATTGCATCTCGGAATACCGGCAGTGGAAGGCCAAGCACAGTCCGCAAAAACCCTGGTACCAGCGTGCGACTATTAGTAACAGAAGAAGGTGAGTGGTTCTTCGTAAACAATTGCTGTATCCATGTCATCTACAGCGCGTTCAGGCCCTTAGGCCACAGGATCATCATGGCAGGCGGCGGTTCTGCCAACGGCTGTTGCAGAAGTGTGCCGCAAAACCACTGTTCCCATCAAAGATTTTATTTACCCATGAGGCAGGTTTCACAAGAGATAATATTGCGAATTTCCATAACCTGCATGAACGGACAGATTGGCCAGGCGGTTCTAGGCGCTACAGTCTAGAACCGCGCGATCGCTACGGTCGAAGGTTCGAATCCTGCCTCGGGCATCGATGTGTGTGATGTCCTTAGGTTAGTTTTAAGTAGTTCTAAGTTCTAGGGGACTGATGTCCTCAGAAGTTAAGTCCCATAGTGCTCAGAGCCAATGGACACATGTAAACCCCAAGCAGCTCAGTAAAGAGGCATCAACACCGATTCTCAATCAACGTAAGGACAGGCGTACTTGGTGATAGATTAATAGGGCGATACGTAGTGCCTCAAAGGTTAACTGGGGCGCATTATCTGGACTTTATCATTAATGTACTGCATATCGTGCTGGAGATTGTGCCATTGCAGCAACGAATACAAATGTGGTTCATGCACGATGGTGTCCCAGCACACTTTTATGACAGTGTGCAAAAATATCTGACACAGACATTTGAGGACCACAAGTTGGCTTGCTCGTTCCCCAGACCTCAATCACCTACACTTTTGGTTATGGGGACACTTGAAGGAAGTGATCTACGCCACGCCAATCAACGATATGCGGACACCACAGGGTCGCATCTTCAATGCGTGCCAGCCGATGTAACAACAACCCGGTATACTTCAAAGGGTGCACCATTCCTTACGCCGGAGCGCAGAGGGGAGCATTGTCATGAATGGACTTTACACTGACCACCTCCCCTAAGCACGTATTTGTCTCAGAAAGTATGCATTTCAGGACTCATGTTTACTGGACTTAGTTTTCATGCTTCGATGATACTACCACCTCTTCAGCGGTCTTCGAAAAAGCAGTGTCTAAATTCGATTGCAAAAGAGAGAGAATCCAAATTCTGGGAAAAAGATTAGTAACCTAAGGTTCTACTTGAAAGTAATATGGAATAACTTATAATGTTTGTTGGCCTAAAACAAACCACGACAAAAGAAAGATCGTGATGAACGAATGGACACCGGAGGGAAGTACGTTTGCTGGAGATGTACAACTGGAAAGGGCCACAGGATACGTCTATGTCGGTCAACTGTCGAATATAAAAGGAGACCCAAAATCAGAAATATTTCAACGTATTATAGTAGTTTGGAAAGCTTGTGGAAGACACTCTTCAGTTTTGAAGTCTAAATTGTTAGCTGAGCTGAAGAAAACAGCTTTTGACCAATGTATACTGCCAGTAATAATTTATGGCCGTGAGACATGAAGATTAAATGAAATTATAGTTAGTGAAGATTATATGGGTAGATCATATAACTAATGAGGAGGTATTGAGTAGGATTGGGTAGAAGTTTGTGGCACAATTTGACTAGAAGAAGGGATCGGTTGGTAGTACAAGTTCTGAGGCATCAAGGGATCACCAATTTAGTATTGGAGGGCATCGTGGAGGGTAAAAATCGTAGAGGGAGACCAAGAGATGAATATACTAAGCAGATTCAGAAGGATGTAGGTTGTAGTAGGTACTGGGAGATGAAGACGCTTGCACAGGATAGAGTAGCATGGAGAGCCGCATCAAACCAGTCTCAGGACTGAAGACCACAACAACAACAACATTTGATCATACAATGTAAGCTTTCACGGCCGGTATTGTCTTCATTTAAAACTTCCGGGCCGATAGGCCGTGGTCGAAGTATAAAACTCTCTCCTGACGTTTCGTCTCCGACTGCGAGAGACATCCTCGGAGGTATAGCGGCGAACTGCCGGATAGATACGACAGAGAACTGAGAAAGACAGTCGGACTGAACTGACGACGGGAAGCTCAAGATCGGCAGAAATGGAAGAACCTGCAGGGATCAAAGGCAATAAACTTAACCAAACGAAGAGTTCTTATGAAATGGAGTCAATGATTTTCAACTGACAATTTAATCACGCCGGTGGCATTGAATAACGCAACTCTTGCAAATGTTTTTCACTTCAACATTGTTAGCTTTTCAGTCCACAGAAAATAAAGTACAACAGCTATGTTAAATTAAATGGCGCTACCTACTTCTTTAATGACAAACTCATTCATTTCATTAATTTACATTGCACTTGTGAATCGCAACATAAGAATGTTGAAAGCAAATAGATCTCTGGCACCAGCTACCGGTTAGAAATCGGTCACTCTGCGCACTGAACAAAGCCCTGCCGCTTGTTGGTTCACCGACGCTGCGAAGAGGAAACTCTGCGCCGCGCCAACGTACACCACACAGCGTGCCCTGACATCTGGCGGCTGTAGCGGAGCGGAGCGGAGCGAATGGCGAACAGCCGGAGTGCGCAAATGTTTAAACGCTGTACTTTCCGCGGGTCATAACTGCGTACTATCTATCAGTCTACCGCACCAAGATGTTCCAAAAAGCCGAGCGCGAAAACACGATTTTTCAGGGAATTATACCTCGGGTTTATGGATCACACAGTTAAGGGATCACCCGTTTTGGATAGCTCTTGGTGTAGCTATAATTTTTACACTCGTCGAAAGAACGGGCATACTGTAGCTATCCTAAAGTTTAGGGTACAAATTTAAATACTTCCTCCAGCCCTTGCAAAGAGAGCAAGCATTAGGTATGGTCTACGGCGGACCATAGGCGGCTTATAAAACCAACATTTGTTAGTGGGAGGTTCCTGGGGATGGACACTTCTGTAATTCCTATTCATGGCAGATCGTCTAAATTTTTATTCTTAAGATGATATTCTCGGGAAACTTCGAAAATTTTTTCCGTATCATTATCTGTTACCAACTTCTAGAGGTTAATATTGCCGTTCTTATGCAGAAAACCATCCAAATCAAGTTTTAACCGTCCTTGGTATCGCCTGTCGGAACGGTCACTTCTATCATTTTTATTCGTGGAAAATATTCAAAATTTGTACCATATCTTTTTAAGCTGATGTTCTCAGGGAACTTTGAAACTCTTTTCGATATCATAAGCGCTACCGAGATCCGCAGGTTCGAAGTTATAGTACTAATGCAAATAAAATAAGCGTGTAATATTCCGGTCTGAGGCGTAAATGTAGTTTCGTGACGTATTGAGGATATGACAAGCCTTGCAGGGCCATCGCTAGAGTTCTGAGGTCACCAAACTATTTTTTAAGTCAGCATTTTCTCACCAATAAAACTTTATGACGCGCTGTCTCTGTACAACGAGTGCTTCACCCTTATAGAAATATGCCCAAAGAAACGCTGCAGTAACAAAAAGTGGACTAAAATGTTCTTTACATGCCTGAAAAGAGCTGAAAATGACTCCCAAAAATTATGTAAAACTGGAAAGACTACAAATTCAGTAAAACTTTTCTAGTAACATTTTTAGTCTTTTAAGATATAAATCACAAGTCGTGCGTATTATATGACCCAAAAATTAAAAAAAATAAAAACCCGAAACAAAAAGAACATACGTAAGTCAAATAAGGGAAAATCACCCAACAGCTAAAAAAGTAATGCATTTAAAACAGGAGAGAAATAATAAACCAAATAATAGTCATATACTAATCAGAAGTGAAACAAACGATTTTGTGTTAACCTTACATTTTCGTACTTCTTTGTTGTTTATACATACCAACGTATACAAATAAACTGTCGAAACATTATTTCCTATAGAATTATAAGCAGCACACTAGGGTGCTGCAGGAATAAGAAGGTAACTAACGGAAAAATGTCCATGTCGGAGCATAAACAAGGCAAATATGTTCCCCTTTAAAAGACTCTGACAGAAAAGTGGGCAACCAACTGCCTCAGTCCCTATTTCCGGACCAAAAATTTTGGCTTACTATCACACTCTTGCTTTTTGTGTTAAAAGAGAGTAGTAGAAAGACAGTGTCGTGGAAGAGAGACAAGATAATGCCAGAAGAAGAAAAAGACGGAGGAGAGGTCGATTATGGGAGAGAGAAAGTGGCAGTGAAAGAGAAAGAGAGACGAAGGCAATACTAGTGGAATCCAAAGAGAGATTTCGATGGTCAGTGACAGACAACGGCAGTAGGAGAGAAAGAGATACAAGCAGTGGAAGTAAAGTAGAGAGAAGGCGATGTAAATGAAAAACACATATGAGTGAAAACAGTAGATAGGTTTGGGGATCTGGATCGTCCAATACTGCCGAACTTTTAACACGTAGCAAGAGAGGAGTGTGCATTAAAACCGGAATTTTAATCAAGTGGGTATAGGGGTAAAAGTAGGTTCTATCCTCCAGAATTTGTGAGCTGCTGTGGTTTGGTGGAGACGGAGGCTGTGGGAAAGAAAGGCAAAGCGAGACAGTGTAAGCGAGAGAGGACAAAAATGGCAGTGGGATACATTTTAAACCAATGAGAGAAAAAGGAGATAGATTTTTGGGTGGAATGAGTGTTGTGACAGTTCTTTCCGCACTATTCTGCCAGAGACTTTTAAAGAGGAACGTATTCGCCTCATTTGTGCTCCAACGGATGATTTTTTCCACTAGTTAAAATTATGGGGCAATTTTGTGCACAGTATCGATTGTTCGGGTTGATAGCCTGCAATTTTTTTTTTCTCCTTAAAATTTTACGTCCAGTTGGTGATGTTTCTTTGTTGGACCACTGTTCAGTCCCTCACATCGGTTTTCTGGGAAACTGCATTCCTGGAGAGCGAAACCAGCTAGCAGTTCGCATGCTATTAGACATGAATATGAAACAAATCTTGTTCGAAAAATTATTAATGAAAGGGATTTTGCCGCCTGCTTTCTGAGGAACAGACTATTCCTTGTGTTTTAATGTTCCTGCTGATACACATCGTTCAACCAAATAACGCACTAGAGTCATGGTGGCACAGCCTGTCGAATGTGGTCATAAATTTCCACTCACAACACTGCAGTAAGATCTCTGCCTTCCAGTAGACTGTAACCCTAGGTACTCTGAAGGTCTCTAACATATTGAAACGTCCTGGCAGATCAAAACTGTGCTTGACCGCGACTCAAACATGGAACTTAGGAAAGTCTTGTGAGGACTGAGCGATCAGCGTACGACTCACGGCCCGCCCTCACGGCTTTACTTCCGCCAGTAGCTCTTCTCTTACCTTCCAAACTTCGCACATGGTCTCCCGCTTATCTTGTGGGACTAGGCCTGGAAGAAAGGTTGCTGAAGAGAAATCCCTTAACTACAGCCTAGGCCAATGTTTCCGGAATTAGTCTGTCTCTCTGTGGCTCAATGGATATGTCACTTGGCAGAGCAGTTCCCCACGAAAGGCGAAATCCGAGCTTGGAGTGCCACTCTGGCACGCAGTTTTACTCTGTCAGGAAGGTTCAAGTCAGCGCAAACTCTGCTGCAGAGCGATCGAGCGAGGAAGCGTAGTGATTCGCATACTGGACTCGCATTCGGGAGGACGACGGTTCAAACACGCGTCGGGCCATCCTGATTTAGGTTTTCCGTGATTTCCCTAAATTTCTTAAGGTAAATGCCGGGATGGTTCCTTTGAAAGGGCAGGGCCGCTCTCCTTCTCTGTCCTTCCATAATCCGAGCTTGTGCCCCGTCTCTAATGACCTCGTTGTTGACGGGACGTTAAACACTAATCTCCTCCTCCTCAATCCTCCTCCTCCGACAGCAGAGTGAGAATCTGTTCTCAAAGATATTAGTCATCCGTGTCAGCTGTCTCCACTCGATGTGCTGAGGACTTAATCATTCCGAGTGTAACCACATCCATGCGTCATACCTTATGGAGAATTTTCGCCTGTGGGTAGAACAGAGATATTGTACTTTATGTTACGATAAAGAAGTCATAGAGTTCCAGAATTTGTGAAATCTGACTACTCTTTGTAATTTGAAGTGAATTACTTCCGGTCTTGTAACAGTGATTTTGAATGGACTGGAAGCTTCCAGACCATGGTCTTCCCACTGGTAGTACTCTTGACATGCAGCTGCGATAGCAATACAGTAACGTAATTGTTTTTAATGCGATTATTTTTTGTTCAGGTAGCTTCAAGGACTTTAAAATAGGCATGAAAAAACCTGACAACTGGCACATAACATTCGATCATTTGCATTATAATTGCTGCATAGTTAGTTAACACAGTGATATATGTATACTATTACTGCATGCATATCATATGTAGTTAACTAGCAGTTGTAGTATAGATGACCAAATTTTAATCTTTGTTCTGGGTATAATAACCACCTATTGACATTAATGGCCACATAAATGTGACTTTTTACTTTCATTTGCGCAACATTGTTAATATAACGTATCATCTAATGCGACTGCGAAAGGAAATGTTAGTGAAAGAGAGTGCAAATGCAATGTTTATACTTGAACACTGACCCCCATAGTCATTATGTTAAAAGTGTGTCGTGATGCATGTGTCTATGCAAGAAAAAGATGCTTTCTGGATTGTGACAGTAATATGCTTTCTTTTATCTTCAGTATTGCGGCGAGCTCTGATTGTGTTGTTCCTAGAACAGAACATTCTGTGGTAAAAGGTTAAATGAGACAAAAACCTACAGTCATTCCTTTTGACTTGTAAATTATCATCTTTCTCTTCGTTTGTTGGCACCAACTATTAATATTCACTGAGCAGACAAACGTCATGGGACAGCGATATGCAGATATACAGACAGATGGCGGTATTATCGTGTACACAATGTATAAAAGGGCAGTGGGTTGGCGGAGTTGTCATTTCTATTCAGATGATTCATGTGAGAAGGTGTCCGACGTGATTATGCCCGCACAATGGCAACTAAAATACTCTGGACGGGGAATGGTAGTTTGTGTGGTTCAAAATGGTTCAAATGGCTCTGAGCACTATGGGACTCAACTTCCGAGGTCATTAGTCCCCTAGAACTTAGAACTAGTTAAACCTAACTAACCTAAGGACATCACAGACATCCATGCCCGAGGCAGGATTCGAACCTGCGACCGTAGCGGTCTTGCGGTTCCAGACTGCAGCACCTTTAACCGCACGGCCACTTCGGCCGGCAGTTTGTGTGAAACGTACGGAACACTCCATTTCTGAAATCGTTAGGAAATTCAATATTCCTTGCTTTGCAGTATCAAGAGTGTGCCAGGAATACGAAATTTTAGGCATTAGCTCTCACCGCAGACAAAGCAGAGGCCGATGGTCCTGAGAGCAGCGGCCTTTGCGTAGAGTTGTCAGTGCTACCAAACGAGCAACAGTGCGTGAAATAAGGGCAGAAATCGATATGGGGCGTACGACTATCGTATCCGTTAGGAGAGTGGGGCGAGATCTGGCACTAATGGGCTATGGCAGCAGACGATCGACGCGAGTGCCTTTGCTAACAGCACAACATCGTCTACAGCGCCTCTCCTGGTTTCGTGATCACATCAGTTGTACTCTAGACGACTGAAAAACCGTACCCTAGTCGGATGGGTCCCGATTTCAGTTGGTAAGAGGTGCCCCACGACGCTATGGATCCTAGTTGTCAACAAAGCACTGTGCGAGCCGGTGGTGGCTCCATAATGGTGGGGACTGTGCTTATATGGAATAGACTGGGTATTCCGGTTCAACTGAACCGATCATTGACTGACAATAGCTACGTTCGGCTACTTGGGAACCTATTGCCGCCACTCACGGACTTTGTGTTCCCAATCACGGATGGAATTTTTACGGATGAATATGAACCGTGTCACCAGGCTACAACTGTTCATGATTGGTTTTATGAACATCCCGGACACTGCGAGTGAATGATCTGTCCACCCAGATCGCCTCGCATGAGTTTCATCGAACATTTGTGGGACATAAACGAGAGGTCAGTTTGTGCAGAGCACCCTGCACTGGCAACACTTTCGCAGTTATGGACTGCCATTGTTTCTGCAGAGGACTTCCACTGGCTTGTTGAGTCCATGCCACGTCGAGCTGCTGCACCACGTTGGGCAAAAGGACGTCCGACACGATATTAGGAGGTGGCCCATGACTTTTGTCACCTGTGTGTATAAAACAAGTCGTGATTGCGTCACTTTGGTTAATATTGCAAGACACTTTGTCAAATACAACTGTTTCTAGTTTGTCGACTCTTTGTGTCAGCATACGGCAGGAATTTGGTGTGGCACTGTAGAAAGGTCAGAGTGAGAAACAAGGCACTAACGGCAGAGTCCACCCACGATACGACGGCCCATGCACAGTGACTAGTTTTTATCTGAAGCGCTGGGAGAGTTCATTGGCTTGTTTGGAAGATGAGGCCAATATTATCTGCCAACATTCGGCTAGTCGGTGACTAGCTGAGATGACACAATAGAGGCGCACGTCCTGTAACCTTTCTCAACTGATTTTACAGAAACTATTTCTTAAAAAACTTATAACTTTGTATGTCAGCTTCATCATGACTTACTCGTCATTTCCTTAACGATCATAGTTATTGTGATATTTGCATTTACTTGAGAAACTGCGCAAAATTCGAAACGTATTTGCGATGAAAAATGGGAGTCGCTCATTCTACTTTTGGTGTATTTTACATAATATGGTGCTGCTTTCTCCCCCCATGAACCATGGACCTTGCCGTTGGTGGGGAGGCTTGCGTGCCTCAACGTACTGTAGGTGCAACCACAACGGAGGGGTATCTGTTGAGAGGCCAGACAAACGTGTGGTTCCTGAAGAGGGGCAGCAGCCTTTTCAGTAGTTGCAAGGGCAACAGTCTGGGCGATTGACTGATCTGGCCTTCTAACACTAACCAAAACGGCCTTGCTGTGCTGGTACTGCGAACGGCTGAAAGCAAGGGGAAACTACAGCCGTAATTTTTCCCGAGGGCATGCAGCTTTACTCTATGGTTAAGTGATGATAGCGTCCTCTTGGGTAAAATATTCCGGAGGTAAAATAGTCCCCCATTCGGATCTCCGGGCGGGGACTACTCAAGAGGACATCGTTATCAGGAGGAAGAAAACTGGCATTCTACGGATTGGAGCGTGGAATGTCAGATCCCTTAATTGGGCAGGTAGGTTAGAAAATTTAACAAGGGAAATGGATAGGTTAAAGTTAGATATAGTGGGACTTAGTGAAGTTCGGTGGCAGAAGGTACAAGACTTCTGGTCAGCTGAATACAGGGTTATAAATACAAAATCAAATAGGCGTAATGCAGGAGTAGGTTTAATAATGAATAAAGAAATAGTAGTGCATATAAGCTACTACAAACGGCATAGTGAACGTATTATAGTGGCCAAGATAGACACGAAGCCCATGCCTACTACAGTAGTACAAGTTTATATGCCAACTAGCTCTGCAGATGATGAAGAAATTGATGAAATGTATGATGAGATAAAAGAAATTATTCAGGTAGTGAAGGGAGACGAAAATTTTATAGTCATTGGTGACTGGAATTCGACAGTAGGAAAAGGGAGAGAAGGAAACATAGTAGGCGAATATGGATTGGGGCTATGAAATGAAAGAGGAAGCCGTCTGGTAGAATTTTGCACAAAGCAGAACTTAATCACAGCTAATAGGGGGAGACTTCAATCTACCAGGTATAGAATGGGATAGTCACACAATCAGAACTGGAGCCAGGGACAGAGACTCTTGTGACATTATCCTGACTGCCTTGTCCGAGAATTACTTCGAGCAGATAGTTAGAGAACCAACTCGTGAAGCTAACGTTTTAGACCTCATAGCAACAAATAGACCGGAACTTTTCGACTCCGTGAATGTAGAAGAGGGTATCAGTGATCATAAGTCAGTGGTTGCATCAATGACTACAAGTGTAATAAGAAATGCCAAGAAAGGAAGGAAAATATATTTGCTTAACAAGAGTGATAGGGCACAAATCGCAGAATATCTGAGTGACCACCATCAAACGTTCATTTCTGAGGAAGAGGATGTGGAACAAAAATGGAAAAAATTCAGAAACATCGTCCAGTACGCCTTAGATAAGTTCGTACCGACTAAGGTCCAAAGCGAGGGGAAAGATCCGCCGTGGTATAACAATCATGTACGAAAGGTACTACGGAAACAAAGAAAGCTTCATCATAGGTTTAAGAGTAGTCGAATCATAGCTGATAAGGAAAAGCTGAACGAAGCGAAAAAGAGCGTAAAGAGAGCAATGAGAGAAGCATTCAACGAATTCGAACATAAAACATTGGCAAACAATCTAAACAAGAACCCTAAAAAGTTTTGGTCATATGTAAAATCGGTAAGCGGTTCTAAATCCCCTATTCAGTCACTCGTTGACCACGATGGCACCGAAACAGAGGACGACCGAAGAAAGGCAGAAATACTGAATTCAGTGTTCCGAAACTGTTTCACTGCGGAAAATCGTAACACGGTCCCTGACTTCAGCCGTCGCACGGACGCCAAAATGGAAAATATTGAAATAAACGATATCGGAATTGAAAAACAACTGCTATCACTTAGTAGCGGAAAAGCATCCGGACCAGACGAGATACCCTTAAGATTCTACAGTGATTATGCTAAAGAACTTGCCCCCTTTCTATCAGCAATTTATCGTAGATCGCTGGAAGAACGTAAAGTACCTAGCGACTGGAAGAAAGCGCAGGTCGTTCCCATTTTCAAGAAGGGTCATAAATCAGATGCGAATAATTATAGGCCTATTTCACTTACGTCAATCTGTTGTAGAATAATGGAACATGTTTTGTGTTCTCGTATTATGACGTTCTTAGATAATACAAATCTCCTTCATCATAACCAACATGGATTCCGCAAACAGAGATCATGTGAAACTCAGCTCGCCCTATTTGTCCAAGAAATTCACAGTGCCGTAGACACTGGCGAGCAGATTGATGCCGTATTCCTGGACTTCAGGAAGGCATTTGATACGGTTCCGCACTTACGTTTAGTGAAAAAAATACGAGCTTACGGAATATCGGACCAGGTTTGTGATTGGATTCAGGATTTCCTAGAAGAAAGAACACAACATGTCATTCTTAACGGTTCAAAATCTGCAGATGTAGAGGTAATTTCGGGAGTACCGCAGGGAAGCGTGATAGGACCTTTATTGTTTACAATATACATAAATGACTTAGTTGACAACATCGGTAGCTCCGTGAGGCTATTTGCAGATGACACGGTTGTCTACAAGAAAGTAGCAACATCAGAAGACTCGTACGTACTCCAGGAGGACCTGCAGAGGATTAATGCATGGTGCGACAGCTGGCAGCTTTCCCTAAACGTCGATAAATGTAATATAATGCGCATACATAGGGGCAGAAATCCATTCCAGTACGATTATGCCATAGGTGGTAAATCATTGGAAGCGGTAACGACCGTAAAATACTTAGGAGTTACTATCAGGAGCGATCTGAAGTGGAATGATCACATAAAACAAATAGTGGGAAAAGCAGGCGCCAGGTTGAGATTCATAGGAAGAATTCTAAGAAAATGTGACTCATCGACGAAAGAAGTAGCTTACAAAACGCTTGTTCGTCCGATTCTTGAGTATTGCTCATCAGTATGGGACCCTTACCAGGTTGGATTAATAGAAGAGATAGACATGATCCAGCGAAAAGCAGCGCGATTCGTCATGGGGACATTTAGTCAGCGCGAGAGCGTTACGGAGATGCTGAACAAGCTCCAGTGGCGGACACTTCAAGAAAGGCGTTACGCAATACGGAGAGGTTTATTATCGAAATTACGAGAGAGCACATTCCGGGAAGAGATGGGCAACATATTACTACCGCCCACATATATCTCGCGTAATGATCACAACGAAAAGATCCGAGAAATTAGAGCAAATACGGAGACTTACAAGCAGTCGTTCTTTCCACGCACAATTCGTGAATGGAACAGGGAAGGGGGGATCAGATAGTGGTACAATAAGTACCCTCCGCCACACACCGTAAGGTGGCTCGCGGAGTATAGATGTAGATGTGTAGAACACTTGGTTCAAGAATCATAAAAGAAGGTTGTATACATGGAAGAATCCTGGAGATACTAAAAGGTATCAGATAGATTATATAATGGTAAGACAAAGATTTAGCGGGGACTACTCAAGAGGACATCGTTATCAGGAGGAAGAAAACTGGCATTCTACGGATTGGAGCGTGGAATGTCAGATCCCTTAATTGGGCAGGTAGGTTAGAAAATTTAACAAGGGAAATGGATAGGTTAAAGTTAGATATAGTGGGACTTAGTGAAGTTCGGTGGCAGAAGGTACAAGACTTCTGGTCAGCTGAATACAGGGTTATAAATACAAAATCAAATAGGCGTAATGCAGGAGTAGGTTTAATAATGAATAAAGAAATAGTAGTGCATATAAGCTACTACAAACGGCATAGTGAACGTATTATAGTGGCCAAGATAGACACGAAGCCCATGCCTACTACAGTAGTACAAGTTTATATGCCAACTAGCTCTGCAGATGATGAAGAAATTGATGAAATGTATGATGAGATAAAAGAAATTATTCAGGTAGTGAAGGGAGACGAAAATTTTATAGTCATTGGTGACTGGAATTCGACAGTAGGAAAAGGGAGAGAAGGAAACATAGTAGGCGAATATGGATTGGGGCTATGAAATGAAAGAGGAAGCCGTCTGGTAGAATTTTGCACAAAGCAGAACTTAATCACAGCTAACACTTGGTTCAAGAATCATAAAAGAAGGTTGTATACATGGAAGAATCCTGGAGATACTAAAAGGTATCAGATAGATTATATAATGGTAAGACAAAGATTTAGGAACCAGGTTTCAAATTGTAGGACATTTCCAGGGGCAGATGTGGACTCTGACCACAATCTATGGGTTATGAACTGTAGATTAAAACTGAAGAAATTGCAAAAAGGTGCTAATTTAAGGAGATGGGACCTGGATAAACTGACTAAACCAGAGGTTGTACAGAGTTTCAGGGAGAGTATAAGAGAACAATTGAAAGGAATGGGGGAAAGAAATACAGTAGAAGACGAATGGGAAGCTCTGAGGGATGAAGTAGTGAAGGCAGCAGAGGATCAAGTAGGTAAAAAGACAAGGGCTAGTAGAAATCCTTGGGTAACAAAAGAAATATTGAATTTAATTGATGAAAGGAGAAAATATAAAAATGCAGTAAATGAAGCAGGCAAAAAGGAATACAAACGTCTCAAAAATGAGATCGGCAGGAAGTGCAAAATGGCTAAGCAGGCATGGCTAGAGGACAAATGTATGGATGTAAAGGCTTATCTCACTAGGGGTAAGACAGATACTGCCTACAGGAAAATTATAGAGACCTTTGGAGAAAAGAGAACCACTTGTATGAATATCAAGAGCTCAGATGGAAACCCAGTTCTAAGCAAAGAGGGGAAAGCAGAAAGGTGGAAGGAGTATATAGAGGGTCTATACAAGGGCGATGTACTTGAGGACAATATCATGGAAATGGAAGAGGATGTAGATGAAGATGAAATGGGATATACGATACTGCGTGAAGAGTTTGACAGAGCACTGGAAGACCTGAGTCGAAATAAGGCCCCGGGAGTAGACAACATTCTATTAGAACTACTGACGGCCTTGGGAGAGCCAGTCCTGACAAAACTCTACCATCTGGTGAGCAAGATGTACGAGACAGGCGAAACACCCTCAGACTTCAAGAAGAATATAGTTATTCCAATCCCAAAGAAAGCAGGTGTTGACAGATGTGAAAATTACCGAACTATAAGTTTAATAAGCCACAGCTGCAAAATACTAACGCGAATTATTTACAGACGAATGGGAAAACTGGTAGAAGCCGCCCCCGGGAAGATCAGTTTGGATTCCGTAGAAATGTTGGAACACGTGAGGCAATACTGACATTACGACTTATCTTAGAAGAAAGATTAAGGAAAGGCAAACCTACGTTTGTAGCATATGTAGACTTAGAGAAAGCTTTTGACAATGTTGACTGGAATACTCTCTTTCAAATTCTAAAGGTGGCAGGGGTAAAATACAGGGAGCGAAAGGCTATTTACAATTTGTACGGAAACCAGATGGCAGTTATAAGAGTCGAGGGGCACGAAAGGGAAGCAGTGGTTGGGAAGGGAGTGAGACGGGGTTGTAGCCTCTCCCCGATGTTATTCAATCTGTATATTGAGCAAGCAGTAAAGGAACTTTGAGGTTCGCCGATGACATTGTAATTCTGTCAGAGACAGCAAAGGACTTGGAAGAGCAGTTGAACGGAATGGACAGGGTCTTGAAAGGAGGATATAACATGAACATCAACAAAAGCAAAACGAGGGTAATGGGATGTAGTCGAATTAAGTCGGGTGATGCTGAGGGAATTAGATTAGGAAATGAGACACTTAAAGTAGTAAAGGAGTTTTGCTATTTGGGGAGCAAAATAGCTGATGATGGTCGAAGTAGAGAGGATATAAAATGTAGACTGGCAATGGCAAGGAAAGCGTTTCTGATGAAGAGAAATTTGTTGACATCGAGTATAGATTTAAGTGTCAGGAAGTCGTTTCTGAAAGTATTTGTATGGAGCGTAGCCATGTATGGAAGTGAAACATGGACGATAAATAGTTTGGACAAGAAGAGAATAGAAGCTTGGAAATGTGATGCTACAGAAAAATGTTGAAGATTAGGTGGGTAGATCACGTAGCTAATGAGGAGGCATTGAATAGGATTGGGGAGAAGAGAAGTTTGTGGCACAACTTGACTAGAAGAAGGGATCGGTTGGTAGGACACGTCCTGAGGCATCAAGGGATCACAAATTTAGCATTGGAGGGCAGCGTGGAGGGTAAAAATCGTAGTGGGAGACCAAGAGATGAATACACTAAGCAGATTCAGAAGGATAGGTTGCAGAAGGTACTGGGAGATGAAGGAGCTCGCACAGCATAGAGTAGCATGGAGAGCTGCATCAAACCAGTCTCAGGACTGAAGACCACAACAACAACGGTGCTGCTTATGAACTTCAGCTAACGTACTGAATTTTTCTTTAGATATGGAGGTATCTGTGACCAATCTCAGAAAAACTGATCTCTTAGCACTCTCATTTGTGATTGCATCCACCAGCGAAAACGCCAGAATGAAATATCCGTAACATTCTTCACATCTCATCAACGATTTGAAATACACAAATCCGTTTTTGACGAATGCAAAGAGGAGAGTGTTTTGCCATATGGTTATTATGTGGAACTTCATTATCTGCTGTGTTATTACACTAACTACAGACTTCTTCGATGGAAGAATATAATTTTTAAGAGCCATCTATAGCTGCTGGAAAAGTGCTGAAGGCTTTGGTACAATATAAGGAAAAATATTACACATTTATTTTCGTAGCAAGGATGTGCTTTTTTATAAACTATTAACCGTCCTTGTCCTCAGTTCCTTACTTCATAAACTTAATGAACCACTGTTTCAGAATTATCTCACAACTGCGTTTGCCCAACATATTAGTAAGGTGAGGCAAAAGAAGCAAATTTTAACATTGGAAGAATAGAGATGTAGGTATTCTTCAAAATTCTCCACTCATGGCGTTTCTCTAAAAGCTACAAATGTTTAGTAATTCAGGCGAAAACAAATCGCTGCTTTTCTCCCTTTCTCAGTGGTATTCTTTTTACATACTAAGAAAAACAGAGGTAAAAGTAGATCTTTTTGGATGGAAACCATGCAAGTGTGGGCGTGGAGGGGATCCACTAAATATTTACAGAAGAAGCGAGTATAGGTTTTCGTGTAGAATGGCGGTGCCCCCCTCCCCAACGCTTGACATCTCCCCTACAGCGCCTGCCCGCAGCACCCACCACTACCACCATCCCCACACTTGCTGTACTTACTGCGCACAGTCTAGTGGATGAATTTTAGCATTAAGCCTGGGAAACAACTGGTGATGGCCAAAGTACAGATGATATAAAATGCACACTGGCTACACCAACAAAAGCAAGTCTGGATGAAACAAATTTGTTAATATCGAACGTAAATTTAAATGTTCAAAATTCTTTTCCGAAGGTATTTGTCTGGAATGTAGCCTCGTACCATAGTGAAAGGTGGACAATGAACATTTCAGACGAGAAGATTCCGAAACGTGGAGTTACATAAGAATGTTGAAGATTAAATGAATAGGTTGGATAACTAAAAAGGACATCGAAAATTTATGTCACAAACGTGACTAAGAGAAGTGATAGTTTCATATGACATCCTGAGGCATCAATGCTTGGTGAAAGAGGGATGTGTAGGGGGTGTAGACTGTGGAGGGAGACAAAGGGATGAATACAGCAAGCAGATTCAAAGGATGTAGATTGTAGTAGTTACGCAGAAATGAAGAGATTTGCACAGGGTTATCATTGTGAGCTCCATCAAATCAAACAGTGAAAGCCACAATAAAAAACAACAATAACAACAAATTCTGACTAGATTATATCAGTGAAAACTAAGGCGAGTTAACCAAAATACATGAAGAACGTGGTCCTGTTATCGTCACGTTAGAGTGGGCAACGTAGAAAATTTTCTGAAGCGGATAAGTTATTTTTTTGGTTTACAGCTGCCGAACTATGGAATCAATTTTTCTGGCATTCGAAAGAATTTTAGAAGAGGATTTCAGTGACATAGCTCGCTTCGAACTCCATCAGATAGTAACAAGCGCCGCAAATCAGTGCGCTGCCGCCAGGAGAAAAGGGGACGCACACGTGTACGACAACACAGGCTGACTACTTTCGCACAGTTAAAAGAGGAACATCACGCAAGTGTTCCATACCAGTGTTCGCCTTCATCTTCAACAAGGGGGACGCTCACGTGGAAGTCGTTACAGAGCAGCGTCACTATGACCCGGAGTAGGAAGTATTCAGAATACACATTTTCATTATGCAATTATGTAATACTGAAAGAGATGATTATACCTTTTTACAAATAAATGTGTTTGTTCCCAAAACCCGCCCAATAAGGAAACTGGAACATGGAAAGCATAGGACATGGACTTCCAGATGCGGTAGTGCCGTATGGCGATATTACGTCGACGCGACTCCTCCGCCGTTATTACTTCCTCTGCCATTTCTCTTCATGACCCCTTGGGGAACTGAGACGATCCGCGCGCTTCCAGTCGCAGGTACACTTTTGTCTCATCTTCCTGTTTCGTTTTTCTGCAAACAGTAATAGGTTCGAAGCACACAATGCTCCTGTAACGTTTAATATCAAACACAGCTCCGGCAAGGAAAATTTCAGTTGGAGGTGAATGGTTTCGTAAGCGTGTATACTAAAAAATTCTGAACTTGTTGTTGTTGTTGATGGTGAGGGGATGAAGTGATGCAGCTCTTCATGTAACTCTGCCCTTGTGCAAGATGCGTAACAACTGCAACCTACATCCCATTGGACCTTGTTTCTATAATCAAGCCTCGGTCTGCTAACAATTTTCAACCGCACACTTCTGTCCATTACCAAGCTGACGATTCTTCGATGCAATAGGATCAACATACCACTGCTTTTAGTCAAGTTGTGCCACAAAATTCTTTTCTCTTCCTTTCGACTTAGTACCTTTTATTTGTTATCCACTCAACTCATCTCATCCCCAGCGTTCTTCAGTAGCACGACATTTTGAAAGCTTCTGTTCTCTTCTTATCGGAACTGTTTCTTGCGCACGTTTCATTTCTGCACAAGGCTACACGCCATACGACTAACTTCAGAAAATTATTTCTAACATTTAAGTTTATACCGATGTTAACAAAATTAACTCTTTCAGAAATTCTTTACTTGTTGTTGCCAATCTCCGTTTTATATCTTCTCTGCTTCGGCCATTATCAGTCATTTTGCTGCCTGGGTAGCAAAACTCGTCGACTACATTCAGCGTCCCAATTCTTCATCTAGTTCATCCTTCAACCTCTTTCAAAGCCCCTGTCCATTTCATTCAACTGCTCTTTCTAGTCCTTTGCCGTCTCTGACAGAATCGCAATCCCGCTGCCAAACAGTAAAGTTTTCATTTCTTCTCCATTTAGAAAATTTTCCTTGGTTTCCATCACAGCTTGCTCAGTGTACGAAGTAAATAACAGCGGTTATAGGGTAGAACCCTGTCTGGCTCCTTTCTCAGCTAATGCGTCTCGTGCCCTTCTACTCCTTATGACTACAGAATGGTTTCTGTACAAGTTGAAGATAAATTTTCACTCCTTATTTATTGTTCGTGCTACCTTCGTAATTTCAAAGAGGTTATTCGAGTCAACACTGCACATATCTTTATCTTTCCAACTTAGGTAATTTGTAATTGTAGTCCCAAAGTATTTCGTTGAATTTACAGCCTTCATATTTGTGTGACTTATTGCGTAATCGAAATTTAGCGGACTTCTTTTAGTACTCACATGAATAACTTCACACTTTCCTTTATTCAAGGCCAATTTCCACTTTTCGCACCATACAGGTATCATATCTAACTCATTTTGCAATTCCTTTTGGCCATCTGATGACTTTACAAGATGGTAAATAACAGCATCATCTGCATACAATCTAAGACGGCTGCTCAGATGGTCTCCTATATCGTTAATATAGACCAGGAACAATAGAGGGCCTATAACACTTCCTTGAGGAACACCGGATATTACACCTGTTTTACTCGATGACTTTCCGTCTATTACTACGAACTGTGACCTTTCTGACAGGAAATCGCGAATCCAGTCGCACAACTGGGGCCATATTCCATGGGCACACAGTTTGGTTACAAGACGCTTGTGGGGAACTGTGTCGAAAGCCTTCTGGATATCTAAAATCGTTTTGTCGATAGCACCCATTACTTCATGAGTTGTGTTTCGCAAGAACAATATTTTCTGAATCCGTCCTGATTATGTATCAATAAATCGTTTTCTTCGAGGTACTTCATAATGTTCGAATTTATTATATGTTCTAAAACCATACTGCAGATCGACGTTAGTGATATGGGCCTGTAATTCAGCGGATTACTCCTGCTTCCCTTCTTGGATATTGGTGTGGCCGGCCACAGTGGCCGAGCGGTTCTAGGCGCTACAGTCCCGAAACGCGCGACTGCTGCGGTCGCAGGTTCAAATCCTGCCTCGGGCATGGATGTGTGTGATGTCTTTAGGTTAGTTAGGTTTAAGTAGTTCTAAGTTCTAGGGGACTGATGACCTCAGATGTTAAGTCCCATAGTGATCAGAGCCATTTGAACCATTTGATATTGGTGTGACTTCAGCAGTTTTCCAGTCTTTAGGTACAGATCTTTCTGTGAGCGAGCGGTAGTATATAATTACTAAATATGGAGGTGTTGTATCAGCATACTCTGAAAGGAACCTGACCGGTATATAAATTGGACCGGAGGCCTTGGTTTTATTAAGTGATTTAAGCTGCTTTGTTACACCAAGGATATCTACTTCTGTGTTTCTCATCTTGGGAGTTGTTCTTGATTGGAATTCGTCTTCTTTGGTGAAGGAGTTTCGGAAAACCGTGTTTAACATCTCTGCTTTAGTGGCACTGTCATCCGTGGCTTCACCGTTGTTATCGAGCAATGAAGTGTGGCGTTAGCTGTGTTATTCAGTGGTTTGGTATTTAACTAATTTGTAAATGGAAATGATAATCTTATTTAATTACATTGAGTAATTACTAAATAATTTTTCTCCCGGCTAAAGATTTAATCAAGTTGCTAAAGAACTCCAAGTTAACGTCGTGTTAAAGTGTTGTCTGTAAGTTGTGTAAGTGTCACTAAATCACAGTTCATACAACAGATTCTATACAACTATTGATTAAGAAGGAAGCAGTTATCTCCAGCAAAATGATCATTAAAACCACCGAGTATCAGCCGCGCACAACACTGACGTATGTTACCTGAAACAATATTCTTCGCAACTCGTGCGTAATTAATTTCGGCTCCATACATCAGCTAGGAAAGTTTGTTATAACGATCGTGCTATGAGCACTGTTTTTAAAGAACCAATCTGATTCGAATTATTTTCATTAAAATGAATTCGGGACCACCGGTGCACATTTATTTTTACACATTTTTATTACGTTCAGCATTTATGTCTGCAGAGTTGCGTAATTTGAATTTGCCGCTGAGACAATTGTTAAGATGGCGGCAGACAATTGATAGACTTTCTATTGTTAGACCAAATAAGTATTTTAACTGCTTATTAAACTTTACAGAAACTCTACTTTCGTATTGTGCACTATTTAGACTTCATCAAGCAAACATTTGATTTGTTTCTAAGTAAAATACAGACAAAACCGCGATACAAATCGCTATCATCAATGGCTGCGCTCCTTGCAGCGGAAAGAAATAATTAACACAGATAATGCTTACTGAGAGAGGAATTAAAGTTACAAATAATTATTCACTTATATTTATAATAATAATAGGCGGATGAGGAATTTTTAACTCCCAACGGCTGAGAGAGCGGAGGAACCAAAAATCTATAACTGCAAGCGTCTGTACCCAGATTGGGCGGCTTGTGGGCAGCGTCTGTTCCTCATGTTAGAGGCGGCTGTTTCAAGAAACCTTCTAACGCTAACAACGTTAGTCGTATTCCTGGTAGGTTACGCAAGTAATCTCCCCAACTTTGAAGAATTTCAACAGTTACAATCTTAACGCATGATGGAAATGTCTTTCAATAACGAAACTACCCCAGGTGGCCAATCCACCGTCGGCAACGACGCAAGCAGACCCAAGGATTCTGTGGAGTCTGCAACACCATGCAAATCCAACAAGATTAAACCCAGGAAAATCTTCAACATAGCTACTCTCAACATAAACTCCCTTCTCAAAGTGGGAAAACTTAAGCACCTTACAGACCAGTTACACACGGAAGACATACAAATTGTGGCGCTACAAGAAACTCGCTTCACTAATGAAAACAAATTTGAATCAAACAAATTCAGAATATTTAAAGGAAAACCTGGAAAAATTGTAATGAAGAAATGCCCTCAGCTTGTCACAGCTTTTGCTGTAAACACAAAAATTCTGAACTCTGTCGAACATTTTTGGTCAACATCATCGAGAACATCTTTCCTCACTTTTCGATTTGCAAATAAAAAATACACATTAATCAATGTTCACGCTCCCACAAATGACAAAAATAATGCTAAAAATAGGGAAGAAACAGATGAATTCTGGGAAACCTTAAGGATCATATATCAGAAATCCCAGAAAACAATGCAAAAATACTTTTAGGAGATTTTAACGCTCAGATTGGAAAAGAAAAGAAATTCCGCGATATTGTTGGCAACTTTCCCGCACACAAACGAACCAACAAAAATGGAGAAAGGTTAATTATGCTCTGTAAGCAGTTTAAGCTCAAGCTAATGTCAACACGTTTTAAACATCTTCCCAGAAAACAAAAAACCTGGGTATCTTCGATAAAGAGTATCGGAGAATTTCAAATAGATCACGTTGCCATCTCCTCCAAATGTGAAAAAGAAATATTGGACACACGTGTCCGAAAATCTCTAAACCTCGATTCCGATCACTATCTCACGAAAATAAAAACTAAACTGATCCCACAAAACAAACAGAAAAGCAGAAACGGTGAATATAAAAACAGAAATAAAATAAATTTTGATCTTACAACCCTGAGAAATTACAACCTTAAGTCCAACTTTAACCTCAAGGATTTGCAGAAAAAACTAAAGACATTCTCCCCTTCACAAAACCTCGAAGAATTTCAGAACAGCTTGATTGAGGCAACAGAAACAACCTTTCCAAAAAAAGAGCAAACCGAGACACCCGTGGTGGGACAGCAACTGTAATGAAGTTCTGCATGAAGGAGTTAAAGCCTGGAAAAAGTGGAACTCACATAAAACTGAAAACAACTTTGATGAATTTAAGCAAGCCAGAAAGAATGCCTCGAAAACTATTCGCAACACCAAGAGACAATATGAAAAACAACAACTGGACTCAATCGAAGAGAATTTCAAGAAATGCAACACGGCAGCTTGGTACAAAACATTCAACCAGAAACTCCGAGGATACCAGTCCCCTTGCCTAAACCTTATGAGAAATAATAAGACTCTCGCCACCAACAATACTGAAAACTGAAATCCTGGCTGAATATTTTGAGACACTCCTAAACTGCCAAACACCCATCCAGACTCTCAGTTTTACGCAACCAGAAACATTACCAACACATTCAACACCTCCGACACGAGAGGAAATCACAAACATAATCAAAAATCTCAAAAACAGGAAAGCATGTGGAGAAGACACAATTACAGCAGAAATGCTCAAGCTTGGGGGAGAAACATCAGTAGAAGCACTACACAAAGAACTTGAACAAGTATGGGAAACCAAGAAAATCCCAAGTCACTGGAAAACTGTCCTAATTCACCCTTTGTTTAAAAAAGGTGACAAAAGGGATGTTAACAACTATCGTGGAATATCGCTTCTCCCAGTCCCATACAAAATTCTATCAAAAGCCCTGCTCAATCGTGTATCACCAATTATAGAGGGAAAACTTGGAGAATATCAAGCTGGCTTCAGACCAGGAAGATCCTGCGCCGAACAAATTTTTAACCTCAAAACAACAATGAACTATTTATCTACAAGGAGCAAGAAATATTTCATAACATTCATTGATTTCAAAAAAGCTTATGACTCAATCGATAGGGACACACTCATCAAAACACTTCGAGAATATGAAATAGATGAAACAGCAATCACCATAATCAAAGAAACATTAACAAATACAACATCAAAAGTAAAATTCCAAGGAGAAATTTCACGGCATTTCGAGGTCAAAACCGGCGTCAGACAAGGAGATGCGCTGTCCCCGGTACTCTTCAACTGTGTTCTGGATAAAGTCATAGCAGAATGGAGAAAACTCACGCAAAAACATGGAGTTGAGAAAGTCCAAATTGGAGGGAAGTGCTACAAAGCCATTGAAACCAACTGTTTTGCCTTCGCTGACGATCTCGCCTGTTTAGCTTACACACAAAAAGACACAATAAAACAAATAGAATTACTTAAAGAAACTGCTGAAAAAGCAGGCTTGCAAATTTCATTTGAAAAGACAGAAATCATTACAAATATCAAAAATCCACCATAGAAAATAACTACGAAATACGGGAAATACAGGTATCTAAACATTTTAAATATCTTGGTGAACTAATTCAGCCTGTGGCAAAAGGTCATCCAGCCTGCAGGGCTAGAATACAAAAACTAGAGACAGCAACTCACTACTGTAGACAAATGTATTCAAAAAAATGTATATCCAAAAACATTAAACTCAGACACTACCAGACTGTCATTAGACCGCAGATACTATATGCATCAGAAACACTGGCAAATTTTACATACGCAGAACAGATAGAAAATCGTGAAAGAAGAATTGTGAGGACAATTCTTGGACACAGGAAAATAACAGATGATCAAGGCAAGCCTGTATACAGACTAAAAAGCAACACAGAAGTGTATACGAAGTGCAGCAAAATTACAGACGAAATTAGAAAAAGAAGATGCTCCTTTTATGCTCACATCATGAGGATGAACCCGAATAGGCTTACAAAACAAATATTTTCGTACATCGCAAATCTAAAAAAAAAAAAAAAAATTATGGTTTATCAACACAGAAAGAGATCTAAAAGAAATGGACATAGATCAGGAAACAATATTTAACAGAAACCTTTTTAGAAAAAAACTGAATTCATTCAGGGGTTTCGGTGTGAAAATTAAGAAGACTTGTGGAACTAAATGGTCCGAAGAGAGAAAAGCCGCCTTCAGCGCAAGAATGAAAGAAGTGTGGACTGAGAGAAAGAAGACTTCCCAGAAGCGCAAGAAATAACTGTTTTCACGGTCTTTAACGGCCAAATCTGTATAATAATAATAATAATAATGAACTCTATTTTCAAGTAATAATTAACAAATAATTACAATTTCTTAACAGACCTCAGTTTGATATGCGTCCGAAACCTACAAAAGCCAACCAACAAAAGGTAAAAACAAAGGAAGACAAACGCATATCATAAAGGAATTTACAATTGTCATTGTCTTTGTATAATACACATCGATAAGTCCAATTACTTCATAGAATATTATATAAATAATTAATATTTATAAGTTTTCACTGTTTTTTCATACGTCGAATAGATAATGTTTATAACTGTTGGAGGCATAGATTTCCTCTCGTCGCACTGTAGCCAAAAGTTTATCTCGTGGATGTTACAGAAGGTACTGATTGCGTCTTGCCACAGGTGTTCTTTGCGTATGACCAGAAACTCTTTGGGTTTCCTGCCAGATTTCGAGACAGAATTTCGTTGTGGAAATTATTAAAAACCTGTCGCATTGAAGTACGCATTACATTTCTAACTTCTGCAAAACTTTAACAGTCCTGGGGATTTTGCGTTCTTTTAAATTTAGCATGTTTTTTTTTCGTTCATTCTGCAACAGCCATATGACCCGTTTTGTGTACTATGGGGTATCAATAACATCACTTACTAATTTGTGTGGTATATATCTCTCAATTGTTGTATATACTATCTCTTTGAAATCATTCCACAACTTTTCTACGCTTACATGATCAGATCGGAAGGACAGAAGACTCTCTGTTAAAAAGGCGTTAAGAGCATTTTTATCAGGTTTTTTAAATAAATATACTTTGTGTTTCTTTTTGATGGTTATAGGTGTTACGGTATTCAGCCTAGCAGCAACTGCCTTGTGCTCGCTTATTCTTGTATTCGCCACAATACTCACTATTAGTCCAGGATTATTTGTTGTTAAGAAGTCAAGTATGCTTTCGCAAACATTTACGCTTCGAGTGAACTCATGAACAAATTGTTCAAAATAATTTTCTGAGAAAGCATTGAGTACAATTACGGATGACTAGTCTCTCGTTTCTACGCTAGTCGTCCCGCTGTAGCGCCGCCTAGGAAGTACCGTATGTGGCCTTTTGCAAGGTATGTGACATCAAATGTCCATTGTGGGCAGGTCCCTTCGTGATGTTCGTCTTGGGAAGTGTTTGATATGGATGTGGGTTCACTGAGAGTGGCACTTCCTGTCGGGTTTAAACCACCTGTCATTAGCAAGTCGTGCCAATAGACTCCGGTCACTGATGGTTACGATCTTTTCACGACCATCTTTCTTACACCTTCCCACATGATTGTGAGCCATACTCCATTCCTTTAGACACGTTGGTCAGTTGGCAGTGATACACCTACAATTCGGGCACATTCATTCACGGTGTGGTCATGTCCACGTACCAACACTACAGCCGTAACAGTCTGCCACAGCGCTTTGGCTCACCAGTCAGTGATATTTTCCGAGGCGTGGCTACAAAGTAACGAGACTGATGTTGTCACAGAGTAAGTGCGCATGCGCCAAAGATGAATGACCAACAGCTGTGAAGCGAGAATCCTTGTCAGTTGAATGCAGCGTCAGTATACAAATCATCGTGGATGTGGCCTTCGTCTGTGTAAGAAATGTACTTAGTTTTGCCAGAAAAATCATAAGCGTAATAATAGAGCAATGAACTGTCGTGACGTTTCACATGAAACTTGGAAAAGCTGGTACTGATACCTATATCTTTTATTAAAAGAAGTATATGGCGGAGACTATTAATCACGTACGTGAGGTTTTGAGTGGCTGAAGTGTCTCCAAGATGGCCGAGAAGCCATAGAAGATGATTCACGTCCGGGACGCCCTTCAACATCAAAAAACGACTGAAAATATCGAAAAAGTAAGTGATATAATTCGATCTGACCGCCTGTTGGGTTCTCAATCGATTGCTGGAACTGTAGAAATTAACAATGAATGCGTCAGGAAAATTTTACATATCCAGTTTAATGGGAAAAGCGTGTGCGAAACTGGTGCCGAAAATTCTCACACTTTGAACACCATTGAAACTGCTGTTATTTTCTTGGGAAGACTGATAAGATGTGACAAATCTTGGTTTATCACTTATGATCCTGAAATTATGCACCAATTTATGCATTGGAAGTGCCAAACTTCACCGACAGCGAAAAAAGTTCGAATGAGCAAAACAAGTTTCAAAGCAATGATGATTTTTTTAATGCATAGAATAGTGCATCTTCAATGGTTTCCTGAAAGTCAAACTATTAGTCAACATACTTCCTTGAGATTCCTGCACATTCTGTGAGAAAATAAAAAAAAGACCCGATGTGTGGAAAAAGAAGTCATGTGTTCTGCAACAATACTCACACCGTATTGTTTGTTAAGAGGTTTTTAGCGAAGTACAGAGCGCCAGTGTTACATTGCCCACCTTATTCGTTTGACTTACTACCGTGAGACTTATCTTCTCCCCAAGGTCAAAATCGAATTAAAAGGAACAAGATCCCAGTCCGATGTAGCAGTGAAACGAAAAGCGGCACAACTCATAAAGGAGCTCACGGAGGAACACTTCCATCCCTGTTTGCATCAGTGGAAAATTCGGGTGGAGAGTTGTAGGCATAGTGGAGGGGAGTATAATGAAGGTGACAATAACTAAGGTGTATGTTTGGAAAGACGTTTTACAGCAATAGTCCCGTTGTTTTATAGCTACATTTTATAAATACCTTTCGTTGAACTACGTTTGAAATTCAGCTGTAGTCGTAGGCGGTCATGGTACATACCTTCTTCATTATTCCTTGGGCTGGAATCCTGTGCCTTTTTTCTAAATCGTATTCTTACTGTCGTTCAATTATTGATTACTTATTAGAGATAAATAAATATAAAAATTTGATCCGTAATTTTTCAGTGTACATAATCTCAAGTATTTATGATCTGCCATAGTGAATAGTGCACTGAACGTAATTAAATGTTCACACGAAACAGTTACTTTTTTTATATATAGCTATTACAAAAACGATACTGTAAGTAATTAAAACCCAATAAAACAGTAAATCTAGTGCAGAGAAGTCGAATCTACACATGCTGAGCGTTTAAAATCGATCGATGACCTACAATTATATTTTGAAGACATGCGGACAACAGGTAACTGAAACCTGGTAGTAAAGGGAAGGCAGGATTCGGTTACGATTGCGGACAGGGCTGTAATCATTTACTGTTGGGAGCCTTTTACAGTTACACAAATTTATTTTAAACTAGTAATTCCAGACTCAGCAACAAATAAAAATGCCACACGTTATTAATGAAGGAATAAACAACTGTGTAAATAATAGTGCTTTCAGTGAGTTACAATTTAGAAAATCACCATTAGAGGCAGACAACACAGATAATTTTTTAAAAGCAAACCACTGTGGTCTGCGCAGAAAGCGTTACACGCCAGGAGTGGCAGTAAATTAAGAATTGTTTATCAGACTCCAGGAATGGCAGTAAATAATTAGCTTACTGCTAAAATACAAGTACCAAATTAGAATCTTAAGGCAAATGATCACAATCACAGCTGAAGGACTTACACGCCATTAACGGCAATAATATAAAAATTTAGAAACCTTCTCTAAATCAGCAAATAAACTAGTGAAGGTTGATTAAAAAACAAGCAACTGACCACCAAACGGGTGAAATAAGATGATGGTAAACGTTGTAACACAACACTCAACATCCACTGAACACTACATCTACATCTACACTCCGCAAACCAACTGACGGTGATGGCGGAGGGTACCTTGAGTACCTCTATCGGTTCTCCCTTTTGTTCCAGTCTCGTATTGTTCGTGAGCTCTAATCTCTCTGATATATCCTCATGGTCTCCTCGCGAGATATACGTAGGAGGGAGCAATATACTGCTTGACTCCTCGGTGAAGGTATGTTCTCGGAACTTCAACAAAAGCCCGTACAGAGCTACTGAGCGTCTCTCTTGCAAAGACTTCCACTGGAGTTTATCTGTCATCCCCATAACGCTTTCGCGATTATTAAATTATGCTGTAACGAAGGGCGCTGCTTTCCGTTGGATCTTCTCTATCTCTTCTATCAACCCTATCTGGTACGGATCCCACACTGCTGAGCAGTATTCAAGCAGTGGGCGAACAAGTGTACTGTAACCTACTTCCTTTGTTTCCGGACTGCATTTCCTTAGAATTCTCAGTCTGGCATCTTTTTTACCGACGATTAATTTTATGTGGTCATTCCATTTCAAATAACTCCTAATGCCTACTCCCAGATAATTTATAGAATTAACTGCTCCCAGTTGCTAGCCTGCTATTTTGTAGCTCAATGATAAGGGATCTTTCTTTCTATGTATTCGCAGCATATTACACTTGTCTACATTGAGATTCAATTGCCATTCCCTACACCATGCGTCAATTCGTTGCAGGTCCTCCTGTATTTCAGTACAATTTTCCATTGTTACAACCTCTCGATATACTACATCATCATCCGCAAAAAGCTTCAGTGAACTTCCGATGTTATCCACAAGGTCATTTATATATACTGTGAATAGCAATTGACTGCTATATTTATTCCAGAAGGCGACCAGAACTATTAACTAGACATATATAACCTTTAATGTAGGCATTACAGGGCATTGTAATAAATAATACAATAATAAAACACAAGGACCAGAACATAAGTTCCTTAAAGGATACTGAGGCAGATTATACTCGCAGAAGGTGTGGACTGAAGGATCGCTACACTGAACTACTGGTCATCAGATCTCCTTCAAGAACACACATGTCTTACAAAATCCAGGGACGTTGCTCCAGGAATGGACCTCTAAGAAGGTCTTGCAACAAGCAGTTTCGCGAGCGATGAGATAGGCAGCCAAAAGTTGCATTCACTTCACAAGATGGTAACTCAGACTAGTGGTTGTCTAACGAATGACTAACGATAATCTTGCTGAAGCTACCTGACGTCCGATAAACCAAATGCAACGATGGAACAATACGCCAAAGCTGGAACCGCAGTCTGCACTACGTCCCCAGAATACTGTGCTTAGAGTGCCTGGAACGAGAAAGGAATCACTACCACCACTGGTTGAACTTAACAAATTGTAACAAGTTGAACACACTAAATAGTAATAAGATGTCCAGAAAATTTATTCAGATTCGCCTTCCCCTGCTACTCCACTCGCAGCTCTTCGCCTCGGCGACACTACGAGCAGCAACACGAACCCAAGTAACTGGAGAATCGCGAGATGTGACAATGGTGGAAGTTTCTCTACTTGGATTGAAATGCACCGTCGTAGAGGTTTCTGGATCCGGTTTATGAAGATGCCGTGCCCCCTCGTGACCGCAGGCCTTCCACGCGGCAGTCCATGTGTGCCGCCAGCGGTACCGGCGTGTTCTGGCACTGCGCGGACCTGGCTCCTCCTGAGTCCCCAACCGAACTGCCCACTCAAACGACCCGGAAAAAACAACGACGTCGCCCCAAAGATAGGGCAACAGTTACTACATACCGATAATCGCCGCTGCTGCCACCGAGTGGCTTGCGAAGCCGAGTGGCGCCAGTCAACACGAGAAGGAAACACATGACTGCAACCATGCCAACCGAGCGATACCGTCTGGTCTCCAAGAGAGGGCGGAAACCTGCAAACAGCATCAACGCAAGTCGCAGCACGGCTCAGTAACATCTAACGAAATATACTCAATTCCGAAGATCCAAACAACGGCAGCAAAAAAGATGTCAATAGCTACTGATCCATGTAGGCCTGTCTTCTGCCAGGTGCTTATAGCATATTCTCAAAAATTTTGCTCGGCTGAGTGAACATCAGACACTGTTTAGCGTACATACCGATGTACGAAAGAATCGAAACATATTCAGTTTAAAATCCATAATTCATCACAGGTTACAACAAGAACAGAGTTATTACCTGTTGACATTGTTGACAGGGATGCTATAGATAAAATAACACGAGGAATTGAAACTAAATTAGCAAACCTAATACGTGAGTCTCTCACAGATACAACCTCGAAAATAAAATGTATGGGTGTAACAGAAAAATTAAGAACAAATACAGCAGTGAAACAAGTCGATTGTTTCCTTCCAACTCTTTTCAAATGTGTTGTGAAGAAAATCATAAGAAAGTGGAATGAAGAATTCCCTAAGCAAAAAATTTCGCCAATAACGTTGGAGGTAGAGAACATAGGCCCTCAACTGAATTGTCTGACATTAGATGATGATTTTGCTATACTTTCAGACAGTTTAACAAATGCTGTGATAAAAACGAATCTCTAGGAGGACATAGCCACCAAAAGAAACATAAGAATCGCTGAACAAAAAAAGTCACAAAAATAAAAAGTATTCCGAACTTTTTAATAACAGATATCTGTGAAACACGAGAAAGTCAAATATTTACGACAAATAATCCAAGGAAATGGTTAAGAAAAATTTGCTGCAGAGGTAAGGAGCCACAAGATGGCAGGAGCTTATCGTAACATGGATTACAATAAAAATTCTTATCTAAGAACCTTAAAAGGGAACACCACAGCACAGCGGCGAAAATTGAACCTCTAACATTAAACTGTAAGTTGGATGAAGTAGAAACACTGCAGAGCAGAATTACAAGGAAAAGATTTGGTCCACTAAAAGTCACCACCTGCTAGAAATTAAAAAGTCTTGTTAAAATATACAGAATAGAAAATATAAAGAGAACAGTAAAAAAGACATGACTGATTTCTTTGGTCATATGTACAAGATGGATAACAAAAGTTTAACTAAGGAGATCATCCAATACCTTTGGAAAAAAAATCATCATACAAAAGCTCAATAAACATTTTAAAATCAGAAAAGAAGAAAGATAGGTGGGGGGGGGGGGCGCTTTTAGAATAAAAGCGTTGCGGGTGGAAGTGTTCCAAGTCAGCAAAAACACACAAAATGGACTGAAGAGAGGAAAAACCACACAGCGGAACAATGAAGAAATATCGTAGGGAAAGGAAGAGAAATCAACATGGTGTGAAGAACTGTAATCGCACGTGGCTCTCTGAATGCCTAGACGAGAGCAAACAGAATAATACACGATTAGAACTGTGTGCCGGACCGAGACTCGAACTCGGGACCTTTGCCTTTCGCGGGAAAGTGCTCTACCAACTGAGCTACCCAAGCACGACTCACGCCCGGTACTCACAGCTTTACTTCTACCAGTACCTCGTCTCCTACCTTCCAAACTTTACAGTAGCTCTCCTGCGAACCTTGCAGAACTAGCACTCCTGAAAGAAAGGATATTGCGGAGACATGGCTTAGCCACAGCCTAGGCATGTTTCCAGAATGAGATTTTCACTCTGCAGCGGAGTGTGCGCTGATATGAAACTTTCTGGCAGATTAAAACTGTGTGCCCGACCGAGACTCGAACTCGGGACCTTTGCCTTTCGCGGGCAAGTGCTCTACCAACTGTGCTACCCAAGCACGACTCACGCCCGGTACTCAGCTTTACTTCTACCAGTACCTCGTCTCCTACCTTCCAAACTTTACAGAAGCTCTCCTGCGAACCTTGCAGAACTAGCACTCCTGAAAGAAAGGATATTGCGGAGACATGGCTTAGCCACAGCCTAGGGGATGTTTCCAGAATTAGATTTTCACTCTGCAGCGGAGTGTGCGCTGATATGAAACTTCCTGGAAGATTAAAACTGTGTATCAGCGCACACTCCGCTGCAGAGTGAAAATCTCATTCTAGAATAATACACATATTCCTCTACGTCTTTGTCTATTATTATACGTATACTTTTAGTTTATTGCACTTCTCTTGTATTGCCTTGGCATGCAGAATTCCAGCGTTTATTCATTGTCATGGGTACTAAAGAGATATTACGTATTTCCTAACAGCAATTCCAATACTTAGATCACTTTCGGTCATTTATCATTACGTTGTTAAATGTTAAGGTTTAGTTATGTATTTATGTTAGCATGTTTTTACCAACTGCGTTTAATTAATTACGTAACAACCGTTCAGTACTATTGAATTTTAAATTATTAATTATGCTGACTTCTCTGTACTATAATTATTATATCTGCAGATTTTGTTACCAGCAAAGAAATATTTCTTATTTATGTGTGTCTTTATTAATACATTTATTAGACTACATTTATTAGCACATAAAGTCTTTCTACTTTACTTAAATGACTGTAAGCATTCCGAAATGATAAATTTTTTCTTTTCCTTTATTGACATTGTCACTTTAATTGACCTGTTCCCTAGCGTGCCTCTAACATGTCGTATTAACCTGTTATCTACCTGTTTGCAAAGGCTGTCATGCTAGTATGTTGAGAAATTTAAGACCTTTTCTCAGCTTAATGTAATATTATCAATAACAAAAATGAAACAAATAAATCAGGAAGTAATGTGCAAAAATTAAATAATATAATGAAATAAATTCCATAGTGTATATTTGTATTCATTTTACTTTTTCTTCCTTACTATTGCCCGACGTTAACCTTTCATAACCCACATTTAAGTTGTAATAGGCCTACTCATGCTTATACAACATCAAACACCTGCAAATTTTGTAAGATATTGTAGTTTCTGTTTAGTAAAGTACTTGCATGCCCTTAGTTACTTCACTACTGATTCCAAAATATGCTGACTATCAGCGCCCTACTAGGCGCAAGGCACGGTGCATTTTGCACATTACAAAATTTTATTTTCATCTCCCTCTCCTCCACCCCACAAAATAAATTGTCAAAAGTTCACTTATTCTCTCCTGTAAGTTTGTTTCTAAATTATGAATTTTCTTTCTATCCGTCATATAAGTAAAGGAAGACTTTAAACTGTGCGTTGATTCTTTCTATGTACACGTAACATGGTTTATTTTATTCAGTTTTGCTGTCAATGCTTTTTAATGCACGAGATATGCAGTGAAGTCTCTCTTACCTGAGAACGTACGTAGATTCTACTTCCATGGTAGATTACCGTTGGTTGTGCAATCTCTGCGTTCATAAATTTGCTAACATGGTTTGGCGCCTTTCTTGATTTCCAGGAGATAAAAGTCCTGATATGAAAAATGAAACGTAAACGAAAACGCAAACTCGTATTTATTTTATATTTTAGGCCCATCCAAGTACATAGGGTATATTTCTATTAAAGGAAGACTATTGTATTTCTTTCTCTTTCCCTTAAAAGGAGTATGTGATACACCTTTTCCGTACGCAGAAGTATTTGTTGCCAAAAGTTTCCATGGCATTCCCAGTTCTCTTTTGCCATTCGGTCTAAATAATAAAACGTCTTTTTTAAAGCCATCTTTATTCATTTTGTTGATTTTATCTTCTACTTCATAAAAATCCATCGCACGTAATCATTTGTTAATTTATTTCATGCAGTGTTGCACGGTTCGCTTCTGGTAGCCGTATCTTACCAGAATGTTTAGCATTCATCACGTAAGTCTCCGAGACGGCCAACAATACTTTCGCAGCTATTACTTTGGAACATTTCAATTTCGTTCGATTTCTCGTTTTCCCAGATAATGTTCTTCGGGTCGTTTCACATGTAGTCTGCTATGTACTCAGCCGGCCGCGGTGGTCTCGCGGTTCAGGCGCTCAGTCCGGAACCGCGCGACTGCTACGGTCGCAGGTTCGAATCCTGCCTCGGGCATGGATGTGTGTGATGTCCTCAGGTTAGTTAGGTTTAAGTAGTTCTAAGTTCTAGGGGACTGATGACCACAGATGTTAAGTCCCATAGTGCTCAGAGCCATTTAAACCATTTGGTATGTACTCAGACGGGGGGTAATAGCAGTATCAGTGCAGAAAGTTACGTGACACGCAATGTATGGGAAAGGAAATACCTGCTCAGTGAATCTATTATCTAGGGTTACTTTTGCTCGGACTGACTATTTGCCTGTGAAAGTGTTCGTCGTTAATACAGAGACTTTCATGTTACATCTCGCGCAGATATGTTGAAGGTAAACCGCAGATCTCTGAAGGTCATAGTTGGTAGAATAATTTTGTAATTCATGACCTATATGTAAAATAACGATTAAAAATTCAATTCCTGTGAGAGACACGCTTACCTTTACACAAGGCGTGGCAATGATCAGAGAGCGGAAAAAAGGTAATGCATATTAATGTTGCGCTGTGTGACAAAGGGGATAACACAACTAACAGCATTAAAAGCCCTTTAAGTGAACATATTTTCTTGATTTTAAAATGTGTCTATTAATTTGAAATTCGTGTAGAGAGTATCGTAGTTTTCTTATAAAATATCGCCCACGTGCTCCATGCGCCTTACTGCCCTTTTTCTGTCACTTTTGTCGTCAGTGAATATGATTTAGGAATAGCAACTACCTTCTTGCAGCAGTGTACCGTAGATCTCTAGAAGAGCTTTGCGTTCCAAAGGATTGGAAAAGAGCACAGATCATCCCCGTTTTCAAGAAGGGACGCCGAACAGATGTGCAGAACTATAGACCTATACCTCTAACGTCGATCAGTTGTAGAATTTTGGAACACGTATTATGTTCGAGTATAATGACTTTTATGGAGACTAGAAATCTACTCTGTAGGAATCAGCATGGGTTTCGAAAAAGACGGTCGTGTGAAACCCAGCTCGTGCTATTCGTCCACGAGACACAGAGAGCCATAGACACGGGTTCCCAGGTAGATGCCGTGTTTCTTGACTTCCGCAAGGCGTTCGATACAGTTCCCCACAGTCGTTTAATGAACAAAGTAAGAGCATATGGACTACCAGACCAATTGTGTGATTGGATTGAAGAGTTCCTAGGTAACAGAACGCAGCATGTCATTCTCAATGGAGAGAAGTCCTCCGAAGTAAGAATGATTTCAGGTGTGCCGCAGGGGAGAGTCATAGGACCGTTGCTGTTCACAATATACATAAATGACCTTGTGGATGACATCGGAAGTTCACAGAGGCTTTTTGCAGATGATGCTGTGGTGTATCGAGAGGTTGTAATAATGGAAAATTGTACTGAAATGCAGGAGGATCTGCAGCGAATTGACGCATGGTGCAGGGAATGGCAATTGAATCTCAATGTAGACAAGTGTAATGTGCTGCGAATACATAGAAAGATATATCCATTATCATTTAGCTACAAAATTGCAGGCCAGCAACTGGAAGCAGTTAATTCCATAAATTATCTGGGAGTACGCATTAGGAGTGATTTAAAATGGAATGATCATATAAAGTTGATCGTTGGTAAAGCAGATGCCAGACTGAGATTCATTGGAAGAATCCTAAGGAAATGCAATCCGAAAACAAAGGAAGTAGGTTACAGTACGCTTGTTCACCCACTGCTTGAATACTGCTCAGCAGTGTGGGATCCGTACCAGATAGGATTGATAGAAGAGATATAGAAGATCCAACGGAGAGCAGCGCGCTTTGTTATAGGATCATTTAGTAATTGCGAAAGCGTTACGGAGATGATAGATAAACTCCAGTGGAAGACTCTGGAGGAGAGACGCTCAGCAGCTCGGTACGGACTTTTGTTATAGTTCCGAGAATATACCTTCACCGAGGAGTCAAGCAGTATATTGCTCCCTCCTACCTATATCTCTCGAAGAGACCATGAGGATAAAATCAGAGAGATTAGAGCCCACACAGAAGCATACCGACAATCCTTCTTTCCACGAACATTACGAGACTGGAATAGAAGGGAGAACCGATAGAGGTACTCAAGGTACCCTCCGCCACACACCGTCAGGTGAGTTGCGGAGTATGGATGTAGATGTAGATGTAGATAAATTATATTTGAGCAATTCGCTCGTTTTGATTAGTAGCGAAACAGTGAACTCGGCAAAGAAGTATTTCAAGAAAAGATCCATGTTGCTCTGGAATAGAATAGGCGTGTTAAGTTACAAGCGAAGGAGGGATATTAGGTTTAACGTCATATAGCCGTCTGTATTGTTGCAGTATCGTGTCGTGTTAGCGTGCTGTGTCTGCGATTTATGTCCACCTCGGGATGGTGGCACGTGTGTTAAGACATCAGGGAGTAATTTACACGGTACTGGAGAGAAGTAGAGCGTCAGAAAAGTAGCGGAAGACGGAGATTTCAATGCACCCAGCAAATAATTGAGGACGTTGAATGTAGATGCTGCTCTGAGGTGAAGAGGTTGGCGCAGCAGAAAAACTCTTGGCAGGCCACATCAAACTGTGTGATGATTCAGAAAGGGAAACATACAGCTTAGACAAATGTTACCGTCAGAGCGGCAACCGCTTGAATGCAATTCGTTCTAGAGGCACTAGCTGCGCTAAAATTGAAAACACCTGAGAAGGCCCGGAAGTAACTGGAATTCTTATAACAGTTTTTCTAGGCTGGGGTTCAAAGTCTTACAAAACATAAACCACGTGTAGGTGTCGTCATCACACGGTACATCCGATGCGTCGCGACGTTACGCCTTCAAGGTCGGCCGCACATCGTACGTCCCAAAGTGGGGGTTGCCCGATATCTGAGAATGTGAAGTGTTTGACGTGCACCTACTGGACACGTCCCCTGTTTGGTACAGCTAAAGTTGTTGACGAGAGGAACACACTCGGAAAGCGGTCTTTGTTGCTTAGGCAACACCTTTATTTGCTATCGAACAGTGAACGCGTCCAGCAGGCTGACGTTACTCACACAAAAGCTGCCATAAACTTAACATACTCATCCAACGAACGTGGATCATGTGATGACGGCACGTATACAAGTCTCATATTTTCAAATTTTGACGTGTAGTAAAGCACGAAATTTTCATTATTCCAGTTGCAAAGGATTGAAGGCCAAAATTGAATAGTGAATTTTATAAACAAATAATTTCATCTATCGAAGACGGCAATTCTGTCTTTTATGAAGTCTTTTAAAAGTCATTGCCGTTGCTGTCTTGGAGCGGTGGGTCGTTAGTTATGCCTCCTTCTGTTAGATGGCTCTTGAACGCATGACTGAGTCAGTTCAGCAACAGTTATACGTGCCGAATCATCAGTTAGTTTTCGTAAAGCTTCGCTTGTTGTATGGTTTCTGTTTCGTCTCTTTTTATCGTCCTAAAACGCATCCCTATTAGTCTCCATTAATTCTAAGCAAAACGAAATACAGAGTTAGGGAGCTAGAAACGGTGAACTGGCTGTGTCAGCCCTCTACCACACAGTACCTCCCACAAATCGGAATCGTGCCTTCACCTCGAAGTCTGCCAGATCACTTGTTGCAGAATCCCGTAAATCTTCAAGACAAATCGATTCGGAACAAAAACAATAACTATAGGACGCCCCAGCGGCAATAGCTGTCTTCACGACTCTTCTTACCATTTATTACTGTCCTACACAATTTGGTAATACTCTAAAATACCTCGGACTAACCCTCAAATGAAAACTAACAGTGTAAGCCTAGATACCAAACATCCAATAGAAATCGCAAAATACTAACCTTCCAAACAAAGGAGTAGCCTCAATATTATTGGAGTTCACTATCAAAGTTGGATTTCAAAAAAGCCTATTGGTCTCATTATAGTTGTTGTCGTTGTGGTGAAGGCATCCCACCTTTGGAAGCGGAGCATCACATTCTAGGGAGAAGTCGAAAAAGAGCTTTCTTCGTAATGTTGAAGCCATTACATCGTCACCTTCTGCTCCACGGATAGAACTGTGGCGAGACAAAGCGACTGGAAGTAATAACTAAATTTAAAAGAAGAGCCTTCGCTGGTTTCGAACTACCCTATCAGATGAGAACCTGGGCCCAGAACATGTTCCAGCCATCAAGACTGCCGAACTTTGAGCTTCAAGATCAGTTTGGTATGCACGAAGTCTTACTTAAATACTGTAGATATATTTTGCAATTGTAAGTAAGTGTAATGTACTATCCAACATACGATAATAATAATAATCATAATAATGTAGCAGACTTCCGGCGTTCTTCAGACCTACAAATCCTTGATCCGTCGCATCCTCTGGTATGACAATCTAGCCTGGACATCCGTTTCGCTACTTTCTCCAAATCCGTGAAAAACACGCACTCCATTTGCGCAATTCTACACGAATAATTTCCCAGCTCATTACTTTCTGCCCTCATAAACTCGACTCCATCTAGCCAACTTTTTCGAATAGTAGAATGATACTGGAATTGTACCACCATAGCCCACTAATCAAACACGTTCACACTTTCCACATCCTCTCTCTATCCAATCACACTCTTATTCCCAGACAATGGACTCACCCAACATGCATCCCTTGTAGGAGATCTGATTCGCTCACTGTCCTCCCACACATCCCCACCCAACCCTCTACTGCTCTTCGCTCTTCATGTCCATGGCCTGATCTTCATCCTCGTTACAACCATCCTGAAACTTACGTCTCATTATCACCCACTGTCCCACATTACGCAGATTCCCAATTACTGACCCACCTGCTCGTCACACCATCAGAGTCACTCGACGTCTGGCAAATTATATCCTCCCACGTTAGGGCCTTCACCTTTTAGTATTACTGCTGCAGTAGTTTTTCAGTATTTCTTCTAAAACTCCATCAAAACGAGTTCGTAATTTCAATAATTCTAAAACTTATGGATAGTTCTCCTTTTTAAGGCGATTTGTATCGGTTTAGGTGCTCGATCTTGAAGGGTACCCTTCTGTACTGTTGGCAGCCCAACCTCGCTAGCGACGGCGAGGAAATAAAAAAAAAAAGACAACGGCTGGTTCTTGAAGCAAAACTGCCGAAACTTCCTATGACGCTACATAATGCAATCAGGAGAGCTGTCGTGGTGGCACAGACGGTCTACTGATAGACGTAACAGGCAGTGTACAGCTTATACTCCACCCTTCGAAAAAAACAACATGCTGCGACCCTCATACCACCACGTTTCATCGTCTACAATGATTTAGACGCAAACGGGTGTTTCATTGGTCTGTGATGTTCGAAACCCTAAAATCGCCGTACAAGCAGGTTCGTTGGTTGGTTTAAGAGAGTGGGGGGGAAGGACCAAACTGCATGGTCATCGGTCCCTTGTTCCTATATCACAAGGGGTAGAATAAAACAAGCACACATACCGAAAGAAATGAAAAACCAAAAAGAACGAAGAAAAGAAAAAAAACACGAAAAGGAACAAAAGAGGACAGGGAAACAACAGAGAGACCCAAGAAACAGAAAAGAGTAAAACAAGAAAGCAGATTACAGTGGCTGGCCGACCACGAGAATAAAAAGGAGGAGCCAGCCACATTAAAACCTCCACCCAAAAAGCACTAGGGTGGAGGATACACAGGGACAAAGGACATGCGCTAAAACCTACATAGTAGTATAAAACCCACTCTCACGTATAAAACGTAAAACTAAAGCTGCCGCTGATGCATCGTCACCCAACAACGAAGGTAGGATGCTGGGGAAGCTAAAAATCCTCCGAAGAGTGGCTAAAAGAGGACAGTCCAGCAAGAGGTGGACGACTGTCATTTGGGAGCCACAGCGACACAGAGGCGGGTCCTCGCGACGGAGCAGGTAACCATGCGTTAGCCACGTATGGCCAACGCGAGCCGGCAGAGGACAACTGATTCCCTGCGAGAGGACCGCGTGGAAGACTTCCACACATTCCTAGTCTCCTTAATGACAAGCAGTTTGTTGTGTGTACTGTTATGCTATTCCGTCTCCCAAATCCGTAAAACGCTGCGGCATTAAGTCAGAACGCAGGTCAGCTTCGGAGGTGCCACACTTCAGAAGCGGTTCCCACGTCACCTGTCGGCAAGTTCGTTGCCTGGGATTCCAACGTGTCCTATGGTCCACAGAAACACCACTCCACGACGGGACCGTTCCAGGGCATAGATGGACTCCTGGATGGACACTACCAGAGGATGGCGAGTGTAGCACTGGTCGATAGCTTGTAGGCTGCTCAATGAGCGAGTACACAAGGGAAATATTTCGCCAGGGCATGAGCGGATGTGCTCAAGAACACGAGATATGGCCGCCAGCCCTGCAGCGAAAACACTGCAGCCATCTGGCAAGGGGTGCTGTTCCATATATCCTCCATGTGTGTGTGTGATGTCCTTAGTGTAAGTTAGTTCAAATTAGATTAAGTAGTGTGTAAGCCGAGGGACCGATGACCTCTGCAGTTTGGTTCCGTAGAAACTTTCCACAAATTTCCAAATTTACATACGCAAAGCCCACGTCACCATCAGCCATCGAGCCGTCGGTGTAAATCACATTAGAGCCCCAGAACACGTCAAGAATCGAGAGGAAGTGACAGCGGAGAGTGGCGCGGTTGACGGAGTCCTTAGGGCCATGCAAAAGGCCCAGACGAAGCTGCGGCCGAGGCGTACATCATGGAGGCATACGTGAACGGACCACAAGTAGAGGTGGTAAAGGGAAGGACTCCAGTTCAGAGAGAAGGGACCATATGCTAACCGCAATCGTTACCCACGACGTGGACCGCTGATGGAGGAGATGGACTGCAGCGGGCGGGAAAAGGAGACGGTAATTCGGATGCTGAGGAGAACTACGAATGTGTGAAGCATAATTGGTGAGCAGTTGTGCACGTCTGATCTGTAGTGGAGGAACACCAGCCTCCACCAGTACACTGGTGACTGGACTCGTCCTAAAAGCTCCAGTCGCTAGCCGAACCCACAGTCGAGTAACGCTGCCGAACCATAAACCACACTCCCATAGTCAATTCGGGATTGGACAAGCGCTCTGTAGAGCTGCAGCAGCGTAGAGCGATCTGCACCCCAATTGGTGTTGCTCAGGCAATGGAGGGCATTGAGGTGCTGCCAGAACTTCAGCTTAAGCTGACGAAGATGAGGAAGCCAAGTCAATCGAGCGTCGAAAACCAGTCCTAGGAATCGATACGTCTCCACTACAGTGAGTGGATCGTCATGAAGATAAAGTTCTGGATCCGGATGAACGGTATGACGCCGACAGAAGTGCATGACACAAGATTTTACGGCGGAAAACTGGAAGCCGTGGGATAGAGCCCATGACTGCACCTTGTAGATGGCTCCCTGTAGGCGCCGCTCAGCATCACCAGTACTGGAGCAGCAGTACGAAATGCAGAAACCCTACAGCCGGTGCTAGACCGTTAATAGCCACTAAAAATATCTCTCACTCATTACAGAGCCCTGCGGGACTCCATTCTCCTTGATATGGTGGGAACTATGGGAGGCACCAACTTGAACATGGAAAGTACTAAGCGGCAGGAAATTTTGGATAAAAAGCGAGAGCAGGCCCCAGAAACTTATACAATGTGGCAAGGATATGATGTCGATAGGTCGTGTCGTATGCTTTACGTAAGTCAAAAAGGGCAGCAACCAGGTGTTGGCGTCTGGAAAATGTTCGGATGGCAGACTCCAGGGCTACCAGATTGTCAGTGGTAAAGCGATCCTGGCGGAAGCCGCCCTGACATGGGGCCAGGAGGCTACGTGACTCCAGACCCAACTCAACCGCCGACACACCAAACGTTTCGGCAGCTTACAAAGAACGTTGGTGAGGCTAATGGGCTGACAGCTATCCACGTCAAGCGGTTTCTTGCCGGATTTGAGCACCGGAATGACGGTGCTCTCATGCCATTGCGATGGAAAGACGCCATCGCACCAAATCCGGTTGAAGATGACGAGGAGATTCCGCTTGTAGTCAGGTGAGAGATGTTTAATCATCTGACTGTGGATCCGATCCGGCCCAGGAGCTGTGTCGGGACAACATGCAAGGGCGCAAAGGAACTGTAAATGGGGCCTTATAGGGTTCACTGTGGCGTGTAGTGAACGAGAGAACCCTCCGTTCCATTCACCGTTTGAGGATGCAAAAGGCTGGGGAATAATTCTCTGACGCAGAGGCGCGAGTATAGTGCTCAGAAAAGCGTTCGTCAATTGGGTTTCCGTCGGTAGACAACAAGCCATTGATGTAAACATTAGGGACACCCAATGGGGTCTGCTACCCGAAAAGACATCTTGGTCCAGACTTGAATGTGACGTATGGCACCCAATGGTCGAGACATACCTATCGCAACAGTCCTGTTTCCGTCGTTTTATAAGCTGACGAACGTGGGGACAGAGCCGTTTAAAGGCTGTGAGGTGCTCTAGGGAAGTGAGCCGCTTATGTCGCTGTAGAGCTCGCCGACGGTCTTTATTGGCCTCAGCGACTTCCGGCGACCACCAGGGAACCGTCTTTCTCTGGGGGCACTCTAGAGAACGAGGAATCGCTTTCTGCGGCAGAAACGACCGTTGTGGCCACCTGGTCAACCACAACATCGATGGCACCATGTGGGGAAGATTCAACGGTGACAGCAGAGGTGAAGGCTTCCCACTTCCCAGTCTGCCTTGTCTAAAGCCCTCCCAGAAGGAGTAAAGGTTTTGGGACGTTCAGGGGTACCACACCATCTGGAGGAAGATACAAGTTAGCTATTTCCTGCGTAGTCCTTATCCTGACAGCCGCAGCTTCAAGAGGAGTTTGAAGGGGTACAGGTTCACTGTACACCAAGTTCAGGACATAGACGCAAACGCCATCTGACACTATTATATTCGATACGGTTCCTCTAATATCCCCTATAGCGGCAGAGGACAGGAGTTCGCATTGCTGGGAACAAGGTTTCATGTAGGGCAATGCAGAAAGCAGGTGTAAAGCTTAACAATTGCCATAGCTCAGCCAGGTGGTGGAAAAAACCGCCGCAATTCCACTGGAGGATGACGTCATTGTTATACTGGGAAGGCATGAAGCGCTCAAGGAGCCAGATTACGCCTGAGGGTCACCTGCTGCCACCGACTGAGCACCTGTGCGATCGTCATCCATTGTATCTGAGGGTCTGGCGAGATCTAGGTCCTTAGCGGACGCCAGAATCTCCAACAAATTCTCAGACACAGAGCTTGTGGGAAGCAGTGGCACGGGTGTCACCCCAAGGTCTGGATTCTTGGGTGCCTTGTTCTTTTTTGGTTTCTCTCCCTGTTCCTTCGGTGTTTCTGGCTGGGAGGAGGGGGAGGGGCCTTCACTGGGGCAGCCACAGACACTGAGGAGGACCGGGAAGCCGTACAATCAGCCACCTGTGATTGCTTCAGCCACTGGCGGGTGTCCGCTTTTCCACTGATCGGAGCCTGGGAAGGGAGTGACCCAAGGGACCCCTTCCTGGCGAGAGAAGCTGAAGAAGACATACGCTTCTCCGGCATAGAAGTGGGGTGCTGCTCCCAAAGTAGGTGGTGCAGCAGCAACTGGGAGGGAAGTGCCACCCACGCGGCGAAACGGGAAAAGGTAGAACCATTGTCATAGCGGCTGCAGAGGTTGATGTCATATGCACAGGATGGAGCCTCTCATATTTTCGCTTAGCCTCAGTGTAGATCAGGCGGTCCAGGGTCTTATATTCCATATTCTGTAGAATCCTACATTCCGGCGAGCAAAGGGAATGGTGCTCTCTGCAGTTGACACAGATTAGAGGCGGGGCACAATCTCGACAGGAGGCGCTGGAAGTACAGCGGGAAGACATATGTCCGAATTTCCAGCACTTAAAGCACCGCATCGGGGGAGGGATGTATGGCTTGACATCACAGTGGTAGACCATCACCTTGGCCTTCTTGGGTAATGTGTCACACTCGAAGGCCAAGATGAAGGCACCGCAGCAAACTATCCCTCGGACTCCGATGGACAGGTAGGACGAAATGAACACCTCGCCGCTCAAACTGGCGTGCAACGCGTCATCAGACTGTAAAAGAAGGTCCCTATGGAATAACCTGGACCATATTTAAGCTCTTATGGGACACGATGGAAACAGAAACATCCCCCAGCTTCTCACAGGCGAGTAATGCTCGTGACTGGGCAGAGGATGCTGTTTTTATTAAGACTAACCCAGAGTGCATTTTGACCTGCCCAAACTTGTCCTCTAAATGCTCCACAAAAAACTGAGGCTTCGTTGACATGAGGTCATACTTCTGCGCATTCAAGTGAGCCCTGTGACTCTTAGAGACTGCTGGTGGGTTGCCACCAGAAAGAGATGACGTACCAAGCTTCATTGCGTGTCATCCGCCCCGATGCCACCCACTCCAACGAAGCGCCCTCCCCAAGGCCAACACCCAGCCTCAGTAAAGGCCACCTGGCGGGATGGCCATTGCTGGGAGTCCTGATGCCCCAGGGAGACGGGCATCTACTCCTTGTATACGTGGTGAGTTAATGGCGCAGGCATCAGCAGAGCGATCCCTGTGTTGTCAGGGGGCTACAACCAACGGGGTACATGGCGGCCCCACCACAACGGATTGGCTACCGTGCTGGATATCAGAGGCAAAGAAGTCCATGGTCATCGTCGGCGCAGAACGCGGCACAGCATAGTACATGGTGGAAAACGCACCCAGGAAAGTGTCCTCGCCCAAAAGACGGAGAATGAGAGGGACTGCAATGCAACGACGAGAAAATGGGCTAAAGACCTCAATGCATAGCGGACACGATGCACCGTGTAAGGTGCCCTTCCCCAATTGGCTCACTCTTCGGAAAATTTTTGAAGAATGGGGGTCAAACCCTATAGAGGACCAACACATAAAAGCCAAAACGTGTGAGACTCCTTTTAGTCGCCTCTTACGACAATCTGGAATACCTCGGGCCTATTCTTACCCCCCACCCTCAGACCCGCAGGGGGGGGGGGGGGGGTTATACAAGTAAAGCTCGTCTGACTTAACGGTTCCTTCTGCATGGGTAGCAGTTCGTTAAATGATTAGAGATCATTTGCCCCAACCAAATAATGTCATCATGTGCTAGGTAAAAGGTCGCTGCGTATTTCTGGAAGTGAAACAGCAGACGACTTCACCAAAGCAATCCTTTGTGTTGAAAACAAGAAACATACTTGGGTACCAGCTGAAGATGTTTTCAAACTAGTGATCAGAGAGAGGTAGAAGGCGTAGCGGCAGGAGTCATCAAAATACGCTATATTAAAAATATACAGAAAGCTATTAGTAGACATTGATGTGGCGTGTGTCCACCTCATGCCTGACATGACAAAAGTCGTGGGATAATTCCTAATATCGTGTCGGACCTCCTTTTGCTGGGCGTAATACAGCGACTCGACGTGGCATGGACTCAACAAGTCTCTGGAAGTCACCTGCAGGAACACTGAGTGATGCTGTCTATATAGCTATCTGTCCTTGACTGCAGAAGTGTTGCCGGCGTAGGATTTTGTGTGCGAGCTAACCTGTTGATTATGTTCCGTAAATGTTCGGTGGGATTCATGGCGGACGATCTGCGTGGCCAAATTACTCGCTCGAATTGACCAGGCCAATCGAGAAAATAACCAATTGCCAACAATAGTGGGCCGATGACATGGTGCATTGTCATTCATGAAAAATCCAATGTTTGCTAACATGAAGTCCCTGAACGGCTGCTAATGGTCACCAAGTAGGTTCAACTGGACCAGAGGAGCCAGGCCACTCCATGTAAACATAGCCCACACCATTATAGAGACACCATCAGCACGCACAGCACCTTGTGGACAGTTTGTGTCCACGGCTTCATGTTATCTGTGCCACACTAGAATGCTATCATCAGCTCTTCTTCTTACCCTCTACAGCTTCTTCTAGTACCATGGAGGTTATTCCGTGATGTCTTAACAGATGTCCTACTATCTTGTCGCTTCTTCCTGCCAGTATTTTCCGTATATTCCTTTCCACGTCGATACTGCGGAGAACCTCCTCGTTCCTTATCAGTCTGCATAATTTTCAACATTCTTCTGTAACACCACATCTCAAATCCTTCGATTCTCTTCTGTTCCGGTTTCTCAACAGTCCATGTTTCTCTGCCACACAATTACGTGCTGCGAACGTACATTCTCAGAATCTTTTTTCTAAAATTAAGGCCTACGTTTGATACTAGTGGACTTCTCTCGGCCAGGAATGCCCTTTTAGCCAGTGGTAGTCTGCTTTTTGTCTTGTTCTTACTCTGTGCGTCATGCGTTATTTTGCTGCCCAGGCAGCAGAATTCCTTAACGTCATATGCTTCTTGATCACGAATTATGATATTAAGTTTGTTCCTGTTTTCATTTATGCTACTTCTCATCACCTTCGTCTTTCTTCTGTTTATTCTATCCTGCAAATCTTCATCACTTTAACTGATGATACCAATGCCATCAGCGAATCTTATCATTAATGCCCATTCTCCCGGAATTTTAATTCCATTCTTGAATCTTTCATTTGTTTCCGCCATTGCTTGTTCGATTTATAGACTGAACAGTAGGGGCGATAGACTACTTCGCTGTCTTACACCCTTTTTAATCCTTGCACTTCTTTCTTGGTCTTCCACTCTTATTGTTCCCTTGTCGTAGTTCTTACACTTATTGTATATTACCCTTCTTTTCCTGTAGCTTACCCTATATTTCTCAGAATTTCGAACACCTAGCACCATTTGACATTGCCGAACGCTTTTTCCAGGTCGACAAATTCCATGAACATGTCTCGATTTTTCTTTAGTCTTGCTTCATTATCAGCCGCAATGTGAGAACTGTCTCTCTTATGTCTATTTTTTCTAAAGCCAACACACGATCAACTTTTTCCCCATTCTTCTGTATATTGTTCTTGTCAGCAACTTGGATGCATTCCGTGAAATTGTATCGATGATGTTGTACCGAAAGTCAAATGGTATGTCGCCAGACTCGTACATTCTACACACCAACGTGACTAGTCGTTCTGTTGCCACCTCCCGAAGGAGTTTAGAAATTCTGAAGGAGGGCTGTCTGTCCCCCATCTTAAGTCCCCCAAAGCTCTTTTAAATTCTAATACTCGATACCCTATCTTTTCAGTTTCGTCTCCTCTTTCCACCTTTCCGTTCTCTCCTCTGCATTTAACAGTGGAATTCCCATTGCAATCTTAATGTTACCACACTTGCTTTTAATTTCACCGAAAGTTGCTTTCTCTTTCCTGTATGGTGAGTCAGTCCTTACGACAATCATTTCTTTTTCGATTTCTTCATATTTTTTGTGGTGTCACCGCCAGACACCACACTTGCTAGGTGGTAGCTTAAATCGGCCGCGGTCCATTTAGTACATGTCGGACCCGCGTGTCGCCACTGTGTGATCGCAGACCGAGCGCCACCACAAGGCAGGTCTCGAGATACGGACTAGCACTCGACCCCAGTTGTACGACGACTTTGCTAGCGACTATACGGACGAAGTCTTTCTCTCATTTGCCGAGAGACAGTTAGAATAGCCTTCAGCTAAGTCCATGGCTACGACCTAGCAAGGCGCCATTAGCCTTACATAGTTTGATAGTTATCGTATGAAACGTCTCATCAAGAACGTTGCAAATCAACAAAGAATTAAAGTTAAGTATTCGAGGAGCTGCATACTTTTCCTATTAGAATCAATACTTATCTTGTTCCAGAATTCACGCCAGTCGGCGTGTGTGTACGCGTGCCTTTCTTTCGGCTACCCGTCACTGTGCACTGGCTGCCTTAGCAGTCCACATCATTTTTCGTGCAGGTATTTCGCCCTAGCTTCCCTGCACTTCGTATTTATTTCATTACTAAGTTACTTGTACCTGTGTATTCCTGAATTTCCCTGAACAGTTTTGCACTTGCTTCTTTCATCGATCACTTGAAGTATTTCTTCTGTTAACCCTGTCTTTTTTGCCGTTACCTTCTTCGTATCTATGTTTTTCCTCCTAGTGCCTGTGAGTGTCCTTTTCGGAGATGTCCGCCACTCTCTGACTATTGAGCTATTCCTTATTGCAGTATCTACAGCCTTAGAGAACTTCATTCCTTAGTACCCATTTCTTTCGACGCTGATTCCTCCTGACGACACTCTTGAATTACATCACTACTAAATTGTTATCTGAGTCTATATCTGCTCCTTGATACGCCATACAATCCAGTATTTGTGTTAGGGATCTCTGACTGACCATGAAGTAACCTAACTCAATTCTTCCCGTATGTCCCGGCCTCTTCCAAGTATACCTCCCCCTCTTGTGATTCTAGAGCAGTGTATTCGTTATTAGTAGCTGAAATATATTACAGAATTCCATTAGTCTTTCTCCTTCTTCATGTCTACTACAAAGCCCATATTCTTCCGTAGCCCTTTCGTCTACTCCCTCTCCCACAACCGTATTGCAGTACCCCATAACTTTTAGATTTTCATCTCCCTTTACGTACCGAATTACCCGTTCAGTATCCATATACTTTCTCTGTCTCTTCATCCCCGGCTTACGACGTTGGATGAATACTTGAAGTGTGGTTGTCGGCGTTGGTCTGCTGTAGATTCTGATGCGAACAGCCCCATCACTGAACTGTATACATTAAATAACTCCCTTCCCTACCTTCCTATCCATGACGAATCCTACTCTGTTATACCATTTTCTGCTGCTGTTGATATTACTCGATACTCATCTGACCATAAATTTCTGTCTTCTTTTCATTTCAGTTCACTGACCGTCACTATATCTAGACTGAGCCTTGGCACTTTCCTTTTCAGATTTTCTAGATTCCCTACCAGGTTCAAACTCGTAGAACATTATCCTTTCTTTGGTTACCCAATCTTTTTCTCATGGTCACCTCCCCATTGGAAACGTCCTCCCGGACATCCGAACAAGGGACTATTCTGGAATCTTTTGCGAATGGTGAGATCACTATGGCACTTTTTCAATTACAGGCCACATATCTGTGGATACACATTATGTGTCTTTAATGCAGTGGTTTCAATTGCGTTCTGCATGCTCACGCCGTTGACCATAGCTGATTCTTCCCCTAGGGCAAGAGAGTGCCCGAAACTCTGTCCACCCTTCCGCTCTCTTTGACAACGTCGTTGGCTGAATGAGAGTGACTTCTTACGCTAGAAGTCTTGGGCCGTCATTGCCGATGATTTTTATTCGAAATTTAAGCTGTGGCGGCGTTCGAACCCGGGAATGAAAACGTTTTGATTACAAATCAAAGACGCTGCTCCTAGACCACGGGAGCATGTCAGCTCTGATCCACTGAAATGGGACTCATACGACCAAGCCACGGCTTTCTAGTCGTCAAGGGTCCAATCGATGTGACCATGAATCCAGGAAAAGCGATGCTGTCGATGTTGTTTTGTTAGCAAAGGCACTCGCGTCGGTCGTCTGCTGCCATAGTCCATTAACGCCGAATTGCGCCGCACGTCCTAACGGATACGCTGCGTCATATGTCTTACATCGATTTCTACGGTTTTTCCACGCAGCGATGCTTGCCTGTTAGCACTGACAACTGTACGCTTACTCCGCTGCTCTCCGTCGTTGTCCGTGGTGAGAGCTACTGCCTGGAATTTGGTATTCTCGGCACACTGTTGCCACTGTGGATCGGTTAATAATGAATGCCCTAAGGATTTTCGAAATGGAATATGCCATGGGCCTAGCTGCAGCTACCATTCCGCGTTCAAAGTCTGTTAATTCCAATTGTGCGGCCATAACCACACCGGAAACCTTTCCACATTGCTCATCTGAGCACAAATGACAGCTCCTCTAATGCGTTTCCCCTTCATACCTTGTGTACGCGGAACTACCGCCATCCGCACATACCGAGCGAGGCGGTGCACTGGATTCGCATTAGGGAGGACGACGGCTGAAAACAGCTGATTTAGGTTCCCCGTGATTGTGACGGCTGTTTGGGTGGTTTCACTGAGACAGCCTTTACGTTTTATCAGTTTAAAAGGAAAATGGGTTATGTTTTTAATTGATCTGTTTTACGTTATACGCACTGATGATGGTCTATGAACGAAACTGCTAGATGATATGTAGTTTAAATGAAACAGCTGATGGTTAAAATCGATTTCCTCAAGTACTTAACGGCTGTTGGTTCTGACCTGATGAAAACATTAAATCTGAATGGACTGACGGAGATCTTAACCGTTGTCCTGCCAAATGCAGCGTTTGTGACCTGTCTGTTATGCTCTTGTTGGCTTCTAATTTCTTTGTTATGCTGGGTGTTCGGAAATACTCGTTACAGACTTTTAGAACTTGTACAGGAGAATGAGCACAAAATATTTTGAACAGTAACTCATGCCCAGAAACGAACTTTTTTTGTGTGTGTGCAATAGGGAAGATTCGGTGACGTGTAACTCTTCTTTTAGAGTCTATGCACAGTTTAATTTACGAAACTGCGGGCACGAGTGCTGGCCGCTGCGCTAGAAATTGAAGAGACAGCAGGTGGAATGGAGAGTTTGTATCAGAGCATGCTTCTTGGGTACAATGTCTGTTACAACATAGGTTTTAATCCATCAGTACTCTCCTGTACGTACAGTATGCTGAATTCTATTTTGCTTTGGGGCAATGCAAACACGTAATGTTTAAGTGTTAATGCAGATAAACGTGCTTAAGTGATACGTGGATGTTTTCTCATGTTTCCTTTCAAATTGTTACTTAATAATTGCACCGTGTCACGCCTAATTCAGTTCCTCAGGGAGAAGGAGACGAGTTGAACATCCGAACTGAACGGAAACGGCATGTTTCTGAACACGGGGTTCAAAATATTTTGTTCTCACTTCCCTCTATAAGTTCTAGAAATTTGTAGTGGGAATTTCCGAACACTTTATTTTCTCCCGGTGAACAGAAGGTATCCACATTCTCCACCACCTGACCTTCAACCTATCAGTTGGTGTCTGCATCAGGATCTCGGTGTATTCTATGCTGCCTTGAGGTCGACTTTTGTCCGAGTTACAGGAAGCATCATTTTTACATCGTTCTCAAGTAGCAACGCCATGTCATCGTCAATGGTTAAGAAGTCTGTTGTCGTAAGGAGATATAAAATTCACACATTTTAATTTTTGCTAATCACAGAGGGTATGAATCAACTTTTACTCAGACAGGTGCAGTACAGCATGAAGCGTGAATCGAAATGATGGAGGAAAACAAAGTACGAGTTAAATTTTGAACGTTCTTTTGTTTTCAAATCACTATTATTTATATTAGTTGCTCGGAATTCCTGCCTCCAGATACAGTGGAACGCAACAATCACAGATTAATCCAGCAGGAGCTTTTAGTCAGACATAAACAGCACTGCCTGACACGCTCAAATTCGTTCGATTACGGCGCAATGGTCCACGCTGAGCGGCTACCGTTTCGTGGCCACACACTGCTGAACAGAAGCGTAACGACCTCTGCGAACCGCGAGCCTCGGTAGGGCCTGGTGGCGTTGCGGGGGCGGCACGCGGTAACGGGAGAACGGTAATAAGAGCAACGGAGGCGAATGGGGAACGGTGGTACTTGACGAAGCCACGTAGCAGCAGAAGACGTAAAAGAAACTTTATCAGCAAGAAGACAAACCAAAAGTGAACAATAACAACGTAAAACGCAAGAAGACTGGGAGGAATGACCGCAGGGTATAAAGTTCACAAAATGGCAGGGAAGAAGATATCTCGACGAATAATCTGTGTTCGGAAATTCTCATTAAAAACTACTAGGACTTTTGTAGGGGAGTGAGTACGTAGTATTTTGTATAGGAACCCATGCCTGGAAACGTCACTCAACGACGCTATAGAGTGTCAAAGTTATAAGCTTCGGTACCATGTAAATGTATGAATATACAGGATTATTCCGTCAAGATGTTACAGACTTTCTAAGATGATTAAGAAGGATAAAGGTATCATTCTGAGGTAAGGGATCCTGTACCGGAAACGAACGAGTCGAAATTTATAAACGAAAATCGTTCTGATACCACCGACAGTGGAATGTACGTACTGGCACTCCTGCAGCTGAGATCGTTGGATAGGCAACTTTCAGCAAGACAAGTCCAGTAAACATGGGCTCCAAAATGCACACCTTAGAAGCCATGAGGGCTTCTTCAACAGAGGAGTTGTGGCGAAGGTGAGCAAGTGCTCATAGCCTGTCAATTATGCGTTTTAGAACCAATGTTAACTGGACATTTTTCCTTTTTTGGTACATTATACCATCTCTGAAAGTTGGCTAACCATACCCAAGAAGCTTAAAAACAGTAACAGAACAAATATTTCATTGTGAGAGGAATCAGAGTGGTTTTCGCTTATAACTTTCGACCCGTTCGTTTCCGGTACAGGCAAAACTTACCTCAAAATGATACATTTATTCAGCTCCATCATCCTAAAAGATTGTAATATCATCACATATATTTACAGGCACCGGCCTCTACACCTTTGAAGGTCAGTAGTATCGCTGGGTGACGTCTCCAGGCATGGGTTCCTATTCAAAATATTATCTATTCAGTCCTATTTACAAGCCCGACGAGTCTTTAACAGGAATTTCCAGACACCCTTTATATCCTTCCACGGCGATATATTTCTCATGTTTTGTGGCATTTGTCTTAAGTTTACCGATTAACTTCATCGCAGATTATGTACACTCCTGGAAATTGAAATAAGAACACCGTGAATTCATTGTCCCAGGAAGGGGAAACTTTATTGACACATTCCTGGGGTCAGATACATCACATGATCACACTGACAGAACCACAGGCACATAGACACAGGCAACAGAGCATGCACAATGTCGGCACTAGTACAGTGTATATCCACCTTTCGCAGCAATGCAGGCTGCTATTCTCCCATGGAGACGATCGTAGAGATGCTGGATGTAGTCCTATGGAACGGCTTGCCATGCCATTTCCACCTGGCGCCTCAGTTGGACCGGCGTTCGTGCTGGACGTGCAGACCGCGTGAGACGACGCTTCATCCAGTCCCAAACATGCTCAATGGGGGACAGATCCGGAGATCTTGCTGGCCAGGGTAGTTGACGTACACCTTCTAGAGCACGTTGGGTGGCACGGGATACATGCGGACGTGCATTGTCCTGTTGGAACAGCAAGTTCCCTTGCCGGTCTAGGAATGGTAGAACGATGGGTTCGATGACGATTTGGATGTACCGTGCACTATTCAGTGCCCTCGACGATCACCAGTGGTGTACGGCCAGTGTAGGAGATCGCTCCCCACACCATGATGCCGGACGTTGGCCCTGTGTGCCTCGGTCGTATGCAGTCCTGATTGTGGCGCTCACCTGCACGCCGCCAAACACGCATACGACCATCATTGGCACCAAGGCAGAAGCGACTCTCATCGCTGAAGACGACACGTCTCCATTCGTCCCTCCATTCACACCTGTCGCGACACCACTGGAGGCGGGCTGCACGATGTTGGGGCGTGAGCGAAAGACGGCCTAACGGTGTGCGGGACCGTAGCCCAGCTTCATGGAGACGGTTGCGAATAGTCCTCGCCGATACCCCAGGAGCAACAGTGTCCCTAATTTGCTGGGAAGTGGCGGTGCGGTCCCCTACGGCACTGCGTAGGATCCTACGGTCTTGGCGTGCATCCGTGCGTCGCTGCGGTCCGGTCCCAGGTCGACGGGCACGTGCACCTTCCGCCGACGACTGGCGACAACATCGATGTACTGTGGAGACCTCACGCCCCACGTGTTGAGCAATTCGGCGGTACGTCCACCCGGCCTCCCGCATGCCCACTATACGCCCTCGCTCAAAGTCCGTCAACTGCACATATGGTTCACGTCCACGCTGTCGCGGCATGCTACCAGTGTTAAAGACTGCGATGGAGCTCCGTATGCCACGGCAAACTGGCTGACACTGACGGCGGCGGTGCACAAATGCTGCGAAGCTAGCGCCATTCGACGGCCAACACCGCGGTTCCTGGTGTGTCCGCTGTGCCGTGCGTGTGATCATTGCTTGTACAGCCCTCTCGCAGTGTCCGGAGCAAGTATGGTGGGTCTGACACACCGGTGTCAATGTGTTCTTTTTTCCATTTCCAGGAGTGTATTTTGTTATTGCAGCTACCACTTGTTTAACCATGTCCGGTATTAGAGTAATCTTTGCAGGCTGACAATGCGATCCGATACTATGATCGTCGTTGCTTCGTATGTGTGCTTCGCGTGGCACAGAAAAGAAACAGGAAAGATGGCTGGTGGAGTCTACACTTGGACAGCCACACTCACTAATGTGTTTTCGGGTTAATTATCAGCCCCGCGTTATGACAGTCTGATTGCGAAGCGATCAATGTTGTATTGTAGCATAAGGGATGTTGCTACGAAGGGCGTTCAATAAGTAAAGCAACACTTTTTTTTCTCGGCCAGTTTCGGTTGAAAAACGCTGAATTTGTTGTGGCACGTCGTGAAATATTCCCGCTTCAGCCCCTATGGTTTGATGAAGTTCATGTAACGAAGGTCCGCTCCAAACAAGAAGCTGTCATTGAATTCGCCTAGCGAAAGGCACAGCATCGTAGATATTCGTAGGAGGTTGCGGAATGTATAAGGTGACCTGGCACTGAACAAAAGCACGATGAGTCATTGGGTGAGGTGTCTGCCATCATTGCAACGAGGTCGACAGATCACAGCCAAACACATCGCTGCTCGAGTGCTAGTGCTGACACACTCCTCCACCAGTTGGGGTGCTCAAGGGCGTGGCGTGTGCGCCCACTGGAGTCCAAACAGTCTAACAGAAGACCGTAAAGAGCAGCGGAGGACCATCTGTGCGGAACTGCTAAAACCTGACGAGGTTGATCGTGACAATTTTTTGTCGAACACCATCACAGTTGATGAAATATAAGTTCATCTCTTCGAACTGGTAACAAAACGGCAATTCATGTAGTGGCGCCATAAAACTCTCCTTAGCAGAAAAAGTTCAAAGCCTCACGCTCAGGCAGTGAAGTCACTGCGAGGGTCGTCTGGGACTCTGATGAGGTTATTCTGTTCGGTGTCTGTCCTCGCGGGTGCAACGATCAACTCTGAAGTGTACTGTGATACGCTGGGGAAGCGACTTCAGCGCGTTCGTCGCCACAGAATCGCAAACGATCTTCACCTTCTCCGTGACAACGCACGGCGTCACACAAGTGTGGGCACCAGAGGCGAGCTCACGAACCTTCACGGAACCTCAGCCACCTACAACCCGGATCTCGCACCTTCCATCTGCACGAGACAATGAAGGATGCACTCCGTGGGACATAATACGTGGCTGATGGGAAGGACATTGATGCAGCAAGACGTCCACCAGTAGATTGGTGCCACGTGGGCTTACAGGCCCCGCCACGAGTAAGGCCATCGCATTGAACGGTGGTTACGTTGAAAAATAGTTTTCAGCCAAAAGAGTCGGGGACAATATGTTGTACTGAAATCCCGAATAAAAGCAACCAGCTTTCAGAAAGAATGTGTTACATTACTTACTCAACGTACGTCGTAAAAACTGACTGCTGTTTGAAATCAATAATTACTTCAGTAGTAAACCGCACAGTTTACGATTCACTAATAACTAACTATACTCAGTGGTACCGTCCATTGCGCGCTTCCTAGAAAGTACCAGAAAAAGAAAATACATTGCTAGTTTATTTGTGCTCAGAGATGTGAGGCTGCATTGCTTAACGTAATCTATCATTCCACGAGACGTCATTTTATAGTCCGTCCTTGTGGGGTGTCATTCTAGCGACGACAAGATCTGCATGTGGAGATATCCACTTTCAATTGGTGTTTTGTTTGTAGTTTATCCACGTACACTTTTAATTTCACAAAACTCCACAAAAAAGTCGTAAGGCGTAAGATCGCATGATCCGGCAGAGCATTCCTGGTTGCCACGCAAAGACAGAATTTTTCGCGGAAACTTTTGATTCAGAATAGCAATCGCTTCATGGGATGTGTAATATGTCGCACCATCTTGTTGAAACGAAAAATCGACACTTCCATCAAGAAGAGGGAAAAGCCAGCCAGAAAGCATGTTCGGTAGCCTTGCGTTGTGGATGCATCTCACCTTCCACAGCCACTCGCGGATTTTCGCTACCCCTACATTCTGCAGCTCTGCTTGTCGACGTACTCAGTGAGGTGGAAGTGCGTCTCGTCTGAGAAAATTATTCTTTTTGTGGCGTACTCGTTCTCCGCTTGTCGAACCATCAACCTTTGAGCAAATCGAGGTCTCTTTCCATCATCTGCAGGCTTCAAATCTTGTGTAAGTTGAATCTTGTACATACGCATTTTGAGATCTTTTGGAAGGATTTCACGCAGTGAACTAGGTGATAAACTCAGTTATTGAGCTCGTCGGCGAACCGATTTCTGGAGCTTACGGTCACACTGTCATGCGCGACAAAAATGTTTTCTTGTGTTAGAACGGAACGTGGTCGTCCTGTTTCCTTAACGTTTGAAACAGAATTGGTGGTCTCAAACTTCCAGATCAACTTCCGGACTGATGATTCAGTTCGAGCGACATTACGTCCGAGTGTCAACGGGAGTTCCACTGTTTTATAATAACTTTATAACTTGGATATGTCGCTCAGTTGTAATCTGCTCAATGAGGAAAAATAAACATAAAAAAACAATGCTCACCGCACAGAAGCTATCAGGCTAATAGAAATGGGAACGATCGCACATAAAAAAACACAAAAGAATCCACGGCTACCAACCATCATAAACAAAATGGCTCAAAATTCAAGTTCTTACTTCACCAATTCCCGGTACATAGTTCAGCACTGGATTCTGCAGCATGTTGACCGAACAACACCGTCGTTTAATGTTGCAATGGGCGTGGGATCATCACGAGTGGGCCGTGAATTAGTCGAAACGTGGCGTCCGATTAGATGTATTATGTTTCTTGTTTTACCAGCTCGCTAGTCGTGTCAGGACTGAATGACACATGCACTCCACCACAGACGAAAGCCAGTGGGGGCAGTATTTCGCTGTGGGTAGCATCCATCTGAGCTTCGGTGGAATCTGTAGAAATAATCGAAGGCGCCATGGCAGCTGCATCCCTCCATGTTTGATGCCTTCTCTGACAGTCACGATATATTCCAGCAGGAAAACTGCCCGTGTCACAAGACCAGAATCGTGCTGTGGTGGTTTCTGGAGCATGATAGTCAATTCAGGTACATGTCTTGGCCAACAAATTCGCCTGATCTGAGCCCAGTGGAACACTTCTGGGACGCTGTTTGGCGCCCTTAATTTACCGGAACTGTGTGACCAGTTTGTTGAATTCTGGAGCAAAACACCTCGGGAAACCTACCGAGGATGTGCGTACCGAGGCAAACGGTGTACAGAAGGCTTCGGTGGAGTGACCTTTACTATCGGAGGCCTTTTGTATGTCTATCTCTGACGCGTCTTCACAGACGGGAATGTGTACTGTGGAGGCGTCAACATGTCACTTGGACAGTCGAACAGAGAGCCAATGTTCTTTTCACAGATTAGTCCCGATTCGCTTTGGAGAGTGATTCTCGACGGATTCGCATCCGGAGTGAACATGGAATACGATTTCGGGACTCAAACACTGTGGAAAGAGACCGATATTGAGGAGGCTACCTACAGTGTGGGCAGGCAACCACACGAACACATCTACACGAAATTGTACAGGTGGGTCGGCAATGTTTGACTGCTGTGATGTATCGTGTGGATATCATGGGACCTTATGTGCGGCTGTTGCGAGGTGCTGTGGGTCCAGACTTCGTGTTAATGGGTGATAACGATCGACCTCATAGAGCGTAACCAGTTGCCAGTACGTGTGTGCCAATCCGGTAAGTTGGAGAGCACGAAGAACGTTTTCGTCTATCGTTATGCATGCTGCCACTGATTACGTTTCTGTATTCTCTACATTGTTTCTACTTTACTATCACCTGTATATACTGTTTTGTGGCAAAATAAAAGCAACCTTTACGTTTGTTGCTTTAATTTTGGACACCAGTGTATATCAATGAAACTGGGATTTGAAACCGTATCTGTATTTTGCCATCTCTCCTCCTAGCGTAGGTAAGACGACATACCATCTGTACGAGAGCTGCCCATGACTGTACTTTGGAACCGGTTCGTTTAAATATATAAGAGCAAGTCCAGCCTACTGGTTTACAGTTGGCTTAAGAAGTTCTTATTACAATTACAAACCAATGGAAACGATAAAGGAGTCAGAGTAACTCTTAAATTTTATAAACACTTACGATAACTGACGTAAACATACAAACTGAATGAAACTCTACGTAGACAGGTGTCTAAACAAACAAATAAATTACAAGATACGGGTTATTATTCTACTTTTGGTGTAACTGTAATTTTTGCTGCTTTTTGTTTTCATTCCTTCCACAAACGTCACACATGTCGTTGCAAATCGAAGTCTACATGCAACCAGCGTTCGCACACTACACATCGTGGCCAGATCGAGTTTCAGAGTACGGTTCCAGATATCCCACGCACTCATCTTTACTGAATTCCTCTGACACATTGTCGGAGAGAAGAACCTTCAAATGGTTCAAATGGCTCTGAACACTATGGGACATAACATCTGTGGTCATCAGTCCCCTAGAACTTAGAACTACTTAAACCTAACTAACCTAAGGACATCACACACATCCATGCCCCAGGCAGGATTCGAACCTGCGACCGTAGCAGTCGCGCGGTTCCGGACTGAGCGCCTAGAACCGCGAGACCACCGCGGCCGGCAGAGAAGAACCTTCTCCTGGTCATTGTTATCATCTGATGATAACTCTAATTCCAGCATTGTCCGTCCGTTCTTGAAAACTCTTGCATGCCTCTTCGACAACCTACATTCATTTCTCCGTGTCTTACGAGTGACTTTTTCAGCAGGCTTCTTGTTATTTGTTTTTTTCCTATTTTATTCTTTGATTTTTTTTGTCTGACAATGTAAGCTGGATTCGTTATGTTAAATGCATTTAGTTTCATTTTTTGAACAAGACGATTTTAACTATGAGGGAATAGGGCAGGAAGTTGTCAGAGCCTTGGATGTTGTTAATTGAAGATTCTGATGGATATTAAATGCAGAGATTGGAAACAAGCATCCATTTCAGAACTTGATGAGCTTGCATCTTCTGGGGAGAAATGGGATCTGGAAAATGAGATGAGGAATCCACATTAGAAGATGCTACTGAAGTACCTGTACCTTACTTTGCGGGAAGTAAAAACAGTCTTGGGGAAGAATGATAGGAATGGTTTTGGTCGCAGTATAAGACATAAGCGTAATCTGGAACAACGTCCATATTAGCTCTATATGCTTAAACGCCCTTCTGAACACTAGCAAATTGAATCCACACTGTATTCAATAATTCGCAAAATGAGATCAGGAAATATTCTTGATGCCGTTGTTCACTCTCATGCACTACTGGCAAACGTGTTCCCAGCATTTCTTTTGTGATCCGAAAGCAACACAGACCAGTAGTGGAAGATAATATGTGGTATGACTCGGTGGACTTATGTCATTGTCTGTGCTACTTCTAACAAATTCGCATTGTCCATACGCAAAGCATGACTATCAAAGACAAAAAGATTTTTCCTAGAGGCTTTCGGGGAATAAAACAGTTTAGCAACTAATCCATGAACAAGCCTCCGTTAATGTAGTCTGACTCAGGCCTCATACTGATAACTGTCCCTGAACGTGCCACCCCGTTTGAAATTCTGATTTCCTGTACACGCCCGACATTAAGCAATACGTGGGGAGAGGGGATAAAAGTAGCCTATTGCACTGTAGCAAGCCAAAACAGTAACTGACTCGTCTTTGTCTGACAGTTTCATAACTTTAAGTCTTGGCTACCCTTACGAGCAATCGCTTGTCCAGCAATACTGTTTATGGAGTCCAGTTTCATCAGCTTACCATATGAATCCAGGTTTGTAAGGAAGAGTATTTTTTCTCAGCACTTAGGTGAAGAGTTCAAAGTAATCAGATGTTTCTTTTCTGTTCATCCCTTCAATTCTTGTACTAGAACAACGTTCACTTTTTCTTGTACAGTGTTCAGAACTACTTCTTGAAATGGAACTTAGCCATACTTTTCTCATCTTTATTATATGCAGTTTTTAAATCTACCAGATTCGCCATATTGTAGGCAATCTTCCTAACATATCTTCTTGATGGAACAAATCCTGCAGTCTGGAGCTCAAGAATATTTTTTACTAATTTTCTTTCGGCATCAAGTCTCGATTATAATTGAGGTCGGTGGCTTCCTTTAGTCATATTATTCTTTTTTAGTCTGGTCCTCCGTGTTTTCTCGGGTTTACAGAACTGCGTGCTCGCTACCTACAAAGAAAGAATTTTATTCATTACAGCATTGGTCGCATTTCTCAAATCATCTTCACTTCCAGGTGCTAGATTCTTTATCCGATAATAGAAACATTATGTGATCAAAAGTATCCGGACACCCCCCAAAACATACATTTATCATAATAGGTGCATTGCGCTGCCACCTACTGCTAGATGCTCCATATCAGGTACCTCAGTAGTCATTAGACATCATGAAAGAGCAGAATGGGGGCTCGGCGGACTTCGAACGTGGTCAGGTGGTTGGGTGTCACATGTGTCATCCGTCTGTACGCGACATTTCCATACTCCTAAACATCCCTAGGTCCACTGTTTCCGATGTGGAAACGTAAAGGGACACGTACAGCACAAAAGCGAACAGGCCGACCTCGTCTATTGACTGACAGAGATCGCCGACAGATGATGAGGGTCGTAATGTGTAATAGGCAGACATCTATCAAGACCATCACACAGGAATTCCAAACTGCATCAGGATCCACTGCAAGTACTGTGACAGTTAGGCGGGAGGGGAGAAAACTTGGATTTCACGGTCGAGCGGCTGCTCATAAGCCACTCATCACGCCGGTAAATGCCAAACGATGCCTCGCTCGGTAAAAGAAGCGTAAAGATTGGATGATTGAACAGTGGAAAAACTTTGTGTGGAGTGACGATCATGATACACAATGTGGCGATACGATGCCAGGGAGTGGATATGGCGAATTACCGAGTGAACGTCATCTGCCAGCAAGTGTAGTGCGAACATTAAAATTCGGATGTGGTCGTGTTACGATGTGTTCGTGTTTTTCATGGAGGGGGCTTGCACCCCTTGTTGTTTTGCGTGGCACTGTCACAGCACATGCCTACATTTATGTTTTAAGCACCTTCTGGCTTCCCACTGTTGAAGAGCAATTCGGGGATGACGATTGCATCTGTCAACACGATCGAACACCTGTTCATAATTCACGGCCTGTGACGGTTACACGACAATAACATCCCTTTAATGGACTCTTCTGCACAGAGTCCTGACCTGAATCCTACAGACACTTTTGGGGTGTTTTGGAACGCTGACTTCGTGCCAGGCCTCACCGACCGACATCAATACTCCATCAAGAATGGGCTGCCATTCCCCAAGAAACCTTCCAGCACCTGCTTGGACGTATGCCTGCGAGAGTGGAAGCTGTCAACAAGGCTAAGCATGGCCCATCACGATATTCCAGCGTTATCGATGGAGGGCGCCACGCAGTCATTTTCAGTCAGGTGTCCGGATACTTTTCGTCACACAGCGCATTTGGCATGATGTACAGAATTTAACCGGCAAGCACAACACAGGTGATTTATACAAATTGTACTACACTGTGAGCGCGGAACTGCAGAACAATAAATGTACACCAGTTTGAGGTTCTCGTCTTTTCATGCGTCAAGTGTCCTCAAACGGTACTGAAGGAAACGTAAAAATATCTGAAAAATTAAACACTCCACTCGCCATTACCACTAACGTATCTGCCGCTTACACATTTGCTTTTTCTTATTTCCTTCCCATGCCCATTACGCACTTAGGTGACAAAAGTCATGGGATAGCAATATCCACATTCACAGATGGCGGTAGTATCGAGTGCACGAGGCGCGAAGCGGCAGTGCATTGGCGGAGCTGTCCCATACACTCAGGTGACTCACGTGAACAGATTTACTGCGTGATTACCGTCGCACGACGGCAATTAACAGGCTTTGAACGCGGGATAGTAGCTGGAGCTAGGTGCATCAGCCATTCTATTTCTGAAATCGTTAAGGAATTCAAGATTCCGAGAGCGACAGTGTCAAGAGTGTGCCGGGGATACCTAATGTCAGACACTACCTGTCACTAAGGGCAACACAGGGACCGACAAGCTTCATTTAGAGACCTAGAGCAACGGTGTATGAGTAGAGTTGTCAGTGCTAACAGACAAGCAACAGTCCGTGAAGTAATCGCAGAAATCGATATGGAACGTACGACGAACGTATCCGTTAGGACAGGGTGGCGAAATATTTCGTTTTTGGGCTATGGCAGCAGACGACCGAGGCGAGTGCGTTTGCTAACAGCACTGTATCGCCTGCAGCGCCTCTCCTTGGCTCATGGCCATCGCTGTTGGACCCTAGACGACTAGAAAACCGTCAGATGAGTCCCAACTTCAGTTGGTAAGAGCTGATGGTAGTATTCGAGTGTGACGCTGGCTCTACGAAGTAAAGTGAACGAGGCCCTTTGGAAGCTGCTGGTGGCTTCGTAATGGTGTGAGCTCTGTTTACATGTAATGGACTGGCTCCTGAGGTCCAACTGAACCGCTCGTTGACTGGAGGTGGTTATGTTCGGATACTTCGTTTACAGCCATTCATGAAGTTCATTTCCCCAGGGCATGTCACCAGGACCGTCTTTTCGTGATTGGTTTGAAGGACATTCTGGACAATTTGATGGAATGATTTGGCCACCCACATCGCCAGAAATGAATCCCATCGAACATTTATGGGGCATAATCGAGAGGTCACTTCTCGTACAAATTCCTGCACCGGCAATATTGCTAAATTAATACACGGCTGTAGAGGCAGCGCGGTTCATTATTTCTGCAGGAGACTTCCGACTATTTGTTGAGTCCACGCAACGCCTAGTTGCTGCAGCACGCCAGGCAAAAACGAGGTCCGGCACGACATTAGGGGATACCGCATGACTTTTGTCACCTGAGTGTACGACGATACTGCGCAATGTTCCTGATAGTTTCAGTCACGTAGCTCGGCCAGTCGGTGATAATATTCAATCCTAAAAGTTGCAAATATGCTGACAATTTCTACAGAATTTGCAGCACCCCCGTCACCTACAGCTAATAACTTCCTTGCCACATATTGGCAAGTATGAGAGCGGAAAGTTCGTCATCTCTACTACTCACAACAACTACACTATCTTTACCCAATTTTGATAAATACCGTACGTTTGAACAAAGTAAAAACGCAATGAAATTAGGTGTAAAAATGATCTGGATACGAGACAGTTACTAAGACGCCATTCCACAGAGCCAACATGTGGCTTTAGTCTACGAGGGATGCTACAAGGAGCAACAGATCAGGACGGAACATGGCAACACGTTGCATGCGGCTTTGTAGCACGTCGGGCTGGGCAAGTAGTTGCCAGCCAGTCACGCCGCCTGTCGACAAGGAAAGACGTGAGTTCTACGACACCAAAAGTAAAGTACCAAATCTAGGGCACTTTTTGCAATAGCCTACTACTGTCAGTCTCAGTAATCCACAGAAAAAGATTTTTTTTTTTAATTCGTGGATTACATTTATACAAATGTAGTTCAGTTCAGAGTTTCCATTTCCTTGCATTCTAAGAATACGTATTTCATCTTGCTGTGCACACCTCAGTAGTGATCTTGGCAAGGCACGCGTCCTTCATTTAATCTGCAACACAGAAAGTCATAAGCTCATCCCACACTTTCTTGCTTTTAAACTTGACCTTCATAGTCTACATTGCGAATTCTCCGTGCCAATAGCATTCCGAATTTCGGACGAGCATGATCCATGAACAACGTTTCCACTGCTTGTGTCTGTGTCAAATTTTCCTTGAGGCGAGTACAGTGGTTCTGAAGTGGAGCTTTTTCTCAAGGAGTCCTCAAGTTAAACGCTTATTGCAGCAACAATTTCACGAAATGCTGATGCAGATAACGCAAAGATGTTCTTCACTACTCTACGAGCATGTGAGTATCTGCAGTCGTATTGTGTTCTACAAAAACCTCTTTCAACGTGGCCTGACATTGTTTTCTTAATGTGTTCCTGTAGTTGAGAGGCACCATCAGTCAGACGCGTTATCTCTCACCAAATATGTTTCATTACCACTGTATCATCATCAATGACTTTGTTTCTTTTATGGTTCGTTTTATAATCTGCGTTTTTCCACCACACTGTGTGTTACATTTCGGCCTACAGCATGTCATCCTTGCTGTTGTGGTTTGTAGTTCACAAAATTATAGTTCGTGTCTCATTTTAATACCATGTTCCCCACTTTTTGTTTAGCTAGAGGCTTCTTGGTCAGCTCTAGCTGCAAAATTCATATCCTGCGAATTTACCTATATGTTTTCTCTGTTTATTAATTGTGATTACTTGATGAATATAGCGTTTTAACTAGTCAACTAAGAGGCACTGGATGGAACAACGGATGATGAGCAGCAAAGGAGAAAGAAGTTTAAACATTTAGTTTCAAACATACTACCAAGCATTAAAGATATAAATTAGTTATAACAGTCGCCAAAAGTAGTGATTACAAAGACACTAAATTGAGAAACGATAAGCTGGAGCAGCCCGCTAAAAGATGTGATTGTAGTGTTTTGGAAGCAAACAAGAAAATGAAGAATTTATGAACAACAGTATTCTACCATAAATGTAAAAAAAACTACAACAGTTAAAGAAAAGTGGTGCATTACCTGAACAAGGAGGAAAATAGTTTCCATTATGATCTACTAGTTTTTTATAAGACATTGATGAAGCAAGAAAAAACTGTAAACCACCAGCCCTGGAGGACTCTTGAGCAAGGTTTGTGTTAGGGAACTATAAGGTAATTCAATCATATTCAGTGTGTTTGTAGTTGTAGTATAGTTGTAGTGATACATAACCTGAAGAAGGAGGGAACTGGTTTGTAATATGATCTACTGGCTTCTTATAAGACGTTGGTGAAGACATGGTGCTTTGCTCTCATGTTGCTTCAGAGGAACTGACTGAGCCGCATGCTACAAACACACACAACTTGCATCATGCGATAGCGGGCAACACATTTTCGGGGCATCTGCAACTTTGTAGAACAGTTTCATGTAGAATACTTAAAGTTGGCAACTGTAGGCGACATGTAGCACGTAATGTCCCACCTAGTTTGTGTGGTGTCACCGCCAGACACCACACTTGCTAGGTGGTAGCTTAAATCGGCCGCGGTCCATTTAGTACATGTCGGACCCGCGTGTCGCCACTGTGTGATCGCAGACCTAGCGCCACCACAAGGCAGGTCTCGATATACGATAGAGCACTCGCCCCAGTTGTACGGACGACATTGCTAGCGACAATACGGACGAAGCCTTCCTCTCATTTGCCGAGAGTCAGTTAGAATAGCCTTCTGCTAAGTCCATGGCTACGACCTAGCAAGGCGCCAATTGTAACAGTGCATGTATCTTACGAGTCTCATTTGTATAGTCAAGAGAGGTGTATCACAAGGAGTCATTAAAGTTAAGTATAAAGCAGCTACGTACTTTTCTTGCTACCATTCAATAGTTATCCTGTTCCAGACTTCACGCCCGTCTGCGTTAGATAGCGTGCCTATCGGCCCCCTCAAAATAACACTGTGTCGGCACTTCTGTCGACACATCAGTTTGCCTTAGTGGAGATCTGCTTTTACGGGACCGGGAGACAATGTCCGCTCAATCAAGGAAAACCACGTGCGTAAGTAACATCTGAACACAAAATGAAGACATAAAACACGTAACTAAGCGACAGAGATACTATCTGTTGCGTACTGCTTCATACACCGTCATAAAGAGAGGTGCGCTACAGAGTTGTGCAGCAGCTGTTGTCGTAGGGAAGCTGGACAGGAGAACAACTTGCAGCTTTCTCCAAGCATTGCGAAGGAACTTAACAAAAGAACAAGCAGCAGTAAAGTCCAACTATTACAAGAAGTAAAAGAGCGTCAAGTAATGTGAGGCTGCCTCTAGTAATGTTCGAGCAAAGTGTCGAAGGCTGAGTAAGACCGAAGACTGCGACAGAGACTGGGCCACGTAGCTGCCGCCGGCCATCCTACATCGGGCCAGCAGAGGGCCCTCACAGTCGGAGCCCCTGGAGGTATGTCTCAGCGGGCGCGCATCATTGGTTCCACCGGGTCCGTATGAGACTGCTACTGGCGCCTGCCGATAGGATGAGCTTCCGTTGCCAACTGTGAGACGCCGGTGAGGATGGTATCGACCTAGGTAGCCCACTGTCTAGTAGTGGTGGCACATTGCAGAAGAACGTGGCAGATTACCTTAGTAGAGGCATGGAGGCGTTCGTTGTGTCGCGACTAGCGAGCAACAAGATAAGTAATTGTTTCTTCGACTAACCGTCTGTCTCTTATCGGCCGTTTTGCTTCCTGCAGCAATCAGTTAAACTTTCTCAATGTGGCTCCTGGAAGTTATGGCCACACGGTGCTGGACATCGGCTACACTGGCTACAGAAAGACAGAAGTATCTACTCGCAGAGAGGCAGAGTTCTTCCTCCTGAGATAATTTAAAACATCGCCATTCGAAGAACTCGGCCGACTGCACAGAGGGCACTACTTTTCACAGCCAACCTAACTGCACCCATTTGCACGGCTTTGGAAAAATTGTTTAGTTGTATTATGTTGACTGATACTGACTTCTAATAACTGCCAGAACCGATTCTGTGGTGCCTCACCGGCGTTTTGATATTCAAAGGACCGATCACAGTACAAACCACTCCCTTGCAAGTGAAAACGCCATCTTAACGAAAATTAGTAGCTTCTGAATAAATTCCAGTTACGATTGGGAAATATATGTACAGTATGTCCATACCAGGCAACCGTAATGGTCTATTTGGTAACTGTCGTTCAAAACAACCATAAATCAAATTATAGTAAATATTTATTAATGTAGTAACTGGTCTGGAAGACTTGTTAATCTCTAATTAACTTAATCTGATGTGCGACAATAGTATTCGACTAGTAGGTCGACAACACTACATACCCGACCATTATTATGGGGAAAGAGTTTTTCGCATCGACAACCACTATATTGCTTCGATATTGTACTGGATACCTCGTAATATGTATCGGACCTCCTTTTACCCAGTCTAGTGCAGCAGCTCGACGTGGCATCGGCTTAACAAGGTGTTGGAAGTCCCCTGCAGAAATACTGAGCCATGCCTTCCTCTGCAGCCGTCCACTATTACAGAAGTGTTGTCGAAACAGAATTTTGTGCACTAACTGACTTCTCGATTATGTCTGATAAATGTACGATGGGATTCATGTCGGGCTACCGGGTTGACCAAGACATTCGCTCGAACTGTCCAAAATGTTCTCCCAACCAATCATGAACAATTGTGGCCCGATGACGTGGCGCATGGTGATCCATTAAAATTTCGTTGTTCTTTTTGAACGTGAAGTCCTTCAATGTTTGCAAATGGTCTCCTGTTAGTCGAACATAGTCATTTCTAGTGAATGATCGGTTCAGTTGGGTCAGAAGACCCAGTCCATTCAATGTAAATACAACACACCATTATGGAACCACCACCAGCTTCAACAGTGCCTTTCTTACAACTTGGGTCCACGGCTTCGTGAGCTGTACGTCACACTGGAACCTTACTGTCAGCTCTTACCAATTGAAGTCGGGGCTCATCTGACCGGCCCAACGTTTTCCATTCGTCCAGGGGCCAACCGGTATGGTCACGAGGCCAGGGAAGGCTGCTGAAGGCGATGTCACAGTGTCAGAAAAGGCACTCGCTTCCGTCGTCTGCTGCCTACCCAATTAACGCCAGATTTTGCAGCACTGTTCTAACGCATACGTTCGTCGTACCAAATTGATTTCTGCGGTTATTTCACGCAGTGTTGCCTCCTTAGCGATGACTACTCTACGCAGACGCCGCTGCTATCGGTCATTAAGTCAAGGCCGTCGGCCATTTGTTGCCCGTGGTGAGAAGCAACGCCTGACATATGATATGCTCAGCACAATGTTGACACTGTGGATAGCGTATTACTGAGTTCGCTAACGATTTTCGAAACGAAGTGCCCGGTCCGTCTTGCTCCGACTACCAGTCCCCATTCAGAGTCTGTTGTTTCCCGTCGTGCGGCCGTAACACGTCGGAGGCCTTTCCACATGACTCACCTGAGTAAACATGAAGGCTCCAACAATATACTACCCTTTCATACCTTGTGTACGCGATACTACCGCCATCTGTATATGTGAATATCGCTATCTCAAGACTTTGTTCACTTAAGTGTAATCGGGTTGTTTCTCTCCACACTGTACACGAGCAGACATAATTTGAAACTCGGGAAATGGTAATGAAGGAGTCAGGTTCTACCTCTCCCTCTCCCACTCTCTCTCTCTTTCTCTCTCTCTCTCTCTCTCTCTCTCAACCTCCCTACCTCTTTCTGAATTTTACATATAGTGCTATATGCAAGGTGTGGCGAAAAAAAACGGGCCGATATAAGCACAGCGAAGCACGCCGAGGATTATTTTCGCTCTCAAAAAGAAAAACTTGTGTACTGCCATTTCACGCACTCTTCATGTTTTAAAAAATAATGTCTTGTATATTGCCCGTTGACACCCAGACAATCTGTAAATCGTTCATGCCACATTCAAGCATCTGTGTGATAACATTTCTGAATTTTGCACGACTGGTGTCTTTCAGTTCGGCAATTGTGTGCAGACGTCTAGCATACACGGTGTGTTTCGGGAACCCGGAAACGAAGTAATCACAGACCGATCACTCGGCAGATGTGGGAGGCAACCAAATGCCCCATTGCTTGAAATGCTGTGGTTAACAAACGTTCTGCAAGTTGCTGCCACTGAAGCTCGAGCACAATCAGACGTACCATCATCTAGCTACCGAGCGAGGGGGCGCAGTGCATAGCACACTGGACTCGCATTCGAGAGGACGGCGGTTGAAACACGCATCCGGCGATGTAGGTTTTCCGTGATTTCCCTAAATTTCTCCAGACAAATGCCGGGATGGTTACTTTGAGAGGGCACGGCCGATTTCCTTCCCCATCCTTCCTTAATCCCAGCTTGTGCCCCATCTCTAAGGATCTCGTTGTCGACGGGACGTTAAATGCTAAGCTGTTCCCCCTCCACCATCTAGCTGTAACCAGTACTCGTCTGCAGGAAACTGTTCGACTCAGACGCGAAGAACATGTCAACCATGGCAGCATAGCGGTGAGACGCGTCAGTGTTTGCATACCACACTGTATCAGGAACGTTGATTTCTGAGGATTATCCAGGCACCAGCAACGACAGTTTAGTTTGTTCACATAACCACTCAGATGAAAATGTGCTCACCACTAATCCCTAATTCTAGCCAACATTTCAATACACAGAGTTATTCGCTTTTCATAATCAATTCAATTTGACTCTTCTACAATCTGTATCTTGTACGATTGCAACTTTAAATCATTCCGTAAAATTCTGTGCATACTAGGACTGGACACTCCCACCATTGCCGCTATTTGTCTTACATAAGGCTTTGGACTCTTGATTACATTTTGCACCTCCTCTATTCTTCCATGTCACTGACAATTTCTGGATTTTCCTGGAGATTTCAGGGTAACTGGACTTCCTGTTTCTTCAAAGTTTTCTACTCATAACCTGATTGTGTGTGTCAACTATACAGGATCACTCTGTCGAAGGTTGAAATGTCAACGGTATTCCTGTGTAGCAGCAGCAAGACAGTCACCGTTTTGGCAAACAGCCTTCACAGCCAATGCGCGTTCAGGCCCGCTCCAACGCTCCAGCCAGCAAATGGTATATCTACCTAAAACATACACTCTAAGAAAAAAAATGAGACGTGCCACAAAGGAATTGTACGAACGGGACGAAACTCTTAAGATGTGATGTACATCAAACAAATGATCACCCCCCCCCCCCCCCCAAATGGATGATTAATCCAAAACAACGAGCTTTACAAACTGCCAAAGCGCACTGGTCCAGCTCTGGCACTGGAGCAAGCAGTTATTCGGCTTTGCATTCCTCCTAAGGAATATCGTGCAAATTCTGTACAGTTTGAGCGTAACTCCTTCAAAATCTCTATCTGGTTGGAGGACCCTGTCCATAAGGCTCCAAACGTTCTCAATTGGGCAGAGATCTGGCGAAGTTTCTGCCAGAGGTATGGTTTGGCAAGCACGAAGACGAGCAGCAGAAACTCTGTGCGGGATGGCATTATCTTGCTGAAAGTGAGCCCAGATGGCTTGTCACGAAGGGCAACAAGACGGAACGCGCAATATCGTCGAGCTGTTAGCTTGCCGTGGATGACAACCAAAGGGTTCCTGATATGAAATGAAATGGCACCCTAGACCGTCACTCTTGGTTGTCGGGAAGTTTGGCGGGTGGCGGTCAGGCTGGTATCCCACCACTGTTCAGGGCGTCTGCAGACACGTCTTCGCTGGTCGTCAGGGCTCAGTTAGAAGAGAGGCTCTTCAGTGAAGACAATTCTACTCCACTCAATGAGATTCGGGGCCTCAACGACCAGCGAAGGTGTGTCAGTAGAGGCCCCAGACAGCTGTGGTATACCAACCTGACTGACACACGATTTGTTTCCCTTCATGGCAAGCCATTCTGGGCTTACAATTCAGCAAGATACCGTCCACCCACACGCGGCGAGAGTTTCTGTAGCTTGTTTTCGTGCTCTCCCAACACTTCCTTCGCAAGCAAGGTCGCCGGATCTGTTCCCAGTTGAGAACGTTTGAAGGATTATGGGCAGGGCCTGCAGCCAGCACGGAATATTGACGACCTAGGCTCCAAGCACACAGGAGTCAGTCGCAATCTCATTGGTTTTTATTATTCTTGCATATCTAGATTTCGGCTGTAAATAGCCATCTTAAGTGCTAAAATAGAAGGAAAATTACAGAATCAGAATTAATTTCTTTTACATAGAACAATAAGTAAAACATCATGTTATCCAATAGTAGCTATCCATTCTGGCCATTTGAGTTACATCTAACAAACTGGTGGCAGTACAAGTCGTCATATGATCTCAGTGGTGTATAGGCAGAAAGGAACTGAGGCGATTGTTTACAGCATGTACTACAGCCTTATTTTACATCACATACACCAAGTAACGCCCTCTGTGTTACGAAATAAGTAGCAGAGTTTCATTTCAATACAGTAATGTAAAAAACTATCTAAAATCGGCAAGCATATTAGCAATTCACTTTGCAGTATTCAGGAAATGCCAGCTTAGAACGTGCTTGCTCGTATTTTAGTGGTGAAGCGATCGATCAAAACCAACGCCAGGGAGCATTAATACGTCCATACAACTATCTTATACAAAATTCTTACATCACTGTAGAAATAAAAATTAATAAATTTAAAATTCTTGTTGAAGATCGTCTTTATAAAATATAGTACGAACCAATTTGAAATTCGTCAAAAGCTAAAACCTCATATCATAGTGGTTAAGTGATCCACTACGTATTTAATATAAAAGTCCTTACAAGCAATTTTTATGAAGATCTGCTAACATAATAGCGAAATAATGAAGATTAACATGACAAGGCTGATTTAACCAGGTTCATTTAAAAGAACATACAAAAGCTCTCTACTGATGTAAAATTTCGTACATAAAGGTATGGTATAGCTCCAACTGTGTTATGCTGATTGCAGAAAGAGTCAAATGGTCTGTTGACCAAAATGGATAACTTCTATTGGATAACCTGGTGTTTTACTTATTGTTCTATGTAAAGTAAATTCTGTTTCTGTAATTTTCCTTGTATTTCACTACGGAAGATGGTAACTTATAGCTGAAATCTAAACATGCAAGACTAATAAATAGTAATGGGATTGCAAGTAATTGCTGTGTGCCTCTTCTTACTTATAGTCTGCAGTCGCTGTGCACAGTAGTTCCTTATGGAATCAAAGTTGGCTATTCCACTAATCCCATAAAACTTCAATTTATCTTGAAGAGTACTGTGATTCACACAGTCGAATACCATAGATATGTAGCAGAAAATACCAATCGCCATTATTTTATTACTTGACGCTTATAAAATTTGGTGATATGTTTCTTCAATGGTGGCTTCGGCTCTTCAATTCACTTATCAAGTAGAATAGCTAGCGATTCCCGCAACCTTTCCATGCGTCATGAGAGTTTCGCTTCTTCGTTTCCTTCTTCCGGCATCAATTTAATGGGATTGCATATAATCAAAAACTGGCTCTGAGCATTATGGGACTTAACTTCTGAGGTAATCAGTCCCCTAGAACTTAGAACTACTTAAACCTAACCAACCTAAGGACATCACACACATCCATGCCCGAGGCAGGATTCGAACCTGCGACCGTAGCGGTCTCGCGGTTCCAGACTGTAGCGCCTAGAATCGCTCGGCCACCCCGACCGGTATATATAATCACACGTGCCTAATTATGAACATCTTTTGCTACATCTAAAATGCGCAAAGTTCGCTGTGCTACCCAACGCAGCATAGAGACAGCAACTTGAAAGCTCAAAGTGTTCAGGTTGGCAGGGCGCTCCTTCGGAACAGAGGGGTGGAATCGCTCAGTGCTCACGGCAGGGGTGCGTTTCTGCACAAGGTGTGACAATAAGTAGATTTCAGCACTGAGGTGGTGTCATCTCAGATCTGAGATACAGTCGGAATTGTTATGCGAAATTTTGTTTCCCAAATTAAAGAGGGGCGTATGCGAAATTGGAATACCTTGAAAAAACCTTATAAAGTCCAAAGTTTTGAAGGCAATGAACTAAATTCGGTACAGTTGTTGTGAAATGTTACGTGGATATACACACAGGTTTGCATGCTTATTGTCGTTATATGTTTTAAGTAACAAATAACGGAATTTTTTTCAATAAGGTAGTAAAAATGTTCCAGTTTTGAAAAATCTATCAGACCGAAATTAATGCATTTCTCTATAAAATTTGAGCATTATTACAAATATCTGTGGAACAAAATTTTGATACCTTCTTTTGCTGGATTTTTACAGCTCTCCAAATATCTGTGGACCGATGACATCGCTGTTTGATCTCCTCCGCAAAATCAGCCAACCAACCAAATGTCTGTAAAAAAAGTTCAGCAAAGTTTAGGGCTTTTGTCTTACATAAAAGCCGTACTATTGTTTTAAATGAAAATTCCTTCTATAAAATATTTCACTACGGCATTGACTACCTGCATGCCAAATTTAAGTACCCTAACATCAGTTATTTGTGAGAAGAAATTACATAAATTTGTTAAAATGTGAGTTACGGGAAATCTGAATCAAAGATTGGCAGTGTTTGTATAAGGCCTTACCTTCTTTGGGTGAACAAGTGGAAACGTTATGCGTACCCTTCTTCATCCTGAAGCAGTCTTTTCTTTGCTTGTCTTCCGTGTTTGATCTGAGCAGTAATAATATCAGCGGCAGCAATTCTCCTGCTTTCAAGTTCTTTCGATATATACAGTGTGAAAGTTCTTGGATCAAATTTAGCCTCTATAGAGGTCTTGTCTGCCAAAATTATTAATGCTTAATAATTACACGTTACTGGAACGAGACATGCTTCAGGTTGTAATAATAGATCTGCACACAACTTTCCTAAACGTTAATCTTTAGCAACCACTTGTAAACAAACACCATAAATCAAAGAATACAAAATGAATGGCTGTGATGCATTTCACAGCCTTCCTGATGTACTACACTAGCTTTCCCTGCATGATAATTGTATAAAACTGGAAAAAAAAGCCACAGAAATAAATAATATGAGGAAATACAGAAAAAGAAAGAGGTATGGCCCCGTGCAAGCTTTTGCCAACCACTATTTTTATCACACTTGGGAGTGGGATTGGAACGTAATATTTAGGAATTGAAATTTCAGTATCATGTAGCACATGAAGGGCCAATAAAAAAATTTCACAATTTTCGTTGGTTTCAGTGTGTCCTCCCTTAATATGCCAGTTACGTTTTTGTTTCAATTAAATCTAGTATTGACAGTCATGGTAATGCGCTTGTGGTAACTGAATACTTTTCTACAAAATAATTGTGCTTGAGCAACCAGCGTACCATTTTGTGGCATCTTACTAGTTTTACAATCTCTGCCAGAATTTCGTAAAAACAGTAACAGTGAGCGGCTACTTTCGTGTGTTTTGAAAGGACGTGGCGATGATGAAATAGACTGCTTTCGCTTTGTATTCTTTCCCTCAGTTTTCACGGATAACTTGAGCCTCTCCATCTCGCTTCCAGGAGGCGCACATTGTCCGACCAGCGGCTGGCGGAGCTGCAGACGATGCTGGCCAAGGAGGCCATGGGAGGAAAGGTCAAGGACGTCCCAGTCGGCTACGGAGTCGTGGACGTGCAGAAAGTGTGAGTACGGCCACACAGCTGACCCTTGCAACAAGTGACCATCGTCTGTGTCTGACTTGCCTATAAGCTTGCAAGGTTTCTACAAAATATATGCTGCCTTACTGACATTGCCTTCTTATGTTTACCAAGAGCCTACACTCCGCTTACCATAAAAGTACGAGCTCCACTGAAACATGGGTGTAAGGCATTGCTTTTCGATATCTTCGAATCAGTGTGTACATCGATATCACTAGTCCAGATTGATAGCAAAGCTTGATGTTAATTTTGTGGAATTTTTCGCTTTTTATGTGTCCGTTTGCCTGTTTTCTAGATTACGTGTATTTTTTGACTGCGATGTACTCCATTTATTTGTTCACAAAAAGCTCATTTTTGTTACACACTATCATCATTAGTAGGCCTGTACTCCGAACGTACTTCTGCCACTGCCTGTTTTCGTCACATGACAGAGAAGATACCGTTACAGTGTTTTACTAACTTCTATGTACTCTCTAAGACAAAAAATAAGACGCAACTCGAAGGAATTCCCGGAATGGTGCTGAAACTGGTAGTAGCGATGTGCATGCACACACAAACAAATGATTACAATTTCACAAAATATGGATGATTTATTCAAAAGAAAGAGCTTCACAGATTTAGCAAAGTAATAACGCATTGGACTCCCTATGGCCCTTATACAAGCAATTATTCGGCTTGGCATTGATTCATAGAGTTGTTGAATGTTCCTTCGAGGGATATCCTACAAACGTACTCGTTTGGGGGAGGTCTGGCGACCTTCCTGACTAAGGTACGGTTTGGCAAGCAGGAGGCATGCAGTAAAACTCATCCTTTATGAGTGCTGACACTACCTTGCTGAATGTAAGCGCAGGATAGCTTGCCATGAGGGGCAAGAAAACGGGACGCAGAATACCGTCGACGTACCGCTGTGCCATGAGGGTGCCGCGGATGACCGCCAGAGGCGTCCTGCTGTGGAAAGACTTGCCACACAAGCCTATCACACCTGATTGTGGGGCCGCAAGTCGGGCGACATTCGGTGTGATTACCCACCACTGTCAGGCGCCTCTCCAGACATGTCTTCGATGGTCGTCTGGACTCCACTCGAACCGGGACTCAGCATCGAAGGCAATTCTACTCCAGTCAATGAGATTCCAGCCAATTGGACATATTGCTGCACGATATACTTTAGAAGGACATGCAACAGCTCTATGAATCAATGTCAAGCTGAATAACTGCTTGCAGAAGGGTCAGACGTGGACGTAAGCGTTACTGACTGACTCAGTTTGTGTAGCTCTTTTCCTTGAATAAATCATCCAATTTTTCCGAAATTGTAATAATTTGTATTTTGTGATATAACGTCTGCACGATAATTTCGTTGAGAGCTGTAGAATAGTCTTCCAATTAAGACTAAATATGTCCTTCTCGTCCCCATATTGGTGATCTATGTATTACCCGGAGAATCAACTGTGGTCTCCGAGTAAAGAAGTCTTCAGCGCCCGCGTATCTTTATCGTCCGCCGTGTTGCACGTAGATGAGAAGGGAAGACCGGATTTACTTACGTATTTCTAATTGTAAATCTTATACCATTAACTGTAAAATTATATCAATCAGGGAACTATGAAATCCGCACAATAGTACAATATTTCGTTATGTGACACCCACACAACTAGATTAACTTCTTCCTTGATATACTGTTGTCATAGTTATTGTTATTGTTGTTGTTGTTGTTGCTGAAGTTGTTGTGGACTTCAGAACGAAGTCTGAATCCATCCATGTCTCCCAGCTGGTCCATCCTTTGCAGTCATCATCATCTCTGCGTACCTGTTCCTACCTACGCCCGCGTGGCTCGACTTGCTACAGTCAAACATTAGTCTCGCTCTGCGATTTTTACCCGACATCCTTCCCTCCATTACTAAACTAAACATACCTTGACATCCCAAGACGTGACCTATCAACCGCTTGCTTGTTTTCTTAATTAGTAAATTTCTACCGTACACCGCCAGTCCAAAAAGTTCAAAGATTGGTTTTATTCCTGACATACAAGCGGCGCAGCACAGTAGCTGTGGTGGCAGCTGACAACTGTAAACAACGAAAGACCTGCATGCGATCAGTCAGCTGTGACCACGCAGTGTTAAATAGTGGGCTTACGTTCAGGACATTCTCCAGAATGTTTTTAAGAAGAGAAAAGTGTGGGCAATGTTCATGCCGCACACCTCGCCTTCCGAACAGAAACAATAACGCGAGGACGCCTGCAGCGCCGTGATTGAAATGCATAATGCGGGCAATTAATTTCTGGAGAAAATCATCACCGGCGACGAGACGATGTTACGAATACGAACGTACCACGAAAACCAATGTGCAGGAATTCACATGATGGTGCAACATAACCGACATACGAGCAGTGTGACACACGAGTTGTACAAAATCGCAAAGAAGTGCTTTTCTGATAGTTTCACGTGATTCTAAGAACGTTCTATGCATTGAACTCAAGTGTCGGGGAGACTATGTGGAACACCTGAAACATTAAAATCATCGTCTTAACTTTTTTAATGTTTTTAAATAATCCAGTCTGGACACCTTTCCGTTCAGTATTTCCCCATTAGTTATGCGACTGCCCCTACAATCTTCTGTTCATTCCGTTCAGCTGTACTTTCAAGTCTTTCGCTGCCTCTGACAGAATTACGTCATCGGTAAAACTCAAAGTCTTTATTTCTTCTCACTGAATTTTAATTCCTTCTACAAATTCAGCTTTGGCTTCCTTTACTGCTTGCTAGATGTACAGATTGAATAATCTGGAGAACAGACTCTCAACCACTGCTTACCGTTCTAACGACATTTATAAAATTGTCTTTATGTTCGGTTCCCTTGTACAGTATATATATATATATATATATATATATATATATATATATATATATACTGTACATATATATATATATATATATATATATATTAGATTTTCCTTCTTTGCTTGGTACTAACTTGCGATCTGAGTTCTTGAACTTTGTACGGGCACTTCTCTTTAATATATTCTTGTACCCGTATGTTTTCTCCATTGTGGTGTGTGTTTCTATGGCTTGGCGTTTCTTATCTAGGCGTTCCCGCTTTTTCATTTTGCACTTTCTGTCAATCTTATTTTTTAGACGATTGTATTCACCTTTGCCTCCTTCATCTACCGTCATTTTATATTTTGTTCGTAATCAGTTAAATACCTCTTTTATTATCTAACAATTTCTTCAGTCTTGACATAATGTACTAATTTTAAAATATCTCTTGTGGTGATTTTCATGCTAATAATAAAAGAAGATCTAGGCAGTTAATATGTTTTCTTTGGATTCCATCGCTGCTAGGAGTTTGTTTAAGGACTAAAACTATTTTTCCACTAGCTCTGTGGCCATATACTGAGAGAATTAATTATTTCTCACTACGCATCTGCTTTGGCTGTTGCGACATTGTCAAGTTACGCAGGTTGAGGGAGCTAAGACATGCCTCCCCAGATATGTCCAGTATGAGTAAATATAACGAGGTGCGGTTATAGGCGACAATGTGGCAAATTTCCTGACGTTCACAGCTAATGTTTACGATTTATAGTCGCCGAATTGCAACACTGCGATTTAATGCTAAGAGGACGCAGTGGACAGCTCGTCAAAACCCAACACAGATCAGCATGAAAACAGGGAGAAGGTGTGCTGAATCGTGAAAGAAAAAGCGAGATAGACACAGTGAATGGTCCAAACACAAAAAGAGCAATATAGATCAGTTTGATACAACAATGGCGCCGTGGTTCAGTGATCCCTGCGGTGGGCTTCCAAGCAGGGGAGCTGTGTTCGAACCTCCGCGGTATCAATTTTTTTTCTTTCGCTGTTCACCGTATTCAAATTTGTGCCGTTTGCAACAGCGAGGTGTAAGAAAGAGGCCTATAATGGCAGTTGATTCTGCGCAAGTACTCTATTAGCAGCCGAACGGAAGTGGATTTCGAATGGGAACCGCAAACGATGGCGACAAGGCGACAAGTCAACAAAATCCTCCACCAGAAAACACGTCTGGCATGTCATACACGGCATTAGTGACAGTACAAGTGTCATATGATACGAATCTCTTACCGACGCACCTAATTTGTAAGCCTGGTAAGTGAGTGAGATATGCCTCCTTGCCCGATTTAGGTGTTCGTATGAATATGGTGAATGTGATCACTGCCAAGGAAGTGATGAAAACATAATAGTTTGTCACATAAGCTGCAACAAATGAACACAACAGTTGCACAATCACACAGTCTCTCTGTGCTCTGACAAAACGTATGTTTCTAACTTTTTTGAAGTTGCGTTCCATTTTCGGAGTTTTGAATCTGGAATTCCTTTGTTGTAACACAGTTCACACCTGTTTATTTGTTGTTTTCATTTCTGAGAGACGTCTATGTGGTATCTCTCCTGCTCTCACTATTCATCACATTTATTTGCGACGGTAACGTATTCTTACCACATGGCTTTTATTCTATAATCAATCTATTGTATGACAGTTGCCAAGAATACAGAAAGAGGAAAAACAGTTCAATGACCGGATGGACAGTTCATGTTGTTGCGAAAAAAATAAAAGCAAATGACATATAGTTTTGAAACGGCGCACCCGCTTAACAGTCAGACACCGTGATCTTTTCTTTCTTTCTTTCTTTCTTTCCCATTATGGTTCGTTGTATTTGATCGTAGCAGACGTCACGTGACATTCACTGAAGTCCGACTCTGACCCCCTCACTCAGTTTTTCACTGCAGAGACCAGTCAGCTGAGCTACCGTGCCGGCCAGGTAAGCACTAAGCCCCTGAGCTCTCCAGCTGCTCTGCATTGCACTTCCTGTCCTTGGAGCGTTCACTGATATTTTTTTTTTATTTTGCTGTTCAGCACACCTCCTTCCTGTTTTCACGCTTGATCTGTGTTCAGTTTTTTACGGGCTACCCACTGGACCATCTTACCACTAAATCTGAGCGGGGTGCAACGGCTAGTTTCCCTTGTGAGCTACGTGCCTGCTTACATCTGGTGTAACAGAAAGGGGCCTTTTCTTCCGACGGCGGGACAATGGTTCGCGGCGCTCTTATCTTCATATTATTCGATCAATACATGTTATGTAGTGAAGCTTCTCTTAGAAGGTCTTTCAAATATCACAGAAAAAGGTACACAGTTCCATCAGTAATGAACTAAGTCGGTGTCGTAATTCGGCGATTATAAACGATAAAAATTAGTTCTGAACGTCCGGAAATTGTCCTTGTTGTCCTCTATACTGGGCGACAACCCCACCGTCATTCTGGGTATGTTCGCGCTGACCCGTCTTAGCTACCTCACACTGTGTATTTAGATGGCTGTCAAAAGCACTTTAGTGCAGTGCAAGTATTCATTCTGGCTAGTATAACGGTACTTTGCGGGCAGACGTGTCAATTGGCATCATATTAATTAAAATGGGGGATAAATAGACTTTATTTTGGAAGAATTAAAAAGGGGAAAGTAATACGAAACTTTAATAACTGCACAGTATTACTAAGAAGCAATATAATGAAACGTAATAAAAAGCAAAGTAGCAAAGACCAAGCGGGACAGAAAGATATAGGGGCGCGTTTGTTTTTTAATACATATAAAAGAACATGTAACACATTATTGAGCTCTCTACCTTCAGTTATCGCGATCGGGCTAGTCGATGAAAAAGTGGTACGCGACTGCGAAATTCGTTAAGGAGATTATTTAAAGAGTCTTCAAGCACGTTTAAAATACATTACGTGTGACGAAGTGATCAGAGGCGGTTATTGTCGGGTGAAGTGAAAATGATTCCGACAACATAATTCGAACTTTGTGTTAGCTGGGAAAGTACTCTTGGGAAACTATTATGGTTGTGGAACCCACGAAAGTTGTACGCAACGGAAAGCTATAGTTTACGTAATTCTGCATTTTGTAAAATTGTGAAACGCGCGTGCGCGGAACATTAAGAGAATCTAATCCTTGGACGGTTGACGGGGTAACTGATACAAACAACGCACCAGCACAAAAATAGTTCGCTCATTAACTACCAGATATGAAGGATAGGATCATCACCTCCAATCCCGATTCATATTTCATATTTAGTTAGTGAAAAGAAAAGTGTTAATAAACAAACTACATTTCAATTTAACCCACGATTTCGGATTCATTACGTAGCCTTGACTACATGATAAACAATATTTGTGGAGGTTGTATAAAACGTATCGTCATAATATTTAGCCAACCAATATTGGGGACACCAAAAATGTAAATCCATGAAATTGTTCTTACAGCGGATGTATAATGTGTGAGTGCGACGAACCATATTGAGAAACTGAACATCCATTACGTACTTGCATGTTTATCTGCGAAAATGCTCCTTGTCGGTACATCAGCATAGAGTTCGAATAGAATCGCTGGAACATTGCTAACCATTCAGGTTAATCTAACATCTAAATACGCATAATGCTGGTACCACCAGGATGTGTTCTTTCTCCTCACCCCCGTGGCAGTAATTGAATTAAGAGTCAGCCGGGAATAACATTTAAATCAATTGACGACCATTGAGCTAGCGTCATGAATTTTCAAACGTCCACTGCGATGTTTGAAGGCGAGTGACACCAAGAGTGCCAACGTCGATCGAGGGGTGTCGTCGTGATCGTACTGAATGACATTGAGCGGTCACACTAGGCACGTGTCTGGCACGTGAGCTTAGCCGTCAGCGCAGCAAGGTTATGTCTAAATCCATGGCATTGTTAACAGTAGCTTTAAAACGTGTTTTATTACCAGCTCCCTTACGTTGCGTCCCAAGTGTCATGTACGTACTTGACACTCTCAGCGTCGTCAGTAGAGATACAAGAACCGAAGAGCCTGAACGTGGGTCTCTGATGTTTATAAACACAACGTGACGTCAGTTCAGGCGACCATAACGAGAACTCTTATTCAAAGGTCCAAGTCCGGTCCGTTAATGGCAATCAGTCCCGTTGTCTCTCTACAAGTGACAATCGTCGGAATTCACATTAATCTTCGCGTCAGTTGTGTAAGACTGTATCTAATGGATTCCTAACGAGGCAAAAAATGCTAAAAAAATATCTGAAATATGGGGTCCAGTAATAAAGACACTAATAAAAACAGCCAGTACATGTTGCGTAATACGATATCTAACGGATTCTTATCAAGGGAGAAAAAATACGAGAAAATATCTGAATTGTGGTCTTCAGTCATATACTTTTGTGACGCACAACGGACTTTTGCCCGATGCTCGTACTAAAACAAGTGAAGGAGATAAGAAAGCGGTGCTGAAGCGTTGAACCTCTCGCGCTAAACAGTCTCAACGCAACGAATACCGACCTGTCGTAAATACGAGTAAAATCGCTAAATTCTAGTTACCTATTAAATCTCCCTTGTCTCTAAGCCATCTACAAAGATTACACGAAGTTTCTTGCCGTATAAACCAATTTTACATCTATCACAAAGCCCGAGACTGTTGCGTTTGGTTCCGAGTGAGTAAATTTTCAGTTGATCACGATGAGATTGATCCTTTTTTTCCAACATGACATTATCTGATTTGGTTATGCACTTTGATAGACGTGCATTCGATATAGCATCGTCATGCATATTCCTGATTGTCAATCATCCTTTTAACTGAGACTGAATGCTGTATCGTCTTGGGGGATTATTCCGGGATACTTCTTGAATACCCCTCCCTGACTTTTATTTCAATAGCATGCCGCCTGGCCTTACGTAATTAGCAGGGATGTCAGTTATGGTTTGTAGGTAATAAATTTCAACTACTTTCATACTGAATACATTATTGTGTGATAAAATATTGCAACTCGTATCGTAATTGCTTCGTCTATAGATCCATATGTGTATTTCAGCTTCATTTATACAGCCACAGCCACTGCTTCAGGACACACACACACACACACACACACACAGAGAGAGAGAGAGAGAGAGAGAGAGAGAGAGAGAGGGAGGGAGGGAGAGAGGGAGGGAGGGAGAGAGAGAGAGAGGGAGAGAGAGAGAGGACTGAGGCAGATTAGTGCACTTCCCCTGTTACTTTTTATTGCATTTATAGGAGTGGTTATAAAGGAAATCAAAGCGATAGTAAATGGTAATCTCAATGTGTTAGTCCCTGGTGATGGCGTCGCTACTTGGGGAGAAACAGAACTGGTGGTAGAGGGAAGATTAGACGAGTACAACTCCAAGTTTAAAGAGAACCACCTGACAGTGAGCACCAGCAGAATTGTAGCGACGATTTTGAGCAGGACATCTGTCCAGGGAAACCTGAAGCTAGATGGAGAGAAAACAATGTGTGGATGCTTTCAATTACCTGGAAACTACAATATTAAGGAAAGAACTGCAACAATAGAAGTACAGAACAAAGTAAGAAAGAAATCCGAATTTTTCCATCAAGTGTGGGTAAAGGGAGATCCTATGAGAGCCAAACGGACCATATTTGAAACGTATCTCGGGCCGATTATGACATACAGCTAGGAGTTCTCTGTAATCAACAAGGCAAGTTTGAGCAAGCTACCAGCATGCGATCAACCTTGCAGAAGACTACATGAAATTAGGAATGAAAACTTTAGAGCAGATATGAAAGTGGGTCTGTCAATGAGTGGCTAAGTTCTTCCAGTTGTGGTTTGGACGTGTGAAGAGGATGAAAAATATCCGCTTGCCAAAGCAATGGTTGGGTGGAAACGTACAGGAGAAAGCATCGATAGGACGACTCTGAAAAAGATGATTGGATCAGATTAAGGAAGATCTGAAGACTAAAGGAGGAAATTGGTAGACTATATCAAGGCAAGAAGTATATTAAGACAGAAAAAACTCCTAGCAAATTGTTTTACACACCCTACTCGGCTCTTTGAAAGAATCCTAAGATGATGACGAGTTGTGTAGTTTGTATATAGTTTAATTACACGGTGATGATTATTGAACTGTTTGAAATAAAATCGTGATAACTTCTGAACGGTTTGCGTTAGGACGTTCAAACTGCACGGTTGGCCGCGGGGTATGATGGGAATTAGTACGCGCTGTACGGTTTGGTTTAGCGGTGAATAACGCTTTCATTTGGATTGGTTCGTCAATAAGGAAAATTGGCCCATTTGGGGACCGAGAATCCGCACTTCACGATCGAGAAGTATCTTCACCCTCAACGGGTGACTACGTGGTGTGCAATGTCCAGTCACGGAATAATCGGTGCGATATTTGTTGATGGCATGATGACTGCCGAACTGTACGTGAATGTTTTGGAAGATAATTTCATCCCCATTATCCAAACTGAGTCTCATTTCGACAAGATGCGGTTCATGCAAGGCGGATCTTGACCTCATCGAAGCAGGTGAGTGTTTGATGTCTTGGAAGAGCACTTTGGGGACCGCATTCTGGCTCTGGGGTACCCAGAGGCCACTGGCATTGGCTTAAATTGGCCGCCATATCCTCTGGATGTTCAACATGTGCGACTGCTTTCTGTGGGGTTATATTAAAGACAAGGTGTACAGCAATAACCCCAAAACCATCGCTGAGCTGAAAACAGCTATTCATGACGTCATTGACAGCATCGAAGTTCCGACGCTTCGGCGGATCATGCAGAATTTCGCTATTCGTCTGCGTCACATCATCGCTAATGATGGCAAGCATATCGAACATATCACAACGTAAATCTGAATACCTGTAGTGACGTTTACATCTTCAATAAAGTGTTTGCACCCCGTAGTTTGCAACTAATTTACGTTTTATTCATATAGTTCAATAATTATCATTCTGTACATCAGGATAAAGGTATGTAATGATATATGAAAGGCAGGGGATGAGTTCTGTGACAATGGCCAGAGCACAGAAGACGTTAAATGCATTGCTGAAAATCAGAAATTTGTTAATATCGAATATTAAATTTAAATATTAGGAAATCTTTTCTCAAAGTATTTGTTTCGAATTTAGCTTTCTATGGAAATAAAAAGTAATCAATAAACAGTTCAGACAAGAATAAAAGACAAGCTTTTGAACTCTGCTGGCACTGAAGGATGCAGAAGATTAGGTGGGTGGATCGACTAACTAACGAGGAACTGACTCGAGTTGCGGAGAAATGAAATTTGTGGCACAATATGACTAAAAGGAGAGACCGGTTGATAGAGCATACACTGAGGCACGAAGGATTCGTCAATTGTGTAATGGTACGAAGTGCTTGGTGTAAAAATTATAGAGGTAGACAAAGGTGTAGCTATAGTAAGCAGGCTCAGATGAATTTAAAATGCAATACTTACGTGAGATGAAGAGACTAGCACGGGATAGGCTATCGTGAAGATCATAAAACACGTCTTCAGACTGAATACTACAATAAAAACGATAACAGTGAATTATTGCAACCATTATCTTCCGTTATCGGAAGAATTGTGTTACCTAAACGATTGCGAAAGTTTTATTCATGCCCTTCCACACACGACGTTGCTTACTGGAGTAAAGAAAGCTGCAATGAGAGCACGACTCATGTGTCCATATAACATATATCATACAAACAGCATGTTTTATAACACTCTACTGGAGGGCTCTTCCGAACGCGTTCAATGCGTGAATTATCAGATGTCAGATGCACGGACTATATGCCCAACTCCCCAAAGATGATACTGCAATATTATAGACAACAGAGAAAATTTAGGATCTGTTAGATGAAGACCAGCTTTCTTTCTAAAAGGTAAGGGAACAAGAGAGACTGTTCTAATGTTGGGATCTAAACATCGAAGTAGCAATGACGGAAATATAAGAAAGGTTGAAGGGTGCGATTAAAATTCAGAATGAATAAATATAAATGATAATACTCACTGATGACATTGCTATCCTAGGAGGAAGTGAAGAGGGATTATAGGGTCTGTTGAAGGAACAAAGAGTCTAATGAGTACGGAGTACAGAACAAGACCAAAGAAATGACAAACAGTAGGAATGAGTGTAGCGAGAAACTTAACATGGAAATTGGTGATCGCGAACAAGAGAAGTTAATCGGACGAAGCTAGGAGGACATAAAAAGGAGATGAGCGGAGCACAATCAAAGAGGCTATGCCTGGCCTAGAGGAGTCTGCTAGTATTAGTTTCTGAGAATGTACGTCTGGAGCGCGGCATTGCATAGTATTGAACTGTGGACTGTGGGAAAATTCCGAAAAGAAAAGGCTCGGCGTTTGCAGATGGGCATCATTTTGCCGTAATGTAAGAACAGGATGGATGCCATAAAGGGCAACAAAACATTACCAGTTTATCACTGAGTGGAGTAGTCTTCAACGATGAGTCCCACTTCGAAATGAGCCTCTATGACCGGACATGTCTGGAGACGCCCCGGACACCGGTGGTTTACCAACCTTACTGTCGTCTGCCATATCGCCGGCAACAAGGAGTGATTTTTGGACAACGTGGTTGTGGAGAGAAGCAGCGATTAGTATGATTAATCAGTAATTCAAGAACAGTCTTAATCGCATTTATTATTGTTATAATACCGCATACTGGTTCCAACCCGACGTAGGGGTCATCTTCTGGGCGTTTACACCATTGGTCGACTGCAAGTGGTGTCACTCCTGTCTACATAACGGTAGGAAATATGCGATTAAGACTGTTCTTGAATTATTGATTAACAAAGAGTGATGATCTGGGGTACCACTACATTTCACTGCAGGACGCCTTTGGTTTTGATCCGCGGCAGCCTTACAACACAGCCATACGTCGAAGATATTCTACGACCCGTTTCGTTGCCCTTCGCGGCAAGCCTCCCTCGGCTTACTTTTCAGCAAAATAGTGCCCACCCACATACGGCGAAAGTTTCTGCTCCTTTTCTTCGTGCTCGCCAAATCCTACGTTGGCCAGCAACATCGCCGGATATCTTCAACTGAGAACGTTTAGAGCATTATTGACAGGGCCTTCCATTCATATGGGGATTCTCATGATCTGAGGAATCAATTGGACAGAATTTGGCACGATATCAGTGAAGAGGACATCCAGAAATTGAGTCAATCAGTGCCAAGCCGACCAACTGCTTCCGTAAGGGGCAGAGGTGGACCAACGCGTAATTGCCTTGCTCAATTTGTGAACCTCTTTCTCTCGAATAAAATATCACATTTTTCTGAAATTGTAATAATTCGTTTTTCTGTACATGTGTATTACATCCACCGATTTCCGTCCTTTTCAGGTAATTCCTTCTCGGAGCTTCGTTTTTTGCTTCAAAAAGCATTTTGTTTCTTTAATGCCATAATTTAGGCGAGTACTGTTCCAGCGACGGGTTTTCAGGCTTAGTTGATGGAAGCTAAAGCCCACCAAACGTGTTACGGCACTGCGAATAACAGGTGGTTTTGACTTCCAGTATATGTTAATAACAGAGTAAAACCAAATACCAAAACCTGATCTACTCGAAAAAACTGACAAAGTAAACACAATTAAATAGATCGATATGGAAACGGTCTGATAATTTCGCGCAATTATACATAGTGACCGAGAGTGTTGTTACGTTACATCGGAACCAACTTTTGTTACGTATAATTACAGGTTCACGAAGGAGTTTTCATCTGAAGCAATCTATTCGAAATAGATCGTGTCGCGCAATTCATCTCTGATTTATGAAAAGAGCGGCGAGTTAAACAGATGAAACAATACCTACTTCCAATATTTCTTTGTCTGTCACAACGTGAGTGCAGCAGCTGCTAATGAATCGTGCGTGTGGCACGCTTCCAGGGGGAAGAGGCAGTCGGACCAGCGGCTGGCGCAGCTGCAGACGATGGCGGCGCTGGAGGCGATGGGCGGCAGCGTCAAGCACGTCCCCGTGGGCTACGGCGCCGTCGACGTACGCAAAGTGTGAGTAGCAGCACCGACCACTGCATTCATCGTACAGGGTTACTAAGGATCACGTGAGCTAAGTGACATTCATGACTAAACGCCTGAGTTACAAATACAATTAACTGAACTGTAAAGCCCCAGTGTCTGTAACATATGGCGTGTGCATGTCTGGTTGCCTAATGTTTTCTCCACAATACAATTTTATGCCTACAAATGATTAAGATGACCCTGCCATTGACTGCATACTCTTAGAGACTTCCATAAAATAAGGTACCGTGTTGTGGTTTTATTTCACTTCAGTGTAGCACCATCATTCCTATTGGGGTGCTACTAAAATGAATCACAACTTAGATACCGTAAATTATTTATTCTCAAAAAAGCATGTAGAATGCAAAAAATTATATAAATATGAAGCATGCAATATCGGGTTCTACCCCGACATGTGATTTCGAGATTTGCAGAAGATATGTTTCACTTCCTTTAGACGGCGCCCCCTGTTGCTATACAGGCACAATGTTAGCTGATGCTGTTTAACTGTGAGAAATAAAAGACCTTCACTCTGACTGACGCTTTCAGAAAATGCTCAATAGGCAAGCAAATGAAACTCACCACATTTACTGTGAGTGTCTCCCTATACGCATGTCACCTCCTGAAGTACGACCAGCAGTTGCACTGGACCAATGGTCAGCTCGCTGGCACGTTGGCCGCAGTGCAGACGACGTGCGAGGCACACCTGCACTTCTCTGCCTAAACACTCTGCGCTCTCTCTCTCTCTCTCTCTCTCTCTCTCTCTCTCTCTCAGGACAGTAAATCTTCACCCCTGCAGAAAACGTAAGTCTCTTCCCAGCGCCTCTTTGGCCGGTAGCTGCTTCTGGGGAACATGTGGCCCACTTCACCTTTACTTTCAGTGCTCAGCGCAAATTACCTCTCAGTACAGAAATAGTTAGTACGTGGTATTAGCCACTGTCATCCAATGAAACGATCTATAATCCGAATTTGCATTGTAAACAGTGATCTAATATAAATAAACATCTACAAGAATATTAAATGTTTTGTGGCAAAATCTTACCACCTTGCAGCAAAGTCAGTTGCATTCGGGAAATCTTCACAGTGTCCCGTGTATACTGGATTGTCTGCCTTTCTGCTCCACAGTCGCTCTTTGTAGGCGTATTTGGTTTCCTTTTATACAACGACACCGCACATTTGCAATGGTTCATCTTCATTTGGTTAAGAATTATACAGGATTTTTTTTTCGATGGACAAAGCCAGAAGGTTTTTCAGCAATACTTCGAAATTTCTGTAGGTCTGCATTTATAGTATTTTTCCAGGCTACGTCCCTGTATTGCACAATAAAAAAGTCGCCATTTTCTAAAAATATAGCTTCCGAAAATGATGGTTCTCTTGAGCTGCGTCGTTTAATATTCGTGTCATCAGTGAAAGAATGGATAGGAAGTTGTTAATTGTTTTGCATTTTTCCAAACTCTCTAAGAAATGCTTTTGACTTCGCAGTTTTGGTGGAGGTGTATGACTTAGGACAGCTGGATACAAGGTGGGAGTACTCTTAATCGTGACCAAAGTCATCCGCATTGTGTGATTTAGTACCATGTCTGTTTTCTTGGTGTGTGGGCAGGTCAGCTAAATCAGAGCTAAAACCGTTGTTCATAATGTAGTTGCCGGAGGGCCCCACGTCCCGCCACATTTCTGTCTGATTTCATTGCTTGCGTTTCTCACGTCAGCCTTACACCTTAACTTTCTGTCTAAAGTAACTCCTGGATACTTATGAGATTTATTGTGAATTCAGGTGGCACTGTTGAAACAAATTCCAAGTTATATATCTGCAAATTTATTGTTCAAGTCAAAGCACAAAATCTCCGTCTTTGTTGAACTGGGCTGGACCCTCCACTTGCAGAAATAGTTTCCCTGAGCAGCCAAATCATTTGTTTCAACATTCTCTGTTTTCTTAATTTCCTTGTGTTGTGCAGCTAGTGCCCACTCATTAGAGTATCAAAATTTTCGAGATGTTGTTGCAGGTGTATCTGCAATACAAATGCTAAAGAGGCGAGGAGCTAAGACGGACCCTTGAAGAAGGCCATTATTCCACTTTATTTGCTTGCTCCACTTACTTCCAATAATCACTGATGATGTTGTGGTGTACAGGAAGGTGTCGAAATTGAATGACTGTAGGAAGATAGAAGATGACTCAGACAAAATTTCTTCTTGGTGTGATGAATGGCTGCTAGCTTCACATGTACAAAATGTAAATTACTGCAAATCAGTAGGAAAAACAAACCCACAATATCCGAAGACAGCGTCTATAGTGTGCTGCTTGACACAGTACAGTCGATTAAATGTCTAGCGATATGAAATGGTCGAATTCGGCTTATTGGGAGGATTTTAGGAAAGTACTGCTGAAAACCCTTCTGGCTTTGTCCATCGAAGAAAATCCTGTATAATTCTTAACCAAATGAAGATGAACCATTGCAAATGTGCGGAGTCATTGTATAAAAGGAAACCAAATACGCCTACAAAGAGCGACTGTGGATCAGAAAGGCAGACAATCCAGCATATACGGGACACTCTGAAGATTACCCAAATGCAACTGACATTGCTGCAAGGTGGTAATATTTTTCCACAAAGGATACCACACAACAAAAAACACTAGTACGACACACTCTTGAGTACTGCCAATGTTTGGGATGCAGACCAGGTAGGATTAAGGGGCTACATTCAGTGGCGGGCTGCTACATTTATTACCAGTAGGTTCGAACAACACGCAATTATTATGGAGATGCTTCGCTAATTCCTCTGAGAATCACTGGAAGGAAAGCGACGTTCTTTTCGAGGAAAACTATTGATAACATTTAAATATTGAGCATTTGAAGCTGATTGCAGAACGATTCTATTGCCGTCAAAGTACATGTAGTGTAAGTTCCACGAAGATAAGAGAAACTAGGTCTTGCATAGAAGGATATAGACAATTGTTTTCTCCTTGTTCTATTTCCAAGTGACACAGGAAAGGAAATGTCTAGCAGCGGTTTGCAGAGTTCGGATGTAGGCGTAGGTTAATTAATTAATTAACAAGTGTGACTCTAAAAAACATGGGTGCTGTAACTCACAAAAATGATATTCATCAAACTATAAATTAAACAATGGTCACTATAAAGCTCTCTTTGTTATAAGTCCCTAAAGGCTTGAGGTTATACACAGACTGCATACATAACAAAGGACAGTTACTTTTATGAAGTATTAACACGGGTTACAATATAATTAAAGCACAAGCACCTTGATAAACGTCGAATAATGCACAATGCACCTGGAGTGAAACATTTGGGGATGCAACTAAGTTCGCAGAAGATTGCTGGTTGTTAATCAAGAAGGAAGGAAAGAAAGAAGCACATAAAGAATCGCACATGCATCTACTGCCTTGACTGAGCGCATGTTGAGCCTGCAATAACGAGGGGCGTTCAATAAGTAATGTAACAGTTTTTTTCTGAAAGCATGTTGGTTTTATTCAGGATTCCAATACGCCATCTTATTCCCCACTCTTATAGCTACAACAGCCCATTTTTCCATACAATCTCCGTTCAATGCGATGGCCTCGTGCCACCTTACAGGGGGCTGTATGCCCGCCTGGCGCCACTCCGCTGGTCGACAACGGAGCGAACGTCTTGCTGCATCAGTAGTCTCCCCGCTATCCACGTGTATCCCGCACTGGCCCAGACAATTCCCCGCAGATGGTCATCCTTCGCTCTTGATGGTCTCCTGGTAGGCTACGAGGAACTCAGCAGGCACACACCTTTGATTTCGCCAACGGGTGGACGAGTGAGCTACCAACAGAGACCTCCAGCTGAGCAGCGAGGTGTTGATTGTGCTCCGTTGATTACGTCGAATGAGAGTGTCTGCAAGTTCCAAAATTTCAGGAGTCACTGCTACGTGCGGCCGGCCGGCACGCGGGAAATCGAACAGATCTGCGGGATCTTCTTTCGATAGTGACACATGTCTAACTCAACTACTCACCGTACTTTTGTTCACTTCCAGGTCTGCGTACACATTCTAGAAGTACCGGTGAATATCTGCGATGATCTGGTTTCCTGCCAAAATAAATTCAGTGACAGTTCCATTGTTGGAACGCATCTCGTTACAGACGCCATTTTCAAGGTAACGTACGTATAGCTGTACCACCTATTGGAACTTCATGGTGCTATAGAGGCTGAAGCGGGAATACTCCACGATGTGCCACAGCGTATTGTGCATTTTCTCGACGGAAATTGGCCGCAAAAAAGTTTTTCATTTCTTACTGAATGCCCTTCACATTAACATATGTTACTATTTAATTGAAGCCTTAACAACTTGGGAAAGATTGTATAATGAATCTCGAGTGAGAAAATTAGAACCAGCACAACATTTGGGGTGCAACTAGGCTCTTAGAAGCCGCACAGTGATTGCTAATCTTTAATCAAGAAAGATGCAAATGACAACAGAAACAAATTGCCCATGTACCTACTTGACTGAACTAATGTTGAGCCTGCAATTAATAATAAACGTACTTGGAATAAAAATGTGAAGGTCCTGGCATTATTGAGAACACTCGCCTCCTACAATCCGGCTTGTGAACACAGCTGCTGTTTACCGTACAGGGCTGCCAGTGGCTGCTGTGGTGGCTGTGGAACCCACCCGCCTTGCATCGAAGCCTGGTCTCCCCCAGGGCCCGAGGTCGAAGTCCGTCTGTCTGACGAAAATTCCCCTGTCGTGTTTCGTACGGAACTGTTCTACAGAGCGCTCCGGCAAGAAGGGAATTTTTACTCTCACTTTGTGAATGTGAGCTTCGATTTTGATCGCCAATGACAGTTGTTCTTCTGAGAGCCGCCCAATGAGATATGTTCTAATAAGCCAGCGGTCTCCATCGCATACTCGATTTTAATATATTTAACCAGCGGTGGGGAATTTCAGTGCTGCAGCTCGGAAACAGTCAGTGTCTGAGTACCACTATCTGTCCAGCGAGAAAGGCCTCCCCACGCATGCACTGGTCAAGCGCGTTCTCTCACTCCAGAATTTATTTATATTAACCAATGGTACGTGCCCTTACAGTTTCTTACCAAAAAATTATCAACCTAAGTCAGCCACGCCCGCAAGCATAAAGTTGCGGGATGGCTTCTTCTCATTCCATCTCTTAGAACTGACCTCTAAAGTGTCCCCGGCCCAGCGGTTCCCAGAATGGAGGACAACTGCAGGGTGCACTTCTTCACAGTCCTGCACACTCCGTAGCTTCTAAGCAATGGGAAAGAGTCGCTGTGCATTCCTGGCGCTGGCGGAAATGTCACACTGAAAACAATCCTTTACTTCTCAATGTGCTGCAAACACTGTTGCCATCCGACGAGGCGCAGGCTGCGCCTGATAGGCAGACCTCTGGTCACACGCAGCGCCTCTGCGCCTGGCACCTCGCCGCCTCCTCGGCAGTGGCGGCTTCTACACCTTTTGCAGGACTCGTAGTCTTGCGGGACTAATGGCTCGACGCTGACCCTCCCATATCTGCTCTGTGAGACTTCGCTCAACTTGCGTTCAATCAGACTCTCAACTACTCGTTTAAGAAATCATCCATTAGAAGAAAATCATAAAGATTTTTAGTAGTTAGATATGACAGTCACTGCCATTGACTTTATGAATTCTCTTACTTTTATTTCTCAACGGAAAAAAATTTTAATTTGGTGGATTTATACATTTAATGGAGTCTGATTATGACGTGTGGCAGTTTGGTAGAAATGGTTGAGTATCAATTATCTTTCTTCTATTACAGTCGATGATCTCAAAAACTGTCATCAGTTTATCGTTTTCGGTCCATAGAGACCAACCTGAAATCTATTTAAATCGTACGATGCCCTTTATTTATTTTTTATGTACGAGTCTATTCAGGTGCCGTCAAAACTATTGCTCAAGAGAGTTGAAGAACAGGTAGAAACGACAGTAGGCGACTACCAAGCGGGATTCAGGAAAGGAAGAGGCTGTATAGAACAGATATTTATCCTGAAGCAGCTGAAAGAACATAGGGCCTTAAAAAACAAAAAGACAGTAATAACCTTCGTGGACTTCACAAAGGCATATGACTCCATCGACAGACAGACTCTTGTTAGGATCCTGAAGAACAGAGGACTTGATGGAACTACACAAGAACTATTAAAAGAAATTCCGACAGACACAAAAGCAAGGTTGAAATTCAGAGGAGCACTATCAGAAGAATTTGAGATCAAGACTGGTGTTAAACAGGGACATGGATTGTCACCATTGTTGTTCAGTATAGCACTGGACGAAGTGATCAGGCACTGGAGAGCAATAAACGAGGAAATGGGAATACCAAAGACCCATGTGGGGGACAAAAAGGACAACAGGGCTCAAGTGGACTGCCTAGCCTTTGCAGACGACATAGTAATAGTAAGTGAGACGGAAGAAGACGCAAAGACACAAGTAAGGTAGCCAGAAAGGTGGGGCTGAGGATCGCCTACAACAAGACAAAGACATTGAATACCACTGCAGACTGGCAAACACCGGAAGGCACTGTGCAAATGGTAGACAAATTTAAATATCTGGGAGAATTTATAACAGGAAGGAACAGGAGCAAGGAGGGAATAACAGAGAGGATAAAGAAGATGAGGTCAGCCTTCTGCATGACGAGAGACATATATAACAAAAAGAATATATCCACAGAGGCAAAGTTACGCCACTACAAGGCAACGGTGAGGAATGCAGTATTATATGCTGCTGAGACGATGACACTAGGAAGAAATGGGGCAGAACAACTAGAGAAAGAAGAGAGAAAACCACTGAAAAAAATACTATGTCCCAAAAGAGGCGGATGCGAAGACCTGGGGAAGAATTGCACTGGAACATGAACAATATCTGGGGAAATCAGACAAAAGGGCAAGGTTTGCTGGACATGTAATTAGGATGAGTATGAACAGAATGACGAAGAGAGTGTGGGAAACAACAGGGAGGGCAAGGGGAAAGACAGGAACCAAGTGGGTTGTTGAACTTCGGAAGGACTGGTTGGAATTGGGGATCAAGGTCGAAGGAAAGGAAAATTGGCGGAACAAATATACACCGACCAATATGCCGGAGATCAATGACAGAGAAGAATACAGAAAAAGATTAGAGTGTCACCAGTGGAGCCGACAGGAGAAACAGAAACTGAAGATCTAGGAAGAAGAGCGGGAGAGAAGAAGAGAAAAAATGAAGAGGTTCTGGGAGAAGAAGAGGAAAATGCAGTCCACGTAGGGGCTACCCGTGGTCCTACAGAGGCCGTGACGTAAGAAGAAGAAGAACAAGAGTCTGTTCAGAAAATTCCGGAACTTTGTCCACAAAACTTTTCTACGTTCACCTTTTACTTATTGTGACTGGTCTCTTTCGAAATATTCTCCTCCACAATTGATACACCGCTCCAATGCCGTCCCCAACTATCCACGCAATCTTGGTACGCTTCTTGCTGTATCGCGTGAAGCGCCGTCTGCTAGTTTTCTTTCATCTCGTCTGTCGTTGTAAATCTTCGTTCTTTCATCGGGGTTTTCAACTTTGGAAATAAAAGACAGACCACAGGGGTCAGGTGCGAGAGTACGAAGGATGAGGCAGCACAGTGATTTCGTTGTCTGTGCAACAGCCACGCACAACAGGGACGAATATGCGGATGCGTTGTGGTGATGCGAGATCCATGAATTCTCTCGCCACATTTCAGGCCGTTTTCTTTTCTCTCAAGAGTCGCAACACGTCCCGAGAGTATCATCGATCAACACTTTGTTCCTGTGGCACGAATTCATGATTAACTAATCCTTCAGCGCCAAAGAAAATTATGAGCATGACTTTGACATTTGATTTGACCTGACGAGCTTTTTTTGGTTTTAGGAAACCTTTTCAGATCGATTGTGAAGCTGAACCTTGGTCTCAACATCATAACCGACGTCTCGTCATCAGTTAAGATTCTCTTAAGGAGCATTTCGATCACATTTACGCCATCTGGAAACTCTTGATAGATTGCGAGGCGAAGGTTTTTCTAGTCCTGATTTATGAGCAGGCCGCGCGGAGTAGCCGGGCAGTCTAGGGCGCCTTGTCACGGTCCGTGCGGCTTCTCCTGTCCTAGGTTCGAGTCCTCCCTCCGGCATGGGTGTGTGCGTTGTCCACACAGTAAGCTATTTTAAGTTAGATTAAGTAGTGTGTAGGCTTAGGGACCGATGACCTCAATAGTTTGGTCTCATAAGACCTTACCACAAATTTCCAAAATTTAATGAGCCGTGAGACGAACTTGGTGCCAACATGAGACTTTTCAAGATGTTATGTCAGGATATCACATGACGCAACTGAAATGTTGCATTCTTCTGCAGTCTCCCGGACAGTCAGTATTCGAAGGAATGCACAGTTTCGTTGACTTACCTGCACGAGCGTCGTCGGTTGACGCCGGATGGCGTCCTGAACAAGGATTATCTTTAACTTCCGTCCACCCATTTTTAAACCGTGTGAGCCGTTCGAAACACCGAGTACGGCTTAATGACCCATCACCATAGGCTTCCTGCATCATTTGGCGTGTCTCTCTAGTTTCACGCGCAGTTCAATGCAGAAGCGTGGCTGTTCTAACTCTGCCACCTCGATATTCGCAAACGGTGTGACACAACGTACCACTCAGTACGGAATACAGAATAACCAACAGACATTCAACACAGAAACTGCCGGAACTTAAACACAAAACACAGAGGTGAGCAGGGATGCCAACCGCATTTCTCTCCAACTCACCACTGCCACGAAATTACGAATGTTCCGGAATTTTTTGAACGGACCTCATACATAAATCATATGACGGACAGGGTGAGTAGCAATTTGCGGCTGTTTGCTAATGGCGCCGTGGTGTACGGGAACGTGTCGTCGTTGAGTAAGTGAAGGAATATACAAAATGAGTTAGACAAAATTTGTACTTGTATCATAAATGGCAGCTTGCTCTGAGTGTACAAAAGCGTAGCTTACTACGGCTGAGCGGGAAACAGTCTTGCAACGGCCGAATAAAGCATTAGTTGGGTGCAGCTTGACACAGTCGTTTCGATTAAACATTTAGGCCTAAAGCTGCAGAGCGATATGAAATGGTGTGAACAGAATCAACACGTCAGGTTGGCGTTAGGGAAGGCGAATGCTGGATTTCGTTTTATTGGGAGAACGGGAAAGTTTAGCTCATCTTACTTAATAGTGGATATTTTTGTTCACTAGACGTAAGCAACAAGAAGTAAAGGAAGGGTGATGTATTTTTGTTACGCAGTTTAATGAAACCACGAAAATGTAAATCACGATGGAAGGACGGAATTTGAACGGCTCTCGACTGCAGGTCCAGCCAGCTTGTTCGTTGAGGTGAAAAAGATGTGTGTCATCTCGAAGCTCTTTCTGGTGAGAAAACTGATGATCTGAAATGATGATGATACTAACGAAAATGACAACGATAATGAATTGTCGGGGTCTTAGGTTCTTCGTCCACTTCACAAAACACTTTGCCGTATAAAACTAGTCATCTATTGCTATATCATAGCATACGGAAGGATAAATGCACAGATCAACCATGTCCTTAAAAAACCTGTTGGTTTGCGGGTGCGGACATGGAGCCCGATGGCATCCTCGCTGTCTTGCATTTGGTTCGCATCTGGCAAATTTGGTGACCAAGGAATCAGTGTGAGTCCACGATCATGCTACTCAAATCACTGTAGCCCATTGCGAGCGGTTGACAGGGAAACTTGTCGTGCTGCAAGATGCCACCACCGTTGGTGAGGACGGCGGCTGTGAAGGAACGCAGGTGGTGTGAACATTCTCCACGATGTCCGCAGCCGCCATGCTGCCTTCCATTGCTGCCACAATTCCACCTGACGCTCAGGCGAGTGTCCCTGACAAAGTAATGCTGCCGCCACAGGTGTGAGTCTCTGGAGCGGTGAATTTTTCCGAGCAGCCGTGCACCCAAATGACGGCCGCAACCGAAAACCGCCACCCAACTTGCTGACAAGAAACGTGACTCATCCGACCGGACGACACGTTTACACTGAGCAGCGGTACGTTCTTGATGGTCCAGTGTACAGTGTAATCATAACTGACGATGTCGTCGAGTCAACATGTGAGGAAATAGAGAACGTTTACTGCGGCGCCCCATGTGCGCTGGACGGCGTACTCTGAATCGCTTGCGTCTGCTCCAGCACTGCAGTCTGTCGTCAGATCTGGCAGAGATCGCCGTTTATCCTGCATATTGTTGGATGAGGCGCTCTTTAAACAACCACACCTCATGCAATGAGACGCCAACTGAAGAGCCCACCAGAGGCGCTCACAGTGTGAACACGTCTGCACTCTGACTGTGGAATTGTAAGTTAAAGTTTACAACGTAACATAACAAAGTTGCTGGCACTTAAATCGCAAATACATTGAACAGTAAAAATATTATTATCACTTACCCACCGTTACACTGGATGCACCCCGGTGGCATTGCGGCTACGTGACACGGTAGCAAAAGTATGTAAAGCGGGGCATACACGGACGGCGGATCAACCTAGCAAAGATATGGACTGAAAATGGGGCAATGTCGTAAGATAAGCGACTTTAACAAAGGGCGGATAATTATTACGCAGAGCCTATGAAAGGGTATCTCGAAAACGGCGAAGCTAGTCGAATGTTCTCGTGCTACTGTCGCAAGCCTCTGCGGAAAGGGGTAGAAGGCCATCAAACTACCACTAAATGCTTGGACGTCCACGACTCTTCACGGAACGTGGGATTCCGAGGCTTGGCTGCTCTATAAAGTAGTATAGATAATGATCTGTGGCATATCCGCCGAACGAGCAAAATACTGGTTCAGGTACAAGTGTTTCGGAGCACGCTGTTCGTAGTACATTGTACATTGTTGAACGTGGAGCTCCGCACCAGAAAACCCTACGTTTTCACATGTTGACCCAACGACATCGTTAGTTACGATCACAGTGGGCACAGGCCTATCAGGAAATGGAAAAGCGTCTGCTCTTCGGGTGAATCACAGTTTGCTACACTGGATCGATGGTCGTCTCCACAGACACTGTCATCGAGGCAACGTGCAGCGCGCCATGGACGCAGACTGGTGAGAGCAGTATTTTGCTATGGGAATCATTCTCCTGCGTCCCTTCATTCTTGTTGTCTTGCCCGACGACGATGCCACATTTTGGCAGTATAATCGTTCGTGCCTCGGTGTCATAACCGCGCTACAGTTGTTTGAGGAGCTTTATAGTGAACTCACGTTGATGTCTCGGCAGGCAAATTCGCCTGATATAAATCCTATGGAACCCACCTGGGTCGCTATCGGGTACCATCCCCGCGTACGCAAATCGGCGGCCCGTTAAGTGAATTACAGGCCTGTGCGTGGACATATAAAGGCACAATTCTCCACAAACCTAAGAACAGAATGTAATACGCATAATCAGCGATGTATTTCGTTCCAAAGATGGACAGAAAAGCTATTAAGCAGGTGATCAAAATGTTTTGGCTAATCAGTGTACAAGATTACCAGTATTCGCAACATAATAATCTCAAAGTGAAAACTATTAATAAATTATGTAACTGCTGGTGTAGATACCCTAGACGTACAATAGAAGTGGGACGGATGACGCCCGCCTGCAGAATCGATCAGCAAGTAGAAAACTGCACAGTTGTGCTCCCTTGCTCCCTACGAGGTTGGGAAGCAGTTGTAGTGCCAGTGCGTCACATTCCCTCACCTGCACGGTTGACTACTGCGGGTTTGCCATTGGTGCACGTGAGCTCGCTGTAACACATCTCCCCAACTCGTCCCGCACGTGCTCGGCAGGATTCATGTCAGCGGGGATGTTCGTGCCAGTCCGGTCGTTCCAATAGCTTCTCCATCTGCGCTGTTCGGTGCGGTCGCTCACTGTCATCCATAGAAATGAAGTCAGGGCCGAAGGTTCCCTTGAAAAAAAGCACATGGGTAAGAAGTACAGAGTCACAATAACTTTAACCGGTGAGTGTACCGTGTTCAAAGACTTGAAGGCCATTACAACCACACAACATTTCGCCACCCCAATACCGTAACACCTGGTCCACCAAAACGATCATCATCTACAGTGATGGCCGTACCCTCATAAGGCGAGATGTGGAAACACGTATTGCACCCGGAAGCATGGTCGAACATGATAGTTTTGGAGGTTTAGGTGTTATGCTGTCTGGAGGCATAACGTGCCATGTGCGTACTGACCTCCAATCCTTTGAACGTCCTCAACATTGTCATACTGAACTTCTTCAGTACTTGCTCATTAGTTAGTTAATTGACACATCTAATCTTCAGCATTGTTCTGTAGCCACTAATAGTGATAACTTATAATAATAATAATAATAATGTTGATAACAGCAATAATGACAATGGCAGATATAAAAAGAATTTATAGATCTACAAAATCGATGTTTTCTGATATAGCGTGCTCTGGAGAAAATAAATTTGAGGAGACTGTATCAGCTAAGAATGGTGGTACATTAGGAATATCTAGTTGGGAGAAGGAGAGTAACGAGTGCGTACAGAGACAATGGTAATGCTTATTGTTGCTTTAGTAGTATGTCATTAACTATCTTATGAAGCTGGGTATGTTATAGAGTTCTCTGATAATATGCGGGAGGTTACTATACGGTCGGGTTCCTGATACTGACAAGGATATTGAGGGAGTGGCTGATCGGTGGAGAAAAACAGGATTTCGTCTGGCGGGATCGGTTGTTCCTGCTGTGTTGTTAAGATAAGAGCGTTAAAGTCGGGGAAAGGTATCACGGACAGTGTTCGTTGATAAGACAGAAGAGAAGGCAGAGGGTATGGAAATATCCCTGTGCCTCTCTGCACGAAGGTAGGATAACTGCGCACATGATGCTGAAATCTGATTAAAAAGTCGAGCATCACAGATTTAACGACCGCAGGCATTCATAACCAGGTCCAGGAGCCGTGAGCTTTCCTGAGAGAGGCCTTGCAGAATATTATCGCTGTAATCAGTAATTGGAGGTATAATTTTGTAGAAGCTATTTTTTCAGTCTATAGGGAATAGTAGCTACAGGTGAATGACTGTCGAAACATTCACCGATCCACCGATGCAGGTTGGTGGGGGCAGTATTACGGTATGGGGCACGTTCAGGTGGGCTTCGATTCCATGTGTGTGTTAACCATCTGCACTCCTTCGTGGGTGATATTTCCCAGACAGCGATGGCATCTTCCAGCTAGATAATTGTCCGTGGCACAGTACCAGAACCGTACGACAGTATTTTAAGGAATCTCACAGTTAACTCACGCCGACGTCTCACCTTCCAAATTCACCTGATGTGAACGCGATGGAACACTTCGGTGGCCAGCTCCTTAGCCACAAACCGTCGACCTATAGTTTACGGAAACTGCGTGACCTGAGCGTGGACGTCTGGCGCCACGTGTCTTCAGAAAACTACCAAGCGCTTATCTATTCGATGGTACGCAGAACTGCTGTTGTACTGCGTTCCAAATGTGGACCGACAGTGTTATCATGTCTTCGCCCCTCAGTTTACACAATTAACATAATTAAGTTTGATTTTTTTCTGCAATCTGCTGAGCTATAGTGGACAGATATCACTATTGACTAGTACGTGACGTATTGGTCTGACACGTGTGTTGCAGAGGTCGCAAGCGCGCCCCATGGTCGTGGTGGGTACCAGACTCTGGTGACTGGGACCAGAGCGTGGACTCGGACCAGGGCGACACAGACGTCGACTCCGCGGAGTGGTGGGGCGCGGCACACAGCAGCTGACCAGTTCACTGATCTTCTGGTATCGAGCTGACTTAGCCCTCCACGCTTCACATATTTCTACGATCACTCAGTTACTGTAAATAAAACCAATTGAAGAAAATAAAAACATTTTGTTTCATTACACAAAATTGGAAACATTGTTACCATTATTTACCGAAAATGATGTCCAGCAAATCACGACGTGCGAACCCAATGCATTCCACTGCAATATCCAATATTTCATTTCCTTATTCAACTCGTTCGTGAACCTGTACTTTCCACCATGGTAGTGAGGCCTGCTTATCCACGAGGCCATTTTCTACGCTTGCTTCTGAAAAGCACTTCTTTTTATTCTATTGAGGCTCTAATAAATGTTAGCGTACCACAACTGTCTGTAAAGCTCCAATCTGAAATCGTAGTATCTGTGTGAGCGCCCCGCAGTCTGATTTACAATACCGCAATCCTTCCAACAAAAGTTCTGTTGCACGTGTTGCACGCATATTTTTTTTAATTCCATAGAAGGTTGAAGCCAGCCTATTCAATCTTGCATCGTTTGGTACTGGAAATTCCAGGCAGAGGTCATAGGGATAGAACCGGATATGTTCCCAGTTTCGGTAAAAAACTGAACAATAGTCATATGCTGCAAACAAATGCCTTTATTTAGGACGAAGACTTCTTTTACCAAACGTCGTATACGCTACATTCTTACTCATAAATAATCTGTACTTAATCTCGCTTTGTTTTTTAGAATTATTCTTAAGCTCTATGTCAGGTACAAGGATACGTATGTGAAACGGATTTGCCCCATAAAACAACTATTATCGGCTTTACATTGGCTCACGATCGTTGACCAGTCTGTAACTTTACTTGTTTCAGCAGATTGCTCTGGTTTGCTAAACAGCGTGTTTCACAGTGCATGTTACACGTTTCTAGAGGATGTGGAGGGGACTTAGGAGATCAACTTTTACATAGTAATCGATCTCCGGAAACGTCATCCAAAGACACTACAGACCATCAAAGTTAAAGGAGCCGGCTGTGTGTTGTACAGCTCCTAAGGTATGCGTTTTAGAGCCCACTTTTGCTATACATTTTTTCCTTGTTTTGGTCCATATTGCCACCTCTGAAAGTTCCCTACATTACAATCTTAGCAACAACAATACCTGTAGGTGTATTCCACTGTCAGAGGTGTCAGAACGGTTTTCGCTTATCTGTCGGCCTGTTTGTCTCCAATACAGGAAGCCTTACCTGAAATTGTTTCATTTGTCCTTCTCCATCATCCTAGAGAGTTTGTAACATCATCACTGAATCAGCCTGTACATACGTACACTTACAGGTGCCGGGGCCAACAATATTGACATTATAGTGTCGTTAGATGAGGTTTCGAGACATGGATTCCTATGTAAAACATGATCTACTAAGTCCCCTCCATAACCTATAGAAGTGTCTAACATGAGTTGTGAAACACTTTCTATGTTACGTTCACTATACGGACACCACATAACTCCAGCGGAATCGTACCCTTGAACAGCAAATTTGCCTTAGTTTATTACTACAAGCAATACCAACTTCCTCAAGAGCGCGACACTCTTCAAAGTATATTTTGGGTGCCGAAGCATCATTAATAATTAATAAATAATGAATTGTATGCACGTATGTTACAACTTTATTAATTACTACATGCTCATAATGGGACAAACTAAGAAAAGTCTTAGCATATATACCAATCATTTACCCATTCCAGCAAATGTAATGTGCCTATCGCAACAATCTACTTCTTCTCCTGGAGATGCCTTCTTGATGTTCTTTCATCTTGCTTCTCCTATGCACCCTACGGTTTCTAATACTACAAGAGAAAGTTTTGCCACTGAAGTAGCGTGATAAGAAGTAATCGTGAGTGGACGCATCGAACAGAGGATGAGGAGCCTCGATACACATAATGTTTGCTCACTCCGCCGAAGCTGAGTCAGCTGCTGTGCCTCTTTTTCTTTTCCTTTGATTTATTGGCTTCCGAGTAGACACACAGGGCGTAAACGATAACTGTTTATAACGACCGCAGTGACGTAGGGAAAGTCGAGACGAGCAATTTTATGTAAGACGCATGTGGTCTACCACCTAAGCACAGCGCATGCGCACCGCACAGGATTTTTAATATCCTCTCTCCCTCTTCCAAAAGCGGCTTTCGTTGACATTGGTACTTAAACATTTCCTGACAGGGTACACATAGGAAAAGACTTTTAAACTATCTATGCAAATACTAATTAAGTTTCCTATTCGATGTAAATTCAACCCATGAGACAGAACTGGCTGTTCCGCCTCGTTACTTTGTCTCAAAATACCCTATATTCTTTATCATTAGTGACGCCTGTAGCGGAGTCATGGATACGACTGTGTTTGTTTATTTATTTCATGCCGTACGTCTTCTCCAATACTTACTTTGTTGCACTCAGTTATGGTGTGAGTGAGTGTTTCGATAGCGTTTTCGTGATTACAGCAACTGTATGTATTACATAGCAACTCAATTTGTGTGTTCCATCGTCAATACGAGGGTGCGAGGTTTACAATTAAATGTTAGTTTTACGTTGGAAACTAAGAACTTGACCCCCAGGAGAACGTCCATCCGGCGACCGAGGATGCGATAGACCCTTGGAGAGAAGACAACTGGAGACTGATGTATTGAATAGCGACCCAAGTTGTGTGTTCCAAACTCATTACGACGGTGCGAGGGCTACAATTAACTGTCAGTTTTAAGCCGAAAACAAGAAACATGACTCCCAGGAGAACGTCGATCCGGTGACCGTACCCGCTTTAGTCGCTTATAGGGAAGACAGCTGAAGGCTGATATATTCATTCGCGACCCAATTTGTGTGTTCCATCAGTACTACAAGTGTGCGAGGGCTACAGTTGTCAGTTTATCATCAGAAACCAGAAACTTGTCTCCCAGCAGAACGTCCATCCTGTGAACGTGGCTGCGTTAGTCGCTTGGAGACAAGTCGGCTGGAGACTGGTGTATTGAATCGCAACACAATTTGTGTGTTCCATCAGTACAACAAAGATTCGAGGGCTGTAATTAACCGTCAGTTTTGCATCGGAAACAAGAAACATGACTCCCAGCAGAACGTCGATCCGGTGACCGTGCCTGCTTTAATGGCTTGGAGAGAAGTCGGCTGGAGACTGACGTATTGAATCACATTCCAATTTGTGTCTTTCATCGTTAATACGAGGGTGCGAGGGCTACAATTAACTGTCAGTCCTGCATCGATAATACCAAACTTGACTCCCAGGCGAACGTCCATCCAGAGATTGTGACTACGTTGGTCGATTGGAGAGAAGTCGACTGGAGACTTATGTATTGATTCGCGACCCAATTCGTGTGATCCATCCCCATTACGAGGTTGCGAGGGTTTCAATCATGTCATTTTTTGCGACGGAAACACAAAACTTCACTCCTAGGAGAACGTCAATCCGGTGACACTGCCTGCTTTAGCCGCTTGGAGAGAAGTGGGCTGGAGACTGATGTTTAAATCGCGACGCAATTTGTGCGTTCCATCGTCAATACTAGGGTGCGATTGCCACAATTAACTGTCAGATCTCCATAGGGAACAAAAAGCATGACTCCCAGGAGAACGTCCATCCGGTGACTGTGGCTGAGCCGTGTGTACTTCCATCTTTCCACAGCTCGTTTCCTGAGCGTCGTGTGGAGCCAATATTTTTGGTAATCGACAGTGTTTGGGTGCGATCGGGCTCTAGCATCTCGTTGTTGTCTTTTAATGTTTCGTTTCTATTTCGTTTTTCCGCGGTTGTTCAGGGTTGGTCTTTTACGAAGCTCTTTCGTTTGAACTCCCGCCCGTAGTGTACCCACTATCGATTGCGAGTTCTGTCTTTGGTGTACTTAGAAACCGTAGGTTGGTAACACGACCGACTCACGTGATTACTGCAGCAGACTCTTTGGCCTGTACTATTTATAGGCGAGCGCGGTCACGCTGGGGGAGGTTGTCGCGCAGTGGCCTTCGTGTCTGCTCTGGTGACGTCGACATCCTGCCTTCCGCGTACGGGTGTTGTTATCGAACCCGCACTTCTACCCGTGGAGGAACGCCGGCCTTGTTGGACCCCTCTGTCCGCTCTTCACTGGTTGTCCGCGGGAGGCGGATGGCACTCTAATCATCGCCTGCGTCGACGAAGGCAAACAAACAGTAACTATCATGGGGCGGTGGAGCCGCCGTTCGGCGAGGGTTTGAGTCCGGGAGCATTTCGGCTGGGTCGGTGTCTGCCGGGACGACTGGGGACGGCTCAGAATTGTGCACAGCAGTCCCGGACAAACGACGAAGTGGGCCGGGGGAAAGAAGAAAAGAAGTATGAATGTTTCAAGTTGATCGTCCTTTGGGATTGAGTTCATCCAGGCGTCTTTCCTGCTTGTGGCCACCGCTGTGGCAATCCTCTGTTCTGTTCACTGGTGCAATTCTGACAGTGCAGATTCCTCCACGCATCGTTGCTAACCGGTGTAGTGGTGTAATTTGGTAGTTATTTCTGTACGTTTTCACTTCTATGTTTTGGTAGTTCATCCTCCCGCCCTGTGGTTGTAGAATTTCGGGTGGGGAGTTAGTTCCTTGTCTCCCAAGATCGAGTGCTGTATTATTAGATTAATTCTAGATCAGTCCAGTGTTCTGTTAATCCCTGGGTATATGTGTCCGCCATACTATATGCGCTGTATTGATTCTAAGCGAGTTGCACTGACAGTAGTTGGCGGTTCGAGTCCTGTCACGGAGCTGACAAGGGGTCACATTGGTTTCGGCTTGTCAGTTGGAGGGGGTTGCCTTAGAGGTTTGCTAACATTGGCATGTCAGCGTTGTCTAGCGCTACCGGGACCTACAGAAGAACATCGTGCTGATTAGGGAATGTTGTTACACGTTCTTGTTTTCACTTCGATATCTGTATTTGTAAAGGCAACCGCATGAAGTAAGATCTGTTCTGAAGCTATGCTGGATCTTGCGCTCTTGGGATTTTTGGTTTTGTTTTGATCCAGACTATTTGGGTGTCATGAATATGGAACTGTGTTGTTAATGTTTGGCTTGAACAGCGGATACGCGGCTAGTTTAGTATGTGTGTAGTGGCATGGCCTCCTCGTGAAGGCGTGCCCGCTAGATTGCTATTGCGTCTCCTCAAAGTGTAATTTCCACCTTACTAAAACCCCCTTGTTAAAAGGGAGGAAGGAAAAAAAACTTTAGAAATACCTTCTATTTGCGTTAACTATCTTACCTGTCGCTTAAGTAAACATCTGCTCAGTGATTAAGCTAATGGGAGCACCTGTCCTAAAAGCAACCAGCGCAATTCTGTTATGGTGTCCCTTGTGCCTATTTTGGTCCGAAAGATTGTATAAACAGGCTTACATGCTCCGTATCGAACTTCTGATGTTGTTTTTTGAGTGATTGTGGATTATTAAAATTGATTATAGTGCCAACCGTGTTTATAAGTTATTAATGTGATTGGCTGGAATGTAATACGAAAGTTTTAGGACCATAGGTTGTCCAGGCAGAAATTTGAAGCCATGCTGTGTTGTCAATACATGTACTTATGTTTCATATTGCAATGAGAATTTAAGTGTGGTAAACCCACGCTTATGATTAATAATTAAATATTTAAGAGTGCGTTCCCTTAGCGCTTACTTATGTGTTATGTTATTATTATTTGTAAAAATTATAATAGGCGTTTTAGTTTCTTTAATTAAAGCCTTTCCAATTCGAAAGCGGTGGCCCTCTCTCAACTCCAAGGAGGACGTCGACCAGGTGACCTTGCCTACTTTAGTCACTTATAGAGAAGTCGGCTCAGACTGATACATTGGATCGCGACGATATTAGCGTGTTCCATCGTCATTACGAGTGTGCAAAGGTTACAATGAAGTGTCAGTTTTGTGTCGGAAACATGAAACTTGACTCCCAGGATCATGTCTATCCGGACACCATGGCTGCCTTATTCGCTTGGAGAGAAGTCGGCTGGAGACTGATGTATTGAATCACATCCCAATTTGTGTCTTCCATCGTCAATACGTGGGTGCGAGGGCTACAATTAACTGTCAGTGTTGCGTCGATAATACCAAAGTTGAGTCCCAGGCGAATGTTTATCCGGTGACTGTGGCTGCGTTAGTCGCTTATTGACAAGTCTGCTGGAGACTGATGTATTGAATCGCTACGCAATTTGTGTGTTCCATGGTCATTAAGAGGGTACCAGCTTTACAATTAACTTTTAGATTTGCATCGGAAACCATAAACTTGACTCTCAGGAGAACGTCCATCCGGTGACCATCGATGCGTTGGTCGCTTGGAGTGAAGTCGACTGGAGACTGATGTATAGAATCACATTCCAATCTGTGTCTTCCATCGTCAATACGAGTTTGCGGGGACTACAATAAACTGCCAGTTCTGCGTCGGAAGCAAGAAACTTGACTCCCAGGAGAACGTCTATCCGGTGATCGTGGCTGCGTTATTCGTTTGGAAAGAAGTTGGCTAGAGGCTGATGTATTGAATCGCGACGCAATTTATATGTTTCAACGTCATAACGAGGGTGCGACGGTTAAAATGAAGTGTCAGTTTTGTGTCGGAAGCATGAAACTTGACTCGCAGGATAATGTCCATCCGGTGACTGTGGCTCAGTTACTCGCTAGGAGGGAAGTCGACTGGGGACTGATGTAGTGACTCACATGCCAATTTGTGTCTTCCATCGTCAATACGAGTGTGGAAGGGCTACAATTAACCATCGGTTTTGCGTTGGAAACAAGAAATTTGATTACCTGGATAACGACCATCTGGTGACCATGGCTGCGATAGGCCCTTGGAGAGAAATCGGCTGGAGACATATGCATGAATCCCCACGCTATTTGTGTGTTCCATCTCCAATACCATTGTGCAAGGGCTACAATTATCTGTCAGTCTTGCATTCGAAACAAGAGGCTCTCAGAAGAATGTCCATCTGGTAGCCGTGTGTGCGATAGACCCTTGGACATAAGTCGGTTGGGGACTGATGTAATGAATTGCGACCCAATTTGTGTGTTCCATTGTTAACTGACAGTCCCACGTCGATTATACCGAACTTGACTCCCAGGCGAACGTCTATCCGGTGACTGTGGCTGCGTTAGTCGCTTGGAGAGAAGTCTCCTGGGGACTGATGTATTGAATCGTCCTTACTAGGGTACATTGGCCTGCTTGCATCGGAAACAAGAAACTTAACTCCCAGGAGAACGTCGATCCGGTGACCGTGCCTGCTGTAGTCGCTTATAGTGAAGTACTCTGACGTATTGAATCGCGAAGCAATTTGTGTGTTCCATCGTCATTACGAGGGTGCGAGGGGTACAATTGTCAGTTTTGCGTCGGAAACAAAAAACTTAACTCTCAGGAGAACGTAGCTGCGATACACCCTTGGAGGAAGTCGGCCTGAGGCTGATGTATTGTTCGCGGCGAGATTTGTGTATTCCATCGTCAATAACAGGGAGCGAGCTCTATAAGTAACTGTCAGTTTTGCGCCGGAAACAAGAAACTTGACACCCAGCAGAACGTCAATCAGGTGACCGCGCCTGCTTCAGTCGCTTAAAGAGAAGTCAGATGGAGACCGATGCATTCAATCGCAATATGGGTGTTCCATCGTAATTCCGAGTGTGCGAGTGCTACAATTAACTGTCAGATTTGCGTCGGAAACAAGAAACTGGACTCCTAGGATATCGTCGATCCGGTGAATGTTGCTGCGTTGGTTACGAGGGTGCGAGAATTACAACTGTCTCTCAGTTTCGCGTTGGAAATACGAAACGTGACTTCCAGGAGAACGTCCATCCAGTGACGAAGGCTCCTTTAGTGGCTTGGAGAGAAGTTGGCTGGAGTCTGATGTATTGAATCGCAACTCAATTTTTGTGCTCCATCATGAATACGACGGAGGGAGGCTTATAATTATCTGTGAGTTTTGCGTCGAAAATAAGAAACTTGACTCTCAGGGGAATGTCCATTCGGTGACCGTTGGTGCGTTAGTCGTTTGCAGAGAAGGTGGCTGGTGACTAATGTATTGATTTGCGACCCAATTTGTCGATCCCATCGTCAATATGAGTGGAAGGGTTAAAATTATCTGTATGTTTTGTTCGGAAACAAGAAACTTGATTCCCAGGAGAAAGTCCATCTGGTGACCGTGGCTGCGATAGACCCTTGGAGAGAAACTAGAAACTTGACTCCCTGGAGAACGTCGGTGACCGTGGCTGCGATAGTACCTTGGAAAGATGCTGGCTGGAGACTGGTGTATTGAATCGCGAAGTAATCTGTGTGTTTATTGTCTACACGAATGTGCGAGGCCGACAATTAACTGTCAGTTTTGCGGCGGAAACAAGAAATTTGACTCCCAGGGGATCGTCTATCCGGTGACCGTGGATGAGTTTGTCGCTTGGAACGAAGTCGGCCGGAGGCTTATGTATTGAATCGCGACGCAATTTGTGTCTTCCATCGTCATTACGAGGGTGCGGGGTTACGATTAACTGTCAGTTATGCGCCGGAAACAAGAAACTTCCAGGAGAACGTCCAGCAGGTGACCGTGGCAGCGTTAGAACCCTGGAGGGATGTCGGCTGGAGGCTGATGTCTTGAATCGCGACGCAATTTGTGTCTTCCATCGTCATTACGAGGGTGCGGGGTTACAATTAACTGTCAGTTTTGCGACGGAAACAAGAAACTTCCAGGAGAACGTCCAGCAGGTGACCGTGGCAGCGTTAGAACCTTGGAGGGATGTCGGCTGGAGGCTGATGTCTTGAATCGCGACGCAATTTGTGTCTTCCATCGTCATTACGAGGGTGCGGGGTTACAATTAACTGTCAGTTTTGCGACGGAAACAAGAAACTTCCAGGAGAACGTCCAGCAGGTGACCGTGACAGCGTTAGAACCTTGGAGGGATGTCGGCTGGAGGCTGATGTCTTGAATCGCGACGCAATTTGTGTCTTCCATCGTCATTACGAGGGTGCGGGGTTACAATTATCTGTCAGTTTTGCGACGGAAACAAGAAACTTCCAGGAGAACGTCCAGCAGGTGACCGTGACAGCGTTAGAACCTTGGAGGGATGTCGGCTGGAGGCTGATGTCTTGAATCGCGACGCAATTTGTGTCTTCCATCGTCATTACGAGGGTGCGGGGTTACAATTAACTGTCAGTTTTGCGACGGAAACAAGAAACATCCAGGAGAACGTCCAGCAGGTGACCGTGGCAGCGTTAGAACCTTGGAGGGATGTCGGCTGGAGGCTCATGTCTTGAATCGCGACGCAATTTGTGTCTTCCATCGTCATTACGAGGGTGCGGGGTTACAATTAACTGTCAGTTTTGCGACGGAAACAAGAAACTTCCAGGAGAACGTCCAGCAGGTGACCGTGGCAGCGTTAGAACCTTGGAGGGAAGTCGGCTGGAGGCTCATGTCTTGAATCGCGACGCAATTTGTGTCTTCCATCGTCATTACGAGGGTGCGGGGTTACAATTAACTGTCAGTTTTGCGACGGAAACAAGAAACTTCCAGGAGAACGTCCAGCAGGTGACCGTGGCAGCGTTAGAACCTTGGAGGGATGTCGGCTGGAGGCTGATGTCTTGAATAGCGACGCAATTTGTGTCTTCCATCGTCATTACGAGGGTGCGGGGTTACAATAAACTGTCAGTTTTGCGACGGAAACAAGAAACTTCCAGGAGAACGTCCAGCAGGTGACCGTGACAGCGTTAGAACCTTGGAGGTATGTCGGCTGGAGGCTGATGTCTTGAATCGCGACGCAATTTGTGTCTTCCATCGTCATTACGAGGGTGCGGGGTTACAATTAACTGTCAGTTTTGCGACGGAAACAAGAAACTTCCACGAGAACGTCCAGCAGGTGACCGTGGCAGCGTTAGAACCTTGGAGGGATGTCGGCTGGAAGCTGATGTCTTGAATCGCGACGCAATTTGTGTCTTCCATCGTCATTACGAGGGTGCGGGGTTACAATTAACTGTCAGTTTTGCGACGGAAACAAGAAACTTCCAGGAGAACGTCCAGCAGGTGACCGTGGCAGCGTTAGAACCTTGGAGGGATGTCGGCTGGAGGCTGATGTCTTGAATCGCGACGCAATTTGTGTCTTCCATCGTCATTACCAGGGTGCGGGGTTACAATAAACTGTCAGTTTTGCGACGGAAACAAGAAACTTCCAGGAGAACGTCCAGCAGGTGACCGTGGCAGCGTTAGAACCTTGGAGGGATGTCGGCTGGAGGCTGATGTCTTGAATCGCCACGCAATTTGTGTCTTCCATCGTCATTACGAGGGTGCGGGGTTACAATTAACTGTCAGTTTTGCGACGGAAACAAGAAACTTCCAGGAGAACGTCCAGCAGGTGACCGTGGCAGCGTTAGAACCTTGGAGGGATGTCGGCTGGAGGCTGATGTCTTGAATCGCGACGCAATTTGTGTCTTCCATCGTCATTACGAGGGTGCGGGGTTACAATAAACTGTCAGTTTTGCGACGGAAACAAGAAACTTCCAGGAGAACGTCCAGCAGGTGACCGTGGCAGCGTTAGAACCTTGGAGGGATGTCGGCTGGAGGCTGATGTCTTGAATCGCGACGCAATTTGTGTCTTCCATCGTCATTACGAGGGTGCGGGGTTACAATAAACTGTCAGTTTTGCGACGGAAACAAGAAACTTCCAGGAGAACGTCCAGCAGGTGACCGTGAAAGCGTTAGAACCTTGGAGGGATGTCGGCTGGAGGCTGATGTCTTGAATCGCGACGCAATTTGTGTCTTCCATCGTCATTACGAGGGTGCGGGGTTACAATAAACTGTCAGTTTTGCGACGGAAACAAGAAACTTCCAGGAGAACGTCCAGCAGGTGACCGTGGCAGCGTTAGAACCTTGGAGGGATGTCGGCTGGAGGCTGATGTCTTGAATCGCGACGCAATTTGTGTCTTCCATCGTCATTACGAGGGTGCGGGGTTACAATAAACTGTCAGTTTTGCGACGGAAACAAGAAACTTCCAGGAGAACGTCCAGCAGGTGACCGTGGCAGCGTTAGAACCTTGGAGGGATATCGGCTGGAGGCTGATGTCTTGAATCGCGACGCAATTTGTGTCTTCCATCGTCATTACGAGGGTGCGGGGTTACAATTAACTGTCAGTTTTGCGACGGAAACAAGAAACTTCCAGGAGAACGTCCAGCAGGTGACCGTGGCAGCGTTAGAACCTTGGATGGATGTCGGCTGGAGGCTGATGTCTTGAATCGCGACGCAATTTGTGTCTTCCATCGTCATTACCAGGGTGCGGGGTTACAATAAACTGTCAGTTTTGCGACGGAAACAAGAAACTTCCATGAGAACGTCCAGCAGGTGACCGTGAAAGCGTTAGAACCTTGGAGAGATGTCGGCTGGAGGCTGATGTCTTGAATCGCGACGCAATTTGTGTCTTCCATCGTCATTACGAGGGTGCGGGGTTACAATAAACTGTCAGTTTTGCGACGGAAACAAGAAACTTCCAGGAGAACGTCCAGCAGGTGACCGTGGCAGCGTTAGAACCTTGGAGGGATGTCGGCTGGAGGCTGATGTCTTGAATCGCGACGCAATTTGTGTCTTCCATCGTCATTACGAGGGTGCGGGGTTACAATAAACTGTCAGTTTTGCGACGGAAACAAGAAACTTCCAGGAGAACGTCCAGCAGGTGACCGTGGCAGCGTTAGAACCTTGGAGGGATGTCGGCTGGAGGCTGATGTCTTGAATCGCGACGCAATTTGTGTCTTCCATCGTCATTACGAGGGTGCGGGGTTACAATAAACAGTCAGTTTTGCGACGGAAACAAGAAACTTCCAGGAGAACGTCCAGCAGGTGACCGTGGCAGCGTTAGAACCTTGGAGCGATGTCGGCTGGAGGCTGATGTCTTGAATAGCGACGCAATTTGTGTCTTCCATCGTCATTACGAGGGTGCGGGGTTACAATAAACTGTCAGTTTTGCGACGGAAACAAGAAACTTCCAGGAGAACGTCCAGCAGGTGACCGTGGCAGCGTTAGAACCTTGGAGGGATGTCGGCTGGAGGCTGATGTCTTGAATCGCGACGCAATTTGTGTCTTCCATCGTCATTACCAGGGTGCGGGGTTACAATAAACTGTCAGTTTTGCGACAGAAACAAGAAACTTCCAGGAGAACGTCCAGCAGGTGACCGTGGCAGCGTTAGAACCTTGGAGGGATGTCAGTTGGAGGCTGATGTCTTGAATCGCGACGCAATTTGTGTCTTCCATCGTCATTACGAGGGTGCGGGGTTACAATTAACTGTCAGTTTTGCGACAGAAACAAGAAACTTCCAGGAGAACGTCCAGCAGGTGACCGTGGCAGCGTTAGAACCTTGGAGGGATGTCGGCTGGAGGCTGATGTCTTGAATTGCGACGCAATTTGTGTCTTCCATCGTCATTACGAGGGTGCGGGGTTACAATAAACTGTCAGTTTTGCGACGGAAACAAGAAACTTCCAGGAGAACGTCCAGCAGGTGACCGTGGCAGCGTTAGAACCTTGGAGGGATGTCGGCTGGAGGCTGATGTCTTGAATCGCGACGCAATTTGTGTCTTCCATCGTCATTACGAGGGTGCGGGGTTACAATAAACTGTCAGTTTTGCGACGGAAACAAGAAACTTCCAGGAGAACGTCCAGCAGGTGACCTTGGCAGCGTTAGAACCTTGGAGGGATGTCGGCTGGAGGCTGATGTCTTGAATCGCGACGCAATTTGTGTCTTCCATCGTCATTACGAGGGTGCGGGGTTACAATCAACTGTCAGTTTTGCGACTGAAACAAGAAACTTCCAGGAGAACGTCCAGCAGGTGACCGTGGCAGCGTTAGAACCTTGGAGGGATGTCGGCTGGAGGCTGATGTCTTGAATCGCGACGCAATTTGTGTCTTCCATCGTCATTACGAGGGTGCGGGGTTACAATAAACTGTCAGTTTTGCGACGGAAACAAGAAACTTCCAGGAGAACGTCCAGCAGGTGACCGTGGCAGCGTTAGAACCTTGGAGGGATGTCGGCTGGAGGCTGATGTCTTGAATAGCGACGCAATTTGTGTCTTCCATCGTCATTACGAGGGTGCGGGGTTACAATAAACTGTCAGTTTTGCGACGGAAACAAGAAACTTCCAGGAGAACGTCCAGCAGGTGACCGTGGCAGCGTTAGAACCTTGGAGGGATGTCGGCTGGAGGCTGAAGTCTTGAATCGCGACGCAATTTGTGTCTTCCATCGTCATTACGAGGGTGCGGGGTTACAATTAACTGTCAGTTTTGCGACGGAAACAAGAAACTTCCAGGAGAACGTCCAGCAGGTGACCGTGGCAGCCTTAGAACCTTGGAGGGATGTCGGCTGGAGGCTGATGTCTTGAATCGCGGCGCAATTTGTGTCTTCCATCGTCATTACGAGGGTGCGGGGTTACAATAAACTGTCAGTTTTGCAACGGAAACAAGAAACTTCCAGGAGCACGTCCAGCATGTGACCGTGGCAGCGTTAGAACCTTGGAGGGATGTCGGCTGGAGGCTGATGTCTTGAATCGCGACGCAATTTGTGTCTTCCATCGTCATTACGAGGGTGCGGGGTTACAATAAACTGTCAGTTTCGCGACGGAAACAAGAAACTTCCAGGAGAACGTCCAGCAGGTGACCGTGGCAGCGTTAGAACCTTGGAGGGATGTCGGCTGGAGGCTGATGTCTTGAATCGCGACGCAATTTGTGTCTTCCATCGTCATTACGAGGGTGCGGGGTTACAATAAACTGTCAGTTTTGCGACGGAAACAAGAAACTTCCAGGAGAACGTCCAGCAGGTGACCGTGACAGCGTTAGAACCTTGGAGGGATGTCGGCTGGACGCTGATGTCTTGAATCGCGACGCAATTTGTGTCTTCCATCGTCATTACGAGGGTGCGGGGTTACAATTAACTGTCAGTTTTGCGACGGAAACAAGAAACTTCCAGGAGAACGTCCAGCAGGTGACCGTGGCAGCGTTAGAACCTTGGAGGGATGTCGGCTGGAGGCTGATGTCTTGAATCGCGACGCAATTTGTGTCTTCCATCGTCATTACGAGGGTGCGGGGTTACAATAAACTGTCAGTTTTGCGACGGAAACAAGAAACTTCCAGGAGAACGTCCAGCAGGTGACCGTCGCAGCGTTAGAACCTTGGAGGGATGTCGGCTGGAGGCTGATGTCTTGAATCGCGACGCAATTTGTGTCTTCCATCGTCATTACGAGGGTGCGGGGTTACAATTAACTGTCAGTTTTGCGACGGAAACAAGAAACTTCCAGGAGAACGTCCAGCAGGTGACCGTGGCAGCGTTAGAACCTTGGAGGGATGTCGGCTGGAGGCTGATGTCTTGAATCGCGACGCAATTTGTGTCTTCCATCGTCATTACGAGGGTGCGGGGTTACAATAAACTGTCAGTTTTGTGACGGAAACAAGAAACTTCCAGGAGAACGTCCAGCAGGTGACCGTGGCAGCGTTAGAACCTTGGAGGGATGTCGGCTGGAGGCTGATGTCTTGAATCGCGACGCAATTTGTGTCTTGCATCGTCATTACGAGGGTGCGGGGTTACAATAAACTGTCAGTTTTGCGACTGAAACAAGAAACTTCCAGGAGAACGTCCAGCAGGTGACCGTGGCAGCGTTAGAACCTTGGAGGGATGTCGGCTGGACGCTGATCTCTTGAATCGCGACGCAATTTGTGTCTTCCATCGTCATTACGAGGGTGCGGGGTTACAATTAACTGTCAGTTTTGCGACGGAAACAAGAAACTTCCAGGAGAACGTCCAGCAGGTGACCGTGGCAGCGTTAGAACCTTGGAGGGATGTCGTCTGGAGGCTGATGTCTTGAATCGCGACGCAATTTGTGTCTTCCATCGTCATTACGAGGGTGCGGGGTTACAATAAACTGTCAGTTTTGCGACGGAAACAAGAAACTTCCAGGAGAACGTCCAGCAGGTGACCGTGGCAGCGTTAGAACCTTGGAGAGATGTCGGCTGGAGGCTGATGTCTTGAATCGCGACGCAATTTGTGTCTTCCATCGTCATTACGAGGGTGCGGGGTTACAATTAACTGTCAGTTTTGCGACGGAAACAAGAAACTTCCAGGAGAACGTCCAGCAGGTGACCGTGGCAGCGTTAGAACCTTGGAGGGATGTCGGCTGGAGACTGATGTCTTGAATCGCGACGCAATTTGTGTCTTCCATCGTCATTACGAGGGTGCGGGGTTACAATAAACTGTCAGTTTTGTGACGGAAACAAGAAACTTCCAGGAGAACGTCCAGCAGGTGACCGTGGCAGCGTTAGAACCTTGGAGGGATGTCGGCTGGAGGCTGATGTCTTGAATCGCGACGCAATTTGTGTCTTGCATCGTCATTACGAGGGTGCGGGGTTACAATAAACTGTCAGTTTTGCGACTGAAACAAGAAACTTCCAGGAGAACGTCCAGCAGGTGACCGTGGCAGCGTTAGAACCTTGGAGGGATGTCGGCTGGACGCTGATGTCTTGAATCGCGACGCAATTTGTGTCTTCCATCGTCATTACGAGGGTGCGGGGTTACAATTAACTGTCAGTTTTGCGACGGAAACAAGAAACTTCCAGGAGAACGTCCAGCAGGTGACCGTGGCAGCGTTAGAACCTTGGAGGGATGTTGTCTGGAGGCTGATGTCTTGAATCGCGACGCAATTTGTGTCTTCCATCGTCATTACGAGGGTGCGGGGTTACAATAAACTGTCAGTTTTGCGACGGAAACAAGAAACTTCCAGGAGAACGTCCAGCAGGTGACCGTGGCAGCGTTAGAACCTTGGAGGGATGTCGGCTGGAGGCTGATGTCTTGAATCGCGACGCAATTTGTGTCTTCCATCGTCATTACGAGGGTGCGGGGTTACAATAAACTGTCAGTTTTGCGACGGAAACAAGAAACTTCGAGGAGGACGTCCAGCAGGTGACCGTGGCAGCGTTAGAACCTTGGAGGGATGTCGGCTGGAGGCTGATGTCTTGAATCGCGACGCAATTTGTGTCTTCCATCGTCATTACGAGGGTGCGGGGTTACAATAAACTGTCAGTTTTGCGACGGAAACAAGAAACTTCCAGGAGAACGTCCAGCAGGTGACCGTGACAGCGTTAGAACCTTGGAGGGATGTCGGCTGGAGGCTGATGTCTTGAATCGCGACGCAATTTGTGTCTTCCATCGTCATTACGAGGGTGCGGGGTTACAATAAACTGTCAGTTTTGCGACGGAAACAAGAAACTTCCAGGAGAACGTCCAGCAGGTGACCGTGGCAGCGTTAGAACCTTGGAGGGATGTCGGCTGGAGGCTGATGTCTTGAATCGCGACGCAATTTGTGTCTTCCATCGTCATTACGAGGGTGCGGGGTTACAATAAACTGTCAGTTTTGCGACGGAAACAAGAAACTTCCAGGAGAACGTCCAGCAGGTGACCGTGGCAGCGTTAGAACCTTGGAGGGATGTCGGCTGGAGGCTGATGTCTTGAATCGCGACGCAATTTGTGTCTTCCATCGTCATTACGAGGGTGCGGGGTTACAATAAACTGTCAGTTTTGCGACGGAAACAAGAAACTTCCAGGAGAACGTCCAGCAGGTGACCGTGGCAGCGTTAGAACCTTGGAGGGATGTCGGCTGGAGGCTGATGTCTTGAATCGCGACGCAATTTGTGTCTTCCATCGTCATTACGAGGGTGCGGGGTTACAATAAACTGTCAGTTTTGCGACGGAAACAAGAAACTTCCAGGAGAACGTCCAGCAGGTGACCGTGGCAGCGTTAGAACCTTGGAGGGATGTCGGCTGGAGGCTGATGTCTTGAATCGCGACGCAATTTGTGTCTTTCATCGTCATTACGAGGGTGCGGGGTTACAATTAACTGTCAGTTTTGCGACAGAAACAAGAAACTTCCAGGAGAACGTCCAGCAGGTGACCGTGGCAGCGTTAGAACCTTGGAGGGATGTCGGCTGGAGGCTGATGTCTTGAATAGCGACGCAATTTGTGTCTTCCATCGTCATTACGAGGGTGCGGGGTTACAATAAACTGTCAGTTTTGCGACGGAAACAAGAAACTTCCAGGAGAACGTCCAGCAGGTGACCGTGGCAGCGTTAGAACCTTGGAGGGATGTCGGCTGGAGGCTGATGTCTTGAATCGCGACGCAATTTGTGTCTTCCATCGTCATTACGAGGGTGCGGGGTTACAATAAACTGTCAGTTTTGCGACGGAAACAAGAAACTTCCAGGAGAACGTCCAGCAGGTGACCGTGGCAGCGTTAGAACCTTGGAGGGATGTCGGCTGGAGGCCGATGTCTTGAATCGCGACGCAATTTGTGTCTTCCATCGTCATTACGAGGGTGCGGGGTTACAATAAACTGTCAGTTTTGCGACGGAAACAAGAAACTTCCACGAGAACGTCCAGCATGTGGCCGTGGCAGCGTTAGAACCTTGGAGGGATGTCGGCTGGAGGCTGATGTCTTGAATCGCGACGCAATTTGTGTCTTCCATCGTCATTACGAGGGTGCGGGGTTACAATTAACTGTCAGTTTTGCGACGGAAACAAGAAACTTCCAGGAGAACGTCCAGCAGGTGACCGTGGCAGCGTTAGAACCTTGGAGGGATGTCGGCTGGAGGCTGATGTCTTGAATCGCGACGCAATTTGTGTCTTCCATCGTCATTACGAGGGTGCGGGGTTACAATAAACTGTCAGTTTTGCGACGGAAACAAGAAACGTCCTGGAGAACGTCCAGCAGGTGACCGTGGCAGCGTTAGAACCTTGGAGGGATGTCGGCTGGAGGCTGATGTCTTGAATCGCGACGCAATTTGTGTCTTCCATCGTCATTACGAGGGTGCGGGGTTACAATAAACTGTCAGTTTTGCGACGGAAACAAGAAACTTAACAACCAGGCTAACGTCCATCCGGTGACGCTGGCTGCGTTAGAGCGCTGGAGAGAAGTCGGCTGGAGACTGATGTATTGAATATTGTTCCGTCAATATTTCGCAAGTGCTCAATAAGGCTTCTTCAGTGTCTAGCTTCTATTGTGTTCTTTAAGCCTCGTTCAGATTGACCTCCCTGCCTGTCCAGTGTAGCTAGATTGACACTCAGACAATAGGCAGTTGCTTGTTGAATCCGAAAGACAAACAAGCAGCCATAACAAAAAGAGGTCTTTCTACACTGGACAGATAGGGATGTCAATCTGCACCAGTGTTAGTGGAACTGCTGAATTGTGTAATTCCATATCTAATTTGTTAGAAAATGGTCACTGAAGTAATTTGACATTAAACTATGGATTGATACCTTTAGAAGTTGAGATTACTATCTTTGCCATTTTATCAAGTTTATCTGTGCATTATCATATTTGGGAACCAGTAATGTACTTGATAACTGTATATAACCAGTAACCTAGGTTGTGCAATAACATTAATAATAAAATATGGTAAGGAATGCAAGAAACAGTGTTTGTTTAGTTAATTATCATAAATTATTTAGTACGTAAGTTATCAGAATGCGTGAAACATGTCGAAAACTCTGAGTCGATGTGAGAATGCATGATTATTATTTTACGGATTAATAGAAAAATTCTTATGGAATTTTGTAGCAAGTATTAGGTTCACATACTAGTGCTGTTGCAACAATTCACAGCAGCACTGTTCATCTAAGAAACTAATGTTTACGAGTACTAGACTCCACAAAGACAAAATAATTTTCCTGTCAATGATTAATCATTAATCATTGGTTAACGAAGGTATATGTAAGAGATATTAACATTTTAAGTTCACATAAAGAATAACGTCCAGTCAGGCCACACGTGCAACAACAGTTAATTTTTAAAGAGAAGGCGCGTAATATACAACTTCCGCAGTTGACAGCATTATGCTTTTAGCAGTGTGTTTCGAAAATCTACACTTTGTCTGTCTCCAGATCCGTTTATATGTCTTCCAGGTAATGATACGATTCACACTGTCTTGAACTTGATGTAGTGGGGCTGCAGTTCCATAGCACCCACAGTTTTAAACACTCAGCACTGACGTATTTTTGTCTGCACGATATCCCGTTCTGTGGAGCGAGGGAAACACATTGAGTGACACGACAGAATTCAGGACTGATGCACATCAATATACGGTCCACGTAATGTTCAAATTTGGTATATTCTACACAAATTGTTTCATCACCAACCCACCGATACGCCGCCTTTGCATCACGAGAACTTTCTTACTTCATCCAGGAACGATTGCACAGCGTACAGTTAACATTTTGTTCAGAAGCAATCACAGTTTTTCCGAACGGCATGATGCGGTTAACATATTAATTTAAATGTTTTATCTGTGTCCTCTCTCGTGAAAATCAACCCAACAGTTATGTTACCATGACAGCAATCAACATCTCATCACGGACGAAACCACTCTGTTCTTCGGCTTCGATGGACGAAATGGTCTGACTTATAAGACAGGTACATAAAAATAGATTTACGTTGAGATATATGGATTTGTAATATTTGGATCTAATGACATTAAAAAAAAGACGCACCAAGAGGAAGTATCTGAATGGGACGGAATTCGGTAAATGTGACGTACATGTACAGATAAACAAATGATTCCAATTTCAGAAAAATTGGAAGATTTGTTCAAAACAAACAGCTTTACGGATTGGGCAAATCAGTAACGCATTGGTCCACCTCTGGCCCATAGGCAAGCAGTTATTCTGCTTGGCATTGTTTGATAGAGCTGTTAGAAGTCCTCCTGAGAGATATCGTGCCAAATTCTGGACAAATGACGCGTTAGATAGTCAAAATCTTGTGCTGGTTGGAGGACCCTACCCATAATGCTCCAAACGTTGTCAACTGGGGAGAGATCTGGCGACCTTGCCAGCCAGGGTAGGGTTTGGCAAGCACGAAGACAAACAATAGAAACTTTCGCTGTTTGTGGAACGGCATTATTTTTCTGAAATACAATCCCAGGATTTCTTACCACGAAGGGCACAAAATGGAACGTAGAACATTGTCGACGCATCGCTGTGTTGTAAAGGTGCCGCGGAAGACAACACAAGGGGTCCTATGATGAAAAGGAATGTCACAACAGACCCTCTTTCCTAGCTGTCGGGCCGTACGGCGGGCGACACTTAGGTTGGTACCACACTGCTATTCAGGGCATTTCCAGACACGTCTTCGGCCTGAAATCTCAGTGACTTGACTTAATTTTATCCAGTGAACAATCCCGCTTCGAACTGAACCCTAACGACCGGCGAAGAAATGTCTGGAGACACTGTGGACAGTGGTTGGATACCAACTTGACTGTCGGCCGTCATAGACCAGACAACCAGAACTGATGGTTTGGACTGTCATTTCAGTCCTGTGGTTGCCATCCGCTACAGCCTTACAGCCCAGAGGTACGTCGAAGATATTCAACATGTCGTTTTGTTACCCTTCGTGGCCAGCCATCCTGGGCTCACATTTTAGTAAGATAATGACCGCCTGCACACGGCGAGAGTTTCTGCTGCTTATCTTCGTGCTTGCCAAACCCTACGTTCACCAGCAGGGTCATGAATCTGTCCAACTGAGGTTCCGAGCATTATGGGTAGAGCCCTCCAACCAGCACGAGATTTTGACGATATAACACCACAGTTGGACATATTTTTGCACGATATCCTTCAGGAGGCCATCCACTAATTCTGTCAGTGACAAGCCGAAAAACTGCTTACATAAGGGCAAGAGGTGGACCAACACGTTATTGACCTCAATTTGTGAAGCTCTTTCTCTTGCATAAATCTTTCAATTTTTTTGAAATTATGATCAATTGTTTGTCTGTACATATACATCTCATATACCTGTCCCCATCGCGTTCGGATAATTCTTCCGTGGTGCGTCGTCTTTTTTTTCCATTAGATTGTATAATACACTGAAGTGACAAAAGTCATGGGATAGCGATATGTACATATATAGATGGTGATAGTATCGTATACCCAATGTATAAATGGGTGTGTGTTGGTGGAGCTGTCTTTTGTACTCAGATGATTCATGTGACGAGATTTGCCACACGACGGCAATTAATAGGCATTCAACACGGAATGGTACCTGAGGGCAACACCCATGGGACATTCCTTTTCGAGAATCGTTAGGGAATTCAACATTTCGAAGTTCAGAGTGTAAAATGTGTGCCAAGAATACGAAATTTCAAACATTATCTCTGACCTCGAACACCGCAGTGGCCGATGGCCTTTGCGAAGCGATCGAGAGCAGTGGCGTTTTGGTGGAGCTGTCAGTATTAAGATGCAAGCTGCACTGTGTGAAATAACCCCATAAATTAAAGTGGGACGTACGACGAACATGTCCATTAAGACAGTGTGACGAAATTTGACGTTAATGGGCTATGGCAGCAGACGACCGACGCGAGTGCCTTTGCTAAAAGCACAACATTAATTGCAGCGCCTCTCCTGGGCTATTGACCACATCGGTTGGACACTAGAGGACTGGAAAACGGTGGCTCGTTCAGACAAGTCCAGATTTCTGTTGGTAAGAGTTAATGGTAACGTTCGAGTGTGGCACAAACCTCTTGAAGCTGTGGACCCATGCTGTCAACAAGGCACTGTGGAACATGATGATAGCACTCCATAATGGTGTGGATTAATCTTACGTGGATCATTGACAGGAAATGTTTATGATGGGCTACTTGGAGCCATTCATGGAATTCATGGTCCCAAACAACGCAGGAATTTTTATGGATGACAACGCACCATGTTACCCGGCCACAGTTGTTTGTGACAGGTTTGAAGAACACTCAGGACAATTCGATGAATGATTTGGCTACCTAGATCACCCGACGTGAGCCCCATCGAAGATCTATGGGACATAATCGAGAGGTCAGCTCCAACATAAAAACCTGCACTGGCAACACTTTCGCAATTATGGACCCTATAGAGTCAGCATGGCTGAATATTTCTGCAGACGACTTCCAACGATTTATTGAGTCCATGCCAGGTCGCGTTACTGCACTAAAACGGGCAAAAGGAGGTTCGACTCGATATTAGGAGCTATCCCATGACATTCGTCACCTCAGTGTCAGTAAAGAAAGTTATAAAAGCACCTCAACAGGAACCAGTCCTAACTTGGAACATTCCACAGTCAAGGAACTACAAACAATCATACTGAATCATAAAAACTATAAAGCTTCAAGAGAATATCAAATTACAGATGAACTTTGAAAAACCGTCCACATCAATGTCATAGAGCCTCTCTATCCTCGAAGAAATTTGTGTAAATGAAAGAATCTCAGAAAGGCCCTCATCTTGCCGCTCCATAAGAAGGGATCCAAAACAGACGACAACAGGTACAGAGGGATCTCACTCCTAGACTTACATGCAATATATTCCTTAAAGTCGTACTGAACATGCTGAATCCCATCTAGATCATCGCCTTGGAGAACACCACGTGGGGTTAAGGAAAGGAAGATGCTACCCACAATAAACCTTAAAACCCAAAAACCTCATGACCTACCAGAAATCTAGGACTAAACATACGCTATCAGCTTCAGTCACTTCAAAAACATACCACCCAGTACACAGCGAATCCTTCATTTCGATACTAGACAACAAAACCACAAGCCTAATCGCACAAATACTTATCAGTATATACTCAACAGCTAAATTCAGACGAGAACAATCCGACTCTTTTGAGATAAACACTCTTTCTACTGCTACTTACCTGCGTGCCAGAAAAAATAGTCAGAGGGTGGAATAGGAAGGCTCGTAGCGGAAACCGACTAGGAACGAGAAACAAAGGCATCAAGCTCGCCGGTATAGTCTCTGTAGATGATACGGTCCTACTAACCGAGACCTGGGAAGGAGTTAAAAACAAGCAGAAAAAACAGTTCTCAAAATGTCCTTCGAAAATAACACAGTATTGACAAACATTAAAAACCCACGGAAACGTTTCAAAGTAGCAGAATAAAAAATTGAAATCGACAAAGACATCGCATATCTTGGAGAATGGATCAGCTGAAGTGCCCTCGAGAAAAAGGCAAAAGAATCTAAAAGAAGCAAAGTTGAACTGGCCCCTCAGCTCACCAAGAAACACACATAAAAATGCCTCTCTCTCTTGAAATGCAAAAATAAAACACTGTATCGCGGCAATCGAACCGGAAGCCCTGTACGCAGCAGCAACACTGCCCGCTATCTGCCACGGCCCAGTTGAAAGGCTGGATGTCACAGAATGGAAGATATGAGAAAAGTCCTAAGCACCAAATTCCGTAACAACATACTAATCCGCGTCGTCTTTACCAATCTTTACCAAAGAACCGAGAAACTCTCGGGCACAACAGGGAAAGGAGAATTGATTTTTAAGGACACGTCTTCAGAATGAACAAAAAAGACTAATCAAAAAATTGGACTGTTCCTGCTGAATAAAAAACCAAACCAAATTGGTTTAAGGGAACGTAGAATGACTTTAAAGAATGCCAAATGACATAAAGTATGCTCACAGATAAAACTGCAAAAAAATAACGAAGGACAAAAAAGAGGGGTTCCAGGTCAAAGCCAATACCGAACCAAGATCCAAATCTCTGAAGAGGAAAGGGAAGCATGATCAGAAAGAATGAAAGAATACTTCGCTAATATAATAGCACAGAACATAAAAAAGTTATTGATCGAACCAAATTCCAAGTCGAGTAAAACGAAAGAAGAAGAACAAAAGGAAGAAATATTTATGTAGCCTACTTAGAGCTACGACTAACCAAGTCCACTTTCTTGATAACGTAAATGTACCACTCCTTCAGAGACGTCGTGTTAAATCTTTGTATGTCCATCCTTGTAATAATGATAATGAGCGTATGGCATTGGTGGCCGGGAGACCCCTCGCGGGGCGGTTCGGCCGCCGCTCCACAAGTTCTTTAACGCCACTACGGCGACTTGCGAGTAACACCCAGTCATCTCGAGGCAGACCCCGTCGGGAATCGAGCCCGGGACCACGTGCGCGGGAAGGAAGAACGCTACCGCAAGACCACGAGCCGCGGACTCCATCCTTGTAATAGATGGCCACAACTACTTCTGCTGTTGAGTACTAAATGTAAATTAAAACACCTGCAGCCGTCTCTTTTGCTTTCGATTTATTTACAAAACCAGGTTCGATATTCCACTGCACCATCTTCATGCCCCTTGATCAACGTAAAGTGGTAGGAATTCAATCTCGTGTGCCGCCACAACAGGAGTTGCACGACTCGTCGGTTGGTGAACGAAGGGAAAGTGTGTGAATCAGAGATATACGGAGACTGGTTATTTAATGTGGTCTCCTGCTATGGTTGGGCACGAGATTGGATTCCTCCCAGTCTACGTCGGTGAAGCGTCCTGAAGCTATCCACTTCCTCATCAATTCTGTTGTACGCTCTCCTTTCATTTGTCATCGTTAGCCATTCATTCTCGTGGTTCCCATCCCTTGATCGGGTTTTTAGATGTCTTTCCAACTTACGGGTCGTCTTCCTCGTTCCCTGCATCCATCCATTGCTCGCCTGAATATGTCTTCTTGCTTCCGCTTACGTCCACTGCAAAGCTGAATCCTCCCTGTTTCATTTGGTCCAAAATTTTGATTTAGGAGACTCCGTTTATCAACTATTTACTTCCAAACATTTTTCGCTCCTAAGTTTCAATAACTCTTAAACAGTCCCTTTTTTTGGAAGTTTCAGTCCTATTGCTGTAAATGTTACTTCAGTGATTTCCTGGCGGTTGCTAGACGAGTTGTGGTAAAAAAAAGCCTGGAATTTTTGTTTTTTGAAATAATTTCATTTATTCGCCTACATCAATGTTCTCGCTTTCATAAAATCCAGCAATAGCTACTACAATTATACCAGCGATTTTTCCAATCCCTGAAATTCTATCTTTGGAACAGCTTTTACCTCTCTCTCCGATGCGTTTATAATCTCATCTATACTTTTAAGTCGACTGTCCTTTACGCTTTTATTTATTTCTGGAAACATAACATAGTCGTATTTGGCTGTATCTGGAGAATAAGGAGGCTGGAGTATCGTTACAGTAATTTTTTTGAGAAAAAATTCACCAACAATCAACAAAGTGTGAGGAGGTGGATTACTGTGGTGTAAGAGCCATTTATTTTTTAGCCACGGGTCAGGGAGGATTTTATTTCGGATTGGTTTATGCAACTATGTTGAACTTGTAAGCAAATTCGTTAAAACCGAAGAACACAGTGAACAAAACCTTTACATCCAAAGTTCACAATTTTGGAACAGATTCTGCTGTCCCACTTTTCATATACAAAACATACAGAAAAAAATTTATGGCACGAGCCACTATTACAGCTGTCATGGAAGCCCAGTTGAATGTCCCCAATAGTTCAAGCAGTTGTTCAACAGGATGAGAGCGACTGTACAACCTATACTGTTCAAATCGAAGAACACAGTGAACAAAACCTTTACATCCAAAGTTCACAGTTTTGGAACAGATTCTGCTGTCTCACGTTTCATACACAAAACATATGGGAAAAAATTCATGGCATGAGCCAACTGGTATGTCAAACCCACCAGCTATCTATCTGACTGCAATTCGGCTGGAGGATACCATCACTGTCAGGAAAGACATCAAACATTAAAGGACACAGATGGACTGCAATAGTGTTCATGTAGTGCACAGTTGTCATGTTGTGTTCAGTTCCCATGACAGGCATCATGGAAGCCCAGTTGAATGTCTCCAGTAGCATAATACAGCGCTGACTGGCTTGTGTTCGTGGTGCTGTGAATATTTCAAGCAGTTGTTCTACAGGATGAGAGCGAATCTCGACACAACCATAGACCCACCTACTGGCAGGTTTCTAACACTGTTATTGTCTCCATCTGATCCTGTTCCAGGTTAGCAGCTTCATATTGTGACATGTTTCTTTTATCACTTCATCCAGCATTTTTATTCACCTGTTCTTCCACTGTACCTTCGATAGTTGTTTTCAGAGTTCTTTTTCCTCACGGTATGTGGCCCATCTGCCTTGCTTTTCTTTTCATAGTCATATTTGGAAAAGTGGCGTACATCTGTAAGTGAGACCAGGTACAGAACGTCGGTGCGACACATTATTGAATGCTGCTTGGGTGTTTGGTATCCCCAGGAGGTCAGATTAAAGGAAGACAGTGAAGCAATTCAGAGGTGGGCTGCTAGATGACTTTCTAGCTTACCAGTGTTATGTCAATCATATAAAATTGTTCATTAAATACTTTGTATCTCATTAACATTCTCAATCACGAGACAAGTGCAAACAGATGCCATGGGACAAATTGGAAACTAAGTGGGCTAAACCGATAGGCGACGCTGAATCCGTGGTACATGCGGCATTTGTTTGTTTACAACTTTCATTGTTACATCACATAAAATAATTTCATAATCAAACAATTCATCGAAATCACTTTACAATGTTTTAAAAAAAATACTTATTTACAGAACAAAGTATAATAGATCTTCCGAATGGCCCAAAATAATGTATTCGAAGATAATGCTGAGTGGTGCTAGGGCACATGATACCAGCTATCTGTTAAGAAACAATTTTTGACAAGTTACAGCATATAAATTACTTTCATCAGTAAAATTTCATAACTACCCTCTCATAAGAATTTACAGAGTCTAGAAATGCCATTAGAGGCATGCAGTACTGACTTATGAAGAACAGGTGCCGCCCATGCATTACTGTATCCTCCAGTGGGAGCAGAGGCGAGAGCAACATACAGGAAATCCAAACAGTTTGAAGAAGGTTTAGTCTTGGAACCCCATACATCAGTTCCAACAACAATGTATGGAAACCATCCCAAATTGCTTTATCTAATTAAAGCTGCTTAACCCACAAACATCAGTTTAATTAAAGCACTATCCAAAAGCCAATCATGTAAAAACCATTGCCACATTACTGTTTATGGTATACTGGCAACTGTAATTCCCCCATAACTTGCTCCTTTTTATTTATGTTACATGTCACAATTTTTTTCTAGGAATCAAAGATAATTTTTACAGAAATAGGTATTACTATATAACAAACAATGCACTGTAATTGTACGTATGACAATTGAAAAATTAATAACAATTAAAAATTACAAAGAGTATAAATGGATGGGAAGGGAATAGATTTAGAATTAGCACAATTGAAATAACATATATAAGATCTGTGATTCTATGACCATAAAATTGTTTTCTGTGTATAACAAGTATTTTAAAAGGGAAGGGTTACGGGGTAAACGAGATTAATCTTAACATAATGAAAAATCATTTAAAATTCTTTGTAACCCTGTGAGGACAACTGTTATATAAAATTACAACTTTAAATTAATTTTGGAAGTAATAAAAAGGTGAAGTCAAGATACCTAAAACTAATGTAAGCTCCGCCGGAACACGCTATGAAGATCAAACGTTACCGACCAACGGCCATGTTATCCTCAGCCCATAGGCGTCACTGGATGTGGATATGGAGGGGTGTGTGGTCAGCACATCTCTCTCCAAGCCTTATGTCAGTTTACGAGACCGAAACTGCTACTTCTCAATCCTTGGTTTGCCTCTAAAGGATTCGATGCACCCCACTTGCCAACAGCGCTCGGCAGACAGGACGGTTACCCATCCAAGTGTAAGCCCAGCCCGACAGAGCTTAACTTCGGTGATCTGACGGCAACCGGTGTTATCACTACAGCAAGGCCGTTGGCAGTCAAGACAGCAGAAGTAAGTTATTATAGTGCATCCAGTGGGCGCTTCGCCTCATAGCATTTTCATGCAAACTACACCGAGGCGCCAAAGAAACTGGTATAGGCAAACGTATTCAAGTACAGAGATATGTAGCAGGCAGAATACGGAGCTGCGGTTGGCAACACCCATATAAGACTAAATGTGTCTGGCGCAGTTGTCAGATCGGTTAGTGCTGCTACAATGGCAGGTTATCAAGATTCATGTGAGTTCGAAAGCGTTATTACAGTCGGCGCACTAGCCATGGGAGATAGCATCTCCGAGATAGCTTTGAGATGGGATTTTCCCTACGACCATTTCACGAGTAGACCGTGAGTATCAAGAACCTGGTAAAAATCAAATCTCAGATATCGTTGCGGCCGGAAAAAGACCTTTCAACAACTGGACCAACGAAGACTGAAAGGAATCGTTCAACATTACAGAAGTGCAAACCTTCGCAAATTGCTGGGCATCAACACCTGTCAGCGTGCGAACCATTCAACGAAACATCATCGATATGGGTTTTCGGAGCCGGAACGTCCACTCGTGTACCCTTGAGCACCCATCAGCACCGACAGTGGACTGTTGGTGACTGGAAACATGTTGCCTGGTCAGACGAGTCTCGTTTCAAATTGTATCGAGTGGAGGGATGTGTATGGTTATGGAGAAACCTCATGAATCATTGACCCTGCATCTCAGGAGGGAACTGTTCAAATTGGTGGAGGCTCTGTAATGGTGTGGGGCGTGTTCAGTTGGAGTGATAAGGTCGACTTCTACGTCTAGATACGACTCTGGCAGATGTCATATACGTAAGCATCCTGTCTGATCACCTGCACCCATCGATGTCCATTGTCCATTCCGATGGACTTGGGTAATTCCAGCAGGACAATGCGACACCCCACACGTCCAGAACAGCTACAGAGTGGCTCCAGGAACACTCTTCTGAGTTTAGAGACTTTCGATGGCTACCAGACTCCCCAGACGTGAACATCATTGGGCATATTTGGGATGCCTGGCAACGTGCTGTTCAGAAGGGACCTCCGTCCCCTCCTACTCTTGCGGATTTATGGAGAGCCCTGCAGGATTCATGGTGTCAGTTCGCTCTAGCGCTACTTGAGACATTAGTCGAGTCCTCCTGCGTGCTCGCGGGGGCCCTACACTATATTAGGCAGGTGTACCAGTTGGCTCTTCGGTGTACATTAGAGATGCTTTGCGAACTCAAATGGGAATTCCTGGAGGTAAGACGACGTTCTTTTCGCTGAACACTATCATAAAATTTAGAGAACCGGCATCTGATGCTGACTATAGGATGATACTACTGCCGGCACTGTACGTTTCGCGCGCAGACCACGGAGATAAGTGAATTAGGGCTCGTATGGAGGCATATAGACAGCCGTTTCTCCGTTTGCGAGTGGAGCAGGGAAGAAAATCACAAGCAGTGATACCGTCCGCTATGTACCATACAGTGAATCGTTAAGTGTGTATGTAGATGTAGACGTAGGAGAGTTTTCGTTCCTTTTCCATTACTTTACTGTTCTCCACATTATCCCCACTTTTGATGTATTTTCTCCTATCTCCTCCAAACATACATCTCGTATTCGTCAATTTTGTCTCTTTCCCTCTCCTTCAGTGTCCAGCTTCCACAGTCGAACAGAAAAAGACACCACACGAATTATCTAAAAACAAGGCACGTATCATCTGGTAAGCTTCAGTTGGCGGGACAAATTTCGTTATATACCACCGTAACGTGTTATGCAGATGTAAAGTACTACGTGTAAGAAATTTTGAGTGTGTAATGGTTAACAGGAGTCCGCAATTCAACAGCGCTGTGGGCCTGGCGCGACCTAATGGCCCTGCTGCGACGAAGGGGGAAGCGCGTGACTGATGTTGACGGGAAAAGGGCGTGAAGAGGGGAGAGGCAGACAAAAGATGGCAGAATGTCGCGGGCAACATGGCAGTTCATTAGCCACGGCGCCGCGGGTGCTTTACCGCGTCGTGGCGTCGGATGGAACGTGCTTGAGACTTTCCACACGCGCCGTCAGCTCGGCGTGCCCGCAGGCGAACGCTCCAGTTCATCTCTTCATGCCACGATATTATTAAAAAAAGTCCTGCTTACTTCGCGATGGCTGCGTTATACAACTTCTTTGCATGCACAGACACTGCTGATGACCCGCGACATCTTACTTGTTCTCTCCATTTTTGGGTTTCCACTGGCCGTCTGTCCGGCTGTTCAAATATCTTATTCTCAGGAACAGGTGGGCGTATCACGATGAAATTTATGTTACGTTCTATGGTCCCTTGGTGGTATAATAAAGTTTAGCTTCTAAGGCAAAGCATTTATGTCACATATTTTGGTACTCGCAAACACACTCATCAGTAACCATAGGGTGCTTACCCTTGACGTAGAACCATGAACTATGACAATAAGCACGTTTTCTGCCTACAACTAAAAGAAAAAATCCCAAAATTATAAGTTTGTAATTATATCACAAGGAAAAAAATTATTTGCTGTTTGTCTCTCCGACAGTTGTCCATCTGTTGAGTCCCTTTTTCTCAGGAACAGGTGAACGTATCAAGTCTAAATTTATCTCACGTGCTAAGGTCCATAGCCTTTGGGCTGTCAAATAAATAAATGTAAGTTTCTAACTCAGTGCAACCAAAAGATGTGGCCATTTATGACACACTTTTTTGTACACGCAGACTCGCTCGTGAAAGCCTATAGGATACTTCCCATAGGTCTAGAATCATAAAATATGGACGGAAGGAAGACTGCACAGTAAAAAGAAAGAAAAAAACCGGAAAATTGTGAATCTGTAATGATTTTGCACGAAAAATTTTTTTTTCCCGTTTGTTACCAGGCTGTCTGCCTGTCTGTCTTCTGTTAAGACCCCTTTTTGTCAGAAACGAGTAGACGTATCAAGTTTAAATTTACGTCACACATTGAAGTCTATATTCTGTTAATGGTGCAAAAATATTAAGCTTTTATGGAAGTCCAATCAAAAGATGCGGCCCTTTAGATGCATTTTGGCAGTCGCAAACCCCTCATTACAACATTCAGGGTACTTGCCCTGGACGTGGAATAATACAATCTGGCAAGAAGAAAGGTTTCACAGTACAAGTAAAGGACAATAATCAGAATATTGTTAATTTGTAATTATGTTACATGAGAAAAATGCTTCTTTTGTCATTTGTTATCCCACTTCAGACTTTAAATTAAAACATTTTCTAAAGTCTTGGAATCACCTGGAGCTCTATGATGCCAGTATCAATGTCGATAGCAAGCAAAAATCGTCCAGATCCTCGATTCCTGGAGTAGATGAGCTGTCTGTGTAGACAATTAAGTTTTGTACACGGAACGCTCGTGACGCAAGTCCCACACACTCCTGGCCAGTGTTCAGCTGTACAAACACAAATGAAGCGGGGGAGGGGTTACTAACCCACATCATTATGTTCTCTATTTTTGTTCTAAATGATCAGCACGTAGCCATAATTTCAAACTAATCTGTGTTGTAAATATAAAATGATTTGTTCCACATTATTACTTTTTATTGATCGAATGATCCATAGAACATGAATCTAACCAACCATCTTGCATAATTGCATCAACGAGACAGTCTTGGTGCAGTGGAGGAAGGCGTCACATATTGAGAGTCTCTCTTAGCGACACTCACACCTTCGGCTAGTAGCTTAGAGCGCTCCTCCGTGTGAGCATGAGGAGGGAAAGTACTGGCATGTGCAGAGTCAGTTGAATTCTGGGGATTCCGCCGTCCACCGAGATCGGCGAACACTGCCGTTCTTTTCAGATCAGTGCATCACCACGTGCCCGGTCACGCTGTAGCCGATTTCATCGTTTGATCGTACAGACTTCGTCAATCTGTAAAATTCAAATCAGTTTGTTGCCCTCGGTGAAATCGGTCGACTTCCTCGCACACTAAAATTGTACTGATAAGTTTAGCCCAAGAAAGAGTAAGTTTGTGCGATGCAGAGGACGAAAAATGCCATAATCGGCTTGTAGTTCAGGACTTGTGGACTGAAATCGCAGGTTTATTGGAAATCACAAGTTGGTAAAATTTTCAAACGGTTCAAATCGTTCAAATGGCCCTAAGTACTACGGGACTTAACATCTGAGGTCATCAGTCACCTAGACTTAGAACTACGTAAACTTAACTAATCTAAGGACATCACACACATCCATGCCCGAGGCAGGATTCGAACTTGCGACCGTAGCAGCAGCGCGGTTCCGGACTAAAGCGCCTAGGAGCAACAGCGGCCGGCGTAAAGTTTTCAGCGCAAATGTTATCCGTAAATTACAGCCTCAATTAATAATTTGTTCAGTTGAAAATGCTGACGTATCTTATGCTTCTATTTCCTGTTGAGATCTTATTTAGGTTGTTGTAGGAGGGTATCAGCTGTCTACTAATTATTATTATTATTACTTCTTACTGGAGTTTTTGGTGATTCTGTTGTATGAAATGGTTTACAAACGTGGTGTTTGTGTTTCTATAGTCAGCACGGATCATCACGAATACGTAACAGAACGTTTCTCCCTTTACATCATCCAGAAACATTGTAATACAAAAAGAAAGCGGCGCACCACGAACGTTCTGAATTGTGGAGAGATCCAGCTACCTTGCTAGCCAAGGAAGTGTTTGGCAAACGTTGAATCCGCCAAGTCATCGAATGTGAGATGTCTAGGAAACCAGCTTTCTCGGATTTCTAGACAAACAATTCAAGCAAATCGTATTAACGAGTTTTATCACGAAAAGAAAACGACAATACTTAACTTTGAGAATTACATAGGTGTGTCGCAAGCAAAGGGTTACAACCGAAACAAACAAGCTTCTTCTGTATAACAATTCTAATATAAGTGAAGTAACACAGTTGACACTTCCATTCAGGTCGCTACTCTTCAAGGTTCCCTCGAACTGTGCCGCGGCCAGTCGGGTGTGGCGCTTATGTCCTGTTCGCATAGAGGCCGCTGCTGTCACGTTGTCGTGCTGGAGAGGGGACAGTCAGCGTGCAAATGGCTGACGTCTTCTTCGCAGCCCACTCAGCTCCCTCGTTCCCGGCTGGCGTGCCGGCGCCTGACTTTACTCAGTAACAGTAAGCACAAAGCCAAGCAGCGCAAACTCTCGCTGCGTCCAGGCTGGCACTGTCTTGCTGAAATGTCACGTCTACTGTTTACGTGCTGTGAAAAACAATTTGACAATTACAACACATTACACATATGCCTGAAAACAGCAAGTCGCCGAATTAGCTAATCCCGCGATTTAAATAAAAACCGTCTAAATTACAGCCTTCTAGGGATCATGTTTTCTTTTACTAACTTTATAGTTAGCACGGATTCAGAAAATATATTCATGAAGTAGTGAGTGCTATCGACAGTGGATGTCAAATTGATTCCATATTTTTAGATTTCCAGAAGGCTATCAACATCGTTCCTCACAAGTGTCTTCTAACCAAACTGCATGCCTATGGCATATCACCTCAGTTGTGCGACTGGATTCGTGATTTCCTGTCAGAACTGTCACAGTTCGTAGTAACAAACGGAAAGTCATCGAGTAAGACAGAAGTAATATCCGGCGTTTCCCAGGAGTGTCATATGCCCTGTATTGTTCCTGATCTATATTAACGACATAGGAGACAATCTTAGTAGCCGTCTTAGATTGTTTACAGGTGATGTTGTCATTTACCGTCTTGTAAAGTCATCAGATGACCAAAACGAATTGCAAAATGGTTTAGATAACATACCTGTATGGTGAGAAAAGTGGAAATTGGCCCTGAATAAAGAAAAGTGTGAGTTATTCACATGAGTACTAAAAGAAATCCACTAAATTTCGATTACCACACAAATGTGAAGGCTGTAAATTCAGAATTACAAATAACCTAAAGTGGAAAGATCACATAGATAATGCTGTGGGTGGAGCAAACCAAAGACTGCGATTCATTGACAGAACACATAGAAGGTGCAACAGGTCTACTAAAGAGTCTGCTTACACCACGCTTGTCCGCCCTATTCTGGGGTATTGCTGCGTGGTGTAGGATCCGCATCAGGTAGGACTGACGGAAGACATCGAAAAAGTACAAAGACGGGCGGCTCGTTGTATTATCGTGAATTAGGGGAGATAGTGCCACAGATACGATACGTGAATTGGAGTTAAAACAAAGGCGTTTTTCGTTGCGACGGGATCTTCTCATGAAATCTCAATCACCAGTTTTCTCCTCCGATTGCGCAAACATTCTGTTGTCACTCATCTACATAGGGAGAAGTGATCATCACGATAAAGTAAGAGAAATCTGGACTCGCACAAAAAATTTAAGTACTCGTTTTTCCCGCGCGCCGTTCGAGAATGGAACGGCAGAGAGACAACCCTTTCAAAATGGTTCAAATGGCTCTGAGCACTATGAGACTTAACATCTTAGGTCATCAGTCCCCTAGACTTAGAGCTACTTAAACCTTACTAACCTGACATCACACACATCCGTGCCCAAGACAGGGCCGGCCAGAGTGGCCGAGCGGTTCTAGGCGCTACAGTCTGGAACTGTGCGCTACGGTCGCAGGTTCGAATCCTGCCTCGGGCATGGATGTGTGTGATGTCCTTAGGTTAGTTAGGTTTAAGTAGTTGTAAGTCCTACGGGACTGATGACCTCAGAAGTTAAGTTTCATAGTGCTCAGAGCCACTTTGAACCCAAGGTCCCTAGGTCCACTGGTTCCGCTGTGATAGTGATGTGGAAACGTGGGCACGTACAGCACAAAAGCGTACGGGCCGACCTCGTCTGTTGACTGACAGAGACCGCCGACGGTTGAAGAGAGTCGTAATGTGTAGTAGGCAGACATGTGTCCAGACCATCACATAGGAATTCCAGACTGGATCAGCATCCACTGCAAGTACTATGACAGGTGGGAGGCGAGAAAACTTAGATTTCATGGTTGAGCGGCTGCTCATATGCCACACATCACGCCGGTAAATACCAAACGACGCCTCGCTTGGTGTAAGGAGCGTATACGGAGGACGACTGAATGATGGAAAACGTTGTGTCGAGTGACGAATCACGGTACACAATGTGGCGATCCTTTGGCAGGGGGTGGGTATGGCGAACGCAAGGTGAACGTCATCTGCCAGCGTGTATAATGCCAACATTAAAATTCGGAGGCGGTGCTGTTATGGTGTGGTCGTGTTTTTCATGGAGAGGGCTTGACCCGCACTATCACAGTACAGGCCTACATTGATGTTTGAAGCACCTTCTTCCTTCCCACTGTTGAAGAGCAATTCGGGGATGGCGATTGAATCTTTCAACACGATCGAGCACCTGTTCATAATGCACGGCCTGTGGCGGAGTGGTTACTCAACAATAACATCCCTGAATCCCATAAAACATCTTTAGGATGTTTTGGAACGCGGACTTCGTGCCGACCGACATCGATACCTCTCCTCAGTGCAGCAATCCAAGAAGAATGGGCCGCCATTCCCCAAGAAACCTTCCGGCACCTGATTGAAGGTATGCCTACGAGAGTGGAAGCTGTCATCAAGGCTAAGGGTGGGCCAACACCAAACTGAATTCCAGCATTACCGATGGAGGGCGCCACAAACTTGTAAGTCATTCTCAGCCAGGTGTAGGGTTACTTCTGATCACATAGTGTATAAATATAAGGTACCTTTGTAAAAAGAATTGATAAACGTGCCTATATGATTACGCCTGCTTTATATTTTTGTCAGACCTATCCCATAAAATTTTGTCTGCAAATTGTTCTGTGACATTTATTTATTTATTTATTGTTCCGTGGGACCAAATTAAGGAGAAGCCACCATGGTCATGGAACGAGTCAATACATGAAATTATAACACGATAGTAGAAACAGATAAAATTAAATATAAGAAATATATTCAGGCGACAAGTCGTAAGTTTAAATAAAGAAAATCAACAATGTAACACTGGAATTTGCTTAATTTTTCAGCTCTTCCAGGAGCTCCTCGATAGAATAGAAGGAGTGAGCCATGAGGAAACTCTTCAGTTTAGACTTAAAACTGTCTGGGCTACTGCTAAGATTTTTTAGTTCTTGTGGTAGCTTATTGAAAATGGATACAGCAGAATACTGCACTCCTTTCTGCACAAGAGCCAAGGAGGTGCTTTCCACATGCAGATTTGATTTCTGCCTAGTACTAACTGAGTGAAAGCTGCTAACTCTTGGGAATAAGCTAATATTGCTAACAGCAAACGACATTAAAGAAAATATATACTGTGAGGGCAATGTCAGAATTCCCAGGCTATTGAATAGGGGTCGGCAAGAGGTTCTCGAACTTATATCACATACAGCTCGAACAGCCCGTTTTTGAGCCAAAAATACCCTTTTTGAATCAGAAGAATTACCCCAAAAAATAATACGACATAAGCGTATGAAAATATGCGAAGTAGACTACTTTTCGTGTTGAACTGTCACTTATTTCAGATACTGTTCTAATGGTAAATAAAGCAGCATTTAGTTTCTGAACGAGATCCTGAACATGGGCTTTCCACAACAGCTTACAATCTATCCGAACGCCTAGGAACTTGAACTGTTCCGTCTCGCTTATAACATGCCCATTCTGTCTGATTAAAATGTCAGTTCTTGTTGAATTGTGGGTTAGAAACTGTAAAAACTGAGTCTTACTGTGATTTAGCATCAAATTATTTTCCACAAGCCACGAACTTATATCATGAACTACATTATTTGATAATGTTTCAATATTACACACAAGATCCTTCACTACCAAGCTGGTGTCATCAGCAAACAGAAATATTTTTTAATCACCTGTAATACTAGAAGGCATATCATTTATATAAATAAGAAACAGCAGTGGCCCCAGCACCGACCCTTGGGAACGCCCCACTTAACAGTGCCCCATTGGGACTGAACATCACTACCACTCTCAATATTGAGGAGAATTACCTTCTGCTTTCTGTTCTTAAAGTAAGAGGCGAACCAATTGTAAACTACTCCGCTTACTCCATAATGGTCCAACTTCTGCAGTAATATTTTGTGGTCAACACAGTCAAAAGCCTTCGTTAAATCAAAGAAAACACCTAGCGTTCGCAACCTTTTATTTAATCCGTCCGAAACCTCACAGAGAAAAGAGAATATAGCATTTTCAGTTGTTAAACCATTTCTAAAACCAAACTGTACATTTGACAGCAAATTATGTGAATTTAAATGCTCCATTAACCTTGTATGTACAACCTTCTCGATAACTTTAGCAAACACCGTTGGCATAGAAATAGGTCTAAAATTGTCAACATTGTCCCTGTCTCCCTTTTTATAAAGTGGCTTCACTACCGAGAACTTTAATCGGTCAGGACACCGACCACTCCTAAAGGAAAAGTTACAGATATGGCTAAGTACTGGGCTAACATGCATAGAACAATACTTCAGTATTCTGCTAGATACCCCGTCATATCCATGAGAGTTCTTGGTCTTTAGTGATTTAATTATTAACTCAATCTCCCTCTTGTCAGTACCATGGAGGAGCATTTCAGGTACATCTACATTTATACTCCGCAAGCCACCCAACGGTGTGTGGCGGAGGGCACTTTACGTGCCACTGTCATTATCTCCCTTTCCTGTTCCAGTCGCGTATGGTTCGCGGGAAGAACGACTGTCTGAAAGCCTCCGTGCGCGCTCTAATCTCTCTAATTTTACATTCGTGATCTCCTCGGGAGGTATAAGTAGGGGGAAGCAATATATTCGATACCTCATCCAGAAACGCACCCTCTCGAAACCTGGCGAGCAAGCTACACCGCGATGCAGAGCGCCTCTCTGGCAGAGTCTGCCACTTGAGTTCGTTAAACATCTCCGAAACGCTATCACGGTTACCAAATAACCCTGTGACGAAACGCGCCGCTCTTCTTTGGATCTTCTCCATCTCCTCCGTCAACCCGATCTGGTACGGATCCCACAGTCTCGGAACACTTTTTTCTAAGAGCGCTATATGATTCCCTGTTGGGACTAGGTTTCTATTTAGTTCACCCGCTATATTCAGAAAGTGATTATTAAATACTGTACATATATGCGACTTATCAATAACACGGACATTCCCACTACGCACTGATTCTATATCCTCGACCTGTCTCTGCAGACCAGCCACTTTCTTCACGACTGACCATATGGTTTTAATTTTATCCTGAGACTTAGCTATTCTATCTGCATACCACATACTTTTTGCCTTCCTAATAACATTTTTAAGCATCTTACAATACTGTTTGTAATGGGCTGCTGCATTTAGATTTTGACTGTTTCTAACGTTTTGATATAATTGCCACTTTGTTCTACAAGATATTCTTATCCCTTTAGTCAGCCACCCAGGCTGCCTGTTTGTGCTAGTACCCTGTTTTGAACGTTCTAACGGAAAGCAACTTTCAAAGAGCACGAGAAAAGTCTTGAGGAAAGCATTATATTTATCGTCTACTGTATCAGCACTATAAACATCTTGCCACTCTTGTTCCTTGATAAGGTTTACATAGGTCTCTACAGCAACTGGATCAGCTTTCCTAAAAAGTTGATAACTATATTTAACATGTGTTGCAGCACAAAAATCTCTTAGAGTTAAAATTTGTGCATCGTGATCTCAAAGGCCATTCACCTTTTTGCTAACAGAATGCCCTTCTAGTAAAGAGGAATGAACAAAAATGTTGTCTATGGTTGTTCTACTGTTCCCTTGCACTCTTGACATTAGGAGAATGACTACTAAAGTACAAGAGAATGCAATGATTTTAAAATGTGTTCGCACCCCCCCCCCCTCCCCACCCGCCTACATATACGCGCTAGGCATGAAATGTTTTCATAACACCGCCACTATTCCAAAGCTCCGTGTTCGACAACAACAAGGTTGCACCCAGTGTATCCACCACGTGGTGCGTGTCTAGTCCCTATTGCCGTGGCGCGGCGCGCGAGAGAGAGGGATAGCGTCATTCTCTACGTCACAACCCCGCGCCTACATACACGCGCTAGGCAGGACCTACATAAATCAATGCACGGTCCACCTCACTCTCACACTGCTCGTATACTTCGTTCGTCCAGTACTTGTCACGTCTTCGTAATTAAACGTGCAAAAATGGAGCGTTCACGATCCGCCAGTGGCAGCAGCAGCAGCAAACGTGCTCATGTGGACGAAGTTCCCTCGTGGTTCTCGTCTGCTGTCCCGCTCGTCGTCAGCTGGCCAGTCACCGCCACAAAGTGTAACTGCACTCACTAAGGATACGATATTTTATACATGATTACTTATTGCCTAAGCCACTTCCTCTTACGTCATCACGTACAATACATTACAATTATTTTACAGAAATACATTTCTTAAACAAAATTTTCAAAACAAAATTATAAAAACAATCATGATGGTCTGTTCCTGTGGATAAAATAAACGTTTATTAATTTAGTCATCCCATCACCACATGGTCTCTAACTACTAATTTCTCTATTTCTACTTTCTACAGTTGACGTCAACATGCTACTACTACATGCCGAGACCTTTAATAGTAAACTCCTTTCCCTGGCGTCGCTCAGTTGCTGCTATTATCTGTGAACAATTAAAATCATTAGTTGCACATTATTGTAGGTTACTGTAACTCCGAATTTCTCCGATACCCCTTTGATGTTGTGCTTGTTTGACTGGTTATGGCATTGGTCTTCCGCTCCTAGTCTGCTTCTGTCTGTAACGGTAGGCTCAATTCAACGTCATGCTTATCTGTTGAACAAAACAAGAGTTAGTGTTGCACGTTACAGCAAGTAAAAATCAGTGATAGTGGTCAAGGTTCATGGCTGGACTTGGGAGCATCTATCTTTTGTGGTGACCTTCATTATCATCCTTTAAACTGACTGGCGTGTTGTTTTAGCGTCTCTGCTTAACTCAAATAGTTAAGCCCAGACTCGGCTAGCGTCGCTAATACGTCTCTACAACACTCCTACGGCCCAAATCATCAATAAGCTCTGTCGATCACGCTATTGCGTGCCACCAGCCGCCTGATTTACGTCTTTCCATGACGGCTCAAAACTCGCCTTTTCACACAACATCCTCATCGCACCCATTACGAATTGTCCATGTTTGGTGCGTCCCTATCGCCTAATTTCGATTGACTGGCCACCGGATAATCGTTTTGATCACCGTACTCACACTATCAATACAATTGAGATAACAGGTGCGTCTCGAACACTACTGCGTCGGACAGACCACCTCATAATTATCACCCGAAACACCCACAATCGCCATACGCCGATAACGCAACGGGTGGGTCCTGAACACTACCGCGTCGGACATCATACCCTGCACTCGTCTGAAGAAACGCAACACATTCGGTGGGACGCAATATCCACCTACCACATCACAACACGCTCAACACACCCCAAATCCATCCACCACAGATCCAGATTTTGTCCTGAAAGTTCTCCTGTCCAATAGCCTTGCCATAAAATTTTGTATATGAAGTTATCTGCATAAGATAACCCCTTCTATAATTAATCTAATACTTCTAAATACCGAGCGAGGTGGCGCAGTGGTTAGCACACTGGACTCGCATTCGGGAGGACGACGGTTCAATCCCGTCTCCGGCCATCCTGATTTAGGTTTTCCGTGATTTCCCTAAATCGTTTCAGGCAAATGCCGGGATGGTTCCTTTGAAAGGGCACGGCCGATTTCCTTCCCAATCCTTCCCTAACCCGAGCTTGCGCTCCGTCTCTAATGACCTCGTTCTCGACGGGACGTTAAACACTAACCACCACCACCACCACCACCACTTCTAAATATTGTTCGTGTCATAGCTGAAGCAAATTTTCTATACTAAGCCACCCAGTGGTCCCCATACAACAAAATTTAACATCAAACACATAATATACACACAATCCATACCAAAATAAGACAAGCACATGAAAAATAGGAAAATAAATACACACAACATAAAACAAATAATCACAAAACACAAATAAAACACTGCCTATACTAATACAAATAAACATCGTCAACAAATCACAAAAATCTAATCTAATTATACACTACTTTGTTCCCGGCCGCGTTCTTCCGCTGCCGAGTGTGCCGCCATAGTCATTCTTGTCTGTTTTGCGCAGTTTGCGTACGGCCAGGGTTTGCCGGACGTATTTCGATTATTTGTGCAGGTTCTGGATTGCGGTCTTCACTCGCTCTCCAGTTCTGCACTGGTTGATCCCTTCCATTTTGATTGGCTGGGTTCCAGTTATTATTACCCTGGTTCCACCTACGTTCCTGTGGCGGAAAATTTTTGTCGTCTATTATCGCGCCACTGTGGGTTGTTTCCCCTATTGTTACTGTTACCGGCATAATTATTCCTCATCTGGTTTCTGTTTCTCTCTATATTCGCGTCTTGGCCTTCCTCATGCGGTTCCCTTTGCTTCTTCTTCTCACGCACCTGCTGCTCGTTATAGGCAAACTCCAGTTCCCTAAGAATGCCCTTAAATGCTTCTACTTCATTTCCGCATCTGCCAGCTAGCGTCTGCTGATATGTAAGTGGCAACTTCATATAGGATACGCGTATAATCTCCCCAGGGCTACACGGTTCGTCCAGATACTGATTCTTTTTCAGCATGTTCTATAAAAATTTCACAACACTTCGGAAACCTGAGTCGCGCGACTCACTCTGACGATGGCCGGACGATACGCATCCGAAATATGAGTGAAAGTAATTTTATTTGCATGGTTATGTGCCCGAAATTTAATGGACTGTGTTGACTTTGTCTATTGGGGATTCTTATTGGAACACGTTACTACCCAACAAACTAAATTATACGTTATCACCTTGACAAGGGCACCTGTAAGAAAAGAGAGGTACAAGTGAACGCTGTCGGCACTACGCTGAAGTGACTACCAAATTTGCAAAAGTGAAATGTAGGAAGAGAGAGAAAAGGAAAAGGATGGGTGGGAAATCGTAGTGGCAAACCACACAGGGCACTGTGGTATTGTAAGGTAGCAGTATTTTGCACCTTACTGTAATATAATAATTGTTACAAAGACGAGTTAGATACCGGTTATAATGTTATTTATCAGGCAGTCAGCCTATTGAAACTAATATAGGGAGTATCAGACGGCATAAGATGAGTATTAACTTCAAGAAATTCGCATGTTGCATGAAGTTGGGGTTCAGGTAATATTTTCACGGAGTTTGGCTGGAGCGGACTTTGGAATGGAACCGGCAATGGAATGGGACCGGCCTTGTTCCAATACTAATGACTACTAAAGTAAAAGAGAATGCAATGATTTTAAAATGTGTTCGAATGAAACAACGATCAAAAGTAGGCTATAGGACACAACAACTGTATTTGCATTAATATAGTGTAGATTAGCGGCCAGGTTATATCAGTACCAGTGGTCCCCTGTTAACGTTAATGGTTACTGATTGAAAGGTCATACGTTTGGTACTTACCTAGTACAATTTTTTTTGTACATTATATTGTGTGGAACGAAGTACAATTTATTATTGCGAGCATTGTAAATATAAAAAATGGCTCTGAGCACTATGGGACTTAACATCTGAGGTCATCAGTCCCCTAGAACTTAGAACTACTTGAACCTGACTAACCTAAGGACATCAAACACATCCATGCCCAGGGCAGGATTCGAACCTGGAACCGTAGCGGTCGCGCGGTTCCAGACCTTCGTCGTCACGACTACCTATTCGGGTTAAATACAAGTCAGCTTCGTCGGCAGATTGAGTGTGACGTGGCCCACAATCTAGTCGCTACGAAAAAAGACTTAATTTCTTTGTGTGCTGAGTGCGGCTCACATTCCCTCAATGGTCGTAAACAAATATTGAAAGATATGACCAAAGTAGTGTAAGGCATTAAGTCAATGTCCACAATTTTGTTCTAGCTTATCAGAAACTGATATACCATCACCCATATGACACATGGTATTTAACGCCTCATCTCCATCAGATGCAGGTATCATTTCCAATGATCAGAAGAGCAGCCACAGAACTATTACTGTTCTGTGCAGCGTCGGAATTTCGACTTTCTCATTTGCGAGACGGAGACAGCGGTGTTTCAGCACTCTTACTATGTACTGTTAACAGACGATGATACAACCATTGTACTGTACTGCCAAAATACCGGTGACACTGAAATCAACATTTTGCAACTGAGAGTAATTTTCATTTGCTCGACACGCGGTGCATCTAGAGTAATTTAAACGTGTGGAGACTTTATTATATTTACTTTTCAGTTTGTGCACCTATAACAAAACAAACTGAACTGTTGGAAACTTGGCAGCTTCCAGCATCCTTATTGCGTCTGCCAATGGCTCTAAAAATGTCTCGAGTCCTTTCGCACCGTTGTTGCTGTAACCAGTAAGTTTTTCAGAGACGCCTCTCTCTGGAAGCAGTTTCATGATTTTGTGGTACTGCCTTACTACATACTGTAGCATTCTAAAAAAACTGTTCCACTTGCTCTCCATTTCTTGCTTCAAGCTTGCCTACATCGAATTCCCGTCACCAGTTTTATTCATGAAACGGACACTATCTTTAGCAACATAAGTCATGCGATAAACCACAACAAGCTCACTTACAAATAATCGTCATCCGATATGTGTTTCAGGACTGTGTTGGAAACATGTGCATGCATAACGCTGAAAGGATTGGTGTCCCTTTCATATATTGGCACTTTGGTCAGTGGCAAACGAAATCTTATTAAAATGCTTTTGGATTTGCTCTTAACAATTTGAATAATGTATCCGCGTCGTAGTTCTTAATAAATTCTTCACATTTTTTCTTATTCTCAGAAAAGTGAGTCGTCATCAATACGCAGTGCCTAATCTTGCTAAGCGAAGTGAGCAGAACCAGATAGGTAGCACATTTTCCGATATGTATCGATGCACATGTCCGCTGTACATCCTATTGCACTCATTTCTGTGGTCTGAATAATGCTGGGCATCACGTTCGCTCGGGTTTCATTCGCTTCTATGTCAGTGTTTCCTGCTACCGTTGCAGTATGTGGCAAATTGTTGGAAATGTGTAAGTATTCCAGTTCTGAACCGATATTTACAAACTCCTGATATCCTACACCCAATGCTAATGCAATGAACAGCTATTCAATTATTGTAGCTTTCGCAGAAATTGCTAATGCTTCAGAACATAAACTTTGTCGTGTTCTGCAGACATGTGCCTTCAGATGTGTGGTGGCGGATCTGTAAGACAGGAGAGCAGAGCGCTTGCTAGAATGCATGTAGGTGCCATCCTCACCGCTCACTAATCAAAATCTCTCCCAAACATCGTCTTTCGCACTCAGGACTATTGTTTCGAATCGAGTTTCGCTTTCGCACTCTCCTGCATCTCAAGTTCACGCGTTGCGATCCTACAGTGGGAGACTGAGCGGCGCTCGGTTTACTGCAGCAGACAGCCGGGCAATTGGAGCGTGCGACGCTCTAACGAGTCTCGTGGGAGTCCAGGGCGGTTGTCCCCTCAGTCCAAAGCGCCTGCACTGACAACTGACGGACTTTACGCCTGCAGTGTCAGCAACCGACAACAAATCAGCGCTTTGAAGGTACCTAACACACAGGGTGTAGTTCTGCAGAAGACAGGTGGTCATGTTCCCATCTCCCACCAGGAGGCAACCCAAGCACTGCTAGTCACCGCAGGTTGCAGGGACCTATTCTTTTCTCCAAGACACGTGATCGAAAATATGCCAGGCTATACCCCAGCGCCGAGTGGTATTTAGGATTGCACTCAGGCCAGATCAGACCAGTTCGCTCCCAGTGAGTTTTCCTGGGACAGGCGTCAATTCTACAAGGATTCTATCAACCAGAATTCTCACTCGAGAACGTCCTGCACGACATCCTGTTTATTCAGTCTGTACTTTAACGCTCAACATCGTAAGGGACTTTGACTTTTAGGAAGTGCGTGTTTAATGAACTTGTTGTTGCTGTTGTGGTCTTCAGTCCTGAGACTGGTTTGATGCAGCTCTCCATGCAACTCTAACCTGTGCAAGCTTCTTCATCTCCCAGTACCTACTGCAGCCTACATCCTTCTGAATCTGCTTAGTGTATTCATCTCTTGGTCTCCCTCTACGATTTGTACCTTCCACGCTGCCCTCCAGTACTAAATTGATGATCCCTTGATGCCTCATACCGTGTCCTACCAACCGATCCCTTCTTCTAGTCAAGTTGTGCCACAAGCTCCTCTTCTCCCCAATTCTACTCAATACCTTCTAATTAGTTATGTGATCTACCCATCTAATCTTCAGCATTCTTCTGTAGCACCACATTTCGAAAGCTTCTATTCCCTTCTTGTCTAAACTATTTATCGTCAACGTTTCACTTCCATACATGGCTACACTCCATACAAATACTTTCAGAAACGACTTCCTGACACTTAAATCTATACTCGAAATTAACAAATTTTTCTTCTTCAGAAACGCTTTCCTTGCCATTCCCAGTCATTACTGCCTCACGTGTTCCAACATTTCTACGGACTCCAAACTGGTCTTCCCCGAGGTCGGCTTCTATCAGTAAAGAATTCGCGTTAGTATTTTGCAACCGTGACTTATTAAACTGATAGTTCGGTAATTTTCACATCTGTCAACACCTGCTTTCTTTGGGATTGGAATTATTATATTCTTCTTGAAGTCTGTGGGTATTTCTCCCAAGGCTGTCGGTAGTTCTAATGGAATGTTGTCTACTCCAGGGGCCTTGTTTCGACTCAGGTCTTTCAGTGCTCTGTCAAACTCTTCACGCAGTATCATATCTCCCATTTCATCTTCATCTACATCCTCTTGCATTTCCATAATGTTGTCCTCAAGTACATCGCCCTTGTATAGACCCTCTATACACTCCTTCCACCTTTCTGCTCTCCCTTGTTTGCTTAGAACTGGGTTTCCATAAAAGGTCTTGATATTCATGCAAGTGGTTCTCCTTTCTCCAAAGGTCTCTTTAATTTTCTTGTAGGCAGTATCTATCTTACGCCTGGTGAGATAAGCCTCTACATCCTTACATTTGTCCTCTAGCCACCCTGCTTACCCATTTTTCATTTTTGAGACGTTTGTATTCCTTTTTGCCTGCTTCATTTACTGCATTTTTATATTTTCTCCTTTCATCAATTAAATTCAATATATCTTCTGTTACCCAAGGGTTTCTACTAGCCCTTGCCTTTTTACCTATTCAGCCGCTACAATTGTTTTTGTTCTATTTCAAGAAGTGACGTGTTTTGTGTCTTGTTTTCAATACATGTCGGGATAGACAAGTTATTAATCTTTGACAAATGAACTCGTTCAGTAATTTCTACATGGAATGTTTTTGGTGCCACTTGGGGACATAAAATGCAGACTGGTAATAGCAAGAGAAGCGTTTCTGCAGAGTGTAAAGTTGTTAATATCGAAATCAAGTTTATAAGGCCAATCGAATGAAAACGAGACAGCTGGAAAAGGTAAGAGAATTGTTTATTATTTCAAAAATAATCGTTATAATTGTTAACACGTTTATCCCACTGTGAGGCAAGACGCCCATTGCTTTTCATGGGAAAATGTGGTTGCCTATGTTACAATGATCGTACTTCTTCGTCCGATGCAAATCAATGGCTCGAATGTCTTTCTTCATGTCTCCACAAATATGGAAACCGCATGGGGAGAGGTCGGGAGTGCATGGAGGATGTGAGCCGCCCGCGTGTTGTCAAACTTTGTTTCCACTACGCAGCAGAAGTTTCTATGGGAAGCCCTTACATATCCTCCGTACAGTCCCGATCTTGCCCCATGTGATTTCCATATTTTTGGAGACATGAAGAAAGACATTCAAGGCCATCAATGGGCTTCGAATGAGGAGGTGCATGTGTCAGTACAATCGTGATTCCGGAGGCAACCGCAAACGTTTTTCAATTAACGCGTTGATCGTCTTGTCCCACAGTGAGATAAATGTATTAACATTTGTGGCGACTACTTTTCAAATAATTAAGTCTTTACTTACTTTTTTCCATCTGTCTCTTTTTCATTTGAGTGCCTCCTATAAATTTTAGGAAGTCTTTGCTGAAAGTATTTGTGTGAAGTGTAGCCTTGTACGGAAGTGAAACGCGAAGGGTAAACATTTCTGACATCAAGAAAATAGAAGCTCCTGTAATGTGGTGCTAAGGAAGAATGCTGAAGATTAGGCGGGTAGATCGAATAAATAGCGAACTGAACAGAACTGAGTAAAAAATAAATTTGTGGAGCAGCCTAATAGAAAGGATCAGTTGATAGGTGAAAACGTCATGCATCAAGGAATCGCCGATTTAGTACCGGAGTTAAGTGTGTGTGTGTGGAGGGGTAAAAAGGAGACCAAGGGGTTAATACACCAGGCACATTCAAAATGATGATGTAGGCTGCAATAGTTACGTATAGATGAGGAGGCTTACTCGGGACAGACTAGAGTGGGGAGCTGCCTCAAACCAGTCTTCGGACCACAACATATTTTTATTTCTGCCGTTGTTCATTGCGTATGCTGCCGGCGGCGGTTAATTGTTAGCACTGAAATTATGGAGGCCCGACTCCGAATGTTTTGAGGCAGATTAGTCGCCCACAATGTCTAGCTACACGTTTAATATGTCAGCAAGCGCCGTCGAGAAGGCTGTACGAAAGTCCGCCGCGGGCGTTCCTATATAGCTGTCGCTCTCCAGGCACCGACGTAGTTCATCAGAATACCGCTTGGCCGCGCTACTTACAGACATGCTGCCATGCTGCCATCTAGCAACATCCCTCATAAGCTCTTCAACGCGCGAATGGTCTACTCCAAGGCACAGACAGCCGAAGATTCCGGCTTAAGGGAAGACCGCGACACCCTCTTTGTGACGTCACGCAGAGCGGGCCAGTTTTGCCGACGTACTACGCTAACAGAATCGAGGCGCACCCCGTGCAACCATTCTCGAACGATTTTACCGAATCTATTCGAAAATTTGATTTCTACGTTAGTTGTAGCTTTATATGTGAATGGTTAAATGATGATGGCGTCCTCTTGGGTAAAATATTCCGGAGGTAAAATAGTCCCCCATTCGGATCTCCGGGCGGGGACTACTCAAGAGGACGTCGCTATCAGAAGAAAGAAAACTGGCGTTCTACGGATCGGAGCGCGGAATGTCAGATCCCTTAATCGGGCAGGTAGGTTAGAAAATTTAAAAAGGGAAATGGATAGGTTAAAGTTAGATATAGTGGGAATTAGTGAAGTTCAGTGGCAGGAGGAACAAGACTTTTGGTCATGTGATTACAGGGTTATAAATACAAAATCAAATAGGGGTAATGCAGGAGTAGGTTTAATAATGAATAAAAAAAATAGGAGTGCGGGTTAGCTACTACAAACAGCATAGTGAACGCATTATTATGGCCAAGATAGACACAAAGCCCATGCCTACTACAGTAGTACAAGTTTATATGCCAACTAGCTCTGCAGATGATGAAGAAATAGATGAAATGTATGATGAGATAAAAGAAATTATTCAGGTAGTGAAGGGAGACAAAAATTTAATAGTCATGGGTGACTGGAATTCGTCAGTAGGAAAAGGGAGAGAAGGAAACATAGTAGGTGAATATGGATTGGGGGGAAGGAATGAAAGAGGAAGCCGCCTTGTAGAATTTTGCACAGAGCATAACTTAATCGCGGGACCGCTACGGTCGCAGGTTCGAATCCTGCCTCGGGCATGGATGTTTGTGATGTCCTTAGGTTAGTTAGGTTTAACTAGTTCTAAGTTCTAGGGGACTAATGACCTCAGCAGTTGAGTCCCATAGTGCTCAGAGCCATAACTTAATCATAGCTAACACTTGGTTCAAGAATCATAAAAGAAGGTTGTATACCTGGAAGAATCCTGGAGATACTAAAAGGTATCAGATAGATTATATAATGGTAAGACAGAGATTTAGGAACCAGGTTTTAAATTGTAAGACATTTCCAGGGGCATATGTGGATTCTGACCACAATCTATTGGTTATGAACTGCAGATTGAAACTGAAGAAACTGCAAAAAGGTGGGAATTTAAGGAGATGAGACCTGCATAAACTGAAAGAACCATAGGTTGTAGAGAGTTTCAGGGAGAGCATAAGGGAACAATTGACAGGAATGGGGGAAAGAAATACAGTAGAAGAAGAATGGGCAGCTCTGAGGGATGAAGTAGTGAAGGCAGCAGACGATCAAGTAGGTAAAAAGACGAGGGCTAATAGAAATCCTTGGGTAACACAAGAAATATTGAATTTAATTGATGAAAGGAGAAAATATAAAAATGCAGTAAATGAGGCAGGCAAAAAGGAATACAAACGTCTCAAAAATGATATCGACAGGAAGTACAAAATGGCTAAGCAGGGATGGCTAGAGGACAAATGTAAGGATGTAGAGGCTTGTCTCACTAGGGGTAAGATAGATACTGCCTACAGGAAAATTAAAGAGACGTTTGGAGAAAAGAGAACCTCTTGTATGAATATCAAGAGCTCAGATGGCAACCCAGTTCTAAGCAAAGAAGGGAAGGCAGAAAGGTGGAAGGAATATATAGAGGGTTTATACAAGGGCGATGTACAGGGTGTTTCAAAAATGACCAGTATATTTGAAACGGCAATAAAAACTAAACGAGCAGCGATAGGAATACACCGTTTGTTGCAATATGCTTGGGACAACAGTACATTTTCAGGCGGACAAACTTTCGAAATTACAGTAGTTACAACAGATGGCGCTGCAAGTGATGTGAAAGATACAGAAGACAACGCAGTCTGTGGGTGCGCCATTCTGTACGTCATCTTTCTGCTGTAAGTGTGTGCTGTTCACAACGTGCAAGTGTGCTGTAGACAACATGGTTTATTCCTTAGAACAGAGGATTTTTCTGGTGTTGGAATTCCACTGCCTAGAACACAGTGTTGTTGCAACAAGACGAAGATTTCAACGGAGGTTTAATGTAACCAAAGGACCGAATAGCGATACAATAAAGGATCCGTTTGAAAAATTTCAACGGACTGGGAACGTGACGGATGAACGTGCTGGAAAGGTAGGGCGACCGCGTACGGCAACCACAGAGGGCAACGCGCAGCTAGTGCAGCAGGTGATCCAACAGCGGCCTCGGGTTTCCGTTTGCCGTGTTGCAGCTGCGGTCCAACTGACGCCAACGTCCACGTATCGTCTCATGCGCCAGAGTTTACACCTCTATCCATACAAAATTCAAAAGCGGCAGCCCCTCAGCTCCGCTACCATTGCTGCACGAGAGACATTCGCTAACGATATAGTGCACAGGATTGATGATGGCGATATGCATGTGGGCAGCATTTGGTTTACTGACGAAGCTTATTTTTACCTGGACGGCTTCGTCAATAAACAGAACTGGCGCATATGGGGAACCGAAAAGCCCCATGTTGCAGTCCCATCGTCCCTGCATCCTCAAAAAGTACTGGTCTGGGCCGCCATTTCTTCCAAAGGAATCATTGGCCCATTTTTCAGATCCGAAACGATTACTGCATCACGCTATCTGGACATTCTTCGTGAATTTGTGGCGGTACAAACTGCCTTAGACGACACTGCGAACACCTCGTGGTTTATGCAAAATGGTGCCTGGCCACATCGCACGGCCGACGTCTTTAATTTCCTGAGTGAATATTTCGATGATCGTGTGATTGCTTTGGGCTATCCGAAACATACAGGAGGCGGCGTGGATTGCCCTCCCTATTCGCCAGACATGAACCCCTGTGACTTCTTTCTGTGGGGACACTTGAAAGACCAGGTGTACCGCCAGAATCCAGAAACAATTGAACAGCTGAAGCAGTACAGCTCATCTGCATCTGATGCCATTCCGCCAGACACGTTGTCAAAGGTTTCGGGTAATTTCATTCAGAGACTACGTCATATTATTGCTACGCATGGTGGATATGTGGAAAATATCGTACTATAGAGTTTCCCAGACCGCAGCGCCATCTGTTGTTGAAAATTGTAACTACAGTAATTTCGAAAGTTTGTCTGCCTGAAAATGTACTGTTGTCCCAAGCATATTGCAACAAACGGTGTCTTTCTATCGCTGCTCGTTTAGTTTTTATTGCCGTTTCAAATATACCGGTCATTTTTGAAACACCCTGTACTTGAGGACAATATTATGGAAATGGAAGAGGATGTAGATGAAGACGAAATGGGAGGTAAGATACTGTGTGAAGAGTTTGACAGAGCACTGAAAGACCTGAGGCGAAACAAGGCCCCGGGAGTAGACAACATTCCATTAGAACTACTGATGGCCTTGGGAGAGCCAGTCATGACAAAACTCTACCATCTGGTGAGGAAGATGCATGAGACAGGCGAAATACCCCCACACTTCAAGAAGAATGTGATAATTCCAATCCCAAAGAAAGCCGGTGTTGACAGATGTGAAAATTACCGAACTATCAGTTTAATAAGTCACAGCTGCAAAATACTAACGCAAATTCTTTACAGACGAATGGAAAAACTGGTAGAAGCGGACCTTGGGGAAGATCAGTTTGGATTCCGTAGAAATGTTGGAACACGTGAGGCAATACTAACCTTAAGGCTTATCTTAGAAGGAAGATTAAGAAAAGGCAAACCTACGTTTCTAGCATTTGTAGACTTAGAGAAAGCTTTTGGCAATGTTAACTGGAATACTCTCTTTCAAATTCTGAAGGTGGCATGGGTAAAATACAGGGAGCGAAAGGCTATTTACAATTTGTACAGAAACCAGATGGCAGTTATAAGAGTCGAGGGGCATGAAAGGGAAGCAGTGGTTGGGAAAGGGGTGAGACAGGGTTGTAGCCTCTCCCCGATGTTATTCAATCTGTATATTGAGCAAGCAGTAAAGGAAACAAAAGAAAAATTCGGAGTAGGTATTAAAATTCATGGAGAAGAAGTAAAAACTTTGAGGTTCACCGATGACATTGTAATTCTGTCAGAGACAGCAAAGGACTTGGAAGAGCAGTTGAACGGAATGGACAGTGTCTTGAAAGGAGGATATAAGATGAACATCAACAAAAGCAAAACGAGGATAATGGAATGTAGTCGAATTAAATCGGGCGATGCTGAGGGAATTAGATTAGGAAATGAGACAGTTAAAGTAGTAAAGGAGTTTTGCTACTTAGCGAGCAAAATAACTGATGATGGTCGAAGTAGAGAGGATATAAAACGTCGACTGGCAATGGGAAGGAAAGCGTTTCTGAAGAAGAGAAATCTGTTAACATCGAGTATAGATTTAAGCGTCAGGAAGTCGTTTCTGAAAGTATTTGTATGGAGTGTAGGCATGTATGGAAGTGAAACATGAACGATAACTAGTTTGGACAAGAAGAGAATAGAAGCTTTCGAAATGTGGTGCTACAGAAGAATGCTGAAGATAAGGTGGGTAGATCACGTAACTAATGAGGAGGTATTGAATAGAATTGGGGAGAAGAGAAGTTTGTGGCACAACTTGACTAGAAGAAGAGATCGGTTGGTAGGACATGATCTGAGGCATCAAGGGATCACAAATTTATCATTGGAGGGCACCGTGGAGGGTAAAAATCGTAGAGGGAGAGCAAGCGATGAATACACTAAGTAGATTCAGAAGGATGTAGGTTGCAGTAGGTACTGGGAGATGAAGGAGCTTGCACAGAATAGAGTAGCATGGAGAGCTGCATCAAACCAGTCTCAGGACTGAAGACCACAACAACAACAACATGTGAACTTCATAGTGATATGGCCAGCATTTCGTTACTAGACACAGTTATAGCGATATTTCACATAGAAGTAAAAAATTAGAAACCGTTGCAATGAAAAATATGGGTCGCTACGAATCTGCGTTTGGTGTATAGTACACGACATTAAATGTAGCTAACTTTTTGAATTTTATTTACACTTGGGAGGCATCAGTATCTGGCTTTAGTCTCGAGTAAATGCATTACATGTTTCACGCTAACCTCCCGTCGCATGCGCGTAGGAATGAAATATCCATAACATCCCTCATATCTCGTAAACTGTTTGAGAGGTCGAATCGAGGTTTCGGTAAATAATAGTATGCAAAGAGGAGAGTATTCCGCCGTATGGTTCACATACAGAATATATGTACAGTGACGTAGTACAAGCTAGAGTTTTTATTTTATTTTTCAAACAAGAACTGTAATTTTTTAAGAGACCTTGATTGCTAGTGAAAAGAAAATTTACTAGTCTGAAAAACATGAAATTTCTTCTCTAATGCTACTGCAACCAACACAAAGAGATTTTTCTGTAAGCTATTGACCTCTCTGGACACCAATTGCTTATTTAATAAGACATTCTGTTTGAGGAGTCTGTCGTATTAAAATCCATGGAGAAGAAATGAAAACTGTGAGGTTCGCCGATGACATTGTAATTCTGTCAGAGACAGCAAAGGACTTGGAAGAGCAGTTGAACGGAATGGACAGTGTCTTGAAAGGAGGGTATAAGATGAACATCAACAAAAGCAAAACGAGGATAATGGAATGTAGTCGAATTAAGTCGGGTGATGCTGAGGGAATTAGATTAGGAAATGAGACACTTAAAGTAGTATAGGAGTTTTGTTATTTGGGGAGCAAAATAACTGATGATGCTAGAAGTTGAGAGGATATAAAATGTAGACTGGCAATTGCAAGGAAAGCGTTTCTGAAGAAGAGAAGTTTGTTGACATCGAGTATAGATTTAAGCATCAGGAAGTCGTTTTTGAAAGTATTTGTATGGAGTGTAGCCATGTATTGAAGTGAAACATGGACGGTAAATAGATATGGAGAATGTGACCAAGAGATGAATACACTAAGCTAAGGAGTTTGGCTGGAGCGGACTTTGGAATGGTACCGGCAATGGAATGGGACTGGCCTTGTTCCAATACTAATGACTACTAAAGTACAAGAGAATGCAATGATTTTAAAATGTGTTCGAATGAAACTACGATCAAAAGTAGGCTATAGGACACAACAACTGTATTTGTATTAATGTAGTGTAGATTAGCGACCAGGTAATATCAGTAACAGTGGTCCCCTGTTAACGTTAATGGTTACTGATTGAAAGGTCATACGTTCGGTACTTACCTAGTACAATTTTTTTTTGTACATTATATTGTGTGGAACGAAGTACAATTTATTATTGCGAGCATCGTAAATATAAAAAATGGCTCTGAGCTCTATGCGACTTAACTTCCGAGGTCATCAGTCGCCTAGAACTTAGAACTAATCAAACCTAACTAACCTAAGGACATCACACACATCCATGCCCGACGCAGGATTCGAACCTGCGACCGGAGCGGTCGCTCGGCTCCAGACTGTAGCGCCTAGAACTGCACGGCCACTCTGGCCGGCTATTGATATTTACAAAAAAACGGCAAAAATTATTAGATTGATATATTTCTTTATTCATATTATGTCCTACCACTTCTTCATCCTTTTGTGGGTTGTGTGTCATTTCTTGTTTGTGTGCATGTTGCAGGATACTCAATACTACAAGAAATTATTAGGCTGTTTTGTGTCCCTTTTTTGTGATGTTGATCTATTAATTTAACTTTTATTTAGTGGTTAGTACAAGACAGGGTGTTTCCTTTGCCCCTCAGTCTTTTTCCCTTCCTTCTCCTCTACCGTTCCTTTCATTCACATGCTTTTAAATGACTCATGTGGCTGATGCCCATGCATTTACCTGTTTTTGGGTTCGTTAGCTCTACGGCATTTTCGTGAGCGATGCTGGAAATTATCATTGGCCCTTTATAGACTGCAAAAATTTTACTGCTTTTAATTTTGGCTCTTATGTGAAAGGTAATGAGTTTTTACGAATACTTTTTGGCCCAGCGTGAAGCGTTTCTTTGTGGCGGACTTGTCTTGGGTGATCTTACGTCTCATTGTTGCTGAGCGAATGTTTCGTAAGGCAGAAGCGATGATTTGTATGTGCTGCTTTCGGGGAATAACTGGAAATTTAATGATTTCTTTTATTTTTTCTGGTGGATCTATATTCTTTAATACTGTAATTGGTGGATACGTCGTGGTACTATGTGGTGTCTCATTAATTACCTCTTGGAAGTCTCGTAGGTATAGGTCACAAGTGCAATGGTTCTTTCTACAAAATAGTGTACAAAGTGTTCCCAAATCTTTTATGGTACGTTCGGCCAGATTTCCACTTGGTTTATATTTAGAAATAAAGGTGGGTTTGATTTTTAATTTGTCTAACGCGTTTTTTCAATGCACTGATCTGTATTGAGGCCCATTATCTGAGATGATTCTTTTCCCTCGGCCAACTTGTATGAAGTCCTTTTGAAATGCCTTACTAATTGTAAATCCAGTGGCTTTCTTTGAGGGTGTAAGTGTAGTGTATTTTGATGTTAGTTCAATTACAACAAATGTGTAGGTGAAGCCTTTCCTTGTTCTTGGAACTGGACCATAAATATCGGTTGCAGCAATCTGTCTTAATTTATCTGGAATAATTGGATACATTGGTGGTCTGGTCTGATATGTCACATGTTTTGACTTTATGCATTTTTTACAACTTTTAAGAACGCGTCGAATACGTCGCTCCATATTTGGGAAATGTACTGTTTGTTTCATTTTTAGATAGCATTTCTTTGGTCCAAAATGTCCACTGCTGAAGTGGGTATACCAAATGTATTTATTAATAAGTTCGTCAGGGATCCATGGTAACCATTGTGCAGTATCATCATTACGTTTAAAAAATAAAATATTGTCTTTTACTATCTAATTTTTTCTAATTTCTGTGTTTGTTTTGTCAGTAAGTTTGTGTTTAATCTTGAGCAGGGTCTGATCTCGGTTTTGTTCGTCAGATAATTTTTTTTAAAACATTTGTGATAAAATTTTCGAATGGTACATTTTTTTAGATAATGGATAGTTCGTTCTTCATCTTCAATGTTGATTTTCTGGCCCTCTGCCATTCTCTGCGGTGAAAGAGACAATACGTCGGCCAGAATATTTTCAGGTCCTGGTATGTATGTGATTGAAAAGCCATACTCCTGCAATACTTGCATCCATCTTGCCAATCATCCGTGGGTTAATTTGGAAGAGATTAAAGACTCTAATGAGTTATGGCCTGTGTATACTTGTGTTGAAATAGTACCACCCCCAGCCCGGTCTTCGCACTATCAGTAACTAGACAGAACTCCTGACTTAAATGTGGGTGTGATAAGATCGGAGCATTAGTCAATGCCTCTTTCAACTTACCAAATTTTTCATCTGCTTGTTTATCCCATATCAAGGGTGTGTTTTTTTCCTGTCAGTGCACATAGTCTAGGTGCTGCAAGAGTGTCTATCCATATAAATTTTTTGTAAAAATTTATTAACCCCGAGAATCCCCTTAACTTTTCTTGTCGTAGGAAGTAGGAATATTACGAATAGCGTCCATATTCTTCTCGTCTGGCGTTATACCTTCTGCAGATATGTTACGTCCTAAAAATTTAATTTTTGACTTTCCAAAATGCGATTTGGTATGGTTAACAGTGACCCCATGTTTTTACATAATTTGCAGGAAATTATCCAGTATATAATTATGTTCTGCCCAAGTTGCCTCCGCCACAAGAACGTCGTCCACGTAGCAAGTAATTTTCTGAAGTATGTCGAGATTCAGTATAGAGTTCAGACCGCGAATAAAGCCAGCTGACGAAATTTTCAGAACAAATGGTAAACGTTTGAATTGGTAGCAACGACCAAAGACAATAAAGGCTGTATATTTTCGACATGAAGGTTCCAATTCTATTTGCCAAAAACTTGAACGCAAATCGATGGATGAAAAGATCTGTACTCCATGAAACTTCTGAATCAACTCCTAATTTCTCCGGTCTATCTGTTTCCGAAATTATACATTAAAATTTATTTGTCTCGAAACGAGTACCAAACGTATGCTCCAGTCCTTCTTACCCGCAATGTGCAAGGGTGAATTATATGGTGACTTGGCTGGTTCGATTATGTCATCGTCCAACATTTTTCTAATCTCAAGAAATACTTGCTCTAGATAACTATATTGTATGGAATATGGTGGAACACAAAAGGGTTTATGATCTTTGACCTCAACTTTGTATTGAAAATCTTTAATGCTGCCTGTATTTGGTGCAAATACCTCCGCATGTGATCTCAATATGCCGTTCAAATTTTTCCTATCCTCGAGCGAGATATCTATTTCCTCTAACCTACTACCAATCTCTTGATGAATTTCTTCTATTATTTATGGTGGGAGTGGGTCAGGTTTTTCCTCAAACTTACATGTAGGGTGTTTCTCCTCCTCTATTTCATCCCCTTCTTGACTTAAATGCTATTGCGTTACTTTTCCCTGTTCTTTTTCGTCATTCAAAGTTGAATAAAATATAGTATTCCATGTTACGAAGCCTTGTGGTATGCAAATGTGAACCTTACGCTCATTAATGAAATCCATCCCGATTATCATATCAGCTGTAAGTTTTGGTACGATTACAAAATTGTTTTCAAACTCGTAACCTTGGCAGTTGAATGAAAGACGTGTTTCGTACTTCACCTCAGTTGCATTTTTTCCGAAGGCTCCAAAAACTCTTATCCCTTTCGTCCGTAAAATCGGTAATTCTTTCTCTCTGTTGCACCTTTCAAATAGGCTTTCTGATATAGCAGTCACTTGACTTCCACTATCTATGATTGCTTGCGTCGTAATTTCACCAATGTTTATCTTTAATATGGGTTGTATAACTGTTGATGTTACGACTTCCTTTTCTTGCATCACATCCTCTGCTATAGATTCATAGCTTAACGTGTGGATAATTGTACCTTCCCTTTGTGTTTGTGTTTGGTGAGCCCTATCTACTTCCTTTCGTCTGATTTCGAGCTCTTGTCTCTCTTTTTCCTGCATTTCCAAACATTCCCGGATATACTCCACATACTCACCCATGTTATACACATTACGCGGCTTTTGCGTTCGCGGCGTCTATGTTTCCTTTTCTTCTAAGATACCTTGCTTTGTTTTATCTCGTTCATTTTCTTGATTCTTGTTGAACATATCGCTAAGTCCCATTAACAATTCTTTCTCGCTTAATTCTTTTGCACACGGAAGTGGTGGCAATTCCTCCTCACTTTCGAAATTTTCCCTTTCTATGCTGTTCTCTCAGGCTATGTAGCGTAATTCAAGAGTATCTGGTGCTGTCATTTTATCGAAAATTTTCGTAAGTCCCTTTCTATCTGAGTTGCGGCTATTGTCAGTGTTTTCTAATTTTGATTTATCTCCTTCCAAGACATGTTTTGATTGTGTTAATAAGTGGTCGTTCTTTTGCGAAACCTCTTCCGTATTTTTCCATCAATCCTTACGTTTTTCGGGATTCGGTGGCCTAACTTCTATTTCTGGTTTCCTTTTGCTGTGTTGTTCTTGTCTCTGTGGACCATAATTTCCTCTGTAATTATTCGCGCCTTGGTCTCGCCAGTTGCTGTTTCTGACATCGTGGCCTCTTTCAAAGTACCCTTGACCGTTGGCATTTTGATTCTTAAACCCATATCCACCACTGCATGAGTGTCCATTACCGTTCCTATTTCGGTACCAATTATTCTGGTTCTCGTTTCTATGCCAATTGCCTTCATTATTTCACTGTCCTGGTCTGTTAAATTGCCTGAAATTATTGGTGTTAGGGTTTCGATTATTATTATTGGAATATTCGTTCCTAGTCCTCTCCTTCTGTTGTTCCCTCTCCTTTCTTTAAACATGAATGCAAGTTCCCTTAAGACCTCTTTGAGTTCTTCGGTACTTTTATTTTTTCCTATTGTCGCCTGTTGATATTTTACCGGTAACTTCATTCTACATAGACGTATCAGCTCTCCGTTAGTGTATGGTTTGTCTAGGCATTGATTCTTTTTGTCCATTGTGTCAACGAAGTTCACCACGCTTTTCTCCCCTGAGTTTTCATATGGTGTCATCTGAAGTAACTCGTATTTAATTTTGTTTTGCGCCTCCTTAGACCAATATCTTTCGAGAAATGCTATTCTGAACTGTAGGTAAGACGTAAAGGTAGCCGTGATCTTTTGCATCACCTCCGCTACTGTTCCTGACATGTGTGCACAAATGAAATCAAGTTTGTGAGCCACGCTCCAACGGTTTGGCAAGCCTACTTGGAACTGATCGATGAATGTGCGTGCATGCAAGTTACCGCCTTCTTCCTTGAAATGTTGAAACTATTTAACTGTTAGGAAGTGGTCTGTACCATATCTACTCATAAATCCGGTTTGTGGCAGATTCGTGGACTCAAATAATCTGCCACTGCTTGTGCCATCTTGCTTATTCTCTGGTAATCTACTGCCTGTCTGCATATGGTCAGTTTACCGCTCCATAATTGCATCATATCGTAACATTGGTGAACAAAAGTGTTGTTCGTTTGTCTCTACTCTCGTTCTTCGTGGTACTGTGCCTGTGCTACTGTCATATTGTGTCACTGGATTTACTGGTTTAGTCGCCTGTCTTTCTATTGGTATCGGCTGACTGTATGTGTACTGTTTTTCTAGAAACTGTGTCTGGTTCTGTGGTATGTCGTGTATTACTTTAATCGGGGTTTTCTATTTCTGCGCGGGTGTTACGTCTGGCCTTGGCTCTACTTGAACTTTCTTAGACAGCGCGTGATCGTGTACTGAATTAATGCCTGACATATCAGTTGTTTCGCTACAGGAGTAATCGGTATCGATATTTTCTTCGATAGTTTGTATCAACTCTGTTCGAAGCTTTTCAGACTGATCTTAGTTTTTAAGTTCTATCTTATTGAGCCGCTGATCACATTTTTTCAGTGCAACTTTTGCAACCTTGCTTTGAATTGCTTGTTCTTTCGAAATTTGTATTGCTGTTCAAGTCGCTTTTTTCGTAAAACGTTCCACCTTTTTGTCAGCGTTTACGATGTCCAATTGGACCTGTCCACGTCAGTGCGTGATTGCTATTGACTTTGTGTTCATACCTGAATTCTTTCTCCAGATTCTTTCGCGTCTTTGTTTATCTGTGTGATCTGACTATCAATTCTAGCGATCCCTTCTTCCATCTGGATTTTAACCTGTTGAATCCGTGTTTTTATCTCTTGTCTCAAGTTCTGATTATCCTGTTTCAATTGCTGATGCTGTTTCGTCATCTGTATGTTAATATCTGTTTTGTCATACTATCGTTCATTTTTTGTAACATCTATATGATCGCGCTCCGTCCTGTAACACTGCTTTCTGCTGAAATGTGTGTTCTCGTTCTATTGTTTTCTACTCGGTCAGTTACGTCGTTTCCTGGGCTATACTGTGGCATTTCTAAGTTTGATAACTGCAACAATCCGTGCTGTCTTCCCTTCTCCCTGTGTTGTTCTTTGTGTTGAGGACTAGTTGCGTATGTCATTGAACCATTACTTGGCCCAAACAACTCCGCCAACTGCCCTCTCTGGTGTGTACGTCTTGTGTTTCCAGGTACAGTGGTGTCTCTTACGGAATCTTTGCGTGGCGCTCGTAACTCCAAAAGATTCTGTGACTGTTGCTGAGACATATTGAGAATGTGTACGAGAGGTTCGACGTATTCTAAATGTTCCCCATCTTCCTCACTGTCTACTTCTCTTTGGACGTCTGCTAACTGCCGACTCATTGACTGTATTGACGCGTATTCTGTCTCTGAATATGCGCCCAACAAACGCCTTTTTTTAGCTCGTTCGCTGCTACTCTTTGCCATTTCCTGCGCGGGCTGTCTATTTCTAGTTCAGAATGTGCCCTACACGGAATTTCGCATTTTGGAAATTCGATGTTCTCGTCCCTTTGATTCCCATCTGTCTGATCTGTCTCAATTCTATCCCAATCTAACTGAGCCTGCTGATTCTGCAGCTCACCGACTGTCCTATCCTCTGATTCACCGTCTGTCCTATTCTCAGGTTCACCATCTGTCCTATTCTCAACAAGCTCGTTTATTTGTTGTTTATCTGATTGATTTTCCCCCATCTTGTCTATCTGCTGTCTATAACGCAACCTTCCAGCTTTTGCTCTAGTCAACATGGAAGTTCTTTCAACACACCACAATCCTATCTACAAAACTGTACGACCACTTACCAGTTGGTTGAACCAACAACAACAACGTCATGACGTCACAGCTGTTCTGTCTGCTCTGCTACAGTCTCCAAATGAAGGGAGAAAAATGTTACTTCTTAATTCTAACTTATTTACTACTACGTCACTCTGTGTCTCTGCATCACTCAGCATCTCTGTCTATCACCTACAACTCCTATGCCCTAACAGCTAATCAAAAATCGTAAAAATCCAAAATTTTCCAACACAATAACACAAGACCTTGTCCCTACAATTCTACTTTCCTCTCTACTTCTATCTATTCTAATCCATAATCTTTGCAAATAACTCCTTAATACATGAAAGGAATTTTTTTTTTCAAAGTGATAATGCTGCAACCTGCCGTACCTAACTATCATATCTCACCTATTCTGACACTTTTCTATCCTGGTAACGTACCTATTTTACCTATCCTGGAAGTTTTACCTATAATGGCAGTTTTTCCTATCCTGGCAGGGTCACCATTTTCTGTGAGTGTATGGGTTTTATTTTGTCAAATTACGGAATGGATTGATCCAACAAGTACCCTTTGGCTCCTGCAAGAAACAACTTCCATCTCACATTACTGCAGAAGTCAGACAGACACTCCTAATATACCAACAAGAACTGCTCGAAAAACATTCAGCAACAAATATCTTCTGGAGTCGTCCACTGTAAGGAAAAGACACAAATATATTTTATATATTCTTATGTAACTAGTGGAATGCTTGGGTATGGGAGTATTCAAATGGTTCAAATGGCACTGAGCACTATGGGACTCAACTGCTGAGGTCATTAGTCCCCTAGAACTTAGAACTAGTTAAACCTAACTAACCTAAGGACATCACAAACATCCATGCCCGAGGCAGGATTCGAACCTGCGACCGTAGCGGTCTTGCGGTTCCAGACTGCAGCGCCTTTAACCGCACGGCCACTTCGGCCGGCTATGGGAGTATTGATAGTTAGTGTAAGAAAAACATTAAACGAATGAAAAATATTATTTATTGAAAAAAATTCTGAGAAATCAAGTGAAACTTTTTCTTTTAAAATAATAATAAATTTCCGCTTCTTTTCCGAACAGTAGATTGCCTCTTGTGGATAGGAATGCTATTATTTTACGAAGTATGGAAAGGTTCTTTTTTCCCTTTTGTTTAAGAATGTTATTTACTACTCGGCAGAAAGGCTGAGAGCCGCGCCTACACAACTTGAATAACTTTTCTAGGTACAGTCAAGGCTGTTGAGTGAGAAATATAGTGGAGTGTACTGTTATGGAAGACAGATGGGGCTCGCATACGCTGTAGCGCACAATACTGTGAGCTGCGAAGACTGCTGCCTACGTTGCTCGCTGCTGACAAATAACACAACCATCCCTCTCTATCTGGATTCAACTTCGCCAATCAAACTCTCCCGATGCCTTGGTGAAGTCAAGGACTCCTATCCGCCCCTAGTCTAACTATTGGCATGGTACACCGGTCAAATAACCAGTCCACCGTGATGCCACTCAATACTCGCTCGCAGGCGTGTAACTAGTACTCCGTCTGTGTTCACACCGCACAATAAGTGTGGTGGCCAACACAGTGAACAATGCTTAACCACAAGCGACTCAATATAGAGCATCACTCCGATTCACTAACGACGGAGGTGCTCTTCCAGTGAAGAACTGAGCAGAGACTTTGTTTCTTGCTCTTTGCGTACACGTACGAGAGCACTTGCTCTCGTTACGTTTCCCACTCCAAGAGCGACAACGGAATGGCCCCTTTTTCTGGAAAAGTTGCAAGGGTATATCATTCTCTACCTTCCCTCACTCCTCTGACTCTTTGTGTCAGAAATATTCCGCCAATCAGCTTTGCTTTTTTAAATGGGAGAATGACGTTTCGTTTAAGTCGACCAATACGGAAATCTGTAGCATCTTCGTTAGGCCTATACTGTCCTCCTGTGAGAACTCTATAACTACGCAGTCGGTCTGTGAAAAAATGCTTCTTCTGGGTACTCCCACACAATGTAGCGGAATTTGCTTTTAAGTCGAACACGGGGGTCGTTATCCCATCGCTCCAGCAAAAGCTGTCTTCTCTTTGGGTGGTCACTTCGGCCGAAGTAGGTATGTTGTTGACCCAGCCCTCTGAAGATACGGTCTTCCCAGTGGGCTGGTTTCCTCTTTAGAACGAAAATTTCTGTGGCCGTCATGTTGTCTATGCCAGCCTCGACTTTTTTCAACCTCGGTGCGCACTTGCGATTTACTTATTAGATTTGCATATCGCTTACATGAATTCACACAAAATTGACTCTACCTTATCGAGTTCAGCTTCGAATGAAGCATCTTGATGTGCGCAGTACGATTGTGAGGACGGAATATGTAAGAAATGAAGATCAGGAGACCAAGCCACCTTACAAAATGTAGCCTCTTTGGCAGCGCTCTCCAGGTCACTATTATTCCCAGCTTCGGCTTTAAAAAAATTTCTTACATTTAATGAAGCAGCAGCATTAATAGCAATTCCATGTTTAGCTGTTTTAACGTCATTGTTGTCTTTAATAGCACTCTTTACTTTATGTACAGTGGTGTGCAAAAAACACGTTCATTATTACTGTCATTTCACAATTTCAAAAATTTGTATTCCTGTTCCAAGTTTCTTTGATTGAAAAATGAAGCATTATACTTCATACCTACGTCACTTCATACAAATGTTTCCATTCTGGAATACAACAGATGTTCTGTGACAACACTGAGACTTTTCCCTGTAAATCAGGCTGGGCCGAAGTCTTGCACGCTCCACGTACACGTGTACCTCACGCAATGACACACGGCGATGGGCACATTATTGTCTCAGCAATGCTGTGTGAATTCTTTTGCCACGCGTTTATTGCTCGTTTCTATCGGCATTATTATTAAAATAGCACTGATCGCTTTTCCCATTTATTACAATAATGCAGTATTTCAAACCAATGCAAATTTATGAATATAAACGATTTTATTTTTAAAAACGGTTGATCTAAAAACGAAACTAATTGATATTACTATTCCCTGCTCAGATATAAGTAAAAAGTAAAAGAGGAGCTGTTATTGTTTTAGGTGGTGTTGTTGTTTTCAGTCCAGAGACTGGTTTGCTTCAGCTCTCCATGCTACTCTATCCTGTGCAATCTTCTTTATCTCCCAGTACCTACTGCAACCTACATGCTTCTGAATCTACTTAGTGTATTCATCTCTTGGTCTCCCTCTACGATTTTTATCCTCCACGCTGCCCTCCAGTACTAAATTGGTGATCCCTCCATGCCTCAGAACAAGTCCTACCAACCGATACCTTCTTCTAGTCAAGTTGTGCCACAAACTCCACTTCTCCCCAATTCTATTCAGTACCTCCTTATTAGTTACATGATCTACCATCTAATCTTCAGCATTCTTCTGTAGTATCACATTTCGAAATCTTCTATTCTCTTCTTGTCCAAACTATTTATCGTCCATGTTTTACTTCCGTACATGGCTACCTCCACACAAATAATTTCATAAACGACTTCCTGATACTTAAATCTATACTCGATGTCAACAAATTTCTCTTCTTCAGAAACGCTTTCCTCACAATTGCCAGTCTACATTTTATATCCTCTCTACTCCGACCATCAACAGTTATTTTGCTCCCCAAATAGCAAAACTCATCCATTACTTTAGGTGTCTCATTTCCTAATCTAATTCCCTCAGCATCACCCGACTTAATTCGACTACATTCCATTATTCTCGTTTTGCTTTCGTTGACGTTCGTCTTATATCCTCCTTCCAAGACACTGTCCATTCCGTTTCAACTGCTCTCCCAGGTCCTTTACTGTCTCTGACGGAATTACAATGTCATCGGCGAACCTCAAAGTTTTTATTTCTTCTCCATGGGTTTTAATTCCTACTCCGAATTTTTCTTTTCTTTCCTTCACTGCTTGCTCAATATACAGCTTGAATAGCATCGGGCACAGGCTACAATCTGTCTCACCCCCATCCCAACCACTGCTTCCCTTTCATGCCCCTCGACTCTTATAACCACCATCTAGTTTCTGTACAAATTGTAAAGCCTTTGCTCCCTTTATTTTACCCCTGCCACCTTTAGAATTTGAAACAGAGTATTCCAGTCAACATTGTCAAAGCCGGCCCCTGTGGCCAAGTGGTTCTAGGCGCTTCAATTCGAAACCGCGCTGCTGCTACGGTCGCAGGTTCGAATCCTGCCTCGGGCATGGATGTGTGTGATATCCTTAGGTTAGTTTAGTTTAAGTAGATCTAAGTCTAGGCGACTGATGACCTCAGATGTTAAGTCCCTTAGTGCTTAGAGCCATTTGCACCATTTTTTAACATTGTCAAAAGCTTTCTCTACAAATGCTAGAAACATACGTTTACCTTTCATTAATCTGTCATCTAAGATACGTCGTAGGGTCTGTACTGCCTCACGTGTTCCAACATCTCTACAGAATCCAAACTGATCTTCCCCGAGGTCGGCTTCTTCCAGTTTTTCCATTCGCCTGTAAAGACTTCGTGTTAGTATTTTGCAGCCGTGACTTATTAAACTGATAGTTCGGTAATTTTCACATCTATCAACACCTGCTTTCTATGGGATTGGAATTATTATATTCTTCTTGACATCTGAGGGTATTTCTCCTGTCTCATACATCCTGCTCACCAGATGGTAGAGTTTTGTAAGGGCTGGCTCTACCAAGGCTGTCAGTAGTTCTAATGGAATGTTGTCTTCTCCCAGGGCCTTGTTGCAGCTTAGGCCTTCCAGTGCCCTGTCAAACTCTTCACGCAGTATCATTTCTCCTTTCATCTTCATCTGCATCCTCTTCCATTTCCATAATACTGTCCTCAAGAACATCGCCCTTGCATAGACCCTCTATATACTTATTCCACCCCTCTGCTTTCCCTTCTTTTCTTAGACCTGGGTTTCCATCTGAGCTGTTGATATTCTTACAAGTGGTTCTCTTTTCCCCAAAGGTCTCTTTAATTTTCTTGTAGGCAGTATCTATCTTACCTCTAGTGAGATATGTCTCTACATCCTTACATTTGTCCTCTAGCCATCCCTGCTCAGCCATTTTGCACTTCCTGTCGATCTCATTTTTGAAACGTTTGTTTTCCTTTTTCCCTGCTTCATTTACTGCTTTTTTATATTTTCTCCTTTCATCAATTAAATTAGATATATGTTCTGTTACTCAAGGATTTCTACTGACTCTCGGATCTTTACCTATTTGATCCTCTGCTGCCTTCACTATTTTATCCCTCAAAGATACACATTCTTCTTCTATAGTATTTCTTTCCCCAATTCCTGTCAATCGTTTACTAATGCTCTCCCTGAAACTCTTTACTGCCTCTGGTACTGTCAGTTTATCCAGGTCCCATCTCCTGAAATTCCCACCTTTTTGCAATTCATAGCCAATAGATTGCGGTCAGAGTCCACATCTGCCCCTGGAAACGTCTTACAATTTAAAACCTGGTTTCTAAAGCTCTGTCTCGCCATCATATAATCTATCTGAAGCCTTCCAGTGTCTCCTGGCCTCTTCCATGTATGCAACCTTCTTTCATGATTCTTGAACCAAGTGTTAGCTATGATTAAGCTATGCTCTGTACAAAATTCTACCAGGCGGCTTCCGCTTTTCATTTCTTATCCCCATTCCATATTCACCTACTACTACGTTTCCTTCTCTTCCTTTTCCTACTATCGCATTCCAGTCCCCCATGACTGCTAAATTTTCGTTTCGCTTCACTATGTGAATAATTTCTTTTATCTCATCATACATTTAATCAATCTCTTCGTCACCTGCGGAGCTAGTTGGCATAAAAACCTGTACTACTGTATTAGGCGTGGGCTTCGTATCTATCTTGGCCACAATAATGCGTTCACCATGCTGTTTGTAGTAGCTTACTCGTACTCCCTGTTTTTTATTCATTATTAAACCTACTCCTACACTGGCCCTATTTGATTTTGTATTTATAACCCTGTATTCACCTGACCAGAAGTCTTGTTCCTCCTGCCACTGAACTTCACTAATTCCCACGATATCTAATTTTAATCTACCCATTTCCCCTTTTAAATTTTCTAACCTACCTGCCCGATTAAGGGATCTGGCATTCCACGCTCCGATCCGCAGAACGCGAGTTTTGTTTCTCCTGATTACGACGTCCTCTTGAGTAGTCCCCACCCGAATGGGCGACTATTTTATCTTCGGAATATTTTCCCAAGAGTACGCCATCATCATTTAACCATACAGTAAAGCTGCATGCCCTCGGGAAAAATTACGGCTGTAGTTTCCCCTTGCTTTCAGCCGTTCGCATTACCAGCTCAGCAACGCCGTTTCGGTTAGTGTTATAAGGCCAGATCAATTCGTTATCCAGACTACTTCATCCAGACTGCAACTACTGAAAAGGCTGCTGCCCTCTTCAGCAACCACACGTTTGTCTGGCCTCTCAAGAGATACCCCTCCATTGTGGTTGCACCTACGGTACGGCTATCTGGGTGGGGGGGGGGGCGGGGGAGGAGCTGTAATAATCGAAAATACAGGTTACTGAGAACTAAAATACTAGTACCGGTTTTAACGGGTTAGTTTTTCCCATCTATATTTCCTGGTCATTGTTGTTGGACTACGTTTGCAAGACGTCTCAGTCGTTGACAATAAATGTCGGCAATAATGGGTACACCTCACGGAAAACAATTGCTGGTACATGACACCGTCGCTGTTCCACCAGATGCGCGCAGAGCTTTGTGCGGTTAGTTGCTGCTTTGTTTGGCTCCAGCCATTTCTATCTTTTCCTTGTGTCAGCATAAAGACTTCATTTCTCGTCACCAGTAACAATACAGGATAGGAATGGTCGGTGTTATTCAAGAGTCAGTTGATGACGAACAAAAAAAAGCCGCACGTGTGGCCATCGGTTGATTTTTGCGATTTTGGCTTGGAGCATGCGGTAGCCATACACGTTATTTTTGAACCTTCCCCAATACAAACAAACGTCGCACGATGGTGGGATGATCACAGTTCATCGAATCTGTCAGTTCTCGAGTACAATGACGTGGATCATTGTGGATTAATGCGTTTAAGCGATCGTCATCAAACGCCGAAGATCTTCCTGAACATGTCAAATGTCAAAACGATACTCCTTAAAACGAGAAAACCGTTTTCTTGCCGCGCTCTGTCCATGTGGCATCATCTCCACGCGCGGCACAGATGTTTCTGCGTGCCTCCGCTGCTGTCGCTACTTCCACTGAACTTGAGTTCTTCGGAGAGAGTAATATAACCTACACAATCAGATATCTTGGAAAGATCACAAACAAAATCAACTGGTGATATTTTGTTATTAGGCGTTTGTACTATGAGTTAATTGTTTCTACTTAAGTGTGAAACTACTCTCGATTACGTTAGTTTTTCGAATAGTTAGCAAAGAGATCTCAGTAAGGATGCTGAAATATAAATGTGTAAGTATGTCTTGTCACCTTTGTTATGAAGAGGTTTAAAAATTCCATATTTTAACCCTTCTAAAAAAAAGTCCCTGTGTCAGAGAAGCATTATGTATATCACTGAGGACCTTAATTATTAGCTCAGAACAACTTTTCACAATTCTGTTTGAAATTCTGTAAACACCACACCCTGAGCTTCCGTTTTTTTTTTTTTTAATTCTTTTAATTCTATTAATTTTGGCTCTATTTCTAGATACTTAAAGTCTTGTGAAATTATATTTTAAATAAAGTCTCTTGCTTCGTTAAATAAGCCATTTAATCTTATTTTCGCTGCTACATTTAAAAATTGACATGACCATACAAGAAATTCCTCTCTTGTTTTTCAACCCTGTAATGTTCAAATGAAACAAATTAATTTTATCATTACAAATGTTAAATAACAAAACATTGCCAGTTGGTATTGTTTGAGATCTTTCTAAGGCGTCCGATTGTGAAGAAAAACTCAAGTTTTATCGAATTGATGGTTTAACATACAACTGGTTTGAACCATACTTAACAAACAGATGACAAGGTTGTGCTGAATAGTTCAAGCAATGTTACGAGGCTAGAAAATTTTAGTGACTGGAGAGAAATCACACTGGAAGGCTAACAGGCTTCAGTTTTGGGTCCTCTCCTGTTCCTTATACGTGTGACTGACATAACACCTTCAGCAAGCAGAGCTAGTACCTTTTGCAGCGATATTAGTGTTGCAAGAAATGTCATTATACAGAAAGCAATAGGAAAAAATTGTAAATGTTACATATATTATTATCCTGTTCTGCTCTGATTTCTTTCAATAGTGTGTGTCAATAAGCTGACTCTAATCTAAAAAACGTGCCTCACTCAATCCAGTAATGACTGGCATTTTGTCTTGTACACTTGTGACCCCGCTTAAACCTTCTGTTAGATGATCAGCTAACCTTTCTTTCCCTCTCCTATTCAGGTGCAGGCTATAATTTTTGCATCCCCATCTCCAAATCGTAGCAACAAGCAAGGCACTGATACGAGACTCTATTTTAGTCAAAAGCAACATTCTTAGTTCTTTCTTAACACTGCCGTGTTAACCAAAGGCTGATCGTGGTGCTGTAAGACATCCACAGACACCACATGAGTGTGTACTATTACTGTCCTGTTTCCTCTAGATCACATTTAATAATGTATTCTAAGTTGCTAGCCAGGTTGTTTCCGGCCTCCAGCTACAAACATCTTATATAAAAATTTACTTGTGACACAAACTTAACACCTACATCACTCAAGTTGTAACAAACAGCAGAATGGTGTCTGCCCTGTATTCCAAAATACTGTATGTGTTTGCTGTTTTGCACCAGACCCAACAAACAGCACATGACAGACCATACTATCTGTCGCTCCTCTGTAGTAACATGCTAGAACCTCTTAGTGCTGTGCAGTCAGTAAGTAATCTGAACATCAGTTTATTATCAAGTTTTAAAAAACATTTGAGGAAGCAGAAAGAGTCACATCATTTAGGGTGTCATCGGGTTTGCGCCAAATGGCTGCCTAGTGATGCGCTTCACGCCAAACAGTTCAGTCATTAGTAGAGGGTTGAGAAGTTAGGTTCGATGGATTGATTGCCAATCCACTCTGTGACTACTGCAAAGTATAATTCACTTGAGGAAAGTGTAATTTAATTTATGAAATGGTAGCAATATATGCTACTCAGTTTGAAAATGGAAAATAATTAATTGTATTTTGATCAATAAGAATTCGTGTCTACTTTTAGTGTGATTTCAGTAGCCGTGCACATTACTGCATCACACTGTTGTACAGTTTGCAATTTTATCTGAAGAAGTGTGCATAATTGAAAAATCCCTGGCATCGAACCACTAAATTGTGAGAGTATGACAAATGGATTAACTAAACAGTTGCTGTTGCGGGTCACAAGAACATGTAGCCGACAGTGATGGAACACCTAGAAAATTCCTGATGTGCTCACTGTACACAGTTGCCTCTTGTGAGTAGCCCCATGTTGACGCCCGCAAACCAGCAAGTTTGCGACTAGCGCTCATGGATGGACTCGAACAATGGACTCTCCCGCGATCGCTGCGTCCAAGACAACCATTGCTATTTCAGTCCTCTCTTCAAGCCATCCTTGGACAACCCTCCTGATGGGCATCCCTGAACGATCACACCCACTGGCTCCGAAAGCTTGCATACGGAATACCTTTTATGTGGGTGTTATCCTGCCGCCACTTTGTGAGTAGATTTTTTTATCTATGTAATAAATTACATTTTCAGAAATGCCGTACATGACAATTGACCCACAGTAATTCGATGACTGCATAATCCGCGATCATCTGTTTAACCACACAAACAACGACAACAAGAAAATAGGATTTCACTTCATAGCTTCATGAGGAGATTACGCAGGATCTCGTACCCATTGGTGTATTGATATGGGCTCGAAATTATATGTTTACGTACCTCCCATGGATGAATACACATAACTTTCGACTGTTTGGTTTACACCGTCCTCTTTTCACTTTGCTCGGTTGAAATATTTCCTGGCACAAATAATGGCGACAAAGTGAACAGCTCCTCTGTAAGCCGGCCTGGGTGGCCTAGCGGCTCTAGGCGCTACAGTCCGGATGTGTGTGATGCCCTTAGGTTAGTTAGGTTTAGGTAGTTCTAAGTTCTAGGGGACTGATGACCTCAGCAGTTAAGTCCCATAGTGCTCAGAGCCATTTGATTTGAACCAGCTCCTCTGTAATTTTCTGTCCCAACATTTTCTGGTACCTGGAACTCAAGTGCATGCATCAGTTTTACTGTACAGACCATCAAAGGATACGAAATTACACTCAGCATGCACAAATTCCTTCTTGCCTTTTAGTAGACTGGCTAATAAGGTAGGTGTCGCTCACTAGGTGTGCACGGGGTGACTAATACTCTTGATCGAACGAGCCCTACGTTAACAGTAGGCAGAGTTGCTACTCACAATACGCGGCACTGTCCGCACAGCGCAGTTCTCTGCGACTAAATGGTCGATCGTGTCGCACACGTAGTGGGGTGTGGGAGTCTCGCAAGCGACGCACATCATCCACAAATACCAAAGCGACCCTAGCGTGGACCTAGCTCAACGGTTCATGCCGTGTCAGACGCACCGTGGCGTGGATACAAGACAAAACAACAAAAACAATTCTGGTGCAGTGCTTCTCAGGTGTGGCCAAATACGGCAGAACAACAAAAACGCCAGCGCCGCTAGCGACGTGCGAAAGGATGATGAAGTCTTCAAGTCTTGGAAAACCGGAGTAAACTACACACCCATAACTTGGAGCAGCATGAAAGAACACCTAAGAAAAAGTGAACACACCTCTGTGTGATTATGTCGCAGACATTTAGTTTTTAGTTTCCGATACCGTTCTGGACAGTCTGCAGCACACCCCTTCTAACGGAACAATGGGATTAACAGGCAGGTTCCGAAATTATACCTCTCTATCGGGTTCGTGCGACCTGGCTGACATCACAGTTAACAAACAGTAATAACATTGTGATGACGTGTGTTATTAACTAGAAGGTAACCACGTATTAAGACCATATTCCCATTCAACATATTATGATGCCACAACATATAACCTGAAATACAATAATCTTAGCGTGACTGAACCTGTTGCTTAATACTGTTCTCAATGTTGTTGTTGTGGCCCTCAGTCCGAAGACCGGTTTGCTGTACCTCTACATGCTGCTCTGTCCTGTGAAAGCTTCTTCATGTCCGAATAACTACTGCAACTTACATCCTTCCTGTTTATTTTATTCATCTCCTGGCCTTTCTCTACGATTCTTATCCCCACATTTTTCTCCAACGCTATATTTGTAATCCCTTGATGTCTCACAATTTGTCCTATAAACTGATTCCTTTTTTATTTATTTTCTTCCAAGTGTCTATTCAGCACTTCCTCATTTCTTACGTGATCTAGCCATCTCAACTTCAGCATTCTTCTGTAGCACCACATTTCATAAGCTTCTCTTCCCTCCTTGTCTAAACTGTTTATCGTCCATGTTTCACTTCCACACATGTGTTACTTCCAACAATATCAAGGGATAGGCAATTAGAACAAAATATTAAAACTCACCTCAGGCAGGTTAAAGTCATGCCAGAGACGGAGGCGGAAACATGAAGTGACCCACTACGTCGCAAGTGGCTCGTATCGACGACACTGTCTACCGAGTAAGGAATGAAATTGTATCTATTTCATAGGAGCACATGCCGAGGGATCGACACAGTAGTTAACAGCCTGTTAGTTTAATGTAGCAGAATAAGGATTCATAGTCTCTTAAGCTCTCCAGCTCTTGTTAGGAGCTGATCACTGGGACTAATGGTATTCATAGTAATAGCACTCGATTCCATGTTACGATACTATAGTGAATCTATGTTCTAGACGCTCCAGTAAAGTCTATGAACTAGCCAAAGATGTACTCTAGACGATGGCCTTCACCAGATGAACTTCATGCTGCTCGCTGCCTACCATCTACTGATGGAGAAACTGACTGTCTCCTGACAACACTACATCGCAATACTGGACTTCAGTGTGGGAGCCTGCTCCACACACAGGCGCCTTCAAGCGCTGAAACCTACAGGGAGCAGAGAGGACATCAACCGACTACCGACTACCGACACCAGGTACATCATGGATGGGCCGTCGAGGGCCATCGCAGAATTCAGAGTGGGGCCGAGTTGACTCTGCAGAGGGCATGGAAACCACTCTGCGCTGGACAGCCACTTCCCTGCATGCCAGCAACCACCGCTCCGCCAGGACCACTGACATCACTTCCTGGGCGTGCAATAGCCGAGCTGACTCGTCGGACGTCAGCTAGGATCCAACACACAGGTGAATTAGCGACAGCGAGGCTGCTGCAGAAGAACGACGACTTACAAATGTTGTGAGTAAACAACTGAACTCTAATAGTGCTTTGCTAAAGTTTTTGATGCATCTCAGGTTGATAACAGCTATTGTAACATAATCCAGAGCTCTCCACTTGGCCCTCTGTACATGGCTACACTCCAGACAAATACCTTGAGAAAAGACTTCCTAACGCTTAAATTTGATGTTAACAAACGCTTTTCACGCCATTGCTAATCTATACCTCAAATCTTCTCTACTTAGGTTATCAGGTATTTTACCACCCAAATAACAAAACTCATTTACTACTTTTAGTGTCTCTTTGCCTAATCTAATCCTCTCAGCATCAAATGATTTAATTTGTCTACATACCATTACTCTTTTTTGGCCCTTGTTGATGTTTGTTTTTTAACAGTCTTTCAAGTCCATTCTGTTCAAGAGCTGTTCCAATTCCTTTGCTGTCCGTGACAGAATTACAATGTCATCAGTAAACTTCAGAGTTTTTATTTCTTCACCCTGAAAGCTTTCTATAAATTTACTGACGTAGGTTTACCTTTCCTAATTTCCAAGGTAAGTCATAGGTTCAGTACTGCTTTGCATGTTCCCACATTTCTCTGAAATCTTTTCTGAGGTTGACTTCTACCAGTTTTGCGATTCTTCTGTCAAGAATTCGTGTTAGCGTTTTACAGCTATGACTTATTAAACTGTAGTTTGGTATAATTCCCACTTGCCAGCACCTGCTACCGAACTGGAATTGTCATATTCTCCTTCATGTTTGAGTGTATTTTGCCTGTCTGATACAGTTTTCACATCTTTACATATGAAGGGCTTATCTCAATAGTGGTACAAGTCCATTAACTCCACCTGCCTGTCTATAATGCTTCTGAAATTAATGCGCCAAACAAACAGAAAGAAAGGTTAATCTCTAGTGAGAAACCATATGCTTCAATATTTCTGGTATCTCAACTGTAGATTTTTCAATGCTTTTTTAACTTTAGGACTCTGTATCTCAATATGAACAAAAATGGACTTGTACCACTATTGAAATAAGCCCTTCATATATGGTTTAATGTGACGTGACGTGATGCACTCCAATCGATTTCTTAGTTTTGACGGATTCCAGTTTCACTGCACTTGTCTGCACGATCCCAGGTACATGCGTATATACGTTGTGACTCGAGAAAAGCTTGCGACAATGTTCTTTATACTTACTTAAGAACTGAAAGGACTTCACTAGAATTGTCTGAGCAACATGGAAGATGTGTACTTGTGCCATCTTGTCTGACTGTTCCTTTCATTTCCTGGCTACAACCTGAATTTTGTGGAGTGCTTGCTCCCCTATCTTTTTATGTTGCTCGCTTGCCTTTGGCGAAAAGTCAACAACTTCTCTTATTAGATCTCTCGGCTAACAATTCCACAGTGGTGTAACTGAGCCAACCAGCAATATGATACCGTGGGGAATTTCATGTATGCTGTTCTGGCAATCTCTCTGGAAAATATGCCCCTGCAGTGTTCTGCTTGGCACAGTATATTCGCCAGAAATTGCCCCATTCTTTTATTATTGTTTTACGTTTGTGGCCTGATGACATCAGGACATGTATCTAGGTTCTACCCTGGGCCTGTTCAATGTAGTCTTCCACCTCTCTGACCTAAACTGAGGACCATTATCTGAAGGCACGTCGCCCATGTGTGCTACTTGTGGCAAAAAGGCCTTGCATTAAATTCATCACACAGTCAAAGCCATGGCCTCCTTCAGTGGCGTAAGAGTGCAAAGTTAGGCATTAGCTTGACAGATTGTTAATCCTTTGGGCGCTCTTCTCTTTCACCTAACTGACACTTATGATCGATATGCAGATTAGGGCACTCATGTTGCATTAAGGAAAGACAGTGATCAATGCAATGAACAGTATGAAGGACTGACAGTGATTATACTCAGTGTTGGTTATAACATAGTTTTGCTATAGTGCAATTTGAGGTGAACGTTCAAATGGTTTAAATGGCTCTAAGCACTACGGGACTTAACATCAGAGGTCATCAGTCCACTAGACCTAATTAACCTAAGGTCATCACACACATCCATGCCTGAGGCAGGATTCGAATCTGAAGCTCCTAGAACCACTTGGCCACAGTGGCCGGCTTGAGGTGAAGGAATTGCCCTCAAGTACAATATGTGTTTCCCTCATGGCCAGCTGTAGGGTCAGCAGTTGTTGCTGGAATAAATAGCAAAAACAGCCATTTTATGGCAGGCAGTTTAGAAAATGCACAGTTCTATGCTCACATATGCGGTGTGACAGTTTCATTTAACTTATTACTTTTATTTATCTTATTACTTTCATTTTCTTCTTGGTATTTATTTAATATATCTTGAATTTCGGTTTCACTTCTGTATAATCATATTTTCCAGAAATTTCATCACACCAATCTTTTAATGGTTTAATTGGTGTTAAATCTCCAAAATCTTCTATATGATGACTATATGGAATCATTTGTTTTTCAACTTCCTTATTATCTTCAATTGCTTTTAAAACATTATCACCTAAACCTTCAATACCTTGTTTGACTTTTTCAATAAGTTGATCTTCCTTATTATATTTCTCGTATTCTGTTCTTGGTTGCTTTTTATAAAGCTTAAATTGTTCATTTATTTCTTCAGCTTTCTTTCTATTTTGTTTAGCTTGTTTAACAACTTCGTCATCATACCTTGCAAACATTTATTAGTAAAAAAACATTTATCATATTTATGTTTAATGTTAAAGTTAATGTTTAAGTTAATGTTAAGGTTAAGGTTCATTTTTAATTCTTAATGTTTAATTTTTTGTTTAATGTTTATGTTTTTAAGAAATTTTGTATGTTATTTCTTAACTTACCTTCATTTGGTTTTCTAGACATAGCTATTGTTAAAAAACCAAATGCATCATTCCAACATTTAACACACATTTGTTAAAAATTATCAAACTTTAAATCTCCACCAACAGACTCGTGGTAAATATGATTTATATTTGCATCATACTTTCTAAAAATATATAAAAAATTTACATTGTCTCTTACTAGTTGTTTTGGTATTTTTCAAAAGTTTGAGCCAAGTAAAAACATTCTATACATTTCTGTCCACCTCTAGTAAAATAATTTTATCTTGATTTTCTAGAATGAAGTCATACAACTGAACCAAATTTACATTCATCTAATGGAATAATTTCTTCATTATTTTCAGTAAAACTAACAACTTCTTTATTAATTTTATCTTCAATTTTTTACATTGTTTTATAAAATCTTTATACTTTGGTTGTTCTACACTTTTTGAAGAAACATACAAATGTTTAACTTTACTCCAATACAACCAAGTTATAGCTAAAATATAATTATCAATCATTAATGTTTTTTTACTGCAACCACTTGGCTCAATTACAGCACATCTTATAGAATTTGGCAGAAGTTTACCATGTTTGTTTTTTAACTTATTTTCTGGAATTCTTACTTTAGGTTCCCAATCTGTTCTGTTCAATTTTTTCGCTTATTAATAATTTTTTCATTTATTAAAATATTTTTGGTAGTAAATGAGTAGATTGTTTCTACTTAGTAATAAACCATCTGTACCTAGAAAATGATTAACTGTTCCAATACGTGATAGATATACTAATGTTTCATTAGTTGGTTTTTAGTCAACATTCCTAACACCAAATATTACAACAAGAAACAATAAACTTTATTGTGATGGAAAAAGAATAGAAATTCCTATAGGTCAATATAGTTTAAAATATTTATACATCTGAAAAACCCAATATACACATTAAACCAGTTGAAATTTTAACCAGAATAACTATTGAAAGTGATGTAAAATTGTATATCGATATAGCAGATAATATTGGAAGTTTACTGGGTTTTAGTAATCAACTTGTTCAAGCTAATGAAAAAGCTGTAGCTAAAAAGGTTCCAAAAATATTTCCTTTTGAATTAATCAATACAAATTTCAATCTTGCTGATGGAATGCATGTAAAACATAATGATGCTTTTCATAAAGAAACTAATATTATTCCTTCACTTAAACATAATGCAGAATTTGGTGGACTGTTAATTTATGAACCAAATTATCCTGTAAATGTTCCTATTTTTAATACAACAAGATTTAGAAGTTACTATAACCGATGAAAATGATAATTTAATTGACTTTAATGGCGCTACTGTAACAGTTACTTTAGAAATATGTTAATACATTTTTTCCTTAATAAATAAGTAATTGGTAAAACAATCGTGAATAAAATTGAAAGTTATCAGTTTTGTTCATTCACTGTTAATGAAAAACCTAAAAACAATTTAAATGTTCCTAACAAAGATACATAAATTGAAAAAAAAACATTGGTGATGGTTAACTTCATCGAAATCATGCACAATTGTAAATGAATTTTAGTATTATTGGAAATGATGGTACAGATTATCCAATTTATGATGGAAAATCAAACAAAAAACTAATTGATAGTTATGTAAGAAAACTTTTTGACTTTGTAACAATAAAAAAAGGAAATAATATATTATCTAGAACTGAACATCCTTTTATTTCATCAAGAGTTTTACTACATCTAACTTCATATATGACTGACAAAATAAATTTAGAAGAACATATTCTTAATACAGGAAAAATAAACAGTAAAAGAAATGAAGTACTTTATCCATTGTCAATGCTTGGTGGATGTTTTAAAGATTACGAAGAAATTTTGTTTGAAGGAGACTTAAATGTAGTTTTTACACTTAGTTCATCTTCTGGAGATGCAATTCTACTTTGGTTTGATAAAAATGATGCTGGTGTTGAAATAAAAAATACACTTCCAAAACAAGGTCAAATAGATGTAGAATCTATGGAAATACGTGTACCAGTAGTTAAATATGACCCAATTACGAACTAGAACATGAAAATACTTCAAAAATTTCTAAATTTCCTATTTCTTTTTATGAACATCAAACAGAAGAAGTTGCTGGTTTATCTAGTAAAAAAGAACTAGATATAACAAACTACTATAACTCTACTGAATTTGATATGCCATATTTTGTTTTTGTTGTATTTCAGACAAATCGTAAAAATAATAAATTAGTTGAGTCATCATCATTTGATAATGTTAACCTGTAGAATATATGTTTAATAAATGGTAGAAATGAAGTTTTTCCTCAGGAAATGTGGAATTTTAATCCACCAACTAATGTTCTAAAAGCATATGATGAATTTCTAGATTTTAAAAGAATTATTTTACTAAAATCAGATATAGATATTAATCCCCTTAGTTTTATAACTAATTATCCAATTTATTTAATCAGCGTTACATGTTGAAAGAATGTTGTAACTACACAAAAAACAACTACGAAACTTTGTGCAACTTTTAATGATAAAATTCCAAATGATATACTTCCTTATGTAATTATTTATGGTAAAAAGAATGTTACATATGATACACAACATAGATTACTTACTGAAAATATGTAACATTAACATTTGCTTCTATATAAATGAATGAAAAACTTTAAAAAATTATAAAAGTGTTGACTTCATGCTCATATACATTAGAGAAACATTTTAAGAAAGATGGAAAAAATAAAAACTGTTTTCTTAAATATAATTTACCTTTTATTTATTTAATTATGTTCACAACGTAAAATTTTTAAAATAATAAACTTTTATTTTAACTAATACATTTTATTATCTTACAATCACATTGTAAATTTTTATATTTTACCTTTCTTAATTAAAGTATATTAATTATTTACTTATGTTCACAATGTAAAATGTATAAAATAATTGACTTTTGTTTACTAATACATTTTAATTAATTTACTTACATTAACAATATAAACTTTTTGATATAACTTACTTTCATTAACTAATACAGTTTAATTAATTTATTTACATTCACAATGTAAAATTTTTAATATAATTTACCTTTGTTAACTAATTCATTTTATTTATTTTCTTATTGTTGTCCATTTAATTTTTATTTACTTTGATCTTACGTTCACAATGTAAAATGTTTAAAATAATTTGCCTTTGTTAACTAATACATTTTTATTTATCTACTTATGTACACAAAGTGATTTTTTAAAATGATGTACTTTTGTTTTAACTAATATATTTTATTATCTTACAATCACATTGTAAAATTTTTATATTTTACTTTTGTTAAATAATATATTTTTATTTATTTACTCACATCCACAATGTAAAATTTTTAAAAACATCTTACTTTTGTTAACTAATACATGTTATTGTGTTACAATCTCATTGTAAATGAAATAATGAAGTTAGAAATGAGTTGGTTATTGTAATTAGTTGTGTTATTGTAAAAATCAGGTATTTAGTTAACATTACAAAATCAGTTTAGTTAATTAAATACACAGAATTTTTAAAAAATCATTTGTTTTACTTATAAAATACAGAATTTAGTTTAAGTTTGTCTTAATGGTCTAGAAGTGGTAGAAACAATCTACTTCTCTGATCCAGTCCTTGCTGCCACTGCCAAGAAGGATGGATACCCGGCATAACCTACAGCTGTCCCTCACGTGCTACTGCATGGCAGTCCTCAACATGCTCCCATGCCTTGAACGATACACCCATCCTGGATCTGCAGCTCAACTTCGTACACTCAGTTTGACAAGAATGTGTCCTGAAGTGAGAAAGTATAGTCCATGAGATCATGTACTGGTAACGTTTGACTCACAGTGTCATAGTCACTTGATCATTAGCTTTTTCTTCCCCTTACAGAGTGTGGACCCAATTACAAAAGACATCTTGTTTTTGTGATTGCCAATGTCTTTTTTTCTTTTTTATGCCATGTTGTATATTTATTCTACAGTCGTGCTAGTGTCATATTTCTAACATCTTTCATTGCAAGAATAGCAAATATACACTTCATTCACCACAATATTTTTGGTCACTCATTTCTTTATGCTGTTGGTCAATGAACAATTTTCAGCAACTTTTGATCATCTTCGTTGTAAGGTACTGTTACAAATGTTAATGTTTAGTGATAGTAAATGTTTCAGCACTTATTACAGTACTGATGCCATGACCATAAGTAATCTACTTATCATACCCTGTACGATGTGGCATAATATTCCACAGTGGGTGTCCCATTGATCAAATTTCCAGACTTCTTACAATAATGACAATTACGCTTTTCACAAATATTTTAGTTTAAATGCATTGATTTATGTGCTCATTAAATTAAATTGTTTGTTTGCCCCACTTACAAGAAGATATATATGTTGTAAGTACACAACTGTGCTTCTTATCTTTCGTTTAAAGGCAATTTTATGAAGAGAAGAGATTGCTTCTCACCATATAGCAGTAACGCTGAGTCACAAGCAGGCACAAACAAGTAAGTTTTTGACCAGAACGTCTACTGAAACAGACAACATACACATACACATTCATGCAGACACAGCCAGGTAGCCAGAGACAGTGGTCATGTTTGTGTGAGCTGTGTTAGCGCGAATGTGTGTGTGTACGTTGTCTCTTTCGGGAGAAGGACTCCTGACTGAAGCTTATGTGTTTAACAGTCTTTTTGTTGTGCCTGTCTGTTACTCAACATCTCCACGGTATGGTGAGTAGCAATCTATCCTGTTCATAATACTGTCAATATTCCATCCCGAATTTTCCATTATCTGCTATTTACATAACTACACTTCATTGTTTACATGGGTGTAAAGCTAGTTCGCGTCCGTAGTAGAATACTACACGTGCACCCTGGGTAACGCTAAATGAACTAGCAAAGTACAGGCGACCAGATAATCCTTAGTTCATCTCCTGGTCAAGGCAAATCACGATGAATTCTAGCAAAACGAACCCTTTGACTAGAGAACTCGGATCGCTGATTCGAGTCTGCCACCTGAATATTGAAGGCATAAGTAGAGCCAAATGCATGTACTTGCATAAAGTTTTAACAAAGAACGACATTGACGTAGTCGCAATTCAGGAGACCCATACTGAAGATGACGAGCAGCTAAGATCAAGGGGCATAATATCTGGCTATGACCTAATAGGCGCCACACACCACAGACATTATGGCACGGCAACATACGTCAGGAGAAATATCGAAGAAGTGGCTCTCGTATCAACATCTACCACAAACGAGATTCACGAAGTCATTATAAAAGTGGGTGAAGTCACAATAAATAATATATACAAGCCTCTAGGGAAATCGTGGCCCCCACAAGCCCTTCAAATCCTGCCTCACCCAGCAATATACGTGGGTGACTTTAATAGCCACCATGAACTGTGGAAATATCGAATATCTGACCAAAACGGCGAAGACCTGGTGAAATGGACAGAAGATCATAATACTCAACTAATCTTTGACGCCAAAGACCGAGGTACATTTAAATCAGCCGCTTGGCTAACTGAGACCTGCCCTGACCTCAGTTTTGTTACAACTGACAAGAACAACAAACCCCTGCCGGTCTCTCGCAGGGTACTTGAGGATTTCCCCCACTCTCAGCATCGTCCAGTGCTCTTAGAAATAGGTCTTACTATTCCCCTGATATCCTCTTATCCTCGTCCTAGATGGAACTTTGGGAGGGCGGATTGGGCTGCTTTCTCGGAGAAACTTGATAAATGCCTTGGATGGATACCCCCAACGTATAAGAACTACGAAAGATTTGTTGGAGCCGTCATCAGCTCAGCTGAAGTTAGTATGCCCAGAGGATTCAGAAACGAATATGTGCCAGGATGGAGAGAGGAAAGTGAACGGCTTTATAGACAGTTTCTGGACAATGGGGATAAAGAAATTGCAGACGATCTATTACATAGTCTAGACGCGGCCAGGCGTGCTAAGTGGATGGAGACCGTGGAACAAATGGATTTTACAAGATCAAGCAGAAGGTCTTTGCTTCGGAGACTTGGAGGTGGAGGTAAAAATCTGCGAATGACCAGCGCTATGTCCCCAAATACAGTTGCGGTTCACATCAGCAAGACGTCCATGGCCCCAAAGGAACGAGCCCGTACTATAAAAATTAAAAAGGAGCTTAAAGAGCTAAAATCGACAGCAGAGAACAATACACCTTATTCCCAACCCTTTTCAGTCGAAGAGTTAAATATGGCTCTGAACGATATAAAACCAGGAAAGGCCCCAGGGTTTGATGGGATTCACCCAGAATTTCTGCTCCACTGTGGTAAATTTGCAAGATTATGGCTTGCGCGATTCTTCTCTAATGTGTTGCAAACTGGAAAAATTCCGCACACTCTCAAAAAGGCTAAAATTGTTGCCATATTAAAACCGGGCAAACCGAGTGACCAACCTCAGAGCTACCGCCCAATCGCCTTACTCAGCATGATCTATAAATTACTGGAGAGACTTATGTACAACAGAATGAGCGAAGTCATCCTGGAGGCTGTACCGGTAGAACAGGCAGGCTTCCCGCCGAAAAGAAGCTGCACGGATCAGGTCCTTGCCCTAACAACCTACATCGAGGTGGGCTTCCAAAGACAGCAAAAAACATCAGTGGTATTTGTTGACCTGACGGCGGCGTTCGACACTGTCTGGAGACAGGGCCTGATTTATAAGCTCCTCCGCATCGTGCCATGTCTAAAAACGGCTAACATTATCAACGAAATGCTCTGCAATAGACCATTCCAGGTTGTCATCGGTAACAACAGAAGTAAATTCATGAAACTTAATAATGGCCTGCCCCAAGGTTCCGTACTGGCTCCACTGCTTTTCAGCATGTATATAGCCGATATGCCTAGGACGAGATCCAAAATGTTCGGATATGCGGACGACTGGGGCTTGGCCACACAACACCGAGTGATGGAGGAAACTGAGATCACACTGTCCAGCGATTTGACCACTCTAGGAAAATACTTCCGTGACTGGAGGCTCCAACCCAGCCCATCCAAAACAGAGGCCACTTGTTTCCACCTGAATAACAAATTAGCAAACAAAGAGCTCAAGATCCGCTTTGATGGCGGCATTCTTCCATATAATAGAACACCAAAGTATCTGGGCGTGACACTCGATAGAACATTGAGCTATAAACAACACCTTGTAAACACTGCTGAAAAAGTAAGAACTAGAAACAACATTGTCCAAAAGCTTTGTAGCACTAGTTGGGGGTCCACTGCCTCCGTTCTGCGTAGCTCTGCACTAGGACTTGTCTATTCTGCAGCAGAGTACTGTTCCCCAATATGGTTAAATAGTGCTCACATCAAGAAGGTGGATGCAGTCTTGAACCAAACGATGAGGATTATCTCTGGAACGATCAGGTCAACTCCTGCCCAATGGCTGCCTGTATTGAGCCATATCCCGCCGCCACATTTGCGCAGAGAACACGCACTTGTCAGGGAGTGTCGAAAAATCCAAAATAGCCCAGATCTTCCTATCCACACCCTGAGTAATGGAATTGAGCAAAATAGACTGAAATCCAGACACCCCCCTCTTGCAAGTGCCAAAGATCTGGTAAAGAACGCTTTTATTCTTGAGGACCGCTGGAGAGAAGAATGGGAGGTTAACATCTTATTGGGAACATCTAACAGACCTCGGGGCTTTGACTTGCCCCGCAAAATCTGGTCTACCCTTAACAGGATCAGGACGAGCCACGGCCGTTGTGCGGACTCCTTGTACAAATGGAGCATAGTGCCATCACCACAGTGCCACTGCGGCGCTGACAGGCAGACAATTCACCATATCGTGGTAGAATGCCCTCTGAGGGCCTACCCTGGGCCAACAAGGGACTTCATGGATGCGACCAACAGTGCAATCGATTATATTTCTAACCTAGATGTTTGTTTGTGATATTGTAACTGTTTTGTGTGTTATGTACTTTTAGATTTTTCATACGTGATTTGTACTTGCCATACACTAAATAAAAATAAAATAAATAATTGTTTACATGTTTATTGTATTTGTTCCAAGTATGAGTGCCAGTGTGAAAGGAACTGTAAAATGCCTGGATCATCACTAGTTCATATCCTTACTAATGAGAGAGGGAGACCATAGATACAATAAAGAACACGATTGCATTAGCATACTTTTTAATTTCTACGAAAGTTGTTTTACATTCTGTTCTCAGTAAATTGAATTAGTTTCTTTCCCTCTAGCGCACTGCAAACAATTTCTAAATGATTTGCCAATTGTTTGTGTTGCCAATGATTGCAGGGGCCATCCTCTCCGATATGACTATGTTGGCAACATCCAACTTGTCCTTAAACTTTGTATCCAGCGTCTATTAAAGCGTCTATAAATCTCTTCCAGTGTCAATGGGTATGTTTCTGTGTTGAGTATCGATATATATCTGTTTATTGTGTGTGTCGAGAGTGACAAAGTTGGTTTCCTCTTCTTCTATTGTCACTATTTTTTGACATTTCGTCATATCTGTTTGCAAAATGGGGATTTCAGTTTCCAAATCTGTGCTTTTCTGACCTGCAACAAGATATTTTTACATGCAGCTTTCCCCACTCACAGCTTTTATGCGAGCAGAGGGTCGTGATAGGTGGCTAGCCTTTTGGGCTCGCCTCTCTTTCACATAACAGATCAATTATGATCCATACGCTGATTAGGGCACTCCTGTCATGCTAAGGAGACACGGCGACCAGTGCGATGAACAATATGATGGATTGGCAGTGATTCGTTTCAGTGTTTGCTAATAATGTAGTTTTGCATGCTGTATTTCGACGTGAAGTAATTGTACTGATTTTGGAAACGCGATTTCCTGGTGACCTGCAAAGCCAGCCGACGGGCGCAGCAGCCGCCACTTGCTTATATAACAAAACGGCGACTTAATGGTAGGCAATTCAGAAGGTGAGGGAGCCTGTGCTAAGGTATGCTGGGCGTCAGGCGAGGAGTCTCGGTCACCGCTTCCCCCCCTGTGGGTGGAACAGTGGAGAACGGGTGCTAGCAGCAGGGTTTTAGAACGGTGTCCCATGGGGAAGTCCACTTAACGGGACACAAGGCAGTTCGGTGCAGAGTCTGGCGCCAGAATTTATATACCTTCAGAGAACACCGTCGGCACAGGGCACTAGTAATTGTTCCTTGGTAGAGGAGTGAGTATGCCTCAGTTTTAAGAGTAAGGCCCAACAACGCGTTTTTCCATGACTCTTCCAGAAAACGCCGTTTCAACCTATGAAAGAAAACTCATGCTTCAGTCTCTGTAATGGCTGGGCGCATCTTGACATCTGCAGCGCAGGAGTTCCAAAAATGCCACCATTGTTTTGAGGGATGCAATGGTTCCCACACTGGTGTCCTCACATGGAATGAGAAGTGATGCCTTGATTGGCGTGCTGATTGCGATGTCGAGGAGTGTACCAGAGGGTGCATGTTCGATGGTGTGATAAAGATTGGATTGGTCGAAAAGAATCTGTCCATCTGTCTAAGGGAAACATTAAGCTGTTGGTGAAAACGACCGTTCACAGCCTGCCATTGGTAGGTTGTGCTTTTTGAAGCAGCTCCACATGGAGTATAGGGCTTCGAAAGGCACAAGTGCAACTGGAAATTCCCATTCCAATTGTTCTAGGGAGAGGGCGAGATTCGTTATCTGAATGTCCTGAGAAGAGGATGAGAGTTGTGATTAGACTACCGATGGAATTATAAGTGTCGCATAATAGCCACAAGAACCACCATACACTCAGGGTTAGGTGCAAGGCAATTCGTGTTTGTCGCCACAAGACAAATCTGAGCAAAATGTCAGACCATGAGTCTCAGTTCATGAAGCTTCACAGTTTCATACCAGGTGTGGAAACACAGGTCTGAGTCCAGCAGTATGCACCAGTGACTGTGGTACACTGGTCAGGTAAGAGTCGTGGGCTGCTGCTCACCACATTCCAGATCCCGGTAAGCACTGCACTGCCCTGGCTCGATTGGAACACTAGAGGTGAATGCTCACCATATGTGGTGTATGCCCCTGCAGACAGCAGCAGTTGTAGCTCGACATACACATGGCACATTAGCGTGTAGTTTGATGTTCAGAATCTCTGTCAGTCCAGTGAATTGTAGTCATATTACATTATCCAAATTACAGGTGGGAACTGTAGTGTAGGACTCCACCAAAAACAATGGTTCAAATGGCTCTGAGCACTATGGGACTTAACATCTGAGGTCATTAGTCCCCTAGAACTTAGTTCTACTTAAACCTAACTAACCTATAGTCTGATTTAAAGTAGTTGTCACTTGACGTTTGCGCTGCGAAGTTGCGGCGTTGTCACGTCAAGCACTGGCTGGAGGCAGCCGCCTCAGCGCATCGCTACCCCCGGCGATAGAAAATAGTTTTAAAGCCTGTACTTTCTACAAAAAGTAAGTAAAAAATTTCAAACCCACGTATGATGTATATCTCTACAGTGTCTCTCAATCTGTCAAATACCTATTCTTAATTTTAATTAGGGCAAGAGTTATGTTAATTTGTTTGAAGCCATTTAAATTCTCGATTTCGCAAACAGCTTCTAACTTATCACGTCATTACTGAAAAACTACTGGTGTCAAAGCAAAATATTTTTTTCCATTCATTACCAAAATAATGCACTCGGCAAAGAATCCTTAAAAGTTTTTGTAGTGCATTACGTTTCCTGTATATAAATTTCTGAAAACAGCGTTTTTAAGCAACTCTATCAGTACTGAACTCGAAACAAGTATGACGTTTAAAATCTCTATCTTCTATAAATATTATGTAAATATTTTGAAATCTACGTACAGTATCTGTCTCAGTGGTATCAATAAGCATATCAAATATATTTTCTTAATTTTAATTAGGGCTGTTGTTACATTAACTATTGATGTGTGAGAAATATTCGCTTCCGGAAAAGTTTTCTTCTTTAGATTGCAAATCTCGAAAACTATTACACACATTGAATAACATCTTGGTGTATACACAAAATGAAATAGAATTAAAATTCAGTCTAACTTACCGTAAGGACATGACAAGAGCTGGCCAAACAGTATTTCTTAGTCTCACAACAAGAATAAGAATTAATTGAAATAAATTCACAAACAAAATATTTAATGGCAGTAAGTACACTACACACTAATTAGACAATGCAAAACACCGCTTAATTCAGAGTCAGAGTCAGTGGAACCATCCGTGTCGCTGCTCATATTGACAGATATAATCAAGTCTTCAACACTTTGTTGTAAGATCATTGTTCCATGCGTCCTGTATCACTCCTTTCACGTAATGCACTATCTTCTGCCAGTCTTCCGATGACACAATTTCAACTGCCTCTTTCAAAAGGCGTTCCACTTCGGTTAATGTGAATTTCATATTTTCTGCAGCAATATGCCGTGTAACCTGAGCCCAAATCAACTCTATTACGTTGAAATGGCAATGGTAAGGAGGCAATCTGAGCACTTTATGCCCGTATTTATTTATTTTTTTTTTTTTTTTGCTGCTTCATCCACAATGTAAATCGTGTTCTTTGGCTTGTGTTGCGATACAACTTCTAATAATTCTGCCTTTGTCAAATTACTGTCGAACTGTATCTTATGTTTCTGTAACCAGCTAACATTGTCGTTTATCCTGGTTGCCTTTGTGGGTGCTTTATCTTGTATTACTGAGTGATAAGGAGCGTTATCCATAACAATGATAGAGTTTTTTGTTCTGAAGCACACAGTCTTCAAACCATTTCGCAAAAGTATTTTGGTTCATCTCTTCGTGGTAGTCGGAGGTCTTATTTGAACTGAATAGCAGCAGACAATTTGGAATGAAACCTTTTGAATTTCCGGCATGTGCTACAATTATCCTTTTTCCTCTGCCGATCGGAGCTGCCATACTATCGCTGATGGTACCGTCTGTCCAGCCATTTTTAAACTGTGTCCTGCATTCACCCACGTTTCATCAAGCGGCATCGCCAGGCTGCAATATCTTGGCGTTCCATTAGTAACTTTCTGACAGAGATGGATTTATAGCGGAATCCTAACATTTTCACGACTCGTAACAAAGACGATTTACTACCCTGAAACAGGTCAGCCGTTGTGAGAGTAGCATGTAGTTTATTGAATGTTGGATACTCCTTCCTCGAATAAAATGCGTATATTTGACGTCGGATGGCATCTTCCTGAAAAGAGTCAAGTTTTGTGACCCTCTTCTCTAGTCGACTCTTTTTCTCAGGTGTCTCCAATTTAGATGATTCATTCAGCCTTCTTTCGTGAATTTCTCCTTGCAGATTCTTATTACTGATCGTTCGCAGAGCAGCTGCATTTCGCCCCACCACCTTATCCAAAGGAACGAGGGGCCCTCCTGCATCCCTCTCTCTCTAAAAACACTCCCTTAAGGAACACACGTATTCATGCGCCTGACTGCGTATAACGACGCCATTTCCGCCACTTTTTGGAGGTTTCCGAGAAGTGTGCAGCCTCGGCCTGCCCCTCTTGCGACTGCTTTCATCAGACATCGTTAACACGCGAAGCTACAAGTCACTCAAATCTCTCACCCCCACATCTACAACGGCTCGCTGAGGACTGGCTGGCAGGCACAATGCCTTAGTCTGCTCTTGTCAGCAGAGCGAAGTGGCAACGCAGTGGCAGCCCACAGCGCCGGCTGCTATTGGTTTATTGGTGGCAGGACACCTGCAGCCCGTTGCCTGACAAGTGACAACTAAATCGGACTATAAAGACATCACACACATCCATGCCCGAGGCAGGATTCGAACCTGCGACCATAGCGGTCGCGCGGTTCCGGGCTGAAGCGCCTAGAACTGCTCTGCCACATCGGCTGGCAGGACACCCATTCCTAACTTTGTCAAGCAGCAGTTTTCATACTCTTTCTAATTATGTGTTATTATTTTGGCGCATCGTATATCACTCTTGCGTCTCTCTGCTAATAAATCTGTATAATACCACCCAACAACCTTAATTTCACTAGAAATCAGGGCCTACAACCCTTTTTAAAGTAATACATGTGGGATATAGTTGAACTACTGGAGAATCTGTTACATTACATCTACTTAAGGACCATCATTAGGGCCAAAATATTAATTGGTTATACTGAGATCTCTGTTGTGAGTAGTTTTATAGTGGTGTTGCTTAAAGGTGACTGTCAGTATTGGAACAAGCTGCGTTCGGCGCCAAAATACCGTTATCCATGACGGCGGCGATAATGTCATCCAAGATGGCGGTCGTGACATCATTCAAGATGGTGGACTTTGGTAGTTTGAATTTTGGCAGAAAAGTGCCATGCCACCCTTGCCCAGAAAAATGTCGCGAAGTTCAAATTCCAACATGGTAATGCATCACACCATGCTTATCTCTACTAAGCAAAGAAAATGGCGGGAAAAAAGGTCTTTATTATTTAACTAATTTCAAGCAGGTGTGTTCTCCACTGGGTCTGGACTCCAACTGGCTTAGTTCATATTGATGCCACCAGAGGGTGCTCACCTGACGTCAGGTGATGAAGCAAAATGCTTCAAATGGCTCTGAGTACTACGGGACTTAACTTCTGAGGTCATCAGTCCCCTAGAACTTGGTATTTAAACCTAGCTAACCTAAGGACATCACACACATCCATACCCGAGGTAGCATTCGAACCTGCGACCATAGCGGTCACGCGGTTCCTGACTGTAGTGCGTAGAATCGCTCGGCCACCCTGGCTGGCCTTGATGAAGCAAGTACCAGTATTCAAGATGATGCCACCCACTGTATTCACCGCGAGCTCCACAACCCAACTGGCCGCCAGAGGGCACTACCGTGACCACAGATGATGACACATGATCGTCTGCTCTCTCTCTCTTGCGCGCGCTTTGTAACCGGACACACCCCGCGTCAGTGGCCCACTAGCGAGCGGCTGCTGACCTCACAGCTTCAAGCTCACACCTTTACATTTGCGCCAGACATAGTCTGTAAATATGCTAACGAATTTATCTGAACACAATTGACATCAACATCGCTCATCTATCAATTACCAAAGTACTTAATTCCATTCAATTTTCATCATATTCAATAAGTCAATTTACAATTTCAATATTCAATGGTTAAATGAGAAATTCCACATTTTCCCACTATCAGTGCGGTGTTCATTCATGACCTAGCACCCCCTATCCCTAGAATGCTGCACTCCTATTGGCTACTGCATTAGTCATGTGATCGACTTCATAGAACCATTTTCGCGGATGTTGAGCGATGTTGGTGTCACTTATGTTCAGATAAGTTCTTTAGCATATTTACAGAAGACTATGTACGGCATAGGGTGCAGGTCCGAGGCTGTGATGTCACTGGCCAGTCGCTTGTGGGCTGCTGATGCGTCGCGTCTCAGCAGACGATCTTGTGTCATCACCTGACATCACGGTAGTGCCCTCTGGTGGCTACGATATGAACTAAGTCAGTTGGGCTGTGGAGCTCACAGTGAACACAGTGGGTGCCATCATCTTGAATACTGGTACATGCATCATGATCTGACATCAGGAGAGCGCCCTCTGGTGCCACTGATATGAGCTAAGCCAGTTTTGATCTGGAGCTCGCGGTGAACACACTGGGTGTGTATTTTGACTAAAGATCAGTCTTGATCACACCATTTATGTTTCAATGATATAGGTAACCGGTTTCGGTTATTTTTACATAACCATCATCAGACCCATGGCTCCCTTAGGATGGTAGGCGGAGCTCTCCTCAGCTGCTACGATGTTAACTGATCGTAGCAGCTGAGGAGAGCTCCGCCTACCATCCTAAGGGAGCCATGGGTCTGATGATGGTTATGTAAAAATAACCGAAACCGGTTACCTATATCATTGAAACATAAATGGTGTGATCAAGACTGAACTTTAGTCAAAATATAATAATCTATTGATCACTGTATTCCAAAAATGTTTACCAAAATTGTACACTGGGTGTGGTCGTCTTGAATATGGGTACTTGCTTCATCACCTGATGTCAGGAGAGCGCGCTCTGGTGGCACCAATATAAACTAAGCAGGTTGGAGTCCATACCCAGTGGAGAATACAGATGCTTGAAATTGGTTAAGTAATAAAGACAAGTCCTTTTCACCCACCATTTTCTTTGCTTAGTAGAGATAAACGTTGTGCATCGCATTGTCAGTTGGAATTTGAACTTCGCGCCATTTTTCTGGGCGAGAGGGGCGTGGCACATTCCAGCCAAAATTCAAACTTCCCGCCAAAATCTATCTTCAATGATGTCAAGGCCGCCATCTTGGATGACGTCATTGCCGCCATGTTGGATAACGGTAATTTGGCGCTAAATGTAGGTTGTTCCAATACTTATGACATGTAGAGTATTGTCTTATGGATTGAAATAAGGAGTGAAATTACAATTATCAAATCTACTCACACCACAGACCTTTTGTTATCTCCTCAGCTACCATTATGGAGCAAAATCATCTGCAAGCACACAGGACAACTCCCATTAAGTCAGTCATGGCTAACTGTTTTAGGTTATTGTGCACAATAGGGTACAACGGTGCTTGCATTGTTGCCATTGTATGCTTTGCCTTCTGGCATGACTTACAAATAGGCAATGCTCTCTGAACTCTTCTCTCCATATATTTCAAATAACGAAGTGCCCCCAGTTTTTAAAGGCACTTCTGGCTCTGAAACGACTGTGGATAAGATATAGTTGAATAAATCTTCAGGTATACATATGTTCCAATTCGAATGTTCTACAATGGTGCAGAGGTATACACACAGATGCCAGGACGAATCTCCCACATTGCTGCAGTGGAATAACATTCCTTTGCGCAACAGGTAAAACGGCAAATTGGCTGCATCGCTTCAGTCTTTCCACTTACATTCGCAAGAATTGTCGGATCCCTTACCTGCTCTCTACCGATGTCTTTCATAATGGTGATCACATAATTTTCCAACTCGACTTAATGCATGTAAAATAAGCCGAAATCATTTCTCCCTGTGATGGTGTTAACTTTTATTTGTGCATGTAAAGTGAAATCCAAAATGTAAGGTATCCACCTCGCCAGTCTCTTAAGCGTCAGTTTTGCTGTAATAGGAATTCCAGCGCTTCGTGATCTGTGAAAATCCGCATCTTTCTATTAAGCAAAACAAAAAACCTAAACCTCAGGAACCCCCAGACCACAGCTAGAACCTCCATCTCCGTGACTGAGTAGTTCATCATGCACTTTTTTAAAACTCAGCTACCAAAAGCAATCGTTTTATGTACCACACTCTCATTTTCTTCGTTGTATTCCAAGATCACAACACCCAATACATCATAGGCACTGTCAGCGGCCATACAGCTAAGTCCTGCGATAAAGTGGAGTGTGACTGTATTGGCGCCCTTATTAGTGCTGACTTCAGAGATTGGAGCTCATGTTCCGCCACAGAATCCCTTGTAAGAAGGATGTATAGGTTTCGATGTTGGTAACGTCACATAGTGCTCTGAATGAAAATCACTGGCTGTGCTGTGTGCAGTCTGTGGCTGGTTGGCGTTGTTGGAATATTCGCTATTGTAGTGTTGGGCAGTTGGATGTGAACAGTGCGTAGCGTTGCGCAGTTGGAGGTGAGCCGCCAGCAGTGGTGGATGTGGGGGCTGAGATGGCGGAGTTTTAAGAGCAGATGATCTGGACGTGTGTCCATTAGAGAGAGTAAATTTGTAAGACTGGATGTCATGAACTGATATATATAATGACTTTTGAACGCTATTAAGGTAAATACATTGTTTGTTCTCTATAAAAATCTTTCATTTGCTAACTATGCCTATCAGTAGTTAGTGCCTTCAGTAGTTAGAATCTTTCATTTTGCTGCAGCATTGGCGCTCGCTGAGTTGCAGTAGTTCGAGTAACGAAGATTTTTGTGAAGTAAGTGATTCATGAAAGATATAGGTTATTGTTAGTCAGAGCCATTCTCAAGTAGAGATTATTGAAAGTCACATTGCATTGCGCTAAAAACATTGTGTGTCAGTTTATTGATGATCTGAACAAGTAAAGAGAGAAATGTCTGTGCACATTCAGTTTTGCTCAACTGTTTGAAAATCAAATAACGTAAGGGGTTTACCAGCACTGTAATTCATTAATTTTTCTTATGGGACGTTTCATATGTCGACCCTTAGCCGAGGATACCTCACTGGAATCTTCTGACATTTTCTTGTAGTTTGTGTAATTAGTGTAGCTATTGTTTATTGCTAGCGCGTAATTGTAGAGAGAATCTTCTTTGTAGTTGTAGTTTTTCATTGTTGTGCAGTAAAACAGATGTGGCATGCATGTAGATTTGCACCAAGTATTTCGCAGCTGTGCTTGTAATTAATTAGATATTATTTTCAATGCCATGTTAATGTGTTTTCTTATTTTGCTCTTCAAATTGTGCTTTTCTGTGTTATCGTGTGAAATATTGTGACAATAATGGCGTGTGAAAAACGTAATACTAGGCTCGGGAGTAAACTGAGAAATGACAGTGAAGATGAAAGCAGTGTGTTTGCACCACCATGTAATGAATTAACTAATGTTCAACATAGTAATTTGGTAATTGTGCATATGGGAATGGATCAGGCAATAAATAATCGCGTAGACAGTGAAACAGCTAGTGAAGAGGGAAGAGGGTAGTATTGTCGATCGGTCGGTCGGGAACAGCTCGCCACAGGGATCCGAAACGACAGGACACAATTTTGCAAATACCGTAGATTCAGGTTTTGCGTCATTACCCGTTTCTCAATCAAGTCAAGACACATTTTCTACTTTTCAAAATGCGAATATTAGCTTTTCAAATGCACTGCCGAATAGCACTCAGGAACATGTTTCAGACACCAGTGCATTGTTATTACAATTAATGTAACACATGGGACTAAAGCTTCCAAAGTTAGACACAATGGAACAAAATCTTCAAAAGTTAGACACAACAATGGAACAAAATCAGAGACAAACACAGCAACAGCTTCAAAAGTTAGACTCGGTGGAACAAACGCTTGAACAAACACGTGAAGGTTTAACTGCTGAGTTACTTAAAATCGAATCGAAATGTCAAAAAGTCTGTAATGACGTAAAAACACAAATTTGTGATCATTTTCAGCCCATTTTTTCGCGTCATGAAAATGCATTGCAGAATCACGAAGCAACCATAAAAGAACTGCAAACTATTGTTCATGAAAATCACGAGACCTTGAGGGCTAAAATTAAATCAGTTGCATCTACCGATACAGTTAGGCAACTTGTAAAAACTCAGGAAAACTTAAAGGTCACAGTAGATACACTGAAAATTGGTTCAGAAAGACACATGGATAAAATTAGTTCATTATCAGAGAAAGTAGTCATGCTCTCGGATCAGCTAAATAATTTATCTACGAAGGTAGATGATAATCTGAATGACAGACAAAAGACCGGTAGTCTTTAATGACACAGAAGAGTACAAACAAATTAAGAAATTCAAACATAATCAGAATCAAATTAATATGTAACACAAAAGAGAAATCCGGGAAGTACAAGATCAGTTCGCACAAGTAATACAAGAATTTCATATCTCAGAGGAGACTCGCGCTCCAACACAGGAAGAGGGACTTAGAAATACGGAAAAGCCACAAAATAATAACACAGCGAATTTCGAAAATTATGAAAGAAATTGGCAAGGTGCACTGATTTTTTAGATGGAACCGCCGACGAGGCGTAACAATGAGCAATATGTGAATCGCCGACACGATGACTTTGACTATAAGCTGTTCATTGTTGTTGTTGTTGTTGTTGTTGTGGTCTTCAGTCCTGAGACTGGTTTGATGCTGCTCTCCATGCTACTCTATCCTGTGCAAGCTTCTTCATCTCCCAGTACCTACTGCAGCCTATATCTTTCTGAATCTGCTTAGTGTATTCATCTCTTGGTCTACCTCTACGATTTTTACCCTCCACGCTGCCCTCCAATACTAAATTGGTGATACTTTGACCCCTCAGAACATGTCCTACCAACCGATCCCTTCTTCTAGTGAAGTTGTGCCACAAACTTCTCCCCTATCCTATTCAACACCTCATTAATTATGTGATCTACCCATCCAATCTTCAGCATTCTTCTGTAACACCACATTTCGAAAGCTTCTATTCTCTTCTTGTATAAACTATTTATCGTCCATGTTTCACTTCCATACATGGCTACACCCCATACAAATACTTTCAGAAACGACTTCCTGACATTTAAATCTATACTCGATGTTAACAAATTTTTCTTCTTCAGAAACGGTTTCCTTGCCATTACCAGTCTACATTTTATATCCTCTTTACTTCGACCACCATCAGTTATTTTGCTCCCCAAATAGCAAAACTCCTTTACTAATTTAAGTGTCTCATTTCCTAATCTAATTTCCTCGGCATCACCCGACTTAATTCGACTACATTCCATTATCCTCGTTTTGCTTTTGTTGATGTTCATCTTATACCCTCCTTTCAAGACACTGTCCATTCCATTCAACTACTCTTCCATGTCCTTTGCTGTCTCTGACAGAATTACAATGTCATCGGCGAACCTCAAAGTTTTTATTTCTTCTCCATTTATTTTAATACCTACTCCGAACTTTTCTTTTGTTTCATTTACTGCTTGCTCAATACACAGATTGAATAACATCGGGGAGAGGCTACAATCCTGTCTCACTCCCTTCCCAACCACTGCTTCCCTTTCATGCCCCTCGACTCTTATAACTGCCATCTGGTTTCTGTACAAATTGTAAATAGCCTTTCGCTCCCTGTATTTTACCCCTGCCACCTTCAGAATTTGAAAGAGAGTATTCCAGTTAACGTTGTCAAAAGCTTTCTCTAAGTCTACAAATGCTAGAAATGTAGGTTTGCCTTTTCTTAATCTTTCTTCTAAGATAAGACGTAGGGTTAGTATTGCCTCACGTGTTCCAACATTTCTACGGAATCCAAACTGATCTTCCCCGAGGTCCGCTTCTACCAGTTTTTCCATTCGTCTGTAAAGAATTCGCGTTAGTATTTTGCAGCTGTGACTTATTAAACTGATAGTTCGGTAATTTTCACATCTGTCAACACCTGCTTTCTTTGGGATTGGAATTATTATATTCTTCTTGAAGTCTGTGGGTATTTCGCCTGTCTCATACACCTTGCTCGCCAGATGGTAGAGTTTTGTCATGACTGGCTCTCCCAAGGCCATCAGTAGCTCTAATGGAATGTTGTCTACTCCCGGGGCCTTGTTTCGACTCAGGTCTTTCAGTGCTCTGTCAAACTCTTCACGCAGTATCTTATCTCCCATTTCATCTTCATCTTCATCCTCTTCCATTTCCATAATATTGTCCTCAAGTACATCGCCCTTGTATAAACCCTCTATATACTCCTTCCACCTTTCCGCCTTCCCTTCTTTGCTTAGAACTTGGTTGCCATCTGAGCTCTTGATATTCATACAAGTGGTTCTCTTCTCTTCAAAGGTCTCTTTAATTCTCCTGTAGGCAGTATCTATCTTACCCCTAGTGAGATAAGCCTCTACATTCTTACATTTGTCCTCTAGCCATCCCTGCTTAGCCATTTTGCACTTCCTGTCGCTATCATTATTGAGACGTTTGTATTCCTTTTTGCCTGCTTCATTTAATGCATTTTTGTATTTTCTCCTTTGTTCAATTACATTCAATTTTTCTTCTGTTACCCAAGGGTTTCTACTAGCCCTCGTCTTTTTACCTATTTGATCTTCAGCTGCCTTCACTATTTCATCCCTCAAAGCTACCCATTCTTCTTCTACTGTATTTCTTTCCCTCATTCCTGTCAATTGTTCCCTTATGCTCTCCCTGAACCTGTGTACAACCTCTGGTTTAATCAGTTTGTCCAGATCTCATCTCCTTAAATTCCCACATTTTTTCAGTTTCTTCAGTTTTAATCTACAGTTCATAACCAATAGATTGTGGTCAGAGTCCACATCTGCCCCCAGAAATGCCTTACAATTGAAAACCTGGTTCCTAAATCTCTGTTTTACCATTATATTATCTATCTGATACCTTTTAGTATCTCCAGGGTTCTTCCATGTATACAACCTTCTTTCATGATTCTTAAACCAAGTGTTAGCTATGATTAAGTTATGCTTTGCGCAAAATTTTATCAGGCGGCTTCCTCTTTCATTTATTAGCCCCAATCCATATTCACCTACTACGTTTCCTTCTCTCCCTTTTCCTACTGTTGAATTCCAGTCACCCATGACTATTAAACTTTCGTCTGCCTTCACTAACTGAATAATTTCTTTTATCTCATCATACATTTAATCAATTTCTTCGTCATCTGCAGAGCTAGTTGGCATATAAACTTGTACAACTGTAGTAGGCATAGGCTTCGTGTCTATCTTGGCCACAATGATGCGTTTACAATGGCGTTTAAACCTACTCCTGCATTAGCCCTATTTGATTTTGTATTTATAAACCTGTACTCACCTGACCAAAAGTCTTGCTCTTCCTGCCACCGAACTTCACTGATTCCCACTATATCTAACTTTAACCTATCTATTTCTCTTTTTAAATTTTCTAACCTACCTGCTCGATTAAGGGATCTGACATTTCCACGCTCCGATCTGTGGAACGCCAGTTTTCTTTCTCCTGATAACAACGTCCTCTTGAGTAGTCCCCGCCCGGAGATCCGAATGGGGGACTATTTTACCTTCGGAATATTATACCCAAGAGTACGCCATCATAATTTAATCATACAGTAAAGCTGCATGCCCTCGGGAAACATTACGGCTGTAGTTTCCCCATGCTTTCAGCCGTTCACAGTACCAGAACAGCAAGGCCATTTTGGTTACTGTTGCAAGGCCAGATCAGTCAGTCATCCAGACTGTTCCCCCTGCAACTACTGAAAAGGCTGCTGCCCCTCTTCAGGAACCACACGTTTGTCTGGCCTCTCAACAGATACCCCTCCATTGTGGTTGCACCTACGGTACGGCTATCTGTATCATTGAGGCACGCAAGCCTCCCCACCAATTACAAGGTCCATGGTTCATGGGGGGGGGGGGGGGGGGGCGGGAGCTGTTCATTACTACACGTAAATTCAATACATTTAAGAATTCTGGCAACGACATTCATCCAGAAGCGTGGCTTCATCAATTCTCTCATTGTTTTCCTCCCAACTAGTCATTGGAGCAGAGATTAGAATTTATGTGTGGCTACTTAGAGAATGAACCAGCTGTAAGAATGCGATCGATCATTCACGATTGTCACAGTGAAGGATAATTTTATCATGTCTTCTTATCAGCATATTGGTCTCAAGGTACACAAGACCGAGTAAAACATAGCATCGTAGTGATGAAACATTTCGAACAATCTGAAGACATGTTGCACAAGAATCAGTACCTGCCAAACCCATAGAGTCCCTCAGAACTCATCCGCATTTGCTTAATCAAATTGCCTCATCATTTACGGCAAATTATTTTGGCAGGACGTTGCAAATATGACATTGAAGCTTTTCAGGGACTGTTACAAGAACTGGAAATTGACACTGACATTCACGGGATGCAAAACAGGAACACAAGAATTACAGGTCACATCTGTCACAATTCCACGATGAAAGAAATAATAACTGGACACAACAAGGCTATTCTTACAACGTAAATCGTGACCAGAACAGACACCACCCGTATGACAAACGTTGGCAGAGTAAAAATAGCTAAAGAGAAAGATCGCATTTCCGTAGTAATGAATATGACAGAGATAACCATAGAAACAGACAACATGGTAACCAAAACAATTATTATCAAGGGAGACAGAATAACCTCAGACGCAACAGTTCAGCGCGCAGTTACGACTCATGGAGAAATTCTCCACCACGTGACCGACAAGAAAAAATTGCAGAAAATACCCACTTGACGACAGACGATATAATCTTAACAACAGACCAGAATTTAATCATAACTGGCGGGATTCAACAGGGCAGGGCCCTCTCGGCAAAGTGAATTTGTGGAAGTTAGGTCTCATAATCCCAATAACGACGCGCGCCAACAAAAGTAACAGACAATGACTTGCACCGCGGGCAGCGACGTGCGCAGTCTGGGTTTCAGAAAAATAACATAGAAGCTAACCTTGAGAAAAATTGTAGTATTCTTTACCGACGTATACCGCATGATAATTGCGATCAAGTTGAAACTCTGAGTACTAGGAAGAGTAAAGGATTGCACCACATTTCACATGTAAAACCGTTTATTGAGAGATAATCTGCTTTTTAACTTAGTCTTTGCTATAAAATTTTTCACTTCATGCTACTAGTACGCTTTGTCACACTTAGAAACTGTTAACATGCAACAATGTTTTGAAGTTAACTATCCAGTCTAGAACCTAGGGAACATATTTAGACAGTAATTACGAACGCATTGTTATAGTGAGCAGACGACACAGTGTTATTGTGTGTGTACACTCTTGCTTGTTAGTTGCACGATTACATAATGACTATAAGGCTCACACTTAGGACATATACCGGTACTGCTAATGAGATTTTAATGCAACATTTTGGTTTACTTGAAAATAAATTCTGGATTTAAAGTACTTTCTGAGAGATACCAGATGACACAGTGGTTAGTTTATTTGACAGCTACACGATTATATCACGACGCTACTAACGAATGACACAATTTATATTATTGCTTTTACGCTGTATCTGTTTTATATCTGCACAGTTTTTCTGAATTCTTCTGGAAAGTAAAACACGTTTTAGTAGTAACTTTGGTGGTATAGCTACAATGAGACAGCCTTTTCCATAGCATAACAATACTTTACAGCGTAGCACTTCCTTGATCTCGGTAATGTACGTAATAACTACGATATCTAGACGCATAGCATTTCACTTTTGTTTATTACGAGGTAAGTACATTGACTTCTGCAGAACTTTGCTTACATAGGACGATAACTACGACACTTCGACAGAATTATCTTACAAGACGGACAGTTTAGCACTACAGTACACGTATTTGAGTGATTAATTGTGTACTTAAAACATTTATTTTTAAAGATTTTGAATTACAAAGATACAAAGGTTTTCTGTGATATATTTCATTCCATTGCTGTAATCTGTAACACCTGTGGGTATAATTACATTAATCCTCAGGGGGTACACACCTGCTTTGTGTGCTAAACGTGTAGCGAGCGCTAGGAGTCCTAGCTAATATGGTATTTGCTTATACAACTTTACTCATCGGTACCATATTTCTCCCACATAGAATTACACAGCTATCTGATTATTTAACAGAGAAACAAACATTTTTTTACTGCATCAGTGACAGATGTTTACGCAATTACACAGTTGGATAACTTCACACTTATGAAATTGCATTTTGTCTGTACTTTGTGAACTGTTCATATTTTTTCAGAACCATTGTAATACTAGGAGAACTTTGAACGTCGTATTTGGTAAGGGATCATGATTTTTGAAGTACGTTTGAGGTAGATGACTTTATTGAAAGTTTTCAAATTATTGCAGAAAGCTACGACGTTTCTGAAATTTGGTTGAGGTTTTATGATGTTATTATTACGATGACGATGTGTATTATGGTGTTGAGGTATGTTGATGACCAATAAGATGATGCTACCATATATGAGGAATGTGATTATGTGTTATATGTATATGAATAATGAAAGAAGTTAGTTACTCTGGTTTGTGAAAAAGTATGTTGGAAACCAAAATCGTACTTTAAGAGTTATGACTTCTGTGTCCATGTGTGAATGTATCACAACACTGATATTCATGAGATTTAGTTTCTACGCATTTCTACTGTAATTTTTCGAGCTGCGAAATTTTTTTAAATGAAACTGTCACTGTAGTGCAAAGTGCTGTCGCAAATATTTAGGTAAGAAAGCTAAGTGACCTTGACATAATGCATTGTGGGCGCCAAGCTGCGCCAGCCGCCTGGAGAAAAAGCCATTAGGTGGAGAAAAAAGAGGCCATTAACCTCGCTATTGAGATTCCTTTGTACAAAGCATCGCAAATATGACACGTTATTACTTGGAAACATATGATTATACTGTCGAGCATGTGCTTTGTGCCACTTACTGAAATGCTTATCAATTGATGGGAAATATTCTTACATCTGCACACCTGATTATGACAAGTGTCTTTCTACAAGAGTTGAGAGAATTTCTACTCACTTATGAAATGCCACATGGCTATTGAATGATGTTTTTATGATTTGCTTTACATAGTTGCTTATTTCATTTGATATCTGGTTTCCAGCTGTGTTGCAGCATTGGTTTTATAAAATAAAATTAAATGCATTTGCTAATGTGAACACTTTCTGTCAACAGATCTATTAAATAATAATTTTATGATCCACATTCTTCAAGAAAGGAGAACTTGGAAAGGAAAGAACAATATGAAGGGACTAATAACAGTAACTGCATACATAATTTTCTTTTCAAATACTTAATAATTTTTTTGGTAGAATGAGTTGCTGTGGTGCACCACTTTTATGACAGACACTAAGATGTGAATAGACATTTCCCTTATCTGCATCATTGTCTTTAGTGTACTATTTTTTCTGCTTGTGGGTTTGTCATGTTTGGATATAAGTTATTGCATTTGCTGCTGCTGTTTGCCAGGCATAGTTCTACTGAATTTTACATTGTATTAAGCCAGTTTTACAAATGATTTATTTTTCTTGTTGCTGCACATTGGCTCATATTAGTTGTAACATTGCATGTGCTTTGCTAATTTAGATATACTGCTGCTTGATTTGCCAATTTGCATTTTTTGTCACTGCTGTTTGTGTTAATTGTTTTGAATTGCTGCATTGCCTCGTCCCTTAGTTTATGTATCTGAGCTCAGTAGATTTAAGTTAGCTTAAGAGGGGGGATACTATATCAGAAACTAACTATGGAGAATAGGGAAAGAATGCACTGAGAAGTTATATGAAAAAGATTTTGGCCAAAATGAGTATTGCACAATGAGAAATAACTGTTTTGAAAGAGGATATGAATAAAATACAGAAAGTATGCTTGGATAGGATTTTTTTGTGGGAACAAATGTTGAAATAAGAGGAAAGTTCTAGGGAATAAAGTTTTGAGTTGGACTGCAGTACCAAATGTTACACTGAAAACAAACCCTGTCCTTCCCTTTTGTGTTATTCCACTATGTGTTTGTGTACCCTTGTGTATCTGTGTTCTTCCTGTCTTTATGTGTTTATCTGAGAAGAGTTATGTTGTAGAATTTTTCTTATGTATGTTAATTTCCTATGTAAAGATGTTTAGACATTTTTTATTCTGTTCTGTTTCAATGCTCATGTGTGAAATTAATGTTTCAAAAACTATTCTCATTATTTTATTTATTTACTTATGTCATAATTCCTGTAACACTTATGTATATGCGTTTGTGTACCCTTGTGTATTTGTGTTCTTCCTGTCTTTATGTGTTTATCTGATAAGAGTTATGTTGTAGAATTTTTCTTATATATGTTAATTTCCTATGTAAAGATGTTTAGACATTATTTATTCTGTTCTGTTTTAATGCTCATGTGTGAAATTAATGTTTCAAAAACTATTCTCATTATTTTATTTATTTACTTATGTCATAATTCCTGTAACACTGATGTATATGTTTCTTTCGATTCTTTTGTAAAGCCCGTATTACTATAAATGTTACCTGTATTGTTGTTCTTTAATGATGTTTTCTGTACCTTTGTAATTGTATTCTCATGTTATAAAGTTGAAATTGACACCAGTTCATCAAATTAAGTAACTTGTAAGCATTCATTTCATTGCACACATTTCTGTTTGTCATAGTATATGCACAATATGTGAGAAGTTGGGACTGTTAGTTTTGTGGACTGGCAAGACAGCCAATCCACTAGGAGGAGGAAGCCGAAAGGCACGCGTTTAAACTCACGCAGGCTGATGTGAGGTCTGGAACAGGTAAAGTAATTGAGACTAGCAAGTAAAGTACGTAGCTTCTTGAATACTTAACTTTAATCCGTAATTGGTGAACATAGGTCTGACGGTACATGCATCACAAGATAAATAGCAATTGATAATGGCGCCTTGCTAGGTCGTAGCAAATGACATAGCTGAAGGCTATGCTAATTATCGTCTCGGCAAATGAGAGCGTAATTTGTCAGTGAACCATCGCTAGCAAAGTCGGCTGTACAACTGGGCGAATGCTAGGACGTCTCTCTATACCTTCCGTGTGGCGGCGCTCGGTCTGCAATCACTGATAGTGGCGACGTATACTACCGGACCGCGGCCGATTTAAAGGCTACCACCTAGCAAGTGTGGTGTCTGGCGGTGACACCACATTTCTCCCCCGCAAATCGGCGTACGGTGGTATTATAAGGCTTCCGCCCGCCGTGGAGAGGACCCCATGTTGACGTACGCGACGAGGTGGGGAGCCTAACAACAGGCGAGGCTGTGCCACCCGCACCCTGCCATTCGGTCCGAGGGGAGCAAGGAAACGACTGAAAACCTAATCCAGGGTGCACGCCAACATGCGGTTTATGCGCCCGTAGAGAGACCGGAGGAGCCGAAGGGTCGACCTCCATCGGGTCGGGGCACCCGACGGGCGAAGACGCCATGTGGTCTGGAGCGGGCAAGAGTTCCATGTCGGAGGACAGCTGGTCACGGGAAGCGATCGGTGGCGCGTGACCCAGGGAGGCGCCCGGCGGTTGCAGCGACGCGTCCACTGCGGGTGTCGCCGGCGGGAGAACAGGTGGCGGCGCGTCGCCATGGGGCAAAATGGAAGGCAGCGTCGGTAACACCTGGGTATGAGGCGAGCCAGTAGATGGGTCCCCAGGGCGCTGACCGGACGCCACCGTCGCTGAAAGCAGACGGGGTGCGGCAGAACCCGGGTGACGACAGAGGCGCAGCTGATTGAGATGCCGACGCACCTCACCAGAGGCCCCCAAAACCAGATACATAGCGCGGCCGAGGCAGAGAAGAAGGCGCCCTGCGAGCCAACGCCGTGGACCTCGATAGTTGCGATAGTATACAACGTCGCTTGGGGCAAAAGCAGGTGTCTGCCGCTGCACAGGAACCTGATGCGGCATATGTAGCAAAGACATCAAGGTACGATGTGGGCGACCGTGAAGCAACTCAGCCGGCGAGCGACCATCTCGGGGCTGAGAGCGATACGAGGACAAAAAGAGCAATAACGCGTCCTCCCGAGAATGCGACTCTTTCAACTTCAACATCTGTGACTTGAAAGTCCGGACCAATCGTTCAGCGGCACCGTTTGACTGAGGCGAAAACGGCGCGTATGTCAGGTGTTGAATACCATTGGCTTTGCAGAATGACTGAAATTCTGCAGACATGAATTGTGGGCCATTGTCAGAATCAATAGTCTGTGGAAGACCTTCAATGCAAAACATAGCGGATAACGCTTGGGTGGTGGCAGAAGACGTCGTGGAAGACATCCGGACAACAAAAGGAAAATTACTGGATGAATCGACCAGAATCAACCATCGAGCATTCCAGAATGGACCAGCAAAATCGATGTGTAAGCGTTGCCAAGGGGTAGTGGCTTTCGGCCATGCAAAGAATTTCCGCGTTGGTGCGGATTGTTGTGCGGCACACGCCATGCAAGAAGAGCACATATTCATAATCGCAGCATCGATTCCGAACCAAGTACAGTGCTGACGAGCAAGTTGTTTCGTTCGCACTATGCCCCAATGTCCTTGGTCGAGAAGCCGTAAGACAGAGGACTGTAACGAACGTGGGACCACGACCCTGGACTGATCATTATCAGAACGCAACAGCAAAACACCACGTCGTACAAAAAGTCTCTCCTTGTGAGCAAAAAATCGGCGAACCAACGGATCCTCGATCCGTGACTTTGACAAGGGCCATTGCGTAGCAACAAAACGCAAAACGGTAGCAAGGACAGGGTCAGCAGCTGTGGCTGTAGCTACACGACGAAAATCAATCGGAAACGATTCGACCACGTCCTCGGTTTCCGCATCAATGAACATGCAAGCAAGTTCGGAAGTATCGAATGCTCTATTCTCAGCAACAGGCAAACGGGACAACGCATCGGCGTTTCCGTGCTTAGCAGTGGACCGATACAAGATATCGTAGCGGTACTGCGAGAGGAAAATTGACCAGCGAATGAATGTCTGTGCTGTACGTGGAGGTACAGGCTTGTTCGGATGAAAAAGCGATGTCAAAGGCTTGTGGTCTGTGATGATGGTAAAGTGACGACCATACAAGAAATCACGAAACTTAGTAACACCAAATACGAGAGCCAATGCTTCTTTCTCGATCTGTGAATAATTTCTTTGCGCAGACGAGAGCAATTTGGACGCAAAGGCAATAGCGCGATCATGTGATCCATCTTTTTGCGCAAGCACAGCACCGATCCCGAAATCCGATGCATCCACCATCAACAAAAGGGGCTTCCGGGGATCGAATGGCGTAAGGCAAGTATTGGAAAGCAATGCCGATTTCAACTGGCGAAAGGCGCGTTCGCATTCCGTCGTCCAGACGAACGGAACACCTTTACGGCGTAAGCGATGAAGCGGAGCTGAAGTGGAAGAGGCGTGGCGCACATAGCGATGATAATAATTTATTTTTCCCAGCACACTCTGTAACTGCTTCAAATTCTGCGGCGAAGGCAAGTGTTGTATGGCACGGAGGTGCTCTGGACTGGGATGTATGCCTTGGGCATTGAGTACATGGCCCAGATAGGGTAAGTCCCGAGCAAAAAACACACATTTGTCCTTCCGCAAGAGAAGACCATTTTGTCGCAAGACCTGAAATAATGTTCTGAGATTGGCTAAATGTTCTTCTTCCGTCTTTCCGGAGATCACAATATTGTCCAGATAGTTTGCTGCAGTAGGGACCGACGCACAAACAGTTTGTAAATATTGCTGAAACAATGCAGGGGCCGATGCACACCTGAATGGCAGTCGTTTGAATCGGTACAAACCAAGATGCGTGTTAACCACCAAAACGCGCTGGGATTCTTCGTCTACCGGTATTTGCAAGTACGCATCGGCTAGGTCCAACTTCGAAAAATATTTACCCGGGCACAGTTTGTCAAAAAGATCTTCTGGGCAGGGTAAAGGAAATGCTGCAATCACCAGTTGTGGATTCACTGTTGCCTTGAAGTCCACACAAAGTCTCAATTTTCTGGAAGGTTTTTGCAAAATTACTAAGGGTGATGCCCAGAGAGAAGCCTGCACATGTTCAATTACACCTTGTGATTCCAAATCGTGTAATGTTTTTGCAACCTCATCACGCAATGCGTGGGGAACATTGCGCGCTCTGAAAAATTTCGGTTGCGCGTTTACTTTCAGTTCCAAATGTGCATTATAGTTCTTAGCGCAACCGAGGCCCGGTGCAAAAATGTCTGAAAATTCTTCACAGAGACGAGAAACACTGTCTGAAGGCACAGTCTGGTTCACTGATAGGACCTGATTGACTATAGACAAGTTAAACAACTGAAACAAATCGAAACCAAACAAGTTCACCCTTGTATGTTGCAAGAAGGCTGCACTGTCCAAACACAGGGAGCCCGTGACCGGAATATGTAGTTAGGTTAACATTTGCGGCACGCAATGGAGGTGTGCCCAGCTGTTTGTACGTGTCGTGATTGATCAATGAAACTGCAGCTCCAGTATCGAGCTGGAATGGAATCACCTTGCCAGTAATGTCCAAGTCTACAAAAAGTTTATTGTCCTGCTGACGACAAGAGCGACTTTCTCATGCAACGTGAACTGACACTGGTACAGAATGACTTGCGACTTGACGGGATTTCCGGCGATGTCGACTTGCACTACTTGTGGGACGAACACAGTTACTGTTAGAGAGAGTGGCACTGGGCGGAGAGGAATGAACTACATGAATTTCCATAGGCGAAGTGTCACGAGCCTGAGTATCCTTGGTTCGATTTCGATTTCGGCGCGAAGCAAAGGGCCTGGTATGGTTGTGAGTGACCAATCTGAGCTTTTTCTGGTAAACACTTTGAACATGTCCTGTTTTATTACAGAAAAAGCAAATAGCCTGGCATGACGGGCAAGTCTCACGCGAATGTCTAGTAGCACACCGCGGGCATGATTTCACTGCATTTGCTTGCCGATGCGGGACACGTGGCTGAGAGCTATGCGGCTTTGGCACGGCCGGGCGTGAGGACTGTTTACTGTTCTGTGCAGCTCGCCCAGCGGGCCGGTTAACCTGACACACGGATGGCGAAGTTTCAAATGATTTCTTAGCAAAGTCAAGTGTGTCCTGCCGATCCAATATGTCTAGCACTTGTTGAAGGGAGGGATTGATTAGTTTCAAAATCTGTTCCCTTATACGAACATCAGAAACGTTCTGTGCAATTGCATCATGTACCATAGTATCTGAATAAGGGAGTCCACATTGACACTCAAAAGCACAATCCCTAGTAAGGCCTTGCAAGGTTGCAACCCACTCCCTATTAGTCTGACCTGCCATACGTTTTGTACGAAAGAAGGTATACCCTTTCGCAACTACATTGACTGATTCTTTGAAATATGCATCTAATGCAGACAAAATTTCTTCGTAGGACAGAGTTGCTACGTCGCGTCGGGGAAATAATTTCACTATCACACGGTACGTCTGGACGCCTACGGCGGAAAGGAGAAAAGGCTGCCGCTCATTACCTTGAATTCTGTAGGCGGCGAGATGGAATCCAAAATGGCGTGACCACTCCGTCCGCTTTCCAGTGCCGCTTCATAAGGACGAAAAGGTGGTGCAACTGCGTGTTGTGGCTGCGGTAGCGGTGGAGCGGCCCCTGCCGCATCGTTTTGCAGTGCACATTGACCCTGGACGAGCTGTCCAAGGGCATCCAATAAGGCCTGCGTCTGCTGGTTCTGTAAGCGATAAAATTCGGACAGTAAATCTGGAGATGGTGGCGAAGCCATTACACAAGTAAAGCAGTCTGTTTAGATACGAACGCAAAATCCTCGTCGTCAAACTTTGTGGACTGGCAAGACAGCCAATCCACTAGGAGGAGGAAACCGAAAGGCACGCGTTTAAACTCACGCAGGCTGGCGTGAAGTCTGGAACAGGTAAAGTAATTGAGACTAGCAAGTAAAGTATGTAGCTTCTTGAATACTTAACTTTAATCCATAATTGGTGAACATAGGTCTGACGGTACATGCATCACAAGATAAATAGCAATTGATAATGGTGCCTTGCTAGGTCGTAGCAAATGACGTAGCTGAAGGCTATGCTATCGTCTCGGCAAATGAGAGCGTAATTTGTCAGTGAACCATCGCTAGCAAAGTCGGCTGTACAACTGGGCGAGTGCTAGGACGTCTCTCTAGACCTTCTGTGTGGCGGCGCTCGGTCTGCAATCACTGATAGTGGCGACACGCGGATCCGACGTATACTACCGGACCGCGGCCGATTTAAAGGCTACCACCTAGCAAGTGCGGTGTCTGGCGGTGACACCACAGTTAGTGTTCGCAAGTGTGTTAATTATTAGCAAGGGACTGGTTAACAGCATTGCTGGTTCTAAGGACAATTCCAAAAACTTTGTGAGTGCACAAGTGGCGGTTTATGGACTTGCTATATTGTCCGCAAAACTCTTCGATGGTGATTGTGCACCTCCACAGTCGCAACATATGGCTGCTGGCCGTCTTTACAAGGACTACAGTGGGTCTGCATCGTTGATGGCCCACCTATACCATTATTTCTACAAGGACTGCAATGGGTCTGCACCTCTGTTGGCACACCAATGCCGTAATCTCTAACAGGACTACAGTGGTCTGCTCTGTGATGACCTACCTACCAATATTCTTCAAAACTTCGACTGACTCTGCTGTGGGTTTGCTTTGTTGTAGCCCATTACCTGTCTGCATGTCAAGAGTCAGCACTGTCTTTCTGTTGGACGGACAACACTACTTCTTCAAGACTGCATGGAAATCCACTACTTCTGTGTGCATTTTCTTTTACTGCTCAGACTTTGAGAAAAAAAAAACCACTGCAATTTTACTGTGATGAATGATCAGGACTGTCTTTATACACTGTGAGAAAATTTTAGTTTTTGACCAACATTGTATCAATAAGTGTGTGCATTTGATTTCTTTGTTATTGTAATTATGAAAAATTTCTTCAACTCTGTATTGGCCACTGCCCAAAACTATTTGTAAAATTTTTTGTGGGGAGCATGGGGGCTCTTAAGTGGGCTGTTTAGCTTTTGATGTTGGTAACGTCACATAGCGCTCTGTAAGAAAATCACTGGCTGTGCTGTGTGCAGTCTGTGGCTGGTTGGCATTGTTGGAATATTCGCTATTGTAGTGTTGGGCAGTTGGATGTGAACAGCGCGTAGCATTGTGCAGTTGGAGGTGAGCCGCCAGCCGTGGTGGATGTGGGGAGTGAGATGGCGGAGTTTCGAGAGTGGATGATCTGGACGTGTGTCCATTAGAGATAGTAAATTTGTAAGGCTGGATGTCATGAACTGATATATATATATATATATATATATATATATATATATATATATATATATAATGACTTTTGAACACTATTAAGGTAAATACATTGTTTGTTCTCTGTAAAAAATTTTCATTTGCTAATTATGCCTATCAGTATTTAGTGCCTTCAGTACTTAGAATCTTTTATTTAGCTGGCAGCATTGGCGCTCGCTGTATTGCAGCAGTTCGAGTAACGAAGATTTTTGTGAAGTAAGTGATTCATGAAAGGTATAGGTTATTGTTAGTCAGGGCCATTCTTATGTAGAGATTATTGAAAGTCAGATTGCGTTGCGCTAAAAATATTGTGTGTCAGTTTATTGATGATCTGAGTAAGTAAAGAGAGAAATGTCTGTGCACGTTCAGTTTTGCTCAGCTTTTTGAAAATCAAATAACGTAAGGGGTTTACCAGCACAGTAATTCATTAATTTTTCTAAGGGGACGTTTCACCCTAACCTTCTTACATGAAAGTTGGCAGACTTCCATTGTCTACTTTTATAAATCTTATATAACGATTAATTATTCCAAGGAATCCTCTTAATTGTGTCTTTGCGGTCAGCATCACAAGTTCTGCATTGGTCTCCATCTTATCTGGATTCTAAGATATTCCGTCCGAGGTGTTTATGTGTCCCAGAAATTTTAATTTTATTACAGATACCCCAAAGCATGATTTTCCGATGTTACCTATGCCACTGTGTACTTCGAAAGTTCGCAGAAATTGATTATGTTCCTACCAAGACTCCTCCATTATTAGTAGTCTACTTACATGCATTTGAGAGTATCACTCAATATATTGTCTAATCTGCGTATAAAGGTAGATGACGATATATGCAAACCAAAACGTAGGCGTCTAAATTTGCGACTACTACCAAACTCCAGGAATTCTGTGTACTTCTGCACTCTCGATACAGTTCTATCTCCAAGAAACTGAATCGTAGATCGATAGACGAGAAGATACTGACTCCCTGAAGATTTTGCAAAGGTTCTTCAAGTTCTTCAGCCCTATCTGTTTCCGAATGTATTATTGTATTTGTATGCTGTGAGTCTAAGAAAAAAGAACTGAACCATCCTTTTTCTCAGTTACCCTGAATGGAGTATTAAATGACGACCTGGCAAGTTCTATTACACCATCGTCTAACGTTTCACGAATCTCGAGGTACAACTTTTACCTGTGGGCTAGTGAAATGGCGTACGTTGGTACAAAGATTTTATTGTGCTTTCGCCCTCTGAATAGACGTTGGAAGTTCTTTATGGTGTAAGACATAAATACGTCCGGTAATATGCAGCTGACATGAATGTCATCCTCGCAGAAAAGTAGATCCTCGTGCAACAATTTCCGAATGTATTATTGTATTTGTATGCTGTGAGTCTAAGAAAAAAGAACTGAACCATCCTTTTTCTCAGTTACCCTGAATGGAGTATTAAATGACGACCTGGCAAGTTCTATTACATCATCGTCTAACGTCTTACGAATCTCGAGGTACAACTTGTACCTGTGGGCTAGTGGAATGGCGTACGTTGGTACAAAGATTTTATTGTGCTTTCGCCCTCTGAATAGACGTTGGAAGTTCTTTATGGTGCAAGACATAAATACATCCGGTAATATGCAGCTGACATGAATGTCATCCTCGCAGAAAAGTAGATCCTCGTGCAACAATTCACGCAGCAATATGAAACAGATAGCGGCGTCATCTTCAGTAGACAAAAAACAGCCCTGCTACCGTGAACAAGTCATGCATCGCTCGCAATGGCTTTTAAAAATCACGCTCTATAAGCAAAGAGGGATAGATTGTGTTAATTGAAGTCTTCCCAGAGATATTTATGGAATTCACTGTCAGTGTGGCAAAAGCTACGTAACACAATTAAACAAGAACGTTGCATCGCATACTAGGGCAAATTCACTGTGTACAGCTCGACAAATCTATAATAGCCAAACACTGTACTTCCATTGGCCACTCCATGGATTAAGGAAAGTCGAGATGATGACTGCAGGCTGATCATTTTGTAATTCCACAGTCAAGAAAGCTGTGAAAATACAATTAGCATAGAATCTGCTCAATCCCGACGAAGGTTTCCAACTCGACAAGCCATGGGAACTTTGAATTCTTCTGGACCTGCAGCGCTCTACATGTCATGGCAGGACATTGTCTGTTTAGTAACCCGAAGCACTGCTACACTATAAGACCTTTTATACCTGTATATTTCGAGCTATCGGCATATTTCGGTTCCACTGCTATTGTCAAGCTATCTACAAACATATAGAGCTGTTAGTGCATATACAGGCTGCGGCTCTTAAATCCGGCCAATTGAAACTTTTTTAATAGCAAATTTATTAAAGCAAAATACAAATGAAAATGAAAATCATTCGATATATAAGTCGTGGTATGTTTCAAGAGTAATATGTCCGCAGCTCGTGGTCTAGTGGCTAGAGGTGCTGCCTCTGGATCACGGGGTCCCGTGTTCGATTCCCGGCCGGGTTGGGGATTATCTCTGCCGGGGTACTGGGTGTTTGTGTTGCCCTTATAATTTCATCATCATTCGTACAAGTGGCTAGACTGGACTGTGTCGAGGTTAGGACTCTGTACGGGAGCTGATGACAGCGCATTTGAGCGCCCCAGATCGTCATCAAACATCATGAGTAACATTACTCGATGTAATCCCCTTCAGCCGCAATGACCGCCTCCAATCTTGTCCTGAAGCGATCGCACGCACTCTTTGCGCTTCCATATTTGCGAATGCTGCTTCGATAGCACTGCGTAGAGATGCGACATTAGCATGCCTCGTCTTACTGGTAGCTCTTTCGACTATGCTCCAAACATATAGTCGAGGGGATTCAAATCCGGTCTATTCTGGGGCCATAACTCCTTTGCCCAGGACATGTCAGCTTTATCCGAGAGCCAGTTAAGGACAAAATGGTTCGTATCAGATCCTCCTTGCCACACGACGCATTGTTCGCTCGCTAACATTCAATAATGACGCCAATTTCCTTAGCAATTGCCCCGGCTCCTCCGAAATCAGTGCCTGAGGCTTTTCGATGACCGCCGCAGTTCGTAACATGCGTTTCCTCCAATGAGGTTTCCTCGTCGGGTTAGCGGAAACTTCCCCAGACTTCTCCGAAGCATTATAATTGGCCGCAGTATCGTAAACAGTTGATCTCGGTTACCCGAAGAATCCAACTATTTCATAGGGCGATCGCCCAGCGTGAAGACTATCTATAATCGCGGCTCTTCGGTTGTACTCCGCATTTGTCTATAATATCTCGGCCATTCTGAAATTCTGACTGTCTACTAGATACCTATGGCTTTCAAGAACGCCAATTGGGACTCCGGCGGAACTATGATAAGGCGGGAAATTCAAATTGAAATTTGTCTGGATTTAAGCGCCGCACCATGTATATGTGTGTCTTTGTAATTAATAACAATATTGTGTACATCCGTCCTAGTGCTTATTCCTACAACACGTCGTTAAAATGGATAAAATAAATTTACAGGCAAAGACAGCGCCAGCGAACACCAGCAAAGAATTTACTACTACCACATGCAACTACATAGATAAGTGAACCAGTTATGTAACCACATAAAATCATTGAATTAGCCGTCTTTTTAAGCTGTCAAACTCACAAAATATATTAATAGGTCTTAACGAATTCCACTGCTAAAACATTACATGTCTACAATTTTCTATGCGCCATACCCACGAAACGCAGCAGTACAAGGTATCAGACAGTTACGGCGTTAATGGTGTGTTATGGAAGTAAGTACCATGGCACGTATATACAAAATTGTTTTAAGTGCAGACAGACACACATATATGCTCTAAAAACTCCATATGCTTACAGTAGCTTGATAATGGACATGAAGTCGAAATAAACTTATAGCGCGAAAAAATAACATCATTATAAAAAGCCTCTGAATATAGCAACGTTTTGATTTACTAAACGTATAATGTCCATAAAAGTCATAAGAACCATTCATTACACGTCAGCGCTATCAGAGAGATTATTGAAGTGAATCTTCGTTACTTGGCACTGCAACACATTCTATCCATTTTTGTAATTAACCACGTTATTCGTAAGCACTGTAGATTTGGTGACTCTGCCCTTGCTATGTTTTATTCTTAGACGCAATAAGCTCTAGTTATGACTAACGCTCTTCTGGCAACTATCTTATCTCTGACGCACGCTCATTTACCCTACAGTATATTTGCGTCAAGAGGCTTAAATTGAGTTACCGGCCGACCTTGGAGATGGTTGAGCGGTTATCAGCCGAAATATCGACAGAAGAAGTCTCTGATCTTAGAAATAAATTACTCGATAACTAAGATCGATAGGCCAGTGCAACAAATGTATGTTTACTCTGAAAGCTGTAAGAATTTCATATAGAAGTTTCGAAATAGTTCGGAAAGCTGTTAATAGATGGCACTGTAATCGCAATAAGTAGCGCCTATAAATACTGCGCCACAGCTCAGAGAAATCAGGTTCACCGTTGAAACTCGAAAGGAGGTTACCGCACCGAACAAAGAAGTTGAAATCTTGTATTCCATTGAGCAAAATGCTTTTCTGATGCCCGAATACCACAGGTTAGAACACAGCCCTATAACAACAAGGCGCAGATTTTCAACACGATGTAATCTTCCAAAATGACCTGATGCAGAAACCTTTCACAAGCTCTTCGCCAAATTCCAAATTATACAGTAAAATCCTAGGAAATCCGTCTGGGAACGGCAGCAGAGCCTTCCAGCACGCAGAAAACGCTTACACAGAGACGTACACATGTATCCATTCAATACCCAAAGCCACCAGGCCGTACCTGTACGAGCTGTGAGACGGGAAGCTGACTTTTCGAACCAGATTCTCACAGTGATTGATACTGAAGAATTTGATGTTGGTTGCATCTTGTTCTCAAATGAAGCACACATTCATCTGAATGGCGTGGAATAAACGCAACTGACGATTTTGGGGTTCCGAAAATTCCGATTCGTGTGAAGCGAAACGATTGCATTCACCGCCAGTTACAGTTTCTGCTGCGGTATGCAGCAGAGGCGTTACTGGCTGTTTTTTTTCATGAGAGAAACGATCACTAGTGAACCTTACGTTGCAACTGTGGAGCAATTCTGTCGTTACACGGTTAGTGTTGGAGTATCGACCTGGCACTGAGTGGTTCGCGCAATAAGAGGCGAAACCACACCACACCAAACAGGTGTTTATCTTTATTGAGGAATAGTTTGGGAACAGAGTCATTGAGCTGAATTATTTGCAAATTTACTGGTGCAGGGACGGACTGGCCTCCGTATTCCCCCGATTTGGCTACTTGTCACTATTTTTGGTGTGTGCATTGAAAGACACTATATACTGCAACTGTTCCATCACGCTGGACGAGTTTATATTGGCGTTCTGTGTGACATTTGAATCCATTTCCGTTGAGACACTGTAGGATGTGATGGCAAATATCATTGTTTGTTTGTGCCACCTCCGTATTTCAGGTGGCGGACATTTCGAAAAGATTGTGATGTGACTGCAAAGAGTGTTTGCAGAGGATGTGATCCATTCTGCAGGCTGATACCGTACAAGCTGCGCAGCATGCAGCACCATCTGTTAGCAATTTTCTATTTCGAAACGTCTGGGCAACTTCTGCATAAATTTTTTACATCTTTCACAGTAAATATACCTTTTATTGCACTCATCTATCGATCTCAGTTTTCGACAGATTTAATTTTGAAATCTGGGACTCCTTTGCTGCATACCTGTGTGTTCTGAATGCACGCCAGAAAGATGATGGAACAAACTGGACACACACAACGCATCCAACCCCTGGTAGCATGTTACACAAAAACTGGATAGGCAGTCCCATTGTCTATCATGTTTGACCTCCAGAACGCCTACAACCACGTCTGGCATCCCGGGCTCCTCTTCAAATTCCAGACCTATGCTCTCCCTATCAATTTTGTCTGTCTCGTTGCTCCTTTCCTCTCCCGTCGTCCCTCCTATGTCACTATCCACAATTCCAACTCCTGTACCTTCCATCCCTCTGCTGACATGCCCCAAGGCTCCATCCTTTCCCCTTTCTTCTATCTCCTGTTCACTGTTGATATGCCCAAACCTCCCCACCTGTTCATCTCCTCCAATTTGGTGATGACACCGCCTTGCTAGCCCTTCATCCTACCGTTCAACAGACCCAGCGTACCCTCCAAATCCACGTTGATCACTTCACCACTTGGTGCAACCAGTGGTTCCTTTGTATCAAGCCCACCAAGACCCAGGCAATCATCATAGCCCGCAACACCCACTCCTTCCACCTCCTTGAGACCTACTTAACCATTTATGGCCGTCCTATCCACCTCACTTCTACCCTCAAATACTTTAGCCTCATCCTCGACCGCCACCACACCTGGACTCTCCATCTCCTTACAGTCAAACACAAAGCCTACTACTCTGCCTCCTGAAACTCCTGTCCAGCCAGAAATGGGGACTGCATCCTTCCACCATCCTTCACACCTACTAATCCTTGATCTGCCAGCTTTACTTGGATATCCACCCCTCTCAGGTTCTATGACGCCCTCCAAATTCTCGAGCGCCATGCACTCCGCCTCGCCTTCCGTATCCACCTTCCATCCCCCATGCGCATCCTCTATGACTTCATCCCCTTCCCCCACCTTCTCCTTTTCCTTGAACCCATCTGCAGCCTGTATATTGCCCACTGACTCGATCCCCCTCCCATCCCATGCTGTCCCCCTTCCTTTCCACCCCCAGTCCATTGCCATGTCTTTACCGTTACGTCCTGTCTTCTCTCCATCCCCTTTCCCAACGCAACTTCCAGCACCTACCCCTCCCAGATGATGAACCTCGCCCTGTCTTCTACCCCTCCTACCAACTCTAACCCCACCTTCCTCCTGCCTCCTGCTTCGGGCTCCCTTTCCTCCCCCTCCCTTGTCCTGATCTGCTTTTCCCCTCCTACACCCCCTCCCTCTCCCATGTTCCCCCTCAGTGTCTCTGCACTCTTTCCTGTCTTGTCTTCCCTCTTCATCCCCCACCCTGCCTGTCTCTTGACTCTTGGTGTGCGCTCTGTCCCCCCTTTTCCCTCTTACTCCCGTCCCCCATACCCCCTCCCCTCTTTTCCCCTCCTCTCCGACCTCCAGTCCGTTGGCAGGTCCCTACCAGTGGTTTTTTATTCTTTTGAGTGTTTCATCGTTTCCAGTGGTTTTGTTTTTTAAGTGTTCACTCTGTGTGAATTTTATACTGTGGCTGACTTTTACCTTGTGTTTGACTCCAGTGATTTTAAGTACGCAATGAACTGCCAGCTGTGTTCTTTTAACTTTATGACGACTTTTTAATTGTCCCCCAATGTCCCCATATTAGTGCATATTTTAACTCCCATCATCTCCATTTATTGTGTTTTTATGTTCCCCTTTTTACCCCCGTTTTCTATGTAAGAGTTCCACTTGTATTTTCTGTTAAAGCCATTTGGCTGAAGGGCAGTGGACTGTGCCACTGCCAGCCCTCCCCTGCCCATATGGGGCAGGGGAATGAATTTACAATAAAGAAAAAAAATCTCTCAAATTCAATGCAGTCTTGGTTTGGGCTTTTCGCAGTCCTCTAGTGCATTAACAACGATATTTTCACCAGAAGCCCAAACACTTTTAAGTCTAAACTGAAGAGTTTCCTCATGGCTCACTCCTTCTATTCTGTCGAGGAGCTCCTGGAAGAGATAAAAAATTAAGAAAATTCCAGTGTTACATTCTTGATTTTCTTTATTTAAACTAACGACTTGTCGCCTGAATATGTTTCTTATATTTCATTTTATCTGTTTCTACAATCGTGTTATAATTTCATGTATTGACTCGTTCCATGACCATGGAGACTTCTCCTAAATGTGGTCCCACGGAACAATAAATAAATAAATAAAAATAAATAAAAAAAGAAGTATGTACACAATTTTATTAACTGTTACCGATTCTTTGAGTAAAGCCTTGTTCAGTGCCTCTAGGGCAGTCGACATGTCTCTGCCAATATTCATGCCTGCAACAGAATGCCCACTGTGCGATAAGCAGTACTATTTCTTTGTGGCAAGTTACATGGAGGAAGAATCCCTCCGCCGTTCCAAATCTTTTTATACCAATGAGCTTTTCAGCAGCCACAGGTATCCCAGCTTAACCACCGACAAAATGGTACCAGATTTGGTGGAATGTTCGTCAAATATTCCTGCTTTCAGGGGTCAGATGCTCCTGGCTGGATGTCATCTACCTCCCTGGAGGTTCCAACAACAGAGAAATTACACAAGAGCGCTGCAACATCAAACACTGTCCCTGTCTGCAAGTGTGTCAGTTACACTACTCCCTCATGTGTATATTAATTTGTTTTAACCAAAATGAAATTTCGTGGCGGAAGGGAAAAAATTGGCTTTAATTACCAGAACGAAATGGACAATTACATGTTTTAATGTCATTCTGCAGCGGACTGGCTATGTTCCCAGGAATCAAACACTAGTTGTATCTTGGTACGTGGCTAATATCACCCACTTTACGATAGCCACAGCTCCTCTGCATCTGCCTCTACATCTGCATAGATACTCCGCAGGCCACCATACAGTGCATGTCGGGAAGTATATGAGGCAACAAGATATAAATAATTTTATTCCGATAGTTTGTTGTCCTTCTGTTCTTAAACATAGAGTGCTATTAATTTTGTGGGATTTTTGGATAGCACTGTCTTTTACAGGTGTATGAAAATTATTTGTACAGGCAGCTAGGAAGTGATGGTGAATCTTTGGTCATAATGTACAGTAACTCTACAACAAAGCTCGCTGAAAGTGAAGTAAGACGTTCTAATTTTCGACTTATAAGATAGGGGAGTCGGGTACTACGAGTGTGTACGTTCAATAAAAGTTCACATGCACGAGTGATATTTTTGTAATTCATTAAAATATGCCTATCGTGATCAGCACTCGACATGGTTCAGAGACTACTTCTACTCAAAGTTCCGAGTATTTCTAATTATCGCCCCATCTGTTAATTTTGTATAGTTAATTGATCGCTTACAAATGGAAAATGAGCTGCACCATTTGCCTCACGGTTTCCTACATCACTACGGGCGGCACACGATACAAAACATCGATAACGAAATTCTGACTTTCCAATAAATTATTCATCCACAAAAGTTCGCTTTTACACATTTACACAGTATATGCGCTATAACTGATTCGACTGAAAACATTCAAGTAGGACGTCTTGAAAGCATGATGCACACAGTTGCAGATAGAATTCACGCTCATTCTGAAGCTTAGCGAGATACGAGTGGCCTGAAATAAGTAATGCAAAACATTTTCTCGACTAGTTTCAGTTGAAAAATGCAGAATTTGTTGAGAGACATGGTGGAATATTCCCGCTTCAGCCCCTATAGTTTCCGGAAGTTCCGGTAGGCAGCGGTGCTATAGATACCCCTCAAAATGGCGTCTGTAATTGACGTGTTTACCAAGCAGAGGGCTGTCATTGAGTTTGTCTCGGAGGAAAACCAGAATATTGAAAATATCCATAGTCTTTATAGAATGTGTACGGAGATCTGAGAACGAACAGAAGAACAGCGACTCATTGGGCGAGGCTTCTGTCACCATTGCAGCAAGGTCGCACAGAACTAGTCGATCTCCCACGTGTTGGCTGGCCGCACACAGCTGTGGCTCTTACAGTACAGGAACATGTGGACAGTCTCATTCGTGGTGATTGACTGATCACAATCAAATATCTCTTTTTCTACCGGTAGTGCTCACACACTCGTCCACTAGTTACAGTACTCAAAGGTGTGTGCCAGCTGAGTTCCTATCCACCTAACAGAAGACCATAAGGAACAACGCAGGACAACCTGTGCACAATTGCTTGCTCGTTACGAAGCTGATCATGCCAATTTTCTGTCGAACATCTTCGCATGTTATGAAACATGAGTCCATCACATTGAACCGGAAACAAAACGACAACCCATGGAGTGGAGTTCCAACTGTTTGGTCCAACGAAGGTCCACGGAAAGCAGTACTCGGATGACTGGAGGTTGTTAATGCACCTTGACGCTGGCTGAGAAGTCGACAAGCAGGGTAACACTATTCAGGCATACAGGCCCTCCCAATGCAGTAGCGAGAGGCCATAGCACTGGAGTTTATGTTGCAAAACAGTGTTTTGTAGCCAAAAGAATGGGGAATAATATAGTTTATTGGAATCCTGAATAAAACCAACCTACTTTCAGAAAAAAAGTGTTGCATTGCTTATTGAATCCCCTCATACATCATGGGTGACTGGCGATGATTGACTCACCTCCAATACATCACTACAGTGTTCCTTTTATGGCCTCAGAAAAGAGAACACATGTCCCTGTTCCAATTTTTCTATGAACAAAATTGTACTCTGTTTATGTTCTATAAAACTTTGAATTATATAACTCTTAAATTACGACTCCTAGAATTTTTACAATGAAACAATGTAGATTGTAACATTTGAACTGTAGTTACTCTACCATCTGTACCTCTGCAGAGTTACATGATTGTCTCGTAATTGGGTACATTACATCATTACTTTGTACAAACGTGGTCCTGTAGTTTCATCATTGTAACTTATTTCTAAAGGCTGTTTAATATATAAACGTTTACCACTTTTACCACAGAAATGAGGGTTTACTGAATAACTTGAAAATCAAAAGCGGTAAATCCACAGAAACATCCACACTATGTTTTTGTGTTAAATGGAGCCTAATTCCTAAAGTACAACTTCCTAAATTGAATACTACACACATTTGAAAATTCGTAAAAAAGATGTTTTGCGAAAACAAATGAGCAGATCATGATGGAACTCAAAATTCTTCACACTTGTGTGCATTTACATCATCTGGCAAATAATTGTGACATTATTTAAACATGTAATTTCACTTTAAATTTTTGTGGAAAGCTTCGTGTGGCTGCACGTGCACCTGTGGAGCGCAGCCAGCTTGGCCTTGGGACTGGTGATGAGGAAGTCGCGATTTCACTTGCCCGCTATCATTAATACGGAATCACAGCAGTTGCTTCCCCACATAATTCCCAAATTTATTTTGAGATTAAAGTGTTTTTCCTTGTTATTTAGTTAGTTTTAGTCACTATTCGACAAAGAGAAGAAACACACACTTCACACATTCCAGTATTCATTTATTTCTTTAACGAGTGTAAGCACTTAGGAGACTGTCATAACACGCTTTCATTCACTACTTACATCGGGTAGAGGGGGGTGGGTGGCGACCGACACTCGAACTCAGGACTTTTGCCTTTCGCGGGCAAGTGCTCTACCAACTAAGATCAGTCCGGCACACAGTTTTAATCTACTAGGAAGTTTCATATCAGAGCACACTCCGCTGTAGAGTGAAAATTCCATTCTAGAAACATCCCCCAGGCTGTGACTAAGCCACGTCTCTGCAATGTCCTTTCTTTCAGGAGTGCTAGTTCTGCAAGGTTCGCAGGAGAGCTACTGTAAAGTTTGGAAGGTAGGAGACGAGGTACTGGCGGAATTAAAGCTGTGAGGACGGGGCGGGAGCCATGCCTGGGTAGCTCACTTGGTACAGCACTTGCCCGCGAAAGGCAAAGGTCCCGAGTTCGAGTCTCGGTCCGGCACACAGTTTTAATCTGCCAAGAAGTTTCATATCAGCGCACACTCCGCTGTAGAGTGAAAATTTCATTCTATCCCTCTAATATTTATCCTGTATCGTATTACAGATCTGAAGGTCTGAAGAAATCGTGTGATGATCGAAACTGGATAGATCCTATTGAATGTGCTTTTGTGATCTAGACTGCTTTACATTTAATTTCAAGTCTTTTCAAAAGTAAATGTATTATTTTTCTTTTTATTTACATACTTGTAGTAAATCTTAAGAGAAAGAAGCTTCTGTTTACAGTTATTTTATTTCCTCAAAATAACTATTCTTGACAATACATTGCTTCAAAATAAATGATACTGTTACTGTCATCCCAATTCTTTATTTTATGGCAGGGCTTGATTCAAAAACAATACTCTCTATAAAAATTCTACTTATCTTTTTATATGCCATCACTGACAGTTTACCCTATATCCATTAGATCACATTATATTATTACATCAGTTGTTTCTTTGTTTCATAAAAGTGAGTAACCTCAGTGAGCTATCTGTGTACAGTTCAATAAGAATATGAATTAGCTTACTGCGAAAGTCATTTCATGTCAGGTGCAACTTTGCATTCCCAAATCCTTTATCAAATGCCTTTTTAAATAATCTATATTTCTTAACACATTTTATCTGCCCATACTATTTTTTGTGTTTGTAACTTCCTATATCTCAATTGGCTTTTAGTCTTATAGTAAGTATACACTTTTTTAAAACACTTTCTTGAGGTGTAAGTATAAACTTAAACCACCTAACATACTCTCCATTTCCATTTCTTCATACAACATGTTTTTCATTTCATTCATAAGCCTACTGGCCTACTTACACAAATTTCTGGCTTGTGTATCAAGTCATTGCCTTGTATCTCCTTCAAATAATATCAAAATGCTTCGGCTTCCTTCTGTGTGGCCCAGTCTTTCCAAACTCTCTTAATTACAGACAATATAATTACCAACTTTAAAATGCACATTTCATTTCTACAGATTCCAGAATCTTCAGCATTTGCATTTTTAATGCAAAGTACCAATACACTAAGTTACTAATCAAGCTTTCAGATTTTATAACCCATTTTTAATATTATCTTTTCCTTTCTTGTCCAGAATTAAAATTTTAAATTCACTGATACAAAATCTCATCTCATGGTTACTATTTTGCAAATCAGCTACATCAAAATCAGTGAATAATTGTTACACTATTAAGTCCTTACACAGTAATAGTCTATAAACACATATGAAGACACAAATCACTATGAACAGAAAAGGAGGAGGTATGAAACAAGAAAGTGGAACTAAGGTTTCACTCAGCTGAGACTGCACAGTGTGTCAAACTGTGTATCTACCAAAGAGTGGCAGATTCCCTTCAGACATTTAATTTCTAATGTCTGTAAATTTCTTCAAATGTATTTTTTTCTAAGTCCTGACTCGTTCCTAGTCTTTGGATACTCAGGTCTGTAAGAATTTGAATGTGGCTTAGCTATTATTCTTAAGGGGCTCCGGAAAGGCTCAAAATCATGAAAAGTTCAATTTTTACTTTTTTGCGTTTTCTGAATCTGCAGACTATTACCTTTTAATAGATATATAATTTATTCAATTCCGAAGACTACAACTATTTTTAAATTTTTTTTGAAATGTGTTCTACATGGGCGTGACCCACTGTGGCGCTGTTAAACTGCTGTTAAATTGTGTTATTATTAACGTCCGTGTTCATCAGGTACATTTTAGTGATGTGAGATAAAGTATGTGTTGTGGCTAACCTGTGATGGTTCAATATATATCGCTGGTGTGATTGTCGATTGTTTCATGTTTATTTACTCTGTCGTTATCTCGAAAATATTCGTAATTAATTCTGTTTCTTGAGTCTCTGTTTTGTTGAAGTATAATAATGAGTAAAAGTAAAGTTATTAGAAATCCTCTGAAGGCTTTTAAGAAAAGGAGAAATGTTGGAAAGCCAAAGGTATGTGTTATTACTGTAAACAATAAAGACGATAACCAAGTGAGTGAACCTAACCTCTCAAGTACACCTGCCCATAGCAGTCAAAGTGGGAAAGAAAATACTTCACAGAAGAAGCTTGGTTCAATGAGTGAAAACTATGAATGTTTTATGGGCGAATCGGATGTGAATGAAATATTTGATATGTCGGTTCTCAAAGGAATTTTTTCAAACTGTGTAAGATGTATTCATTGTAGTGAAGTTGGTCTGGAACTCTCCATAATAAAGCACGTAGGACTTGCTACTGAAATACAACTGAAATGTGATAAGTGTTCATACATGACCACCTTTTGGAACAGTGTTGCAGTAACTGCAACTGAAGAAAATGGTAGCAAAATCTATGAACACAACAACGAGCGATGCTTGCTTTAGACAAGGAACGCCTTCGGGCTGCAGACAGGGCTGTAAAGAGTCTAGAAATACAAGCAAGAGTAAACAGGAGGAGGAACAAGAGGAAGCTGGAGAAGGAGTTTGCAGAGGATGAAGATAATCCATCCTATGGACCTGGAATGCACTAAAAAGTTAATCCAATCTTTGTCGCTCGATTCCCAAAACTTTTATTTTCTCATACTAATTACATGTTTTCTAAGGATCTTCCAAACATATTTGTTTCAAACTTTCAGTAAATGTTACACAGTACCTTCTGCATAATTTAACACAGCCTTTTTCCAAAAAACTGTATATTTTTGAATATATAAATAAAACATTGCAAAAAAATGTTGTGAATTTTCATTACAATTGAAAAAAAATCATCTTTAATAATTGAACTAAAATTTTGTAAAATCCCTGTTTTAAGTTGTAGCCCATATTCCAATAAATAAGCTGTAAAAAGTACAACTTCCTACCTCAAATACTTTGTGAGGAAAGATGTAATTTATAAGCGTTATTTTAACATTGCAAGTATAGGGCGTTCCGGAGCCCCTTAATAGTTCTTGATACACATGAATAAATTCAGTATCTTCCTCCAAGTACACTTTATTTTTCATTACTCTAATAGGTAGTTCCCATGTTCCATTAATATTATCAATAATTTTTCCAATAAAACACACAGTAATTACATGAGAGTTTGACAAAGTTAACACTATTTGGTTCTGGTTAAAGTCAATCTTTCCTTGGCACTTTTATAAGAAATCAGTGCCAGTTAACATATCCACACTTAAACCCAATACAATTAAACAATGATAATCAGTTATTACATCTTGTAAACCCATTGGTATCAAAGCTTCCTGTTTTTCAGGTCTAGGCATTGTTGTGTACCAGCACAGGATAGAGGGAATAGAGGGTGTTACAGGTCTGTCTACAATTTCCAAGCGATTAGGAGCAAATGTAGAAAGGCGAACTTCCAGTGAAGGCTGGTCGATTGTTTGCAGTAGCGCCAAGCACTGACACAAAGCACCAAAAAGAGGTGCAAATTTTAAGACTCGCTAGGATAATCGCAGCAGGAGACTCAAGCGTACTTGGGGGTCTGATTAACACTATTTCTTTGCAGTCAAACAAACTACTACACTGAGGCTACTTCCAAACATTAGAAAAAGCAAAGGCTGTAGCTGAGAAGAGTGTCTGAGCCCACGGAGTGAGAACTGACATGTGCAGCGAATACTAGCAGCATTTTAAGTACAAAGTTTGAGAGCAGCACTCCAAGTGAGAGAAACATGTTTGTCAGAGCTTACTAAGGCTGGCAATGAGCGACACAGAGATGGCATCCCAGTGATCCGAATGAGAACTGTATCTGAGTGCAAAGGATTGTGGCGGCGCATTATTTCTCCCTTCTTATAGTCAGCCCAACAGTCCACTGGCACTACATCTCTATGGCCCCTCTGTCCAATCACATCCAGATTTCTCCCTTTCTCCCACTCAGTGGGTAAGGATGTACCTGGACTTTACGTTAACAAACTCCTGGTTTGGTAGCAACAGCATTCAGCTGAAAGCTAAACATCTCTGCCCTACCTGTCATTGCCAGCAACAATAGTGTTTTGCGCCACTTGGCCCCGCCCAGAGGTCTTTCGTGAGTGAGGACCACTATTGTGGCACTCTAGCCAGTGTAAACCCACAGACGTTGCGATTCTCAGGGGCAAATATCAAGCTCTCTGTGTCTGCTGAAACGTGCCTTTTTGTGACTCTCTCGTACTGTGACGCTTTACAACAGCATCTAATCGGTGGATGAAGTTACCACATAATTCTCTGAAGTGAAAATTCTCGCCTGGAACATTTGCCTGGACTGTCTGCAGTTTGCAAGACTCTAGCATTGCCATTGACCTCTGTTAAAGTAAACACGACTGCTTTTGCTTTTCTCAGTCTGCCTACATTTAAATATGTGTCTTTAAATTGCAATTACATTTACATATATACTCATAGAGTTGTCAGTATTCACATTTGCAGTTGTCTTTCATAGCCTGTCCACCAGTTTCCGACAAAAGTAGTTGATGAATTCTTCTGCCATCGTTTGATGCATGATAGCAAAACTTTTTGAGCAATGGCATACCTTCACACCACTGCTATTTAAATCATCATCATTTGCCTCAACTCCATTTGACAAGCTAGCACAAATCATAGATCCTTTGATATTATTACATTTGCAACCTCATTCGTATACTAACTCTTCCTTCTCAAAATTTTGCAATACTGAGTTTACTCCCTCCAGAGGAAATTTAGTATGCAGACTTTCATCGCTATCGTAAGTGTAAGCCTTTATTTCACCTTCGTTACCATCTGTTGCACTTAAACTATTTGACTCTTCGTTATGGGATATGCAATCAAATTTATAATCCATAGTAAAGAAAAAAAATCCATTGTAAGTAGTTTGTCCTCAGAAATGAATACCTAACAGTGGGAAGTACAGATCTATTTAAACACAGTTTCCATAACAAAGGTGAGCAATGGTAGTTAAATTTAATAAGTGGCTGTCAGAAAAGCATTTCCAGATTAATGAAAAACTAAATACAGAGTTACTTGAAATTAACACCAAGTAGTTCACAGAACATGCTAGGAGAAATCGGAATACTGAGACTTTTAAAGCAGAATGGCACCAGATTAAACAAGATTTACCACAGTGGCAGGAGCACATGAATAATAGAATGACAGAGGTACAATAAGAAATAAAAGGTGTTAGGAATATGGCACAGCCTAATACACACTCATATACTCACATGACTAACACATATCACACAAGCAATCTGCATGAATCGTCAGATTGGCAGTAAATAGAGCAGAGTAATGTAGCTCGCCTGATATTGTGGGAGTAATGAGTTCCATCTCCATAATATTAGCTGAGGAGGGCCTGATAAGGAACAAACATTTATCCCAGAGAAGGAAAAACCCACATTCAATTGTGTTCATAAAAGGATTTAAAGATGCCTTGCCACAAAACTGGACAGAGTAACAGAGTTCGCAGTAGCATACTTTCAGGGAGACACTGCTTATTGGGCTATCAAGACAGCTGAACGATGTTACACATTTGTGTAGTTCAAGAAGCAAGAAGACTTTTCAAGCCAAATATTGGTAGGCCTGCACACAAGAAGAATTACGAAAAGGAGTGTACAACTCAGAACCATACAACCAAAAACAGGAAAACACCAAGCAAATATTTCGGAAACTACATAAATAAAACAAAGTAATGGGATGAACCTATCTTGTACAGAGATGTGCTAAGAATTCTGAAGGAGAAACAACTACTTAATTTTAAAGAGAACTTAATTAATGTATCTGAAACAAATTTGGAAAATTACTGTTCATACTGGATTCCATAGACTTACTACACAATGGTAGTGAGCAACACCATCATAATAGTAATCTTTATTTGCAGTCTTCAAGTTACAACAACGACAACCGTAAGAAGAAAAGAAACCAACATTATAGTAATAACAAATCAAACATGGACCAGGTCAGATGGTAACACCTTGCGCCTCACTTTAACAACAATTATTCGCCTAATGCAAACCATAGGCGAGGAAATGGCAATAAATAGCACCCCAGTTACAGCCCACATTACAATAACGGTAATGGTAATCGAAAGTCTTACAAAAACCCATGGCAACATCAAGGTTCATAACAATGGTGACAAAATATTGGTCCATCACCCATGCAGAATAATGCTATGCAGAACTTGAATTGCAAACAAGTTGAAGTCGAGGACGACAGCTGCCAAATACATCAGCACAAACTAGATGTGATAGAATTGTGCACTGCAATGTTGGTCGTGGACTCGAATAGGGATCACGTCCACACACATAAATCTACACAGAAAAACATTTGTGAGAATAAGAACACTAATAAAAGCTGTTTGGACAGCATAGTTGTGGAGTGACAGCGATTAATATAAATTAACTTAGTATTAATAAAACAGTCTTAATTACGATTAAGAATGTTTTCTTAATACTAAACTAATAAAAGTGTATATATTCTCAGGTACAGTGTTGGAAAGGAGATGAAAGAAGATTTGTACACTGAACTTATGAAGTACAAAGAACAGAATATTAAGATAGCACAAGCTGCAGTCTGGGCTAGTACATGTGGTATGCCTTGGTACAATTATACTCGACACAGGAACTACTATAAACGTAATGTATGATGTGTTTTATGAAAAGATAAGTAGTGGGGATAATACACCTAACCTATCAGTACACAATTGTAATGTGACTGGTGCTATTGGTGCCAGGTCGCAACGTGCTAAGGAGCAGACACAGGTAGAAGTTAGAACGGGAAGTGGAGCCTATATGTGCACTTTCCTGGTAGAAATAAAATTATCTGTAACCTAGGTCTTGAGCACCTTATGAGAAAAGGCCAAGACTAGAATTTGTTAAGGGTAAATGTTTCATTAGAGACAGAGGTGAAGAGGCAGTACTGGATTTGATCAAAACGCCTTTGATTTGATTAGAATGTATTCTCAGGGAACTCATTACATTTGTTAAGACTTAATGCTGCACATAAATAGATTAAATGAGTGTAATACAAGAAACCATATGAACAGATTGTTAATCTTTTTCCATATTTTTCAACAACATATTCACTTGCAGAATTTCTGTTACAACAGAAAGAACCAAATGATTGGTTAAACCCACTACCAGAAATACACAGAGAGGAAAATCACTGAAAAGACAAAATACGAAAAGTACTTACTGAGAGGTCTAAATCTAGGAAAGTATGATGTGGCAGAAAACTATGTAACATTCAAACATATAAGATAAAGAGAAAGGTACTATTAAAAGCTTACCCCAAATCTTCACAGCTCAAGTATAAGTACAAGAAATGGATTTGTATACAGAACATTTTCAATCACCAATATATTGCACAATGGAAGTTATTTTCTTGTACATCCTAGAACCTTGAATTAAAAGGGGCTGTGCCATCACAATGATTTGAAAAAATATTCATTAGTGATTTTTGTTATGTAGTTCTAAGGTTTTTTCATTGAGTTGAATCATTTACTTAACTAGCTAAGAGAAGTTTTTGGATTAGATATTAATATTTTTCTGAAGTTAACATAGGTCAATGACCTATGATTCGAGAGAACATTTGAAAAAACAATGGAGATTTTTGTCTTGAGCAAATTAAGTTGTATGTATGTATATACTAGCTACAAAGTAGTATTTCAGTGTTTCCATTTCTGGGAATTAGTGTGTTAGTTCAGGCTCATAAGTGTGCTTAAGTTTAATTCAGAAAATTATTGTGAAAGAATTTACCTAGCACAACTCATATTACAAAAATACAGTAGATACATGCTTTATCTTCCTCAAGCTGAAGTCTGATTTATAACAGAATACTACAAGACGTATCTTAAATGAAAAACTTTTGATATTTCTTTCATATTTAACTGATTAATGATGTCATGTCTGTTTTTGAAGTAAAGGTCATTGACATGATTCACTGCGTTGAAGCAATGATAATGAGTTGTGATTAACTGTAAACAATTTCATAGGTACTTAGGAAACAGAAACATGAACCATGGATTGTCTGGATCACAGTTTAATTTTGTCAAGAACACATATACTTGGACATTTTTGGTTCGGAGTACTATTTTCTGGTTTACTACAGAGCTCCCATAACGTAAGACTCCATCCATTTAGGGCTTTTTCCCCTCTATCAGAAGCCTGAACATTGATGCCCAGAGTATCTTAAAACGATATTCATGACACAAAACAGACATTGCTTATTTGAAGGTCTTAAGCTCAAGCCGAAGTTCACTTGTACACATGGACACATGGCCAATGTCAAACCAGTCTTATATGAATACAAAATTTTGTAATGAGATTGTAATCAAGACATGAACTTTACGAAAAAGGTGTATTAATGCTTCATTTTTATAGTGATGTTTGACTGACACTCTTATGAATAAAGACAATTTCCTCGAAAGGGGCGATGTGAACTTTTGTGGAAGGGGACACTGGGCTGAAAGAATCCCCTATCTTTGATTGGAGCTGCCAAGTTCAGGCACATGTACATTATCTATACGATGGGTAGAGACTGGGGGTGAGCATCGCTTGTAGCTTGCAGCGCAAATTCTTCACTGAAGTAAAGTAGCATGAAAGACATTGAGTGGACTTTAAGGTGCTCATGCAACAATAGGAACAACGCTGGACTAACAGTTGCACAGGAATAGAGTGCCCATTGGTAAATTGTATAAACATAAAAGTAATGGCGTTTCATGGATAAAGTGAATGTACAAGGACACAGGTAAGTGCATGTTCCCTCTGTAACAGTATAAAAGATCTATGAGCTTGCAGAACGAATTATGAAATACATACAATAATCACACACTTGAAATTACTACATTTTTCTTGCAAAACTCAGTGTTATATCTATATATGATAAATACTAATGAACCCCATTACACACAGCTATAAACTAAACTATTAACAATGTTATTCTGTATTTTATAATGCGATAGGAGAAAAACCTCCCTACACAATGTAGATGATTTTTGCCCAAAAGCAATCTGATATTGCTGTATGGTTTGGATGTTCACAGATCTCAGCGAGCTGCCTGTCAACCCTGATGCTGCCAACACGCCACTACTGCGAAACCTTCTTCGCTAGTGGCTGGTGGGCTGAGACGTCGCAAGGTTGCCGCCACAGCAGAGGTTCGGACGTTACACCTATGTCATGCATGTTCCATCGTATGTTCGCCAGTCCAACCAACAACACAATGATCGACATTGAAAAACCAAACCATATAACAATGGCAAAGCATTATCCACACATAATTGACATTGGTGTCAAAATCATTCTATGAACATTTTACTGAACAACATAACCAGAAACTAAAAGAAAATAGAATTGCACTCGCAGACTCTTGAGCTGCGAGTGGCTCATCTTCCTGCCATCATGTATTTTACACCCTATTTTTAACGTATTTCCACCTCATTACGTTAATTTAAATTACTACTGTCACTGAGTTGCTACTTTGCCTGACCATGACCGGCGCTAGTAGCGCGTATCGATATATCCCCTCTCGTAGTATCTTCCCAGTCATTGTCTATCATAAGCAAGATTTGGTCGCGAGTTCGGGCTGCCAGTCAATTGGAACTCTTCTGGAACACAGCCCGGAACTGCCAGTCGGGGAGTTGCAATGCGGCACTAGTGCAGTCAGGTTGGAGCAGCAGTGAGGTCTGCGTCGACATGGCTCGCCCGACCATTGCCGCCACGCATCACTTGAGCTAGGCCATGGTCTTGGTAGATTGTCAGTCGGTCGTCTTACAGGAGGACGCATTTTGGCTCGCCGATTGTTCATGAGTCGGCCGTGTGTGTGTGTGCATCGACTCCAGATTTGTCTTCGTGTGTGCTTATTTACTGTTGGGTATCATGTCTTCGTGCAAGTGTTTGTCAGGTTGTGTGTGTAGTTGGCGTTATTTCGACTGACGACTGTTTTAGATGTTGTCGGCATTCTGCGGCGAGTCGGTCAGTTGCCGCGGACCAGGGAAGTTACCTCTGAGCGGTGCAGTCGGCTGGGTCCGCTGGCAGTCCCTGTGCAGTGACAGAGCATGTGTGGAGCAGTCCAATTGCTATGAGCTTCGTGGTTCACCGACCCAGGACGTCAAAGCTGAGTAGTGGTTTGAACTACCCAAGCTATGTACATACATGTTGTGTGGTTAGTTTCGGTGGTTCACTGTTGAGGAGGTTTTCCTGTGAGCAACACCGAGTGTTTCTATTGCTGAAATTTAGCCGCCATGTGGTGCAATAAATTATATGGGTTGACTACAAGGCGAGTGCAACAGAGGAATTTTCTGCCTTGTGGCCATTAGTGTTCGGTTATCTGGCCTGGCCATTGACATAAGTTCAGGCAGTGTTCCTTTTGGGTGAAGTTAACTATATTACTGTATTTCAAATTCAAGAGTATCAGCAGAATTTTCTGCCTTGTGGGCGTTAGTGTTTCGGTTACCTGCCCTGGCCACTAACGTAATTTCAGGCAGCGTCCTTTCTTCAACTGATGTCACTGTCCAACATGGTGTATAATTTTGACAGTTAATACATATTTCATTGTGGATAATCACGTTCGTAACCTTTTGTGTTTGAGTTCTCATGTACTGATTGGTGGCAAGCAAGTCGTTGTGTCAGTCGGTCCATGGGTGCCCCCTGGTTGGGTTCCGACGGATCAAGTGTAGTTGGGCTCACCACTTGTCTCACCTAAGTGAATGAGGGCAGACCAACCTCCCTGGAGGCTTTTGAGTGCCATTTTCTTTATTGTCCTTCTCACTGGTGTTTAATTCTCTGTTAATAATCTATCATAGCCAATGATTTAAAATGTCTTGTTTTTTCGGACTTTATGTATTTTGAATATTGATAAATCAATTGTGGACCTTAAGCCACTTCAAACTCTATTCTTGAAATTACCCTTTAAGCAACAACATTATGGCCTTCTGCCTTAAAAGATTATGGTAATATATTTTAAAATTTTCAAATTTTATTGTGGCCCTCTGCCACTTGAATTGCACCTTGCATATGTTCATTCTATCTACTTTGCCTTGAAGCTTTCCAGCCTAGCTGTGATACCATATGTATTTTAATTACTTTATTTGCTATTTTAGCTGCATTTTTATTTTGTTGACTTTATGATTTCGTGTTTGGAGGCCCTCAGCCATGAAATAATTGCCTTTTTGAAACTCGTAGTTCTGAAGGTTCGACTATGTGCCGTTGTGGTTTAAAGGTGTTAATAAATTATAATAAATTACAATTTTGAGTGAACCTCACTGACACCTTATTTGGCCCTTCCCACAGTCCTAATCACCTGTTCTGCCCTGCGGGTTTAGTGGGCGTTTCAACTCTTATGAAAAAAATATCTACTACGCAATTGAATGAAAATCAAATTGAACTGTATTGTAAAATCAACTTTTTGATGAAAGATGCACTTTAAAGCTAATTTTTCTGAAAATAATTAATATCAATGAAAAATTCATCATGTATTTCATGAAATATTGTGTATTAAATGCGGTGGGTAAAGGCTTATACCTCCATCCTGGTACTTAGCTCAGGTTTTTCCAGGGACCATGACCAAATGGGGGAATTTGTTTCTCAATCGATTTTCCTAACCAGTGTAAATATTTTTTTTTACTCTACCCTTCAGGCCTGGTAGTGTAATGCAGGCACATGTCGAGAAGTATATTACATGTACCTATGTACATCTCATAAAGAGTAAATATTCACATAAAATTTTGAGAAGTGAAGGGATAAATCCCAATGTGAATGACTAGTGATGTCGACCAATAATCCAAACTTTAGCAGAGGATGCTACAGATGAGACTGATTCAAAACAACGTACAAAAATATTCTTGACACATGTCAAAAAGACTGTTCACACAAGTGCCGGCCGGAGTGGCCGAGTGGTTCTAGGCGCTACAGTCTGGAACTGCACTACCACTACGGTCGCAGGTTCGAATCCTGCCTTGGGCATGGATGTGTGTGATGTTCTTAGGTTAGTTAGGTTTAAGTAATTCTAAGTTCTAGGGGACTGATGACCTCAGAAGTTAAGTACCATAGTACTCAGAGCCATTTGAACCATTTTGAACTGTTCACACAAGTATACAACACTAAACATCATGTGCCTAAAGAAACTGAACGTAGCAGAGAACTACAAAGCAAAGCAAAATTTGTGTGGAAAGACAATAATGATTAAACTTAAAAAACCTCAGTCACCCAGTTTTAAAGAATTATTTATCAGTGCTTTTCAAAAATACAGTACATAATTCATTTTGGTTTGAATATTGATAGAAAGATGTTTCATACTAATGCTTTCATCTTTCAAGGGAGTTTTGTGGCGCATCTTGTCCAGATTTAAGTTATTTTTCGTATTTTTATTCGTGTTTCCGTCCTTATAAGTAAAAATATGTACAAACAATCCTGTTGGAGGAACATCTGCAACCAAGCATTATACCAGAGGTTGAAAATACCACTTCAGTTGTAAAGCCCTTTTGTTATCACACGACCAGTTTCAGTCTGTATACGTCCACCTTCAGGTGTCATACTGCAATAACAAGAAACGGGAGATAATTTTTACACACAGCAATACACACAAAAAACAAAACAACTTATAAAAATTTTAAAAACATTTCAAAACCGCAGGTTATGCTAGGTGCTGTGAAACGTATGTCAGTGCGAAAGTGACACCTGATAGTACTATGAATGACTGCCTGGGTAGAGAAAGTCGACAGCTAATCGAGGCTTACATAAGATAAGAACTGAAACGCATGTTACATGACGAGAGACAGGTAAATTTTAAATTAGTGAGGACGCAGATAATAATGCAGCACAATCATGCACCATAATCATAGGATAAAATGAAAGTGATGCAACTTCTATTAAGAGAGGACAATTTCACAACTATGTAAAATGAACGAATGTACGGCATATGCCTGTTTCCTAAAGTGAGGTCTACAAGGTGCACCCAATTCATTTTACATACCTGTAAAGTTGTCCTCTCTTAATAGAAATTGCAGGGTTATCATTTTATCCTATGACTATGGTGCATTATGATGCTGCATCATTACCTGTGTCCTCATTAATTTAAAATTTACCTGTTTTTCATGAGGTAACATGTGTCTCAGGTCTTATCTTATGTAAGCCTTGTACATGTCTACCACGCACTCAGGGGCCACAGCACCAAGTGTAAGTATGCTGATATTCTTTGTATATTTCTCTAACCAGACAGTCGTTCGTAGTACTGCCTGGTGTCACTTTCATATTGACATAGGTTTCACAGCACCTAGTGCGACTGGCAGTTTTGAAATGTTTTTGAAAATTACTATGCAATGTTATGTTCTCTTGCTATTTCAGTATGACACCTGAAGATGGGCGTATAGAGCCCAAAACCCATCGTCTGATAATAAAAGAACTTTACAACTTAAGGGTATTTTCTAACTTTCCTAAGAAATTGTAATTAATAATGAGCCAAAGTGCCTGAGATTGTAAATTTACAGAGTAAATGTATGATGTATGATATGTCATAACAGGCTGAAATTGTTTCTTTTGTAGAAGTATAAATGTCATGAAACAATTTAAAATCATTCACCTCTCTCGAGATTTCTATTAAGACTGCTGTTGTTATGGTTCATTGTTGATTCATGTAGTATATTAAAGTTGAAAATATAATTTCAATGCAAATTATTTCTGTAAGTCATGTGCATTAGTTAGATATCATGAGTCACGTTTTATTTTCAAATAATTACTAAAAATTGGAAGGAACACATAGAAAATGTTGTGGGGAAGGCTAACCAAAGACTGCTTTTAATTGGCAGGACACTTAGAAATGTAGCAGATCTATTAAGAAGACTGCCTACACTACACTTGTCCCTCAAAGCAATATAAATTCCCTGGATCTGGTAGCGCATTGCCTTTATAAATATGTTATACAAAAATTTAAGAGATTTAAGTGAAAAGCAGTAAATATTTTACACAAATTGGTTGTACATTAAATGACACAAATTCTTCCTTTGCAAAAATTAGTATATATTTTACACAGGTTTTTGCAGTTAATGATAAAGAATTATTCCTTCTAGTACTTTGTTTGGGCCATCAAACACATAATTGTCTACAGTTCCTTTCTCCATAGTAAATCAGAAGAAACAATTATTTAACCTATCTCAGTTACTACTTTGCTGTGCCACCTTTTCAGCAGTTCTTTTGCCATCTGCACTATCATCACTGTTTCACTTAACCTCTTTCAGCTACCCCTTTCATGGACCATCCTTTCAGCAGGTCTATTGCTGTCCATACTATTACCACAATTTTGCCTCACTTCCACCACACAAGAAAGGTATAGAGAAAATACTTCATAGTAATGGCTATTCTATTCTTATCTTTAAACAAAGTCTTAACATGAAACATATTTGGGAACAATAACTTCAATACAACAGATTATGCAAATAATTGGCAATGCTATAATTTCTATTAAACTAATGTGATTGTCAAGAAATAAGTTTCAGGAGGAACGGATATTTATTATACCGTAGACTGTATGTATGTATTTTAACAACTATTATTAATATTGCCAATAAGATGAAGATACCTTGTTACACTACTGGCCATTATAATTTCTACACCAAGAAGAAATGCAGATGATAAACGGGTATTCATTGGACAAATATATTATACTAGAACTGACATGTGATTAAATTTTCGCGCAATTTGGGTGCATAGATCCTGAGAAGTCAGTACCCAGAACAACCACCTCTGGCCGTAATAACAGCCTTGATACACCTGGGCATTGAGTCAAACAGACCTTGGATGGCGTGTACAGGTACAGCTGCCCATGCAGCTTCAACACGATATCACAGTTCATCAAGAGTAGTGATTGGCATGTTGTGATGAGCCTGTTGCTCGGCCACCATTGACCAGACGTTTTCAATTGGTGAGAGATCTGGAGAATGTGACCAAGAGATGAGTACACTAAACAGATTCAGAAGGATGTAGGTTGCAGTAGGTACTGGGAGATGAAGCAGCTTGCACAGGATAGACTAGCATAGAGAGCTGTATCAAACCAGTCTCAGGACTGAAGACCACAACAACAACAACTGGAGAATGTGCTGGCCACGGGCAGCAGCCGAAAATTTTCTGTATTCAGAAAGGCCCATACAGGACCTGCAACATGCGGTCGTGCATTATCCTGCTGAAATGTAGGGTTTCACAGTGATCGAATGAAGGGTAGAGCCACGGGTCGTAACACATCTGAAATGTAACATCCACTGTTCAAAGTGCCGTCAATGCGAACAAGAGGTGACCGAGACGTGTAACCATTGGCACCCGATACCATCACGCTGGGTGATATGCCAATATGGTGATGACGGATACATGCCTCCAATGTGCGTTCACCGCGATATCGCCAAACACGGATGCGACCATTATGATGCTGGAAACAGAAACAGGATTCATCCGAAAAAATGACGTTTTGCCATTGGTGCACCCAGGTTCGTCGCTGAGAACACCATCGCAGGCGCTCCCGTCTGTGGTGCAGCGTCAAGGGTAATCGCAGCCATGGTCTCGAGCTGATAGTCCATGCTGGTGCAAACGTCGTCGAACTGTTCGTGCAAATGGTTGTTGCTTTGAAAACGTCCCCATTTGTTGACTCAGGGATCGAGACGTGGCTCCACGATCCGTTACAGCCATGCGGATAAGATGCCTGTAATCTCGACTGCTAGTGATACGAGGTCGTTGGGATTCAGCACGGCGTTCCATGTCATTGGATCTCGACCAACGTGAGCAGCAATGTCGCGATACGATAAACCGCAATCGCGATAGGCTACAATCCGACCTTTATCAAAGTCGGAATCGTGATGGTACGCATTTCTCCTCCTTACACGAGGCTGCACAACAACGTTTCACCAGGCAACGCCGGTCAACTGCTGTTTGTGTATGAGAAATCGGTTGGCAACTTTCCTCACGTCAGCACGTTGTAGGTGTCGCCACCGGCGCCAACCTTGTGTGAATGCTCTGAAACGCTAATCATTTGCATATCACAGCATCTTCTTCCTGTCAGTTAAATTTCACGTCTGTAACACGTCATCATCTTGGTGTAGCAATTTTAATGGCCAGTAGTGTAATTATTGCGACCAGTCCTCATGCTGTTAGTTGAAACTATGGAATGGTGGAATGGCTGATGGAGGCTGTGGCTGAGGCTGCTGTGCTGCTTGTAGATTCTGCTGTTGTTGTATTAGCTGCATCATGGCTTGCAGCAAGTTGTGGATTTGCTTGCTCTGTAACTGAATAACATTGCATTAGAGTACTGTCGACACAGAAGCCATGCCTATAAGGAATTTGGATTATACGTCACACACAAAATTACAGAATCGTCTCAGTAACAGTGTCTGAATCAAAAACCCACACATTAATGTGCTAGACAAATAAAAAGAAATAGCAAGAAATAAACAACAAGTAAAATGGGTGGGTGTGTGGCCAAAAGCTAAAATTAAACCTGTAACTTGGCCAGATCCTTTCCCTCCTTGGTGCCAGTTGTTGCATTGTACTTTGGATACGGCCACAGAAGGAGGCTTTACTTGTCACTACACTTAAATATTTACTGTGCGCTGAGGGAAAAACTATGAGGGGAGAACGAGAAGAACACCGAAACACTGATAATGATTAGTGACAAGAACACACACATTTATTGGCGAGTACTCAACTTTGTAAAAATTGGCTCAGGCAGCACATCCTGATGTTCAGTTACTATTTGAGAAACTAAGAATGGATAGTAAACAGTTCTTGCCCCACTAGAATGTTCAGTGAAGACAGGCTGGCGTGGACTCGCCAGAAGCAGATTATGTGGTGAGAAATACACAACCAGAAGATGGTCTTCTCGGTAGGCAAGCTGATTTGGAACTCCCCGCTCTGCTGTGACGCCGGTAGATATCGCTTCTCTAGGGGCGCCACTGTTGCAACTTCTTCTTGTACCAATGGCTGACTGGACTATACACCGTCTCTGGAGTGGGTTGTCGACCTACCGACCACTGTGATTGTGCTTGCTGTGCTTACTATACTACATACGGCAATTAAATAAAATATTGCTTTCTGTAGTCTATCTTCACCGAAAATCATACCTTATATGGTGAGTCAAGATGAAACGTTATTGTGCCAAAATATTTCTGTTCCTCTGATGCTTGCATCTGTCATTTCACACGTCGCTAGACGAAACTCGCCAACTATATGAAGTACTGTATCCTGTCTATTGTTAGTCGAAGATTGCTATAGTCTTTTCACAGTGAGCCAAGATGAAGCACCCCCAATTAATACAATGTCATTTGTTATTAATCAAAATAGCAGCCTAGTTTTAATTTTGATGCGATCATTACCTAATGGTTAAGAGCTCATCGGACTTAACTGCTTCAGGAATTGTTTCTAATTAGGATGAGGCTGCTCAACAATTATTTTCATCATGGCAAAGACAACGGCAACCATTATGAAATTGTCTCGACTGCTCAACAGTGTTTACACAATGACCAAGTGTGTTTCAGTAACCAATCCCACGACGTTTTACGCTATTTGACTAAAGTATTTTGATTAAACACAATTTTGAGGCAGACACTAATTTTGTCTAACATTTATAATTTCGGTTAGTCTCACCACAGGTCAATATTTCTGACATTGCAACACACACTATGACAATGGTTAACACACACTACAATCTAATTTGTGCCAGTGCAATTGATGTGAACTTCGATATTTGGCACACTGTAAGCATTTAAGACACTTATCAAAAAACATAATTTGTTGTGAATATCATCTGTCACGAATTGGTAATGTTTTGCTGAAGGTCGACCCACAGCAGCGGAGACTCTCTCAGCTAGAACGACACTATGTGTAGGTCATGCTTCAACTCGGACTCGATGAACTCCAAACTCAGACTCCACTGACACCACACACACTTGATGCTAGTAGCACTTGACAATCAGTTTTACCTGTCATCGACCTGTGTGAGGCAGAAACATTTTTATCATTGGGAAGGGATAATGGACCCTTACATAAGTCATGAGTCAGGTTGGGTTTTTAAGTCGGGCCATGTTATTCAAAAGGAGTAGGCTATGTGCTGGCACAGGGTTTCACATTCTCCTTTCTGTAATCATCATTATAGATCACAAACACAACACTACACTATAAATGCCTCCATTACACTCACGTGCACTCTAAAAATATACATGTAGGACACCTCCCTCATATCCAGCAGGGAATGGGCCAGGAGAAGAACAGTATTTCCAGCAGGCAGCTGAACCCATCCCATGAGATATCCAAGCCAACAATGGCATACAGCATTTAGGGGAGTACAGTGTCAACCCCATACCATTTCATGCTGTGTCTGAATGACACCATATGGCAGAGGATGATGTGTGAAATGGTCAGAATTGTGTGGTCCTCTGGGCTGATCATGGTGTTTTTTAGTTTGTTAAATACTGAATTTATTAAGTTTACTGGTTTTTCAAACTAAGATTGATTCTTAACTATAAACTTCAGGATGTAAATGTATTGTGAGACCGTTCAAAGTTAAAGTGCTTTCCTCTCTAAATAAGAGCTACCCAGGTAATGATACCATCAGACTTAAATGAAAGACAATGGGAAAAGTAAGTCAGCTGTTTGAAATTTTCATCTCTAAATTCTGTTACTATCGGTAATATGTCTTACTGCGCTTAGGCATTTGAGAAAAATCTGTAACATGTGACTTCCAGTTTAGGTTCTTGTCAATATAAAAACATCTGATACTTATGAATAATCCATTTCGTTTGTTGATTTACCCTCATACATTCTTTCAAACAATTTGCTAACGTACAGAATTGCATGTATTGTGTTTTACTTACTGTAAGTTAAGTGACAGTCCACTTGCAGGCAAGCACTTATAGTTTTCAAGAAATAATAGTTATACTTGTAATTCATAAACCTTATTAATTATGCTTCATTATAATACTTCCATCATCAATTGCAATAACTGTTTTGGCTTCTCAGGTACTTGATTGAAGGTTATTTATCTTTACTACCATATAAAGGCAAGGAGTTGGTTAATGTGTTAAAACAAGTCGTCATTTAACGTTGTTACCAAAATTTCTAAAAGTTCTTGCCCAATTTACTTCACAATTTTACACAACACTCTAATAAACGTTTGAACAGACATATCTACACACTTCTACACTTCTTTAATGTATATGGCATATAGATACACACACACACACACACACACACATATATATATATATATATATATATATATATATATATATACGTTTCTAGCATTATTGACAGATTTACTTCAAATTTTACATGATACTCTAATAAACATTTGGAGGACCATAGGCCAAAGTTATACATATATATAAAGAGGGAAGTGCTGTTAGCAAAAATATCAGCACATTATTGACCAATTTACTTCGAATTTTTGCTAGATACTCAATTAAACATATGAATGGAGATAGGCTACACACATTCTTTATATATATATATATATATATATATATATATATATATATATATATATATATATATATATATACATATAGGATGTTCCAAAACGGCATGGCCAAACTTTCAGGAAACATTCCTCACACACAAAAAAAGAAAAGATGTTATGTGGACATGTGTCTGAAAACGCTTAATTTCCATGTTAGAGCTCATTTTAGTTTCGTCAGTATGTACTGTACTTCCTCGATTCACCGCCAGTTGGCCCAATTGAAGGAAGGTGATGTTGACTTTGGTGCTTGTCTTGACATGCGACTAATTGCTCTACAGTACTAGCATCAAGCACATCAGTACGTAGCATCAACAGGTTAGTGTTCATCACGAATGTGGTTTTGCAGTTAGTGCAATGTTTACAAATGCGGAGTTGGCAGATGTCCATTTGATGTATGGATTAGCTCGGAGCAATAGCCATGGTGCGGTACGTTTGTATGGAGACAGATTTCCAGAACGAAGGTGTCCCAACAGGAAGACGTTCGAAGCAATTGATCGGCGTCTTATGGAGCACGGAACTTTCCAGCCTATGACTCGCGACTGGGGAAGACCTAGAACGATGAGGACACCTGCAATGGACGAGGCAATTCTTCGTGCAGTTGACGATAACCCTAATGTCAGCGTCAGAGAAGTTGCTACTGTACAAGGTAACGTTGACCACGTCACTGTATGGAGAGTGCTACGGGAGAACCAGTTGTTTCCGTACCATGCACAGCGTGTGCAGGCACTATCAGCAGCTGATTGGCCTCCACGGGTACACTTCTGCAAACGGTTCATCCAACAATGTGTCAATCCTCATTTCAATGCAAATGTTCACTTTACAGATGAGGCTTCATTCCAATGTGATCAAATTGTAAATTTTCACAACCAACATGTGTGGGCTGACGATAATACGCACGCAATTGTGCAATCACGTCATCAACACAGATTTTCTGTGAACGTTTGGGCAGCCATTGTTGGTGATCTCTTGATTGCGCCCCATGTTCTTCCACCTACGTTCAGTGGAGCACATTATCATGATTTCACATGGGATACTCTACCTGTGCTGCTAGAAAATGTCCCTTTACAAGTAAAACACAACATGTGGTTTATGCACAATGGAGGTCCTGCACATTTCAGTCGAAGTGTTCATACGTTTCTCAACAACAGATTCGGTGACCGATGAATTGGTAGAGGTGGACCAATTCCATGGCCTTCACGCTCTCCTGACCTCAACCCTCTTGACTTTCATTTATGGGGGCATTTGAAAACTCTTGTCTACGCAACCCCGGTACCAAATGTAGAGACTCTTGGTGCTCGTATTGTGGACAGCTGTGATACAATACGCCATTCTCCAGGGCTGCATCAGCGCATCAGGGATTCCATGCGACGGAGGGTGGATGCATATATTCTCGCTAATGGAGGACATTTTCAACATTTCCTGTAACAAAGTGTTTGAGGTCACGCTGGTACGTTCTGTTGCTGTGTGTTTCCATTCCATGATTAATGTGATTTTAAGAGAACTAATAAAATGAGGTCTAACAAGGAAAATAAGTGTTTCTGAACACATGTCCACATAACATATTTTCTTTCTTTGTGTGTGAGGAATGTTTCCTGAAAGTTTGGCCGTACATTTTTGTAACACCCTGTATATATATATATATATATATATATATATATATATATATATATATATATATATATATATATATATATATATATTGCGTGCATTTCCACCGAATGTTCCAAACACGGACCTATTGCACTAACTCAGGTCATTCTGTTTCTGCACGTTTTGCAGAAGATGCTGGATATGGGTGTCTTCGACTTACATATATATATATATATATATATATATATATATATGTAGGTTACTCACATTCTTCGTATATGGCTATGGCAAGGAAAGTGTTTCTGAAAAGAAGAAATTTGTTAACAGAAAGTATAGATTTAAGTGTCAGGAAGTCTTTTCTGGAAGTATTTTGATGGAGTGTAGCCATGTATGGAAGTGAAACATTGATGATAACTAGTTTAGACAAGAAGAGAACAGAAGCTTTCAAAATGTTGTGTTACAGGAGACTGCTGCAGATTAGATGGATAGAACTGATGAAGAATTACGGAATACATTTGGGGAGAAGAGGAATTTGTGGCATAACTTGATTACAAGAAGGGATTCGTGGTAGGACGCAATCTAAGGAATCAAGGGATCACCAATTGGATGGAAGATTGGAGTGTATAAATCATAGAGGGAGACGAAGAGATGAATACACTAAGCAGATTCAGAAGTATGTATGTTGCAATAGTTATTCAGAAATGAGATGAGGAGACTTGCACAGGATAGGACACGTTCAGACACACATAATTTAAACACTTATTTAATCTATATTGTATATAAGAACACATATACATAAAAATTAAAATGATTTTGCAAAAATGTTAGAAACTTCCTGACAGAATTACTTCAAAGTTTTAAATGATACTCTGATAAATGTGCAGAGGGACATAGGTTACATTTTTATTGTATATGTATATATAAAATACAATGTTAGTAAGAATATTAATGAGTTCCTGACCACTCTACAACAAATTAGTACATGAAATTGTCAGATAGGCATAGGCTACACACTTCTGTAATATATATAGCATAGAAATATATATGGATATACTACAAAAAGGGGAAAGATTAAAGTAAAAACTTCTTGATCGGTTTAATTGAACTCTTTATATTAAGACAAGACATTGTTTAATAGTGTTACCAATATTTTGATAAGTTCACAACTATTTACTTCAAAATTTTACACAATACTCTGATGAGTGTTCAGGCTGACATAGGTTGAATATTTTTAAATGTTTGTGGTATAATAACATGTATGTAGCATATAATCGTAAAAGATCATTACCAAAAATATCTAAAAGATCTTAAAAAAATTGCTTCAGTATTTAGCCAATGCTCTAACAAACATGTAGACTGACATAGCTGACACACTTCTTTAATATATATATATATATATATATATATATATATATATATATATATTACTATTTAATTTGGGTGGATTGTAAGCAAAAACCTTGAGAAGTTCTCAATCAATTTATTTCAAATATTTAGATGATATTATGATAAACACATGGGCAGTCGAAGGCTGTATATATACATTGTGCCCCACCTAAACTTTTCACTGCCAATACCTCTGGAATCACTACAGATACTGACAACAGTTTTCATGGGATAAATGTATGACAGGGACTCACGAAAGTAAATACCATGAGAGATTCTAAACTGTGTTTCCTTTTTTTATATAGAAACCCACATTATTCCATATGCAATCAATAATATGAGTAATCACGACAATAATGGCGCCAGTTGCATCACAATACATCAATTACATCCTAATAAAATTAGAATGCAAAGTTGATGTGTGAAGTGAATGAAACACACTGCTCTTGCACTTCCTGTGATGCAAGCATGACCCACACTTTGCCTGTAATCATGATATGATTGATGTACTATGATGCAATGTTGTACTTACATATTGCTGTGTACAATGTTAGTATGTAGCATGGGAAACATATGGTTGTCTAGTCACCCACAATGAAAACAAGGACATGGTTTAGTCGAACATGCTTTATTGAACCTTTCGACACTACTACAATGGAGATCATGGTAACGAAATGCCGATAACTACCAGCCAGAGTAAGCAAAATTAATAGCTGTCAAAGAGTCGCACAGAGGGATACATGATATTTGTATGTAGTTGTACATCAATTACACAATGGCACACGCCACGTACAGGACATGTCACTGAAGTTCCTTAATTATTGCGACACAATTGAACCATCGCACATGGTGCAATGCATACACAAAAATACAGTAGTATCAACAAAACAAACATACTTCTCCATAATGTGCAAAACGTATGCTGGTGTGCAGTCTCAAGTCTCACAGTCAAAACAATACAACATATGTTCGATGAGATCGCCATTTGCATGGCAACACCAATGTGCGCGCTCCTCCATGGATCAACTCATGGCTGTCAGAGTTTGTGGTGTTATTGCAGAACATGCAGTGGTAATATTGGCTTTCATGTGGGCATTGTTCTTGGGACATGCTGATACACCACATTTTTCACATGTTCCCAGAGAAAAAAGTCCATTGGGGTGAGGTCCAGCTACCATACTGGAAATCCCTGATTGGAACTGGCTCGTCAAATCCATTGATGTGTGAAAGGAACTTCCTGGCAAATTAAAACTGTGTGCCGGACCGAGACTCGAACTCGGGACATTTGCCTTTCGCGGGCAAGTGCTCTACCAACTGAGCTACCCAAGCACAACTCACGCCCCATCCTCACAGCTTTACTTCTGCTGTGACGACGGGGTGTGAGTCATGCTTGGGTAGCTCAGTTGGAAGAGCACTTGCCTGCAAAAGGCAAAGGTCTCGAGTTGGAGTCTCGTTCTGGCACACAGCTTTAATCTGTCAGGAAGTTTCATATCAGTGCACACTCCGCTGCAGAGTGAAAATCTCATTCTAGCCATTGATATGTGAATCGTTGGTTTAGGACCTGTCATACGACCATTACATTATGCACAGGGCATCCATGATGTTGATGCCACATTATTTGATGCAAATGAGGGGATAGGTCTTTCATCAGTTGGAGTAAGGTAGATCTCAGAAACCGCTCATACTGTCGCCTTAGTAAGAGTGCCATCAATGATGTGGCGTCCTACAATACCACACTATACAGTGACGCTGCCATGATACTGATATTCAACCTGGCGAATCTGATGGTTTTCTGTTGATCAATAGTGCATATTGTGTATGTTGATATTCCCATAGTTTGTAAACACTGCCTTATGGGTAAACAGTACCCAACACATAAAGTCATGACCTTGCCACCGAACCCACTGACAATATTTCAGGCGATTGTGAACATCGTTGCCTTGGAGGCCATAGTGTAGCGCCACATGGATGAATCACGTTTGTTTGAGGGATTCTCATCTGTCTCTCCATTTCATGAATACTTGCATGATGGCTTTCCGCAACGCCCATCACAACAGCTACCCCTGCCACTTCATGTGTTACACCTCTGCTCCAGGTCTTGTCGTGCAATGCCTTCTAAGAATATTCATGAAAGTAGGGGAGGTTGGATGTCATCTGTTAGGGTACCACTGGCCATTCACTTGGGCCACATGTGTGCCATTTTAGTGACATTCTCTGTGCAGTAGTATCATGTCAACCATTTTCTCATTTGTGAGTACCATGCCAAATGCCTAGAATGGATGGACAGGTAAATTAATATCACAACTACAACAGTGCACTACCACCATGTACCTGTATGTAATTCCACACAGAAAACCTGCTTCGTTCCCATACACAGTGCTGATTGCTGCCTGTTCCTGTAGACAATTGTAGAGGCAAAGGGTTGACTTCGGCAGAGTAATGGAGCAGCATACACCAGCCAGTACCGTTCTGTAGTCTGTACTTAGATAAATACAACATGCGCAAGGGACGCTGTTATGTACATATCAATGTTTCTGGCAGGAATTCCTGTTCTTACTTTCAGCCCTCACGATACCAATGAAAGTAAGAATATGTACATCAGTCACTTCGCGATTAAGAGCAATGTGTGGGTCACACTTGCATTGTGGAAAGTGCAATATTAGCGGGTTTCGTTTCATTTTACATGTCAGTTTCACATTCCGATTTCTCGGGATGTAATTGTTGTATTGCAATGCAACAAACTCATTGTTATTCGAATTCCTCATGTTATTGATTTCATGTAGAATTATATGGGGTGTACAGCTAAAAAATATAAGTTTGTGCTGAAACCAATATTTGCACAGAATTCAGAATGTCTCATAGTAATTACTTCCGTGTCTGTCCAAATGTTGTCTAGAATATCACATAAATATTTCAAGTAAACTGGTTGAGAACTTTTTGAGATTTTTACTTACAAGTTTTCCATAGACGCATACACACAAATATATATATATATATATATATATATATATATATATATATATATAGTGGTTCATTGATCCGACCGGGCCAAATATCGCACGAAATAAGCGTCAAACGAAAAAACTACAAAGAACGAAACTTGTCTAGCTTGAAGGGGGGAACCAGATGGCGCTATGGTTGGCCCATTAGATGACGCTGCCATAGGTCAAACGGATATCAACTGCGTTTTTTTAATAGGAACCACCATTTTTATTACATATTCGTGTAATACATAAAGAAATATTAATGTTTTAGTTGGACCACTTTTTTCACATTGTGATAGATGGCGCTGTAATAGTCACAAACATATGGCTCACAATTTTAGACGAGCAGTTGGTAACAGGCAGGTTTTTTAAATTAAAATACAGAACATAGATATCTTTGAACATTTTATTTCGGTTGTTCCAATGTGATACATGGACCTTTGTGAACTTATCATTTCTCAGATCGCATGCTGTTACAGCGTGATTATCTCATATACAACATTAATGCAATAAATGCTCAAAATGATGTCCGTCAACCTCAATGCATTTGGCAATACGTGTAACGACATTCCTCTCAATAGCGAGTAGTTTGCCTTCCATAATGTTCGCACATGCATTGACAATGCGCTGACGCATGTTGTCAGGCGTTTTCAGTGGATCACGATAGCAAATATTCTTCAACTTTCCCCGCAGAAAGAAATCCGAGGGCGTCAGATTCGATGAACGTGCAGGCCATGGTATGGTGCTTCGACGACCAATCCACCTGTCATGAAATATGCTATTCAGTACCGCTACAACCACATGCGAGCTATGTGCTGGACATCCATCATGTTGGAAGTACATCGCCATTCTTTTATGCAGTGAAACAGCTTATAGTAACATTGGTAGAACATTATGTAGGAAATCAGCATACATTGTACCATTTAGATTGACATCGATAAAATGGGGGCCAATTATACTTCCTCCTATTATGCCGCACCACACTTAACCCACCAAGGTCACTGTTGTTCCACTTGTCACAGCCATCGTGGATTTTCCGTTGCCAAATAGTGCATATTATGCCGGTTTACGTTACCGCTGTTGGTGAATAACGCTTCGTCGCTAAACAGAATGCCTGCAAAAAATCGGTCATCGTCCCATAAAGGACATGCATAATTTACACCATACATACAACACTCAAGGGAAAAGTGTCCATCACTCATTATTGAAGCTGTTAGCAGCTCAGAATCTAATTCAGTATGCAGCAACAAAAAATTTTGATCATTTTTCCAATAACATAAAACATCTGCCCTGTAGCAAAGGAAATTTTAAATTCCACTTAATAACATTTCTCTTGGACAACTCCTTCTATTCCATTGACGAATTTCGACTTAAAAGCTGGTAGTCATCAAAAAGCCTTCTTTTTAAGTGTATTTGCATGAGAAGGACTAAAAAACTAATCAATTCGTTAATGTTAACACTGGTTGTGTGTACATATACTGCAAACTCACTCGTTACACATCATTTCCATGAAAGAATCGTTCAAATGATTTAAATCTCGTGACTGTTTAATCCTGTGTCAGCCTTCTCCACTAACTTAAACCACTGGATGCATTTTGACACTGAAGTACAGGAAATGACACATTGGATGCATGTGATGGTTTCAGCACTAAATGGGTTCATTCTGAAATGATCTTTATATTTATTCAATAGAATTGATGTTTCTGGAATAAGTCTCTGTATGCATGTACTTCTACAACTTCCCAGGATAACTTTGTGACAGCAGAACGTGACAGTGTTCAGAAATTGTTCGTGTCATTACAGAATAAGTTGAATGGTTATGATCTTCTCATCTAACAGACTCGGGAATTTTTTTTAAAAATTTGCCTTTTCGAAAATGTGTCTTCACTTGAAACTCATAGTTTGTGACTGGACTTCTGATGTAACTGGCATATTACTGGACAGTGTTATATATGAGGAACTGGTAGGTATGCATACTGATTCGATGCTTTGCTGGGACAGGTATTCATGACAAAAATAAGATCAGGATTTTAACCATTTTTCCCTTTGCCACTCTTGAATGATAGCGGTATTTTGTTATCATGGATAAGTGATAACTGATGATGTTCTACCCATCCTAGAATGTTTCATTTTGAGAGTATCCCAACGCAATGCTGTGACCACTGAAATCGACAATGACAACAGAATTTTCGTGCTGTTGAAAGTACGAGGAGGACTGAAAGAAAAGTCTTCATTTGGCCGTTTCTAGATGGTTGAAACCACCAAGTTACTAAATTCGGCTCTGAGATTTCACTGGTGTTGTGTTCTGCAAATGAAGTTGATAGAATCCGGTGGTCTGATTTGCCAAAAATGGCACTACCATAGTGTGTGTGAAATCTTTCCGTGGTTAATTTCATTCCTGGAACTTTAGGACGACGCTGGTTATACCCCTTGCGAGCTTCTAAGATATGTGGTAGGTCAAATTTGTTAGAGTGGCACAAATTGTGTAACAGCTGTTCCTTACACTTAAATACTCCTTCAATGTTCATAGAAATGATTGTAATGCCTGATTCTATGAGGGTTTCAAAACTTTTGGAGATCTTCATTATCTGATATATGCATTAACTACTAGTTCAATTCTAATTATGGTATCAGGACATTTAAACCATTAGACAAAGTGTGTCTCCCATATATATTCTTTCTCCTAATATTTACCTAATATATAATTTACACAAAAACTGGATACACAACACTGTGCTACTGTTTCCTTCCTTCCAGTCAGTTCTAACAGAAAACAGGAAAATCGTATTTATGACTTATCGGCTCGTTGTTAGAATATTGCCATGATATCTGAATTGTCTGAAACATCGTAATCCTACCTGGTTCATATTAAAACTATGTGAAATGCTGTCGCTGGAGTTATTATCCTTATAGAGCCATCATCAGGAGAGATTACTCTCATAGTCCATACACCAATGATCCTAAAAGATTTATCAATTCACTTTAAATAACTTCACCTCCAAATAAAAGTTTCGTTTGCAATACCAGTAAGAAAAAGGTCCAGGGCAGAAATAGGGGGGAAGAGAAGATGGGCAGTGATGGGAAAAGATGAGATAGATAGAGGGGGGAAGCAGGCAATGGAGACAAAGGAAGGAGGAGAAGATGGACCGAGAGAGGGGAGAAGGATTTAGGATATACATTCAACTCCTATAGATATTTAGCAATCGTGAGGCATTGCCAGCCTTGCTAGTAAGTAATAAGAACAACAGACCCGTTATCAATCCCTGTGATAGAAATATGGTAAAATTTCTCCATCCTGAAGATGTCTGTTCATTGTGAAAACCCTCTGTGCTTCTTAATACAGGTCTCTATATGTTTCTAGTTAGATAGGATAAAAACAAGATATTAGCAACACTTCTGATAACTTAATACTGAGATTCTCTTAAAGAATAATTTGAACTACACAACCAGAAGCTTTTGGCAAACCACAGAAAAATATTAGTTAGAAATATTTTGTCATTTAAGTTTGTATAATCTGATTTATTAATTATAAATGGCATGTTCTGAGGAGAGGCCCATTTGAAATCCAAATTGACATTGACTAAGTATCTTATTTTGAGAGAGATATGTAGCAGCTCTTGTGTATATTAGCTATTCCAGTACCTTCAAAGAGGCTGTTCCAAACTGTGAAAGTTTTTCGTTTTTAATTTATTATAAATTTTCATAGCCATGTATTGAGGAGATGAGGAGCAGAGTTTGAGTCTAAGAGCTAGCAGTATGAGTTTATCTATGTTCATTGTGTCATACACACACGTCAAAAAAAGTTTTGCAGCCACGAGTTTTGGGAACTGTGCAGAAAATTGGAGTAGAGATCAACATAAACATCATTTCCGCCCTTTTTATTGCTCATGAAAACTACACTTTGCATGTTGTAGCCCCGTACAGCGAGAACTTCAGAGGTTCTAATACCAAGTAGCACGTCCTCTTGCATTGACGCATGCCTGTATTCGTCATGGCATACTATCCACAAGTTAATCAAGTCGTTCATGAAGACGAAAGCATTAAAAAACACTTGTTCAGTGGTACAAATATATATATATATATATATATATATATATATATATATATATATATATATATATATATATATATATATATATCACAAAACACAATAAAATTTATCAAACTCCAGGCCTGAAGGACTGCTGAACATTCACAACTGTAATGTCAGAATGACAACCTTAAGATTCCACATAAGGAGATAATCACAGTCTGAAGGACCCAACATTTTTGATTAATTATTGACCAATACAATAAGTTACTGAAAGGAATGACTTAAATCATTCGGCCAGAAGGGCCAATCAAATATATCCACAAATGCTGTTTTGATAATGTTACAAGAATGCAAAACCAACAGTTAATTTACTTCATCCAAAGGAGCAGTAAAGACCAAAAGACAAATTCATATACCAAAGGTCTTTTTTAATGAAACAAGCTAACAAGATAAAATTAATAACCAAAAAGGGGTAGTGACGTCGCCACTGGGCCTGAAGGGCCTAAATATCAGTAGTAATAAATATTTGAGAATGGTTGAATTTAGTGAGTCAGCAATTAAAACCAGCCCATGCCCCTACCACTAGGAAAAATTTACAATCAGCTGAGCTAGTACTGCCTGCTTTAGCAATATGGCACAGACCTGCAGAACAACTAGAAACTTCACCAACTTGGCGAATCGTCCACATAGGGCATGACAGCAACTCTCTATAATACATAAAATAAAAATTACTAAACATTGAAACACATGGTTCAAAATATAAGGCCTATCTAGGCAGGAACTGGTAATGACGCCCACTGGCCTTCGTAAATCTTCGACTTAGTAAATGTGACAGCCAGTACTAAATACTAATACCGCTCAACAAATTGTAAAATACAAGATCGTTATTGCACTTTGATCAGAAAAAAATTTCAACCACAGATAACATATTAGGTTCAGTTATTAAGGCACAGAGAGTTAACACTCTTTTCTAGTGATAGTTACACTTCACAATAAAACAGCAGATCATTGAATCGAGATTTTGTGCACGCCTGAGACTACTAAAATTGCTAAACACCATGGCACACGACCTTAGAGCAAAACACACCTGACGACACGGGCAGAGATTGAGTGAGACACATCAAGAAATTCTCACCATTGGTCCAGAAGGCAGACAAGCATTCGGCGAGAGGTTGCAACCAGCAACAACTCGAGTTATGTCAATCGCCCCAGTTCCGCCATAGCAACGCGGACACGTTATGTCAACAGTTGCCATACCGAGCTTCCTTATCACACAGCCCGTCCAGAACGACTGCCGCCGTCCAGAGTACACACGCTCGTAGCAATCACGTGCATTCACAGGAAGTTATACCACCTTTCCCGCAACATTGCGCTGCCACACAACTGGAAACCTAACTCCCCATCTCACTCCGGCAGCAGCACTCGATACTCTCGTCGACAGCAGGTCTCTCCCCAGAAAGCAGCGCCCTCCGAAATTTAAAAGCAAACAGACCAATCACGGCAGAGGAACGCCAAGGCTCCACACCTAGGTAAAGATGAAGATGATACGGTTCAGTGATAATATCAGATTTTGCTATGAAATTTGCCATCTGGTTTGCACCAACTATTTCGACTACTTTTGAAAGTACTGGAAGAAGACCTACTGGTTGGTAGTTCCCTACATTTTCTTTTGAGCCTTTCTCAAGTAAAGGCTTTACTATTGTGTACTTTAGTGATGTCCCCCCTCCCCCGTGACTCATGGTCGTTGCTGTTGGTGGGGAGGCCTGCATGCCTCAGCTATATACAGATAGCCATACCGTACGTGCAACCACAACACACAACAGATGGGTATCTGTTGAGAGGCCAGACAAACTTGTGATTCCTGAAGAGGGCCAGCAGCCTTTTCAGTAGTTGCAGGGGCAACAGTCTGGATGATTCACTGATCTGGCCTTGTAATACTAAGCAAAATGGCCTTGCTGTGCTGGCGTCCTCTTGGGTAAAATATTCCGGAGGTAAAATAGTCCCCCGTTTGGATCTTCGGGTGGGGACTATCCAGGAGGACGTTGATATCAGGAGAAAGAAAACTGGCGTTCTACGGATCGGAGTGTGGAATGTCAGATCCTTTAATCGGGCAGGTAGGTTAGAAAATTTAAAAACGGAAATGGATAGGTTAAAGTTAGATATAGTGGGAATTAGTGAAGTTCGGTGGCAGGAGGAACAAGACTTCTGGTCAGGTGAATACAGGATTATAAACACAAAATCAAAAAGGGGTAATGGAGGAGTAGGTTTAATAATGAAAAGGAAAGTAGGAATGTGGGTAAGCTACTACAAACAGCATAGTGAATGCATCATTGTGGGCAAGATAGATATGAAGCCCACACCTACCACAGTAGTACAAGTTCATATGCCAACTAGCTCCACAGATGACGAAGAGACTGATGAAATGTTTGATGAGATAAAAGAAATTATTCAGATAGTGAAGGGAGACGAAAATTTAATAGTCATGGGTGACTGGAATTCGATACTAGGAAAAGGGAGAGAAGGAAATGTAGTAGGTGAATATGGATTGGGGGGAAGAAATGAAAGAGGAAGCCGCCTGGTAGAATTGTGCACAGAGCATACCTTAATCATAGCTAATGCTTGGTTGAAGATCATAAAAGAAGGTTGCATACATGGAAGAAGCCTGGAGATACTAGAAGGTATCAGATAGATTATACAGGGTGGTCCATTGATTGTGACCAGGCCAAATATCTCACGAAATAAGCGTCAAACGAAAATACTATAAAGAACGAAATTTGTCTAGCTTGAAGAGGGAAACCAGATGGCGCTATGGTTGGCCCGCTAGATGGCACTGTCATAGGTCAAACGGATATCAACTGCGTTTTTTTAAATAGGAACCCCCATTTTTTTATTACATATTCGTGTAGTACGTAAAGAAATATGAATGTTTTAGTTGGACCACTTTTTTCACTTTGTGATAAATGGCGCTGTAATAGTCACAAACATATGGCTCACAATTTTAGATGAACAGTTAGTAACAGGTAGGTTTTTTAAATTAAAATACAGAACGTAGGTACGTTTGAACATTTTATTTCAGTTGTTCCAATGTGATACATGGACCTTTGTGAAATTATCATTTCTGAGAACACATGCTGTTACAGCATGATTATCTCAAATACCACATTAATGCAATAAATGCTCAAAATTGTGTTTGTCAACTTCAGTGCATTTAGCAATACATGTAACGACATTCTTCTCAACAGCGAGTAGTTCGCCTTCCGTAATGTTCGCATATGCATTGACAATGTGCTGACGCATGTTCTCAGGTGTTGACGGTGGATCACGATAGCAAATATCCTTCACCTTTCGCCACATAAAAGAACTCCGGAGACGTCAAATATGGTGAACGCGCGGGCCATGGTATTGTGCTTCGACGACCAATCCACCTGTCATTAAATATGCTATTCAATACCGCTTCAGCCGCACGTGAGTTATGTGCCGGACATCTATCATGTTTGAAGTACATCGCCATTCTGTCATGCAGTGAAACATATTGTAGTAACATCGGTAGAACATTACGTAGGAAATCAGCATACATTGCACCATTTAGATTGACACCGATAAAATGGGGGCCAATTATCCTTCCTCCCATAATGCCGCATCACACATTAACCCACAAACGTCGCTGATGTTCCACTTGTCGCAGCCATCGTGGATTTTCCGTTGCCCAATAGTGCATATTATGCCTGTTTACGTTACCGCTGTTGGTGAATGACACTTCGTCGTTAAATAGAATGCGTGCAAAAAATCTGTCATCGTCCCGTAATTTCTCTTGTGCCCAGTGGCAGAACTGTGCACGACGTTTAAAGTCGTCGCCATGCAATTCCTAGTTCATAGAAATATGCTACATGCAATCGATGTTGCTATAGCATTCTCAACACCGACATTTTTGAGATTGCCGATCCTCGCGCAATTTGTCTGCTACTGACGTGCGGATTAGCCGCGACCGCAGCTAAAACACCTACTTGGGCATCATCATTTATTGCAGGTCATGGTTGACGTTTCACATGTGGATGAACACTTTCTGTTTCCTTAAATAACGTAACTATCCGCCGAACGGTCCGGACACTTGGATGATGTCGTACAGGATACCGAGCAGCATACATAGCGCGCGCCTGTTGGGGATTTTGATCACCATAGCCATACATCAACACGACATCGACATTTCCGCAATTGGTAAATGGTCTATTTTAACACGGGTAATGTATCACGAAGCAAATACCATCCACACTGGCGGAATGTTACGTGATACCACGTACTTATACGTTTGTGACCATTACAGCGCCAGCTATCACAAGGCGATAAAAGTGGTCCAACTAAAACACTCACATTTCTTTACGTACTACACGAATATGTAATAAAAATGTGGGTTCCTATTTTTAAAAAACGCAGTTGATATCCGTTTGACCTATGGCAGCGCCATCTAGTGGGCCGACCGTAGCGCCATCAAGCTAGACGAGTTTCGTTCTTTGTAGTTTTTTCGTTTGATGCTTATTTCGTGAGATATTTGGCCCCTTCATAATGGTAAGACAGAGATTCAGGAACCCGGTTTTAAATTGTAGTACATTTCCAGTGGCAGATGTGGATTCTGACCACAATCTATTGGTTATGAACTGTAGATTAAAACTGAAGAAACTGCAAAAAGGTGGGAATTTGAGGAGATAGGACCTGGATAAACTGAAAGAACCAGGGGTTCTAGTGAACTTCAGGGAGAGCATTAGGGAACGATTGACAAGAATGGGTAGCTTTGAGAGAAGAAATAGTGAAAATAGAAGAATATCGAGTAGGTAAAAAGACGAGGGCTAGTAGAAATCCTTGGGTAACAGAAGAAATATTGAATTTAATTTATGAAAGGAGAAAATATAAAAAAGCAGTAAATGAAGCAGGCAAAAAGGAATACAAACGTCTCAAAAATGAGATCGACAGGAAGTGCAAAATGGCTAAGCAGGCATGGCTAGAGGACAAATGTAAGGATGTAGAAGCTTATCTCACTAGAGGTAACATAGATACTGCCTACAGGAAAATTAAAGAGACCTTTGGAAAAAAAAGAGAACCACTTGCACGAATATCAAGAGCTCAGATGGAAACCCAGGTCGAAGCAACGAAGGGACAGCAGAAAGGTGGAAGGACTATATAGAGGTTCTATACAAGGGCGATGTTCTTGAGGACAGTATTATAGAAATGGAAGAGAATGTAGATGAAGATGAAATAGGAGATATGATACTGCGTGAAGAGTTTGACAGAGCACTGAAAGCCCTAAGTCGAAATAAGGCCCCGGAAATAGACAACATTCAATTAGAACTACTGACAGCCTAGGGAGAGCCAGGCCTAACAAAACTCTACTATCTAGTGAGCAAGATGTGTGAGACAGGTGAAATACCCTCAGACTTCAAGAAGAATATAATAATTATAATCCCAAAGAAAGCTGGTGTTGACAGATGTGAAAATTACCGAACTACCCGTTTAATAAGACATGGCTGCAAAATACTAACATGAATTCCTTACAGATGAATGGAAAAACTGGTAGAAGCCGACCTCAGGGAAGATCAGTTTGGATTCCGTAGAAATGTTGGAACACGTGATGCAAAACTGACCCTACAACTTATCTTAGAAAATAGATTAAGGAAAGGTAAACCTACGTTTCTAGCATTTATAGACTTAGAGAAAGCTTTTGACAATGTTGACTCTCTTTCAAATTCTGAAGGTGGCAGGGGTAAAATACAGGGAGCGAAAGACTATTTACAATTTGCACAGAAAGCAGATGGCAGTTATAAGAGTCGAGGGACATTAAAGAGAAGCAGTGGTTGGGAAGGGAGTGAGACAGGGTTGTTGATTCTGTATATTGAGCAAGCAGAAAGGAAACAAAAGAAAAATTCGGAGCTGGAATTAAAATCCATGGAGAAGAATAAAAAACTTTGAGGTTCGCCAATGACATTGTAATTCTGTCAGAGACAGCATAGGACATGGAAGAGCAGTTGAACAGAATGGATAGTGTCTTGAAAGGAGGATATAAGATGAACATCAACAAAAGCCAAACGAGAATAATGGAACATAGTCGAATTAAATCGGGTGATGCTGCGGGAATTAGATTAGGAAATGAGACACTTAAAGTAGTAAAGGAGTTTTGCTATTTGGGGCTCAAAATAACTGATGATGGTTGAAGTGGAGAGGATATAAAATGTAGACTGGCAATGGCAAGGAAAGCGTTTCTGAAGAAGAGAAATTTGTTAACATCGAGTATAGATTTAAGTGTCAGGAAGTCGTTTCTGAAAGTATTTATATGGAGTGTAGCCATGTATGGAAGTGAAACATGGACTATAAATAGTTTAGACAAGAAGAGAATAGAAGCTTTCGAAATGTGGTGCTACAGAAGAATGCTGAAGATTAAATGGGTAGATCACAAAACTAATGTGGAGCTGTTCAACAAAATTGGAGAGAAGGGAAATTTATGGCACAACTTGACTAGAAGAAGGGATCGGTTGGTAGGGTATATTATGAAGCATCAGGGGATCACCAGTTTAGTATTGGAGGGCAGCGTGGATGGTAAAAATCGTAGAGGGAGACCAAAAGATGAATACACTAAACAGATTCACAAGGATATAGGTTCCAGTAGGTATTGGGAGATGAAAAAGCCTGCACAGGACAGAGTAGCATGGAGAGCTGCATCAAACCAGTCTCTGGACTGAAGACCACAACAACAACAACAACAACAGTGTATCTTCTTCAAATGACTGGTTTATTGTTTCAGATAGGGGTCCCGGTATTGTGTTTTAATTACACTAGTGCATATTTCAGTTCATCCATACGAAATTTTATTCTTAAGGGAGAGTACAATACTGATTGAAACCATACTGCCATTGATTTATTTATGTGGTTCATGATACATTTTTGTGTGGCTTTTCTTTTGCTGCCTTTAGCATCCTTCTAAATACAGTTTTATTATATCTTTTTACGTCGTTTACAAAAATCTAAATCTATATTACTCTTTAGTTCATTATGTGAGTGTCTTTTGTGGCACTTGACACTTTTATACCAGCAGTTATTCATCCTACTGTACTAGTGATTTTTATTGCAGACTGTGGGGGATAACATTTCGTCAAAAAAATCCCAAAAACTTGTCGAAAAATGCGTTATAATTTTTAGAACTTGTAATACAATGATCCACTGGCTAATTTACTTCTTTAAGCCTACAGTAAAATAGGTTTATATTTTCCTTGTTGATACATCATTTGTTGCACATTTTTCTAATGTCTGGTTCATTTATTTTTCGTAGCTCCAAAACCAGTTTCGAATGATCGGAAGTACCTTAATCAACGCAGAATCGTTACTGAGTGAGGCGGAACAGTGGTTAACACACTGGACTCGAATTTGGAAGGACGACGGTTCAAACCCGCGTGTGGCCATCCTGATTTAGATTTTCCGTAATTTCCCTAAACCGCGCCAGGTAAATGCCAGAATGGGTCCTTGGGAAGGGTACGGCCGATTTCCTTTCCTCTCCTTCCCTAATCCAACGGGACCGATAACCTCTCATTTTGTCTCTCCCCCCAAACCAACCAACAAAATTATTAATTTCAGACTGATTTGTCTTTTTAATAATAGTGATAATTAAGCGCACGCATTAGGATATACTAAGAAATTGTCCCGATATAGCCTTTATGGCTCATGCATGGAACATAATTTATTTTATTATATTGTTTCTTTCGAATTGTTTCATTTAATTAGCTGTTAATAGGCGATATTGCATTTTTGTCCAGAAAATTAACGTTCCTGTTCATCAATAATTATTGCAGGAGAAATGTAGAATCGAACTGAAGTCTTATGACAAAGATTTAATAACCACAGCACGAACTGTTGTTTACTTACAGCATTAAAAAACAATTGTCAATAATATACTGGAACGCTGTGCATCTGACGTCACGATGTTTCGACTTGTGGATAGTTTAACGAAATCGTCGAAATGAATGGAATTGATTTGAAATTTCGTTAAAGAAGAATAATAAATTTTATCTTTTGCTTTTAAGTTAATTTTCTTTCGTGCGAACTTTGTTGTAGAACCACTCTCTTATTTTCGTGTGGTAATAAAAATTTTTACTTTCTTAAGAATTACGTACTTTTAAAGAAAAAATAATATTTACGTGAACTCATATGAACTGGTTAAGAATATTAGGTTGAGAATTGAGTCCTTTAAATCATTCGGCCTTGGCATACACTTTCCAGATGCAGTGGGTTTTTTTGTTAAATATTTTTACTGAATTTTATCCCGGCACTAGCCATAGAACACAAGATTACCTCTATTAGCAGAAAATGTTTTAATTATTGCCAAGCCGACATTTATCACTGATCAAATCTACTTCATTACACATTTAAGATATTTTGAAAGAACCAAACTGTTTAAATTTCAATGTTAACTAACATTAGCTATCCGCCTACGAATGCACAAACGTATAATTAATTCAAATTTTATCAGCCACAGGATCACTGAAAAAGAAGAACAATTTCTTAATTCACTATTGATTTTTATGCTTCTGTTCCCAATTTACGGGTTTGATAATTTTTTAAATGTGCCGCCTATTGTTTGTCGCGGCACAGCCCAGCAACACCACTAAAAAATGCTGAAAAATTCTTAAAGAAATTTTATAGATGACGTGGGCAAGCTAATTTACATAAATAATTCACACTTTTGATAAACTCTAATATATTTAGATCAAACAACAATACAACTCACATTAATTCGTAACGCATCGTCTAATGGCGGCTAAGTCCAGACAGAGACAAAAGAAGTCCATCCATTCGTAAAAAACTCTTTCACAGTGTCCTACCGCAATGACTTCTGAACAGAGAAGACCAAAGAATACATAATGCATTGTGCTTAAATAGTATTGCTGACTATTAACATTTCTTTGCAAATTGACGATATTATTCTCTTCTGACAACATTTTATATATCTCTGCTATCGCAAATACTGACACATTTTACAATCACATAATAAATACAGAAAAATTCCTATCCTAAATACAGAGAAATATTACAACAAAAAATATAAGGAGAATAACAAATGTCTTTTACACCACATTCAGTAATATTTTTGTTCAATAATTACGATATATACAACTTGCCCAGAGCGGCGTATATGGTACAAATAAACTCTTGTTCTTTAATAATGTGAGTTTGCCAGGGAACGTTACATTGCCCCCTGGCAGCATTTGGCAAAGAGTTTTTACACTTTGACACAATGGTGCCAGTAACGTTCTTTACACTTGTATATTTTACGGAATGGCTCTTTTATTTAGTCCCAGGGTTATATAAGTTCATGGCTCCCCCATTTGGGCGTAGGCAAACAGAAAACCTGGGCAAAACTGTGCCGGAGCCCAGCCATCCCAGTTGGTTCATGGTCAATATTGTCTCTTTAACAGTTATTCATTTGAATTAAATTAGCAGTTCGTCACAAACGGTTACACAATTACACAATATCACAGTCACATACAGTTCGACTGAAGTTTTTTGTGTGTGATACTATTATTCTTATGATACACTACAAGGTCACTTGTCCTACGTAGTAAATGTTCAATGTTTATCGAAATGAAGTCATTGACATGTTATTCAGTTTATGTGAACGTAAAAAAAAATCAATAATGCTGTATTTGGTGAGCGGTGCGGAGTGATTGTTGAGCGGCGCTCAGCGCGGCGCGCTGACTCCGTGTAGGTCACCGCCCCCGGCGTTGACAGCTACGGCGCGGAGGGGCGTGGCTGTCTGTCTGGTCTGCTACGGGCTGCTGAGGCCGCTGCATAGCTGATGTAGCCGGATGCGCGTTGGATATCCGCTCGCCCGTGCGACGTCTTCTTGCAGTGCTCCAGGAAACATGCAACAAGTTCAGAAACAGTGTACTATCCTTATAGGCATTTTTCCTGCTGTGGGAAAGAACGCACACAGTTAGTGGCAGTTATTACTCAGTAGGCCTTCACTAGTCTGGTTTGCACAATGTTTCGTTGTCACAGTAACACGTTTTCTGGGCATACAATATTTTTCACCATGTCATGACTTGTCATTAGTCACACGCAAGTTTTCACCTTTGGACAAAATGTATCTCTGTAGTCAATGCGCTTTCCTAGCGTCCCTTGACACACAAAGAGTTAAAGTTTGACACTAGCTTGATCCACCGTCCGTTATCGGTTCACTGTTCGTGTCGTGCTAGTTCCTTGTCCACTTGCACACACGGCGATGATACAGTTTTTTATTACTTATACTCAACTACTCCGTGACGTATTGCTGCAGGTTTAACAGTCACTGTCTGTCTCTGCCGCACAAAACTGCACTTTTGTTTAAGTTCCTTTATTTTTATTTACAATGTCCGCTGTGCAAATTTTTTTTTTTTTTGTAATAGCACATTCGTAACTCTTTACCAAGGTGTGATATTTGCGTACATGGTAACAAAATATTAAAATTTGGTATTAGTTTGCCCAAAAGTCATCTATATTCGTGTTCGAGTAGATTTTATTTGTGCATTCCAGCCGGATTCAAGCATATTGTTCAATAACTCCTTTGAACTCATGTCACACTTTACTATCAACGTCCTACGTAACTACAGTGTAGTCTCTGTAGGCAAAAATTGACTTGGACTGTATCTGGCTAGCTCTTTTTTACTGTTTGAATCTGCACATGCTCCAATTGAAGCTTCTTTGTGCGTAACTTTGCATTACATAAATTTGCAACAAGTTTGCCTCCCGTGGTGCCCTCGGGTCACTACTGGGTGCATTATTTTCTCTAATAACATTGGTGAGATAATAAAGTTCTCAGGGCCTCATATTATTGATATTATTCTGGGTTCGAATCTGTCAATCTGACAGCTACACATATCTACATACATACACATAATAGAAAAGATTGTGCCAAGCAATATTTCAAATTTGGGCACATAGAAAATTATGTAGTACACTAACTAATCATTACTAAAATGTTCTTTTTGATTGAACTCTGTCACAGCTTAACACTACAAATAATTGCACTAATCAGATTATCTGTGCAAACATTTAGAGCATGTTCTAGATAACACAAATTAAAAGAGTACATAACACAAATATCCATACACATGAGAAAGTCAATCATATTCTTATAACTAAACACTTCTACACTAGTACATTATCTCTAAAGATCACACATCATTAATGTTCATTATTTACAAAAGAATGGTGTCCACATAGGACTATTAGTCTTTTACTGTAGGAATGCTTTTACATCCTTACGCGGATACATTCCCCGTACTCTCCCTGAGTGGGGATCTGCTAAGAGATAGCTACACTCATGTGGCACATTTACTACTCTAAAAGGTCCATTGTACACCAATTGCCACTTGCTATTCTGTTTCAAGGATGCCGAGGACTTAGGATGAATGCGTAAGAGTACCAAGTCCCCAACACTAAATTTTTGGTTATTCGTCACATGTCGATTATATTTTTCTTTCCTTTTCTGAGCACACCTGGTAAGGTTGCACCCTGCTTTTCTTATCTTCTCTTCCTTAGGCTCAGGAATGACTGGGACCTTAGGCAAAGGTGCCAGCCACTCATTCAAAACTCTATTATTATTCATTATAATCTCGTTTGGTGGATACCCCATAGAAGCATGCGGGGTTGCGTTGTGAACTTCTACAAACTTAGGTATCAGATCTGGCCATCTTGTGTGTTTATATGCAATGTATAACCTGAACAATTTATTTAACTCTCCAAATGTTCGTAAAAAAACTTTTTCCTTCTTGGGCCAAGGAATGGAGTATGAGGCTCGACAGTAAGTTTTGTGAGGCTTCACCTCGATATTGTACTGATATCCCTTAACAATTCCTGGTCGTTCTGGAAATACATCTGCATAATTAAATAATAACTGTACCAAATCCTGCTGTTGCATAGAGTTCAAATTTTCGGACTGTGATACTTTGTTCACAAGTGCGTCCACATTTGCTTTTAATTGATCACCTTGTACGTCAGGATAATAGAGATTCTGTCCTAGACAATGATTGTCTAAATGTAGTATCGACTGATTCCTACACTTTATGTTAATAGCATTACAATTAGGTACAGGTACCTCTTCAGATCTGAGCATGGACAATTCTATTCTCCTACCAGCATTCATCAAACTTAATTTTCCACGAGAAAGGTCGATTATTGCGTCCCTTTCTCTCAAAAAATCTACCCCCAAAATGCAGGCTACTTTTAAACCCTTTACTACCAGGAATGAGCACGCTATGGCTTCATCCCCTAAATACATATCTACCCGCACTTGGAGTTTAATTATTTGTCGCTGTGCACTTATGGCTCCAGTGACTTTACAATTATTCACGGGAGAAGTCAGCATACGCCTTTCCTTCCCCAGTACTTTGAATAAGTCCATACTCATAACACTGACAGTAGCACCTGTATCTACGACCGCTTGCACATCAATATTATTAATTTTGACCCCTATTATCGCTTGTACTTTGTCTTTGTGCTCCTTTATGCACGTGGATGGTTCAGTTATTAATTCATCTCCCATCTGTACCCCGTCATTATACCTAAGGATACAGATTTTGTTCGGTGTTTTGTTCTATGTCGGGCTGCTCTCACTCCAAACCTCAGCCGACGATGGAGAGCGTATCTCGGCTGCATCTAGTTTGTTGAATTATTGCTAGTGGATGGACGTGGCTGCTCTGTGTCACTGACCTCCACTATGTGCACGTTGTGTTGCGTCGGCCGCCACGGTTGCGCAATTGGCGCATTTTGTGGTGGCGGTCGGTTATTGTCATATCTATCACTGTTTTGCCGGTCCGGACTGGGCCTCTGGTTCTGCGGCCAAGTTCGGTTTGCATCATTATAAGTATTAGTGTTGCTCGGCCCCCTGGCATTTTTCCATCTATTATTGCTTGGTGGGCCTGTCTCATACCGGTCATCGAACCTCCTTTTCCGGTCATTATTCACCGGCGGACCATTGCCGTTCCGGTCTCTACCTCTATTTCCGTTTTGTGCATACTCTTGTCTCCTATTATTACCTTCGCCGTTTCCATTACTTGGTGGAGGCGTGTTATTTCGACCATTTCTATAACGGTTTCCGTTACTTCCAGCCTGTTCAGAGGCTGCCTTAACATCCTCCTGAATCAGGTCAATTGAGTCCAGAACAGACAAGAAATGTTCCATATCATTTTCAGGCACGTGTATAAGTTTTTCCTTTACATGTATCGGCAAGTGTGACTTCAAAAGTGATCAAATCCCGGGATGAAATCTGTTCGTCCCAGTAACGGGTCTTATTAATGTACTTCTCGAAATATTTTCGCAAATTGCCTAGTCGTGGAGAATACGGCTCTGGATTATATACCTCCTTCCGTAATCTCTCCTGGATACATGTTGACCAATATTTGGCCAAGAATGCTTTTTCAAATTGCTCATATGTATCACAACTGTCAGCTGCTTCGGTTGCCCATAATGCAGCATCTCCTTGTATGTAGGACATAACGAACTGTATTTTCTGGGTATGACTCCAAAGGCTAGGCAAAATGTTTCTAAATCCCTTGATAAACACTACAGGGTGAACAGATTTCTTCTCCGTTGTAAAGATCTGAAACTGTCGGTTCCTAATCAAGCTTTCTTCAATCACTACTTTGGAATGACATTTATTTGTTTCGCTTACATTGGTTGCCTGTTCTGTTTCGCAGTCGCAATTTTTTACTGCAGTATTTATATGCCTATCATTGTTGGACCTGGCTGGCGCGACATACGCCCGTGCCTCGTCATGCCGCAAGCTAAGCTCCATCTCGGCAAGACGACGGTCCACACTCCGCTGCCACAGCGGAATGTCCTTGTGCACTATCTTTTTTAGATCCTGCACATCCGCACTTGAGCCCACATCTCTGGCCTCAATTGCGGCGTACACTTTCTGATCTATTTCTTTTATGACTTCATTTTCTACTTTGTGCACTTGTTCGATCACTTTGTTCTCAATTACTTGAGTTGTGTCAATTTCTAGTTGTTCGACCCTATTAGTCAGGACACTGATTTCCTCTACGATATTGGCGTTAGCCACTTGAACACTATCTACTCTTTCGCTTAATTCTTGCACCGTTTTGGGTATGGTTTCATATTTTTGTTTCAAACTAACAATCTCACTTTGCATAACTTCTAAAGTTTGCATCAACTGCAAGTCCCTCTCATGCAGGCGTCGGTCACGCTCTGCTTGTTTAGCATCACGTTCTCTATCGCGCTCTTCTTGTTTGGCATCACGTTCTTTATCGCGCTCTGCTTGTTTAGCATCACGTTCCTTATCGCGTTCTGCTTGCATACATGCAAATTCAGCTACCAATCTCTGGTCACGCTCTGCTTGTTCAGCATCACGTTCTCTATCACGCTCTGCTTGCACACGTACAAATTCAGCTTGGAAATTGAGCATGCGCTCGAACATAACTCTTAATGATTGCACTTCTGACACCTCACCACTCTCTGGTCCGTGTCCAGTGCTTGCGGATGGCACAGTATTTCCGCTATCAACTGAATCACTGGGTGGCAATGGCAACATTTCTTGCCCTTCCGCCACCAGATTTTCACATTGTACTTCCTGAACTACGTCACTAACATTACTTTGTGTCCCACTTTCCAACTCGGTATCACTACTTACTGACTGTTGCTCATTATCTATGTTGATATCTTTCTGACTACGCAATCTAACCATAGTAAACAAAAGAAATAAAATCTGAACTAAATATCCTAACACTCAGGTTTCACTGACATAATCACACAAGAAATGGACATTAACTAATACACACTTACTATATACTACAATGACTAACTACCTAAATGTCCTGTTATTTTAAAACAAAGTACTAACAACAAGCACACCACTAATGATCCGAGAACACTGCACTGAGGCTACTTTACTACCCACAGGACAACTACACTGTAGCTTTACCTTTTGGTGATCTATCTTGGGTGCAGTTGCCCCCTGATATTGTGGTAGGTAATTAATTTTTCGAAATATTGAGCTCTCTTCTTCAGCTTGCCTCTGGGTACATAGTGTTCTCATGCAAAAAATCATACACAGGTATTACCACACAATATTGGTTATGCAATACATACAATACATAGTAAAATTATTAAATGTTCTGCAACAAAGTTCGACTATAATAATTCCCTAGTTATCTCACGGGTATTTAGTGGCCACTGCATATTCGTGCCCCACGTTGGGCGCCAATTTAACGAAATCGTCGAAATGAATGGAATTGATTTGAAATTTCGTTAAAGAAGAATAATAAATTTTATCTTTTGCTTTTAAGTTAATTTTCTTTCGTGCGAACTTTGTTGTAGAACCACTCTCTTATTTTCGTGTGGTAATAAAAATTATTACTTTCTTAAGAATTACGTATATTTAAAGCAAAAATAATATTTATGTGAACTCATATGAACTGATTAAGAATATTAGGTTGAGAATTGAGTCCTTTAAATCATTCGGCCTTGGCATACACTTTCCAGATGCAGTGGGTTTTTTTGTTAAATATTTTTACTGAATTTTATCCCGGCACTAGCCATAGAACACAAGATTACCTCTATTAGCAGAAAATGTTTTAATTATTGCCAAGCCGACATTTATCACTGATCAAACCTACTTCATTACACATTTAAGATATTTTGAAAGAACCAAACTGTTTAAATTTCAATGTTAACTAACATTAGCTATCCGCCTACGAATGCACAAACGTATAATTAATTCAAATTTTATCAGCCACAGGATCACTGAAAAAGAAGAACAATTTCTTAATTCACTATTGATTTTTATGCTTCTGTTCCCGATTTACGGGTTTGATAATTTTTTAAATGTGCCGCCTATTGTTGGTCGCGGCACAGCCCAGCAACACCACTAAAAAATGCTGAAAAATTCTTAAAGAAATTTTATAGATGACGTGGGCAAGCTAATTTACATAAATAATTCACACTTTTGATAAACTCTAATATATTTAGATCAAACAACAATACAACTCACATTAATTCGTAACGCATAGTCTAATGGCGGCTAAGTCCAGACAGAGACAAAAGAAGTCTACCCATTCGCAAAAAACTCTTTCACAGTGTCCTACCGCAATGACTTCTGAACAGAGAAGACCAAAGAATACATAATGCATTGTGCTTAAATAGTATTGCTGACTATTAACATTTCTTTGCAAATTGACGATATTATTCTCTTCTGACAGCATTTTATATATCTCTGCTATCGCAAATACTGACACATTTTACAATCACATAATAAATACAGAAAAATTCCTATCCTAAATACAGAGAAATATTACAACAAAAAATATAAGGAGAATAACAAATGTCTTTTACACCACATTCAGTAATATTTTTGTTCAATAATTACGATATATACAATTTGCCCAGAGCGGCGTATATGGTACAAATAAACTCTTGTTCTTTAATAATGTGAGTTTGCCAGGGAACGTTACAATAGTCATATGTTAGTGACGACTGGAAGGGCTTTCGCATCCGTAACTGTGATAGTATGCAAAATGGACGGCACTGTGAGAGGAAAGCTGACAGTTTCTAATGTTCACAAAATGTGAAGATAGAAGTAAGCATAATAATTATTTGTAATATGAGTTGATGATTCGTATGTAGCAGTTTATTTGTCTGTATCGTGTAAAATCGATTAACTTGCTAGAAAGTATCAATGTTTATGATTCGTAGCTTCTGTTTACATTTGACGTTTCTCAGTTTCAGTGAAGATAACAGGTAGTTGTAACCATGGGACTGAGCTACCCGCTAAACAACCTGAAAGGGTTCGCATCTAGTCGACCGCCGTTAGTGGTTTTCACGTTGTGTGTGACAGCATTTGCCTTGACCACTCTTTCGTTAGCATACTTCATCAAGAACTCTGATTCTGTACCAAACCCTGATGCCGCAATAGTAAGTAAATATTTATACATTAAGATTGTTGCTCGTCGAAAGACGTATATTGCTGTGAAACGAACATTTCATAGAGTATGTCTTGGCTACTGGTAGCTCTAGACAGTGGAAGCTATTGATTTACAAGACGTCGATATACTGGCGACGGAAGTCGCACTGAAACAATATGTTCCAGAACCCGATTTGTTGGCGTTAGTGCTCGAAATTTTCCTTCATGTTGTTGTTGCCATATTTTAATGGGTAGTCGAATCCAGAGGGTAAAAATTTTGTTGTGACATGCTTCTATTTTTTATTGGCCATTTAATAAAATTTTAATTTTTAGAAATATTTTGTCAGTGCTTTGATGATCCATCCAATGGAAGATTTCTCACTAAGGTAATAGAATATTTGGTCGAGTCACTGAAATTGTCCTTCAGTTTATTTTTTTCAAAGATTAATATAGCTTAATCTGGAGTTCGCACCTAAGAAAATAAAGCAGTGATGCTTTTAGTCATGTGTGTAAGACTTTTAAATGTTGAATCAATTTGTAATTTAGATTGAAATTATTTAGTATTTTTATAATAAGTCAATCACTGTCTTTTTAAAATGAATGTTGTATATTCCAAAAAACTAAAGCCTTTGTTTATACTTATTTTGCCCGGGATTGCCTTCTTAGCCAGTGCTAGTCTGCTTTTTATGTCCCTTCTGCTACAGTCATCATATGTTGCAGAACGTCATAGGTAGCAGAATTCGGTCACTTTGTCTAATTGTGGTCACCAGTTTTGATAACTTCAAAATTGAAAATCTTATTTCTGCCACTTTTACCTTTACTGAAGTCAAACTGTTCATAATCTAACAACTCCTCAATTTCAGTCGATCCAGTCTTCTATATATTTTTCTTGTCAACAACTTGGATGTACCCTATGAGATATTAAGCTGACTGTGCAGTAGTTGTGCCACTTATCTGTCCTTGCTATCTTTGAGGATATTCTGAATGAAACTTTCCTGGAAATGTGATGCTATGTCTCAAGTCAAATATACTTGTGTACAACAATGGTAATTTGGGGTAATTCATCACTGAGGAATAAAGTATTTATTGCACAGAAGCGTGTAATCAGAATAATAGCTGGAGTCCACCCAAGATCATCCTGCAGACATTTATTTAAGGATCTAGGGATATTCACAGTAGCTTCTCAGTATATATACTCTCTTATGAAATTTGTTATTAACAACCAAACCCAATTCAAAAGTAATAGCAGTGTGCATAACTACAATACTAGGAGAAAGAACGATCTTCACTATTCAAGATTAAATCTAACTTTGGCACAGAAAGGGGTGAATTATACTGGCACTAAAGTCTTTGGTCACTTACCAAATAGTATCAAAAGTCTGACAGATAACCAACAAGTATTTAAGAAGAAATTAAAAGAATTTCTGAATGACAACTCCTTCTACTCCATAGAGGAATTTTTAGATATAAATTAAGAAAAAAAAAATAAAAAAAAAAATAAAAAAAAGTAGTTATATTAACTTAAGTATGTTGTTAAATTAACCTAATTATGTCATGTATTGGAAAATTCGACTCGTTCCACATCATTACGAAATATCGTATTCATGATCCATGGAACTAGTATTAATCTAATCTAATCTAATCTAATCTAATCTAATCTGGTAGTCATCCTGGTCCCTACTGCTCACTAATGGGTGTTCTAGCTTTTATGGTGTGCAGCAGGTGGTACAGGTTTTAAAAGTATTTTAATTAGGTTTTTCATAAAATTTTGACAAAGTATTTTGTAGGTAATTATTACTGTATGCTTTGCTGTAACTCTGCTGTATAAATTTTATAAAGTGATGTTACTGCCCTACTTTATGAATACCCATTGCTGTGGAACCAGTGCACAATTAGAAAATTTTATTACTAAGAGAGGTACAAACGTGGGCAGTAGGTAAAAAAGGTATACACCAACTTGAATTGTTGTTTGGATCCCACTTTCCCTAGTGATCACAGTAATTCTGAAGTTTTGGTGTTCATATCTTCTGCCTTACATGGTCGGAAGTCTTCCAAATCTTTATTTAATTCTGACACCGAATTGGATCCCGTCTTCCTTATTGACTCCTATTCCCTTTTCTCTTATGCCATGGGACAAGTCCTACCCATCGTAAAGGCCTTTAGTGTACTCTTTCCACCTATCTGATCACTACTCTGCATTTAACTGTGGAATTTTCATGCTCTTGATGTTGGTGTCCTTGTTTTCTAGTTTCACCGAAGGTTGTTTTGCATTTTCAGTGTGCTAAAAGTCATTCCAACAACAATTTCTTTTTAGATTTCTTCACATTTTGCCTGAAACCATTTTGCATTGGCTTTACTACACTTCCTATTTACATATTTCATTAAAAAGTGACTTATATTGATGTACTTTTCCTGAAAATTTTTTCACTTTCTTTCGTAGATCAATGGAAATATTTCTTTTGTTACAAAAGGTTTTTCTGCAGGTGTTTCCCTTGTACTTATGTTTATCTGTCCATCATATGTGATTGCAATTTTTATAGCTAGCCATTCCTCTTCAATTGAATTGGCTACTGTAATATTCATTATCATAAAATCTACAGCTGTAGAGAATATTAAACATATCTTATCATTTCTCAGTATTTCGGTATTCCACTCCTTTCCCGTCTGAATCTTCTGGATGACTCTCCTGAACTTAAACCTGCTGTTCATAATTACTAAATTGTGATCCAGGTCTGTATCTGCTTGTGGATGTGCCTTACAATCCAGCATCCGATTTTGGAATCTCTGTCTGACACTGGTATAATCCAGCTGCAATCTTCCCATGTGTCTGGGACTTCAAAGTATACCTCCTCTTACTGTGATTTTTGAATCAGTGTCTTTGCTATGGCTAACAAATATTTTGCAGAACTCAGTTAGTTTCTCTCCTTTCTCATTCCTACTACCAAGCCCATAATCTCCCATACCTCCATTTCCTTGACTTGCTGCTGCACTCCAATCCCCCATGATATTAAATTGTCATATCTCTTTCCCTACTTAATTACCCATTCAGTATCCTCATATGCTTTTATCTCTTCACCTTCTGCTTGTGATGTTGACATTTATACCAGATTTATTACTGTTTGCATTGGTTTGCTGTCAGTTCTGAATGGAACAACCCTGTCACTGAACTATTCACAGTAACTCACTCTCTACCCTACCTTCATATTCATAATGAATCCTGCTCCGGGTATACTATTTTCTTCTGCTGTTTATACTACCCGTATTCATCTGAGCATCCATTTCTCTTTTCAGATTTCCTAGTTTCCATGCTACAATGAGAAGTCTGATATTCCACACTCTTACTCCTAGAATGTTACATTTTTGTCTGTTAAACTATGGAAGGTCCAGCATGGAATAACAACAATATTATGAATAGATTGCGACTCACCATATAGAGAAGGTGTTGAGTTACAGACAGACACAACAAAAAGACTGTTACATATTTTAGCTGTTGCCCAAAGGGCCGTCTTCTGATGTAGTGTGCACCACCACCCCCTTTACCACTCCACCCCCCCCCCCCACACACACACAAATAAGCCCACTGTCCCTGGTTGCTGTGGCCAGATAAAGTGATTATCTGTATTTGAATTATGCTAGTGTGAATGTGTATCCCTTTTCTACTTCAGGAGATGGACTTTTGGGTGAAAGCTAAAATGTATAGCAGTTTGTGTCTGTCTGCAACTCAACATCCCCTCTGTGTAGTGAGTAGCATTATGTTTGTTGTTGTTGTTGTCTTCAGTCCTGAGACTGGTTTGAAGCAGCTCTCCATGCTACTCTATCCTGTGCAAGCTTTTTCATCTCCCAGTACCTACTGCAACCTACATCCTTCTGAATCTGCTTAGTGTATTCATCTCTTGGTCTCCCTCTACGATTTTTACCCTCCACGCTGCCCTCCAATACTAAATTGGTGATCCCTTGATGCCTCAGAACATGTAGTACCAACCGATCCCTTCTTCTGGTCAAGTTGTGCCACAAACTTCTCTTTTCCCCAATCCTATTCAATACTTCCTCATTAGTTACGTGATCTACCTATCTAATCTTCAGCATTCTTCTGTAGCACCACATTTCGAAAGCTTCTATTCTCTTTTTGTCCAAACTATTTATCGTCCATGTTTCACTTCCATACATGGCTACACTCCATACAAATACTTTCAGAAATGACTTCCTGACACTTAAATCTATACTCGATGTTAACAAATTTCTCTTCTTCAGAAACGCTTTCCTTGCCATTGCCAGCCTACATTTTATATCCTCTCTACTTCGACCATCATCAGTTATTTTGCTCCCCAAGTAGCAAAACTTCTTTACTACTTTACGTGTCTCATTACCTAATCTAATTCCCTCAGCACACCCGACTTAATTAGACTACATTCCATTATCCTTGTTTTGCTTTTGTTGATGTTCATCTTATATCCTCCTTTCAAGACACTGTCCATTCCATTCAACTGCTCTTCCAAGTCCTTTGCTGTCTCTGACAGAACTGCAATGTCATCGGCGAACCTCAAAGTTTTTATTTCTTCTCCATGAATTTTAATACCTACTCCGAATTTTTCTTTTGTTTCCTTTACTGCTTGCTCAATATACAGATTGAACAACATCGGGGAGAGGCTACAACCCTGTCTTACTCCCTTTCCAACCACTGCTTCTCTTTCATGTCCCTCGACTCTTATAACTGCCATCTGGTTTCTGTACAAATAGTAAATAGCCTTTCGCTCCCTGTATTTTACCCCTGCCACCTTTAGAATTTGAAAGAGAGTATTCCAGTGAACATTGTCAAAAGCTTTCTCTAAGTCTACAAATGTTAGAAACGTAGGTTTGCCTTTCCTTAATCTTTCTTCTAAGATAAGTCGTAAGGTCAGTATTGCCTCACGTGTTCCAGTGTTTCTACGGAATCCAAACTGATCTTCCCCGAGGTTGGCTTCTACTAGTTTTTCCATTCGTCTGTATAGAATTCGTGTTAGTATTTTGCAGCTGTGACTTATTAAACTGATAGTTCGGTAATTTTCACATCTGTCAACACCAGCTTTCTTTGGGATTGGAATTATTATATTCTTCTTGAAGTCTGAGGGTATTTCGCCTGTTTCATACATCTTGCTCACCAGATGGTAAAGTTTTGTCAGGATTGGCTCTCCCAAGGCCGTCAGTAGTTCTAACGGAATATTGTCTACTCCGGGGGCCTTGTTTCGACTCAGGTCTTTCAGTGCTCTGTCAAACTCTTCACGCAGTATCATATCTCCCATTTCATCTTCATCTACATCCTCTTCCATTTCCATAATATTGTCCTCAAGTACATCGCCCTTGTATAGGCCCTCTATATACTCCTTCCACCTTTCTGCTTTCCCTTCTTTGCTTAGAACTGGGTTTCCATCTGAGCTCTTGATATTCATACAAGTCGTTCTCTTATCTCCAAAGGTCTCTTTAATTTTCCTGTAGGCAGTATCTATCTTACCCCTAGTGGTTGGTTGGTTGGTTGGTTTGGGGAAGGAGACCAGACAGCGTGGTCATCGGTCGCATCGGATTAGGGAAGGATGGTGAAGGAAGTCGGCCGCGCCCTTTCAGAGGAACCATCCCGGCATTTGCCTGGAGTGATTTAAAGAAATCACGGAAAACCTAAATCTGGATGGCCGGACGCGGGATTGAACCGTCGTCTTCCCGAATGCGAGTCCAGTGTCTAACCACTGCAGCACCTCGCTCGGTACCCCTAGTGAGATAGGCCTCTACATCCTTACATTTGTCCTCTAGCCATCCCTGCTTAGCCATTTTGCACTTCCTGTCGATCTCATTTTTGAGACGTTTGTATTCCTTTTTGCCTGCTTCATTTACTGCTTTTTTATATTTTCTCCTTTCATCAATTAAATTCAATATTTCTTCTGTTACCCAAGGATTTCTACTAGCCCTCGTCTTTTTACCTACTTGATCCTCTGCTGCCTTCGCTACTTCATCCCTCAAAGCTACCCATTCTTCTTCTACTGTATTTCTTTCCCCCATTCCTGTCAATTGTTCCTTTATGCTCTCCCTGAAACTCTGTACAACCTCTGGTTCTTTCAGTTTATCCAGGTCCCATCCCCTTAAATTCCCACCTTTTTGCAGTTTCTTCAGTTTTAATCTACAGTTTATAACCAATAGATTGTGGTCACAGTCCACATCTGCCCCTGGAAATGTCTTACAATTTAAAACCTGGTTCCTAAATCTCTGTCTTACCATTATATAATCTATCTGATACCTTTTAGTATCTCCAGGGTTCTTCCATGTTTACAACCTTCTTTCATGATTCTTAAACCAAGTGTTAGCTATGAGTATGTTGTGCTCTGTGCAAAATTCTACCAGGCGGCTTCCTCTTTCATTTCTTAGCCCCAATCCATATTCACCTACTATGTTTCCTTCTCTCCCTTTTCCTACACTCGAATTCGTCACACATGACTATTAAATTTTCGTCCCCCTTCACAATCTGAATAATTTCTTTTATCTCATCATACATTTCTTCAATTTCTTCGTCATCTGCAGAGCTAGTTGGCATATAAACTTGTACTACTGTAGTAGGTGTGGGCTTCGTATCCATCTTGGCCACAATAATGCGTTCACTATGCTGTTTGTAGTAGCTTACCCACATTCCTATTTTCCTATTCATTATTAAACCTACTCCTGCATTACCCCTATTTGATTTTGTGTTTATAACCCTGTAGTCACCTGACCAGAAGTCTTGTTCCTCCTGCCACCGAACTTCACAATTCCCACTATATCTTACTTCAACCTATCCATTTCCCTTTTTAAATTTTCTAACCTACCTGCCCGATTAAGGGATCTGACATTCCACGCTCCGATCCGTAGAACGCCAGTTTTCTTTCTCCTGATAATGACATCCTCTTGAGTAGTCCCCGCCCGGAGATCCGAATGGGGGACTATTTTACCTCCGGAATATTTTACCCAAGAGGACGCCATCATCATTTAATCATACAGTGAAGCTGCATGACCTCATAATATTTTTGTTATTATTCAGTCATCGTGTTGTGGTTATCTCCCACTGGGCAATCCATCCCTCCTGGAGACCTGGATCGAGGACTAGGCAGGAATGTTTTGCCAATGGAGATACCATCATGACACTTTTTCAGTTACAGGCCACATGCCATACACATTGTGATGCTGTGGTTTCCATTGGCTTGTGCGTCCTTATGCCATTGATCATTACTGATTAGTCCACCTTGCTGAATGTCTTCAGCTGCTATTGCTGATGAATTTTATTCAGAATTTAAACAGTGGTTGGGTTCAAACGTGAGACCCGGAATGTTTTGATTTCTAGTCAGACATTACTGCCAGACCACTACCCATTAGCAGTGCTATTATATAATTGCAAATGACTTACCAGTATTTATGAGGGGTGTTTGAAAAGCCCGTGCAAAAATAAAAACTACTTAAATGTTTGGGGTAAACCCTTTTTATTTTTTGACAGTCTCCTTTTAGACTTATTCACTTCATCCAATGCTGTTCTGATTTGTTGATCCTTTCTGAATAATAGGAATTGTCGAAGTCTGTAAAATAGCTATTAGTTGCTGCAATCACCTCCTTGTTTGAATAAAATCTTTGTCCCACCAGCCATTTTTTCAAATTGGGAAACAAATAGTAGTCTGAGGGAGTCAAGTCTCGAGAATAGGGAGGATGTGAATTGAGTTGGAATCCTATTTCCATTAATTATGCGACCAAAACTGCTGAGGTGTGTGCTGGTGCATTGTCATGATGGAGAAGGACTTTTTTGCAGTCCAATCACCGGTGTTTTTCTTGCAGTTCGGATTTCAAACGGTCCAATAACAATGAATAATACGCACCTGTAATAGTTTTACTCTTTTCCAGATAGACGATGAGGATTATCCCTTGCGAAGCCCAAAAAACAGTTGCCATAATCTTTCCGGCCAAAGGAATGGTCTCCCGCCTTTTTTGGTGCACATTATCCCTTGGTAATCCATTGGGTAGATTGTTGTTTGGTCTCAGGAGTATAGTAATGTATCCTGTTTCATCCATAGTGACGAAATGACACTTAAAGTCCTGGGGATTCTTCCTGAACAGCTGCAAACCATCCTTGCAACACTTCACATGATTCCATTTTTGGTCAAGTGAGAGCAATCTCGGAACCCATCTTTTGGATATCTTTTTCGTGTCCAAATGCTTTATGCAAAATATTATGTACCCGTTCATTCGAGATGCCCACAGCACTAGCAGTCTCGAGCACGTTAACTCTGTCACCCATCACCATATCATGGATTTTATCAATGATTTCTGGAGTCGTATCCTCCACAGGGCGTCCAGAACATTCAGCATCACTTGTGCCCATATGGCCACTCCAAAAATTTTGAAACCACTTATAAACTGTTCTAATTGAAGATGCAGAGTCACCGTAATGTTTATCAAGCATTTCTTAAGTCTCCTGAGGCATATTGCCTTTCATAAAGTAATGTTTAATCACCACATGAAATTCTTTTTCATCCATTTTTTGACAATCCCTCGACTTCCTTGATTCACACGAATGCCAAACACAAAGAAATAGACCAATATGGCTGAAACTTGGTGTGTGTTCTTTCCAAAGTTGGAAGGATAAAACTAAGTGAAACTTTTCCATGCCTGTGTACACTGAGCTGCAGGTGAAAATTTTATTCTGGATAAAAATGAGTGTAGTGTTTCTCAGTCCCGAAGTTGAGAGAGCAAGTTTTGCACAGTATGTAGTCAAAAATAGTACGATGGTAAGCACTGTGACAGATTTGGTTTGGATATGATAAGACAAAGTGAGAATTGAACATTGAGTTAGTGGAAGCGAAATGAGAAGTAACATAAAAGTGCAATTGAGGATTAGGGGTAACAGAAAAGGAGATAGGAGGAAAACGTGAATGTTTCTGAGGGCGAACATTTGAAGTTAAAAAAGTAAGCTTTAATAGAGTATAATGTTGAGTGAATAGTGATATTACCAAAAGATGTCAGATCGTGAGGATGTGTAGGAGGACAAGTTCCCATCTCTGGACCAAGCAGTATAGCGTAGTGGTTAGCAGACCGCACTCACATTAGGGAGGATAACTGTTTAAATCCACGTTCAGCCATCCTGATACAGGTTTTCCACAATTTCCTTAAATCACTTCAGGCAAATGCTGGGATGGTTGCTTGGACAGCGCATGGCAAACTTCCTTCCCCACCTTTCCCTAATCTGATGTGTCCAATGACCACGCTGTTTGATCCATTACCCCAAATCAAGCAATCCTATCTTTGGAGATCAGTGAAACTTGTGCTGGCTTGGAGGGGAGGCACGCAGCAAGCAGTTATATACTTCAAGTCATGCTGCAGAGCATGTTCAGCAGCTGGGTATTGGATGTCCCCAAGGCAGACAGTTCTTCTGTATCCTTTCATGCACATAGCCATTTTAATGATAGTTATTACTATATAAAACAGAGTGGGCACATGTTCATTTATAAATGACATGTTGTTCACAAGTTACACTACCTTTGATGTTTTGCACTAATTCTTGTATTAGCGTTAACTGTATTGTGTGCGCATGAGATCAGTGATGAAGCGTTCAGTACAAAACCTGAATATTGCTGGTCTTTCCGTTTTGTACAGACCAGTGTCTCTTCTGAATCTGTATGTTCAGATTTGATAGTACTTTAATACTTTACAGGATTGGCCAACATTCCTGAGGCACTTGAGCAGCTTGGATCTCTGCGTATTGCCGGATGAAACCACCTCAGTGACACATGTCACAGCAAACAGTAGTGGGAGCCCTTCTATGACAACTGCAATCTATGACGAGCAGTTGTCTGACAGCTATGGAAATGTCTCTATTGCAGTGACTGCATCTCTGAGCCTTAGGGAACAGCTGCCACAAAATGTGACATTCCTTTCTGGGTCCCTCCCACTTAGTGGTAAGTCAGTGATCTCTTTAGTCTGGATCTGTTGGACTGTATAACATGCTGTTCTCAGTTTGTCCTTTGACTTCAACACTTTGAAGCTTTGTGCAGGTACTATTTTAAGTTGTTTAGCTGAGAAATCGTCAAACTACAACACACTTTCTTGAGCTAATTTATCATTAATCTTGTCAGCTCTGTGACATTGACAATGCTTAATATTCTCTATATGATGGATTTAAAAATAGTTTCTTTAGAACTAGTCGTGGTCCTCCAGTTCTGAGTCAGGCAGAAGGCTTGAACCAGGAACTGTGAAAGATCTGCGATGAACTAGGCTGAAACTTCGTGCATTTAACTTCATACGGTTGAGAACTGCATGGCCTACCTAAATGTGTTGACAGTGCACTACACATCAAAGGCATCAACATAAGTAGCTGACTGTATATGGAGTGTGTACAAGTTTCTTCCCATTCCAAATAGTAACAGTAGGAAATCGGGAATATTAATGTAAGATCCAAAGAAATGCACCTCAGAAATAAAATCACAAATGCCCTGACCAACTACTACCATCTGAAACAGTATCTCAGTTTGAAATACTTCAGAAAGGCAATGCAGCTCATGTAATAGTACAAAAAATTCCTTTTTAATGAATCTCTGGGAATCGAAATATTTTTTTCTTAAACAGGGGTTTTCCTTCAGTGATCTAGAGACTTATAGCTGATTGTAAAATTATTTGTATTGAGATAAATCATTGGGTGATTATACGTATAGAAACAGTAACTCAGTACGTTTTTTCACAAATGATCATTCTGTTAACTCACGTGGCACATGTCCAGTCTGTAGTCCAATTTGGTGCACACTCACCCGAAAAGTATCCATGTCTGTGCCAATTGCAACTGCCACAATTAGTGCCATTACAAAGACATCCTGTTTCCTTAAAATTCTGTGCATACTCGTAAATGGATTATCTAGTAGGTGGATCCTGATTGAATGTACATAGTCCAACAAACTGCAGTGCAGATTCTCTTGCAGAACTCAGTGATATGAAATGCCTCCTTTGTTGGTCTGGTAGCCATGCTGCTGGAGATTACCATACTAAAAAACTCCTCAAGTTGCTGTAATCCCTTATTAATCATGGTGTTGTACTGTTCTTCCAATGGTTTACAGTTTCTATGTCCACAGCCTCAATCTCTCCACTTACTCTAAAGTGAAAGATTATTATGTTTCTTAAAATGATATAACCAGCCGTTCGATGGAATGAAATTTTCAACACTGATCTTCAGGACGATTTCCTGAACCTTCTCTTGTAGCATGTTTTCACTTAACGGAAATGCTGCTACTTCTCATTCCATGAAAACATTTTAAAAGAATAGGTTCCACATCAGTAAACATTGACATGTGCTCATTCTTTCTCTTGCATCCAAAACCAGTAGCGGCAGTTACCACTCCCTTGTTTTTGAGAAAGGCACCCCGTACAGACTGTGCCAAATAGTACTATTACTTAAGTGTGGAAAGTTTTATGCTGTGATTGTCCTTAGCATCACGGATGATCATCAGATTCTGCTGAATTATAAACTTTCTGTGTTTGCAGGCCATAACTCCACAAAAGTAAAACTGATAAATTCAACAATAACAAAGACAACTCTTCACGGCTCACGATTCATTACTCTGCGACTGTGATGTCAGATCACATGACCAGAGTTGCACAGCAGGCAGAACGGAAATCGCTTTCAGATTTGTTTGATGCTTTTTCTGTTTCACTGCAATGGAATTCAATCTAGATACCTGTCAACCGAAAGAATCGATTACTGTACCATGCCATCACTTGACATAAAGTGTATCTTTGTGAAACTGAAAGAAATCAGAAACTCACTTGCACACATTAGGAATTGCATGAGAAGTGATTTTAATTTGCAGAATACTACGTGTTCATTCCTTAAAAGCGAATTTTTTTCTTAAAGCAGGGTTTTTTAAAAGTGGGGAGCAATAACATTGATTTTATTTTTAACAGAGAGAGAGAGTTAAGCGGGTTCGTTAATTTGGATTTTGCTGTGGATACAGAAAGCTGGCTAAAACTCAAAATTGACAGCAGTAAGATGTTTGATGTAAATCTAAATGTATATTGGAATGACAGACTGATGGGAAATACATGTGGTGTATTTGTTGGAGTATACAAGAACTTCAGTTCCACAGATACAGGTAATGGCAAACATATGGAAAAACCAGAAACACAACACATTACCACACATCATTCGCTTTAGAAAAACCGTTGGCATTTGAAACAACTTCCAGTCATTTTGGAGTGGATAAATGCTGATAGCGTATGGTTTTTAAGGGAATCTTATACCTTTTGTCCAGCAAAATACTGATAAGGTCGGGTACCGATGGTGAAGGTAGATAGCGATCTCGCACTTTTCTCTCCAAAGTAGAAAATGGAGGCTCGGTAACATTGAGGTCTGGGGACTGTATTGGCCAGAGGAGATGTGAAATTTCATTGTCACACTCACAAATCCAGTCCTGTTCCTTTGGAGCCATGAGAACATGGTCCCTGTCGTCCTGGAATGCAGGATCACCTGTGGAGAACGAACCCTGTACCACGGGATGGATCTGATGAGTCAAAATAGTCACATAATCCTTGGCAGTAATGCAACATGCAGAATACCCGTGGGGCCCGTGGAATCGCATAATATTGCTATAAAAGTCGTCACTGAATCCTGCCATGTTTCACTCTCAAAATGTAAACTTGGCCAGAAGTTGGAAACATTCTGATATTCTGAAACAAGTCTCACGTGGCCAAATGACTTTCTTCCATTGTTCTGTAATCCAGGTTTTATGGCTCCAGCACCATGTTTTTCCTGTTACGGACATTTGTATCATACTTAGGGAATTCCAGCTCGCCCTGCAATTCTCGGGCTACGAAGGTCCATTCGTGTAATTTTGGGAGTGACAGGGTTTGCGAGTGCGACATTCAGTTCTCTGCAGGTATTATCTAATTTATTGTCACAATCCTGTTCAATGACTGTCTGTCACAATCACTCGACACACATTTATGTCTGCATTGCAACTTAGTGGATGATGATTTTTCCATTTTCCCTCTAAGTGGTATGAATCTTCAATTAGTGCCTCTTGAAACATGAAACGCACTTCAGCTACCTCAGTTACAGAAGCACCCTCCATACGAGCACCTACAATTTGCCAAAACTCAAATTCACTTGCAAAGACATCACACAGGTGCCATTCGTGGCCAAATACAACAGTGCAATCTGCAGGCTCGACTAGCGTCTGCATTTATACTCCAGCATGCATTTCTTGTGGTGTTTCCATACTTTAATTTGACCCCTGTAGAAATTGAAGCTACGGTCAGGATTTTTCGGCCAAGACTCCGTATCAAGCAGGTATGATTTGTAACTGGATCTTTCTATCGACCACAAGGATCGACATGTATGTAGCCAAAAACATAACCACAAGCGTTTCCTTACTTCCCCCCCCCCCCCTCCCTCCTTGCCTTTTTGATAGGGACAAGCAAAAGTAGTTTAATATTTTGGCCAATTTCAGTGCCGTATTTGCCCAATTTGGGATTATACAGTGTACTCCAAATGATTTGTGTGCAGGTTATACTGTTTCTAGATTATTCAAGAATCTAGAAAAAATACTATCGGACAGTAATCAATACCCTCCCCTTCCTCCTGCCATTTCCTCCAATATCATTTCCATTGTTTAAACAACTGCCACATGACAACAGAATAATGTGTTCATTGTTTCAGTAAAATCTTCTTGGTTTACAGGAAGGAAAAAAAAACCACTCAAGTTTGATAGCTCTCTCTGCCATCGTCATTGAGAGTTGGTCACTGATTGTAAACCAAGAAGATTTTACTGAAGCAGTAGACATGGTACTTTGTCATAATGAGGCACACGTTTAAACACTGGAAGTGACATTTATGGTCACACGGGTGGGAGGGGGGAGTTGTTTATTACAGTTTGATAGTAATTTTTAGATTCCTGTGTAATCTGCACACAAATAATTGGGCAAAAATAATGCATATATTGACTAAACTATTAAATTACTTTAGTCTGTCCCTATCAACGAGGTAAAAAAAATTCAAGGAAACTCTTGTGGTGCTGTAAACTGAGAAGATTTTACTGCCACGAAATATTCCATAGTTATCAGCCAGCCTGTTCTGTGTAAATCAAAAACAGATCCGATTTTCTGATGTTAATCGTCATGTAATAGTCACCAAAGAAATTTAAAACAAATGTGTAAGATGACAGAGAAATGACAAGAGAATCAAAAGAAATATGTTGAAATTAAAACAACAATTTAGAATTAATGGAAAGATTTGATAAGATGGAAAAATGTTGCAAAACTAAGTACTGATTATGGTATTGGGATGCAGACTATTCGTGAGATGAAAAAGAATAAGCAGAAAATAGTGAATTTTGTCAGGAAATGCAATTCTCGTTCTGGACCATCTGCACAGAAAAGCATATAGAAATATACATTTAATGAATTAAATTCTGATCTTTTGCAGTGATTTAGCCAAAAATAAGCAGAACGTGTCAGTTTAGGTGCGATGTGTGCCGAAAAAGCTAAATTTTTTCATGATGAAGTAGGTTTATGGGGTGACTTTAATGCCTCATCTGGATAGCTAACCAGATTCAAACAATGTCACATGATTCACAGAATTACTGTGCGAGGAGAGTAGCTTAGTTCAAATGTTGGGGTAGCTGGTTCCTTCTGCAAACAGTCCCAGAAATTTGTGGGAGAAGAGTAGTTCACACCAGACCAAATTTATCATACAGATAAAAGTGCTCTATATTGGAAATATCTACCAACCAGAACCCTTGCTTTTAAGAGTGATGTTCATGCTCCTGGATATGAGTCACTTAAAGAATGCATTATTAGTTTTGTGCACTGCTAATGCTTCTGGGAACCACAAAATGAAACTTCTAGTGAGTAGAAAATTTTAAAAATATATTGCAGCTAAGGATCTCCCTTTGCATTATTACAACCAAAAAGGAGCATGGATGGGTAGTGAGAGTTTCAAAAACTGTTTCCACTCACATTTTGTAGCAAAATTTGGTGATTTCTAGAAAAGAGGGTTGCTACAGAAGGCTGTTCTATTGCTCAGTAATATCACTTCATGTCCCAATGAGAGAATTATTGTTTGTGATGATGGGCTCATCGTAACTAAGTTCTTACCTCGTAAAGTGAGTGCCATGATACAGCCAGTGTACCACAGTAATTAGATCAGTAACACGGCACTACTGGCCTGATCTCTTTGCATATTTTTATGAAAGGGACAGTCGCTGCCCATCATATAGAGGAGATGCTGAGTCGCAGATAGACACAACAAAAAGACTGTTGCAAAATAAACTTTTGGCCAACAAGGTCTTTGTCAAAAATAGACAAGACTCATAGACTAAGTAAGTTCCCCAGTCATACGGTAATCATTGGTGAAGACTTTAATCATCCAACAATTGATTGAGAAAATTACAGTTCCGTTGGTGGTGGGAGTGCCAAGGCGTCCTGTGAAACGCTGCTAAATGCCTTCTCTAAAAACTATCTACAACGGATGGATAGGGACACCACTCGTGACAGAAATGTATTGGCTCAAATGGCAATAAACAGACCTGACCTCTTAGGGGTTTTCCACATCAAAACTGGTATCAAGGACAATGATGTGGCAACAATGATTACCAAAGTACAAAGGACAACTAAAACGAGTAAAAAGATGTACACTGAAGAGCCAAAGAAACTGGTACACCTGCCTAATATTCCGTAGGGCCCCTGTGAGCACGCAGAAGTGGCATGGACCCATCTAATGTCTGAAGTAATGCTGGAGGAAACTGAAACCATGAATCCTGTGATCCCGTGGGGCTCTCCATAAATCCAGATATGCTCAATAATGTTCATGTCTAGGGAGTTTGGTGGCCAGCAGGTGTGTTTACATTCAAAACTGTTCCTGGAGCCACCCTATAGCAATTCTGAACGTGTGGGTTGTCGCATTGTTCAGCTGAAATTGCACAAGTCCATTCGAATACACAATGGACGTGAATAGATGCAGGTGATCAGACAGGATGCTTACATACATGTCCCCTGTTAGTCGTATCTAGGCAGATCAGGGTCCATTATCACTCCAACTGCACACGTCCCACACCATTACAGAGCCTCCACCAGCTTGAACAGTACTCTGCCCACATGCAGGGTCCATGGATTCATGAGGTTGTCTCCAAACTCGTACACAACGATCTGCTTGATACAATTTGAAATGAGACAGGCAACATGTTTCCAGTCATCAACAGTCCAATGTCAGTGTTGACAGGCCCAGATGAGGTATAAAGCTTTGTGTCATGCAGTCATCAAGGGCACACAAGTGAGTGTTTTGGTACGAAAACCCATATCGATGATGTTTTGTTGAATGGTTCAGCATTGAAATCTGCAGCAATTTAAAGAAGGGTTGCAGTTATGTCACGTTAGATTCTCTTCAGTCATCATTGGTCACCTTCTAGGAGAATCTTTTTCCAGCCACAGCAGTGTTTGAAATTTGATGTTTTACCAGATTCCTGATAGTTCCAGCACATACTTGAAATGGTCGTTGCTGACCACAGTGTCATATTCTGTCTGTTTACGTATCTCTGTATTTGTATATGCATGCCTTTACCAGTTTCTCTGACACTACAGTGTCTATATTCAATAAACAAGATAAAAAATGAGTAATGTCGTATCTAAGTGAGGAACTTGAAACTTTCAGCACAGGGCAGAAGCATGTAGAAGAACTATGGCTCTAGATTAAAAGAATAATTGACCATGCACTGAATAGATATGTACCGAGTAGGAAAGTATATAATGGGAGGGAATCTCCATTGAATACAGTCACTTTAATGGAATGTCTAATGAAATAGAAACTACTGCATAACTTGGTGTAAAAGTGTGGGGCTATAGATAGAGAGATGCTGAATGAAACAATTTTGGCTGTTAAGAGAGCAATGTGTGATGCCTTTAATGACTACTGTTGCAGAATATTATCAAATAATGTTTCACAAAACCCAAAGAAATTCTGGTTTTATGTAAAGACTGTTAGTGACACCAGAGTTAGTGTACAGTCCATAATGAAAGAGGCAGGAATTGAAATTGAGGGTAACAAAGCAAATGCTGAAATGCTTAACTCCATTTTCAAATGTTCATTTACAAAGGAAAACTCAGAAGAATTGCCCCAGTTTAATCCTCATACCACTGAAAATATGAATAAAATAAATGTTAGCATCAGTGGTGTTGAGAAACAGCTGAAATCGTTAAAAATGAATAAAGCTCTGGGGCCCAAGAGAATCCCTCTGATTCTGTGCTGAATTTGAGGCTGAGTTAGCTCCTCTTCTAACTGTAATCTATCATAGATCCCTCGAACAAGGAACAAAAGATGGGGTAATAGAAGTGATCCAATATCCTTGATATCGATTTGTTGGTAAACCTTAGAACATATACTGAGCTCAGCAGAATGAAGTTTCTTGAACAGAATAATCTCCTCACTGCCAAGCAGCATGGATTCAGAAAACATCAATGATGTGAAATCCAACTCACGCTTTCTTACATGACGTGCTGAAAGCTTCGGACCAAAGCGGTCAGGTAGATGCAGTATTTCTTGATTTCAGAAAAGCATTTGACTCAGTGCCACACCTAAACTTACTGTCAAAAGTACAGTAATATCGGGCATCAAGTGAAATTTGTGAATGGATTGAGAACTTTTTGGTAGGGAGGAAACAGCTTATTACTTTAGATGGAGAGTCATTACATGTAGAAGTAATATCAGATGTGCCCCAGGGAAGTGTGCTGGGACCCTTGCTGTCATGCTGTATATTAATGACATTGAAGACATTATTAACATCATACTTTTTGCGGATGATGCAGTTATCTTTAAGGAAGTACTGTCAGAAGGAAGCTGCACAAATATTCAGTCAGGCCTGCATAACATTTCAAAGTGGTGCAAAGATTGGCGACTTGCTTTAAACGTTCAGAAATATAAAATTTTGCACTTCACAAAAGAAAAAAAATGTAGTATCCTATGACTATAATATCGATGAGTTACTGTTGGAATCTGCCAACTCAAACAAATACCTGGATGTAATGTTTTGTATGGATATGAAATGGAATGATCACATAGGTTCAGTTGTAGGTAAAGCAGGTGGTAGACATAGATTTATTTGTTGAATACTGGGGAAGTGTCATCAATCTACAAAGGAGACTGCTTACAAATCACTCGTGTGACTGGTTCTAGAATGTTGCTCAAATGTGTGGTACCTGTACCAAATAGGACTAGCAGGTGATATTGAACATATACAAAGAAGTGTAGCATGAATGGTCACAGGTTTGTTCAATCCATGGGAGAGTCACACAGAAATACTGAAGGAACTGAACGGGGAGACTCTTCAAGACAGACGTTAACTATCCCGAGAAAGTCTATTAACAAAGTTTCAAGAATTGAATGATTCTAGGAATATGCTACAATCTCCTGCATATCACTCATGTAGGGATTGTGAGAATAAAACTAGAACAATTGCTGCATGTGTGGAGGCATTTGAACAGTCATTCTTCCCGTGCTCCATATGTGAATAAATGAAACGGTAAGAAACCCTAATAATTGGTATAATGGGACATATCCTCTGCCTTGCACATCACGGTGGTTTACGGAGTGTAGATGCAGACACAAAGGACAACATATTGAAGGGTTCCAATTTTTGTGTACCTAAAATGTGAAAAATTTTAATACAGTGGCCACAATTTTTAACCCATTGCACTGTTTTCATTATTCTGAGGAAAAAGCTGTCAGTTAATAGTCACATTTCATTCATGATCAACTCACTACATTTATTGTAGTGAACTACATTGAAATGGTGTAATCTTAAGGTACAGTAGCTACTAATGTAACTACACAATTGCATGTAAGGGGAATTAGCCCCCCACAATATTTTTGTGAAACTACATAAGTTTTTTTTGACAATACTTCCCTGGCATGTTCAACATACAAGAGTACTACACTGAAGCGCCAAAGAAACTAGTGTAGGCATGTGCATTCAAATACAGAGATAAGCAAAAGGCAGAATACGGCACTGTGGTCGGCAACGCCTGTGAAGACCAATGTCTGGCACAGTAGTTAGATCAATAACTGCTGCTACAATGGCAGGTTATCAAGATTTACGCGAGTTTGAAAGTGGAGTTATTGACAGCCCAGGAGTGATGTGACACAGCATCTACGAGGTAGAGACGAAGTGGGGATTAAATCATCATCATTTGCCTCAACTCCATTTGACAAGCTAGCACAAATCATAGGTCCTTTGATATTATTACATTTGCAACCTCATTCGTATACTAACTCTTCATTCTCAAAATTTTGCAATACTGAGTTTACTCCCTCCAGAGGAAATTTAGTATGCAGACTTTCATCGCTATCATAAGTGTAAGCCTTTATTTCACCTTCGTTACCATCTGCTGCACTTAAACTATTTGACTCTTCGTTATGGGATATGCAATCAAATTTATAATCCATAGTAAAGAAAAAAAAAATCCATTGTACGTAGTTTGTCCTCAGAAATGAATACCTAACAGTGGGAAGTACAGATCTATTTAAACACAGTTTCCATAACAAAGGTGAGTAATGGTAGTTGAATTTAATAAGTGGCTGTCAGAAAAGCATTTCCAGATTAATGAAAAACTAAATACAGAGTTACTTGAAATTAACACCAAGTAGTTCACAGAACATGCTAGGAGAAATCGGAATACTGAGACTTTTAAAGCAGAATGGCACCAGATTAAACAAGATTTACCACAGTGGCAGGAGCACATGAATAATAGAATGACAGAGGTACAATAAGAAATAAAAGGTGTTAGGAATATGGCACAGCCTAATACACACTCATATACTCACATGACTAACACATATCACACAAGCAATCTGCATGAATCGTCAGATTGGCAGTAAATAGAGCAGAGTAATGTAGCTCGCCTGATATTGTGGGAGTAATGAGTTCCATCTCCATAATATTAGCTGAGGAGGGCCTGATAAGGAACAAACATTTATCCCAGAGAAGGAAAAACCCACATTCAATTGTGTTCATAAAAGGATTTAAAGATGCCTTGCCACAAAACTGGACAGAGTAACAGAGTTCGCAGTAGCATACTTTCAGGGAGACACTGCTTATTGGGCTATCAAGACAGCTGAACGATGTTACACATTTGTGTAGTTCAAGAAGCAAGAAGACTTTTCAAGCCAAATATTGGTAGGCCTGCACACAAGAAGAATTACGAAAAGGAGTGTACAACTCAGAACCATACAACCAAAAACAGGAAAACACCAAGCAAATATTTCGGAAACTACATAAATAAAACAAAGTAATGGGATGAACCTATCTTGTACAGAGATGTGCTAAGAATTCTGAAGGAGAAACAACTACTTAATTTTAAAGAGAACTTAATTAATGTATCTGAAACAAATTTGGAAAATTACTGTTCATACTGGATTCCATAGACTTACTACACAATGGTAGTGAGCAACACCATCATAATAGTAATCTTTATTTGCAGTCTTCAAGTTACAACAACGACAACCGTAAGAAGAAAAGAAACCAACATTATAGTAATAACAAATCAAACATGGACCAGGTCAGATGGTAACACCTTGCGCCTCACTTTAACAACAATTATTCGCCTAATGCAAACCATAGGCGAGGAAATGGCAATAAATAGCACCCCAGTTACAGCCCACATTACAATAACGGTAATGGTAATCGAAAGTCTTACAAAAACCCATGGCAACATCAAGGTTCATAACAATGGTGACAAAATATTGGTCCATCACCCATGCAGAATAATGCTATGCAGAACTTGAATTGCAAACAAGTTGAAGTCGAGGACGACAGCTGCCAAATACATCAGCACAAACTAGATGTGATAGAATTGTGCACTGCAATGTTGGTCGTGGACTCGAATAGGGATCACGTCCACACACATAAATCTACACAGAAAAACATTTGTGAGAATAAGAACACTAATAAAAGCTGTTTGGACAGCATAGTTGTGGAGTGACAGCGATTAATATAAATTAACTTAGTATTAATAAAACAGTCTTAATTACGATTAAGAATGTTTTCTTAATACTAAACTAATAAAAGTGTATATATTCTCAGGTACAGTGTTGGAAAGGAGATGAAAGAAGATTTGTACACTGAACTTATGAAGTACAAAGAACAGAATATTAAGATAGCACAAGCTGCAGTCTGGGCTAGTACATGTGGTATGCCTTGGTACAATTATACTCGACACAGGAACTACTATAAACGTAATGTATGATGTGTTTTATGAAAAGATAAGTAGTGGGGATAATACACCTAACCTATCAGTACACAATTGTAATGTGACTGGTGCTATTGGTGCCAGGTCGCAACGTGCTAAGGAGCAGACACAGGTAGAAGTTAGAACGGGAAGTGGAGCCTATATGTGCACTTTCCTGGTAGAAATAAAATTATCTGTAACCTAGGTCTTGAGCACCTTATGAGAAAAGGCCAAGACTAGAATTTGTTAAGGGTAAATGTTTCATTAGAGACAGAGGTGAAGAGGCAGTACTGGATTTGATCAAAACGCCTTTGATTTGATTAGAATGTATTCTCAGGGAACTCATTACATTTGTTAAGACTTAATGCTGCACATAAATAGATTAAATGAGTGTAATACAAGAAACCATATGAACAGATTGTTAATCTTTTTCCATATTTTTCAACAACATATTCACTTGTAGAATTTCTGTTACAACAGAAAGAACCAAATGATTGGTTAAACCCACTACCAGAAATACACAGAGAGGAAAATCACTGAAAAGACAAAATACGAAAAGTACTTACTGAGAGGTCTAAATCTAGGAAAGTATGATGTGGCAGAAAACTATGTAACATTCAAACATATAAGATAAAGAGAAAGGTACTATTAAAAGCTTACCCCAAATCTTCACAGCTCAAGTATAAGTACAAGAAATGGATTTGTATACAGAACATTTTCAATCACCAATATATTGCACAATGGAAGTTATTTTCTTGTACATCCTAGAACCTTGAATTAAAAGGGGCTGTGCCATCACAATGATTTGAAAAAATATTCATTAGTGATTTTTGTTATGTAGTTCTAAGGTTTTTTCATTGAGTTGAATCATTTACTTAACTAGCTAAGAGAAGTTTTTGGATTAGATATTAATATTTTTCTGAAGTTAACATAGGTCAATGACCTATGATTCGAGAGAACATTTGAAAAAACAATGGAGATTTTTGTCTTGAGCAAATTAAGTTGTATGTATGTATATACTAGCTACAAAGTAGTATTTCAGTGTTTCCATTTCTGGGAATTAGTGTGTTAGTTCAGGCTCATAAGTGTGCTTAAGTTTAATTCAGAAAATTATTGTGAAAGAATTTACCTAGCACAACTCATATTACAAAAATACAGTAGATACATGCTTTATCTTCCTCAAGCTGAAGTCTGATTTATAACAGAATACTACAAGACGTATCTTAAATGAAAAACTTTTGATATTTCTTTCATATTTAACTGATTAATGATGTCATGTCTGTTTTTGAAGTAAAGGTCATTGACATGATTCACTGCGCTGAAGCAATGATAATGAGTTGTGATTAACTGTAAACAATTTCATAGGTACTTAGGAAACAGAAACATGAACCATGGATGTCTGGATCACAGTTTAATTTTGTCAAGAACACATATACTTGGACATTTTTGGTTCGGAGTACTATTTTCTGGTTTACTACAGAGCTCCCATAACGTAAGACTCCATCCATTTAGGGCTTTTTCCTCTCTATCAGAAGCCTGAACATTGATGCCCAGAGTATCTTAAAACGATATTCATGACACAAAACAGACATTGCTTATTTGAAGGTCTTAAGCTCAAGCCGAAGTTCACTTGTACACATGGACACATGGCCAATGTCAAACCAGTCTTATATGAATACAAAATTTTGTAATGAGATTGTAATCAAGACATGAACTTTACGAAAAAGGTGTATTAATGCTTCATTTTTATAGTGATGTTTGACTGACACTCTTATGAATAAAGACAATTTCCTCGAAAGGGGCGATGTGAACTTTTGTGGAAGGGGACACTGGGCTGAAAGAATCCCCTATCTTTGATTGGAGCTGCCAAGTTCAGGCACATGTACATTATCTATACGATGGGTAGAGACTGGGGGTGAGCATCGCTTGTAGCTTGCAGCGCAAATTCTTCACTGAAGTAAAGTAGCATGAAAGACATTGAGTGGACTTTAAGGTGCTCATGCAACAACAGGAACAACGCTGGACTAACAGTTGCACAGGAATAGAGTGCCCATTGGTAAATTGTATAAACATAAAAGTAATGGCGTTTCATGGATAAAGTGAATGTACAAGGACACAGGTAAGTGCATGTTCCCTCTGTAACAGTATAAAAGATCTATGAGCTTGCAGAACGAGTTATGAAATACATACAATAATCACACACTTGAAATTACTACATTTTTCTTGCAAAACTCAGTGTTATATCTATATATGATAAATACTAATGAACCCCATTACACACAGCTATAAACTAAACTATTAACAATGTTATTCTGTATTTTATAATGCGATAGGAGAAAAACCTCCCTACACAATGTAGATGATTTTTGCCCAAAAGCAATCTGATATTGCTGTATGGTTTGGATGTTCACAGATCTCAGCGAGCTGCCTGTCAACCCTGATGCTGCCAACACGCCACTACTGCGAAACCTTCTTCGCTAGTGGCTGGTGGGCTGAGACGTCGCAAGGTTGCCGCCACAGCAGAGGTTCGGACGTTACACCTATGTCATGCATGTTCCATCGTATGTTCGCCAGTCCAACCAACAACACAATGATCGACATTGAAAAACCAAACCATATAACAATGGCAAAGCATTATCCACACATAATTGACATTGGTGTCAAAATCATTCTATGAACATTTTACTGAACAACATAACCAGAAACTAAAAGAAAATAGAATTGCACTCGCAGACTCTTGAGCTGCGAGTGGCTCATCTTCCTGCCATCATGTATTTTACACCCTATTTTTAACGTATTTCCACCTCATTACGTTAATTTAAATTACTACTGTCACTGAGTTGCTACTTTGCCTGACCATGACCGGCGCTAGTAGCGCGTATCGATATATCCCCTCTCGTAGTATCTTCCCAGTCATTGTCTATCATAAGCAAGATTTGGTCGCGAGTTCGGGCTGCCAGTCAATTGGAACTCTTCTGGAACACAGCCCGGAACTGCCAGTCGGGGAGTTGCAATGCGGCACTAGTGCAGTCAGGTTGGAGCAGCAGTGAGGTCTGCGTCGACATGGCTCGCCCGACCATTGCCGCCACGCATCACTTGAGCTAGGCCATGGTCTTGGTAGATTGTCAGTCGGTCGTCTTACAGGAGGACGCATTTTGGCTCGCCGATTGTTCATGAGTCGGCCGTGTGTGTGTGTGCATCGACTCCAGATTTGTCTTCGTGTGTGCTTATTTACTGTTGGGTATCATGTCTTCGTGCAAGTGTTTGTCAGGTTGTGTGTGTAGTTGGCGTTATTTCGACTGACGACTGTTTGAGATGTTGTCGGCATTCTGCGGCGAGTCGGTCAGTTGCCGCGGACCAGGGAAGTTACCTCTGAGCGGTGCAGTCGGCTGGGTCCGCTGGCAGTCCCTGTGCAGTGACAGAGCATGTGTGGAGCAGTCCAATTGCTATGAGCTTCGTGGTTCACCGACCCAGGACGTCAAAGCTGAGTAGTGGTTTGAACTACCCAAGCTATGTACATACATGTTGTGTGGTTAGTTTCGGTGGTTCACTGTTGAGGAGGTTTTCCTGTGAGCAACACCGAGTGTTTCTATTGCTGAAATTTAGCCGCCATGTGGTGCAATAAATTATATGGGTTGACTACAAGGCGAGTGCAACAGAGGAATTTTCTGCCTTGTGGCCATTAGTGTTCGGTTATCTGGCCTGGCCATTGACATAAGTTCAGGCAGTGTTCCTTTTGGGTGAAGTTAACTATATTACTGTATTTCAAATTCAAGAGTATCAGCAGAATTTTCTGCCTTGTGGGCGTTAGTGTTTCGGTTACCTGCCCTGGCCACTAACGTAATTTCAGGCAGCGTCCTTTCTTCAACTGATGTCACTGTCCAACATGGTGTATAATTTTGACAGTTAATACATATTTCATTGTGGATAATCACGTTCGTAACCTTTTGTGTTTGAGTTCTCATGTACTGATTGGTGGCAAGCAAGTCGTTGTGTCGGTCGGTCCATGGGTGCCCCCTGGTTGGGTTCCGACGGATCAAGTGTAGTTGGGCTCACCACTTGTCTCACCTAAGTGAATGAGGGCAGACCAACCTCCCTGGAGGCTTTTGAGTGCCATTTTCTTTATTGTCCTTCTCGCTGGTGTTTAATTCTCTGTTAATAATCTATCATAGCCAATGATTTAAAATGTCTTGTTTTTTCTGGACTTTATGTAATTTGAATATTGATAAATCAATTGTGGACCTTAAGCCACTTCAAACTCTATTCTTGAAATTACCCTTTAAGCAACAACATTATGGCCTTCTGCCTTAAAAGATTATGGTAATGTATTTTAAAATTTTCAAATTTTGTGTGGTCCTCTGCCGCTTGAATTGCACCTTGCATATGTTCATTCTATCTACTTTGCCTTGAAGCTTTCCAGCCTAGCTGTGATACCATATGTATTTTAATTATTTTATTTGCTATTTTAACTGTATTTTTATTTTGTTGACTTTATGATTTCATGTTTGGAGGCCCTCAGCCATGAAATAATTGCCTTTTTGAAACTCGTAGTTCTAAAGGTTTGACTATGTGCCGTTGTGGTTTAAAGGTGTTAATAAATTATAATAAATTACAATTTTGAGTGAACCTGACTGACACCTTATTTGGCCCTTCCCACAGTCCTAATCACCTGTTCTGCCCTGCGGGTTTAGTGGGCGTTTCAACTCTTATGAAAAAAATATCTACTATGCAATTTAATGAAAATCAAATTGAACTGTATTGTAAAATCAACTTTTTGATGAAAGATGCACTTTTAAAGCTAATTTTTCTGAAAATAATTAATATCAATGAAAAATTCATCATGTATTTCATGAAATATTGTGAATTAAATGCGGTGGGTAAAGGCTTATACCTCCATCCTGGTACTTAGCTTAGGTTTTTCCAGGGACCATGCCCAAATGGGGGAATTTGTTTCTCGATCGATTTTCCTAACCAGTGTAAATATTTCTTTTTACTCTACCCTTCAGGCCTGGTAGTGTAATGCAGGCACATGTCGAGAAGTATATTACATGTACCTATGTACGTCTCATAAAGAGTAAATATTCACATAAAATTTTGAGAAGTGAAGGGATAAATCCCAATGTGAATGACTAGTGAAGTCGACCAATAATCCAAACTTTAGCAGAGGATGCTACAGATGAGACTGATTCAAAACAACGTACAAAAATATTCTTGACACATGTCAAAAAGACTGTTCACACAAGTGCCGGCCGGAGTGGCCGAGTGGTTCTAGGCGCTACAGTCTGGAACTGCACTACCACTACGGTCGCAGGTTCGAATCCTGCCTTGGGCATGGATGTGTGTGATGTTCTTAGGTTAGTTAGGTTTAAGTAATTCTAAGTTCTAGGGGACTGATGACCTCAGAAGTTAAGTGCCATAGTACTCAGAGCCATTTGAACCATTTTGAACTGTTCACACAAGTATACAACACTAAACATCATGTGCCTAAAGAAACTGAACGTAGCAGAGAACTACAAAGCAAAGCAAAATTTGTGTGGAAAGACAATAATGATTAAACTTAAAAAACCTCAGTCACCCAGTTTTAAAGAATTATTTATCAGTGCTTTTCAAAAATACAGTACATAATTCATTTTGGTTTGAATATTGATAGAAAGATGTTTCATACTAATGCTTTCATCTTTCAAGGGAGTTTTGTGGCGCATCTTGTCCAGATTTAAGTTATTTTTCGTATTTTTATTCGTGTTTCCGTCCTTATAAGTAAAAATATGTACAAACAATCCTGTTGGAGGAACATCTGCAACCAAGCATTATACCAGAGGTTGAAAATACCACTTCAGTTGTAAAGCCCTTTTGTTATCACACGACCAGTTTCAGTCTGTATACGTCCACCTTCAGGTGTCATACTGCAATAACAAGAAACGGGAGATAATTTTTACACACAGCAATACACACAAAAAACAAAACAACTTATAAAAATTTTAAAAACATTTCAAAAATGCAGGTTATGCTAGGTGCTGTGAAACGTATGTCAGTGCGAAAGTGACACCTGATAGTACTATGAATGACTGCCTGGGTAGAGAAAGTCGACAGCTAATCGAGGCTTACATAAGATAAGAACTGAAACGCATGTTACATGACGAGAGACAGGTAAATTTTAAATTAGTGAGGACGCAGATAATAATGCAGCACAATCATGCACCATAATCATAGGATAAAATGAAAGTGATGCAACTTCTATTAAGAGAGGACAATTTCACAACTATGTAAAATGAACGAATGTACGGCATATGCCTGTTTCCTAAAGTGAGGTCTACAAGGTACACCCAATTCATTTTACATACCTCTAAAATTGTCCTCTCTTAATAGAAATTGCAGGGTTATCATTTTATCCTATGACTATGGTGCATTATGATGCTGCATCATTACCTGTGTCCTCATTAATTTAAAATTTACCTGTTTTTCATGAGGTAACATGTGTCTCAGGTCTTATCTTATGTAAGCCTTGTACACATCTACCACGCACTCAGGGGCCACAGCACCAAGTGTAAGTATGCTGATATTCTTTGTATATTTCTCTAACCAGACAGTCGTTCATAGTACTGCCTGGTGTCACTTTCATATTGACATAGGTTTCACAGCACCTAGTGCGACTGGCAGTTTTGAAATGTTTTTGAAAATTACTATGCAATGTTATGTTCTCTTGCTATTTCAGTATGACACCTGAAGATGGGCGTATAGAGCCCAAAACCCATCGTCTGATAATAAAAGAACTTTACAACTTAAGGGTATTTTCTAACCTTCCTAAGAAATTGTAATTAATAATGAGCCAAAGTGCCTGAGATTGTAAATTTACAGGGTAAATGTATGATGTATGATATGTCATAACAGGCTGAAATTGTTTCTTTTGTAGAAGTATAAATGTCATGAAACAATTTAAAATCATTCACCTCTCTCGAGATTTCTATTAAGACTGCTGTTGTTATGGTTCATTGTTGATTCATGTAGTATATTAAAGTTGAAAATATAATTTCAATGCAAATTATTTCTGTAAGTCATGTGCATTAGTTAGATATCATGAGTCACGTTTTATTTTCAAATAATTACTAAAAATTGGAAGGAACACATAGAAAATGTTGTGGGGAAGGCTAACCAAAGACTGCTTTTAATTGGCAGGACACTTACAAACGTAGCAGATCTATTAAGAAGACTGCCTACACTACACTTGTCCATCAAAGCAATATAAATTCCCTGGATCTGGTAGCGCATTGCCTTTATAAATATGTTATACAAAAATTTAAGAGATTTAAGTGAAAAGCAGTAAATATTTTACACAAATTGGTTGTACATTGAATGACACAAATTCTTCCTTTGCAAAAAATAGTATATATTTTACACAGGTTTTTGCAGTTAATGATAAAGAATTATTCCTTCTAGTACTTTGTTTGGGCCATCAAACACATAATTGTCGACAGTTCCTTTCTCCATAGTAAATCAGAAGAAACAATTATTTAACCTATCTCAGTTACTACTTTGCTGTGCCACCTTTTCAGCAGTTCTTTTGCCATCTGCACTATCATCACTGTTTCACTTAACCTCTTTCAGCTACCCCTTTCAAGGACCATCCTTTCAGCAGGTCTATTGCTGTCCATACTATTACCACAATTTTGCCTCACTTCCACCACACAAGAAAGGTATAGAGAAAATACTTCATAGTAATGGCTATTCTATTCTTATCTTTAAACAAAGTCTTAACATGAAACATATTTGGGAACAATAACTTCAATACAACAGATTATGCAAATAATTGGCAATGCTATAATTTCTATTAAACTAATGTGATTGTCAAGAAATAAGTTTCAGGAGGAACAGATATTTATTATACCGTAGACTGTATGTATGTATTTTAACAACTATTATTAATATTGCCAATAAGATGAAGATACCTTGTTACACTACTGGCCATTATAATTTCTACACCAAGAAGAAATGCAGATGATAAACGGGTATTCATTGGACAAATATATTATACTAGAACTGACATGTGATTAAATTTTCGCGCAATTTGGGTGCATAGATCCTGAGAAATCAGTACCCAGAACAACCACCTCTGGCCGTAATAACAGCCTTGATACGCCTGGGCATTGAGTCAAACAGACCTTGGATGGCGTGTACAGGTACAGCTGCCCATGCAGCTTCAACACGATATCACAGTTCATCAAGAGTAGTGATTGGCATGTTGTGATGAGCCTGTTGCTCGGCCACCATTGACCAGACGTTTTCAATTGGTGAGAGATCTGGAGAATGTGACCAAGAGATGAGTACACTAAACAGATTCAGAAGGATGTAGGTTGCAGTAGGTACTGGGAGATGAAGCAGCTTGCACAGGATAGACTAGTATAGAGAGCTGTATCAAACCAGTCTCAGGACTGAAGACCACAACAACAATAACTGGAGAATGTGCTGGCAGTAGCCGAACATTTTCTGTATTCAGAAAGGCCCATACAGGACCTGCAACATGCGGTCGTGCATTATCCTGCTGAAATGTAGGGTTTCGCAGTGATCAAATGAAGGGTAGAGCCACGGGTCGTAACACATCTGAAATGTAACATCCACTGTTCAAAGTGCCGTCAATGCGAACAAGAGGTGACCGAGACGTGTAACCATTGGCACCCGATACCATCACGCCGGGTGATACGCCAATATGGTGATGACGGATACACGCCTCCAATGTGCGTTCACCGCGATATCGCCAAACACGGATGCGACCATTATGATGCTGGAAACAGAACCAGGATTCATCCGAAAAAATGACGTTTTGCCATTCGTGCACCCAGGTTCGTCGCTGAGAACACCATCGCAGGCGCTCCCGTTTGTGGTGCAGCGTCAAGGGTAATCGCAGCCATGGTCTCCGAGCTGATAGTCCATGCTGGTGCAAACGTCGTTGTCTTGAAAACGTCCCCATTTGTTGACTCAGGGATCGAGACGTGGCTGCACGATCCGTTACAGCCATGCAGATAAGATGCCTGTAATCTCGACTGCTAGCGATACGAGGTCGTTGGGATTCAGCACGGCGTTCCATGTCATTGGATCTCGACCAACGTGAGCAGCAATGTCGCGATACGATAAACCGCAATCGCGATAGGCTACAATCCGACCTTTATCAAAGTCGGAAACGTGATGGTACGCATTTCTCCTCCTTACACGAGGCTGCACAACAACGTTTCACCAGGCAACGCCGGTCAACTGCTGTTTGTGTATGAGAAATCGGTTGGCAACTTTCCTCACGTCAGCACTTTTTAGGTGTCGCCACCGACGCCAACCTTGTGTGAATGCTCTGAAACGCTAATCATTTGCATATCACAGCATCTTCTTCCTGTCAGTTAAATTTCACGTCTGTAACACGTCATCATCGTGGTGTAGCAATTTTAATGGCCAGTAGTGTAATTATTGCGACCAGTCCTCATGCTGTTAGTTGAAACTATGGAATGGTGGAATGGCTGATGGAGGCTGTGGCTGAGGCTGCTGTGCTGCTTGTAGATTCTGCTGTTGTTGTATTAGCTGCATCATGGCTTGCAGCAAGTTGTGGATTTGCTTGCTCTGTAACTGAATAACATTGCATTAGAGTACTGTCGACACAGAAGCCATGCCTATAAGGAATTTGGATTAGACGTCACACACAAAATTACAGAATCATCTCAGTAACAGTGTCTGAGTCAAAAACCCACACATTAATGTGCTAGACAAATAAAAAGAAATAGCAAGAAATAAACAACAAGTAAAATGGGTGGGTGTGTGGCCAAAAGCTAAAATTAAACCTGTAACTTGGTCAGATCCTTTCCCTCCTTGGTGCCAGTTGTTGCATTGTACTTTGGATACGGCCACAGAAGGAGGCTTTACTTGTCACTACACTTAAATATTTACTGTGCGCTGAGGGAAAAACTATGAGGGGAGAACGAGAAGAACACTGAAACACTGATAATGATTAGTGACAAGAACACACACATTTATTGGCGAGTACTCAACTTTGTAAAAATTGGCTCAGGCAGCACATCCTGATGTTCAGTTACTATTTGAGAAACTAAGAATGGATAGTAAACAGTTCTTGCCCCACTAGAATGTTCAGTGAAGACAGGCTGGCGTGGACTCGCCAGAAGCAGATTATGTGGTGAGAAATACACAACCAGAAGATGGTCTTCTCGGTAGGCAAGCTGATTTGGAACTCCCCGCTCTGCTGTGACGCCGGTAGATATCGCTTCTCTAGGGGCGCCACTGTTGCAACTTCTTCTTGTACCAATGGCTGACTGGACTATACACCGTCTCTGGAGTGGGTTGTCGACCTACTGACCACTGTGATTGTGCTTGCTGTGCTTACTATACTACATACGGCAATTAAATAAAATATTGCTTTCTGTAGTCTATCTTCACCGAAAATCATACCTTATATGGTGAGTCAAGATGAAACGTTATTGTGCCAAAATATTTCTGTTCCTCTGATGCTTGCATCTGTCATTTCACACGTCGCTAGACGAAACTCGCCAACTATATGAAGTACTGTATCCTGTCTATTGTTAGTCGAAGATTGCTATAGTCTTTTCACAGTGAGCCAAGATGAAGCACCCCCAATTAATACAATGTCATTTGTTATTAATCAAAATAGCAGCCTAGTTTTAATTTTGATGCGATCATTACCTAATGGTTAAGAGCTCATCGGACTTAACTGCTTCAGGAATTGTTTCTAATTAGGATGAGGCTGCTCAACAATTATTTTCATCATGGCAAAGACAACGGCAACCGTTATGAAATTGTCTCGATTGCTCAACAGTGTTTACACAATGACCAAGTGTGTTTCAGTAACCAATCCCACGATGTTGTACGCTATTTGACTAAAGTATTTTGATTAAACACAATTTTGAGGCAGACACTAATTTTGTCTAACATTTATAATTTCGGTTAGTCTCACCACAGGTCAATATTTCTGACATTGCAACACACACTATGACAATGGTTAACACACACTACAATCTAATTTGTGCCAGTGCAATTGATGTGAACTTCGATATTTGGCACACTGTAAGCATTTAAGACACTTATCAAAAAACATAATTTGTTGTGAATATCATCTGTCACGAATTGGTAATGTTTTGCTGAAGGTCGACCCACAGCAGCGGATACTCTCTCAGCTAGAACGACACTATGTGTAGGTCATGCTTCAACTCGGACTCGATGAACTCCAAACTCAGACTCCACTGACACCACACACACTTGATGCTAGTAGCACTTGACAATCAGTTTTACCTGTCATCGACCTGTGTGAGGCAAAAACATTTTTATCATTGGGAAGGGATAATGGACCCTTACATAAGTCATGAGTCAGGTTGGGTTTTTAAGTCGGGCCACGTTATTCAAAAGGAGTAGGCTATGTGCTGGCACAGGGTTTCACATTCTCCTTTCTGTAATCATCATTATAGATCACAAACACAACACTACACTATAAATGCCTCCATTACACTCACCTGCACTCTAAAAATATACATGTAGGACAACTCCCTCATATCCAGCAGGGAATGGGCCAGGAGAAGAACAGTATTTCCAGCAGGCAGCTGATCCCATCCCATGAGATATCCAAGCCAACAATGGCATACAGCATTTAGGGGAGTACAGTGTCAACCCCATACCATTTCATGCTGTGTCTGAATGACACCATATGGCAGAGGATGATGTGCGAAATGGTCAGAATTGTGTGGTCCTCTGGGCTGATCATGGTGTTTTTTAGTTTGTTAAATACTGAATTTATTAAGTTTACTGGTTTTTCAAACTAAGATTGATTCTTAACTATAAACTTCAGGATGTAAATGTATTGTGAGACCGTTCAAAGTTAAAGTGCTTTCCTCTCTAAATAAGAGCTACCCAGATAATGATACCATCAGACTTAAATGAATGACAATGGGAAAAGTAAGTCAGCTGTTTGAAATTTTCATCTCTAAATTCTGTTACTATTGGTAATATGTCTTACTGCGCTTAGGCATTTGAGAAAAATCTGTAACATGTGACTTCCAGTTCAGGTTCTTGTCAATATAAAAACATCTGATACTTATGAATAATCCATTTTGTTTGTTGATTTACCCTCATACATTCTTTCAAACAATTTGCTAACGTACAGAATTGCATGTATTGTGTTTTATTTACTGTAAGTTAAGTGACAGTCCACTTGCAGGCAAGCACTTATAATTTTCAACAAATAATGGTTATACTTGTAATTCATAAACCTTATTGATTATGCTTGATTATAATACTTCCATCATCAATTGCAATAACTGTTTTGGCTTCTCAGGTACTTGATTGGAGGTTATTTATCTGTACTACAATATAAAGGCAAGGAGTTGGTTAATGTGTTAAAACAAGTCGTCATTTAACGTTGTTACCAAAATTTCTAAAAGTTCTTGCCCAATTTACTTCACAATTTTACACAACACTCTAATAAACGTTTGAATAGACATATCTACACACTTCTTTAATGTATATGGCACATAGATACACACACACACACATATATATACATATACATATATATATATATATATATATATATATATATATATATATATATACGTTTCTAAGATTATTGACAGATTTACTTCAAATTTTACATGATACTCTAATAAACATTTGGAGGACCATAGGCCAAAGTTATACATATATATAAAGAGGGAAGTGCTGTTAGCAAAAATATCAGCACATTATTGACCAATTTACTTCGAATTTTTGCTAGATACTCAATTAAACATATGAATGGAGATAGGCTACACACATTCTTATATATATATATATATATATATATATATATATATATATATATATATATATATATATATATATATATATACATATAGGATGTTCCAAAACGGCATGGCCAAACTTTCAGGAAACATTCCTCACACACAAAAAAAGAAAAGATGTTATGTGGACATGTGTCTGAAAACGCTTAATTTCCATGTTAGAGCTCATTTTAGTTTCGTCAGTATGTACTGTACTTCCTCGATTTACCGCCAGTTGGCCCAATTGAAGGAAGGTAATGTTGACTTTGGTGCTTGTCTTGACATGCGACTAGTTGCTCTACAGTACTAGCATCAAGCACATCAGTACGTAGCATCAACAGGTTAGTGTTCATCACGAATGTGGTTTTGCAGTTAGTGCAATGTTTACAAATGCGGAGTTGGCAGATGTCCATTTGATGTATGGATTAGCTCGGAGCAATAGCCGTGGTGCGGTACGTTTGTATGGAGACAGATTTCCAGAACAAAGGTGTCCCAACCCGAAGACGTTCGAAGCAATTGATAGGCGTCTTATGGAGCACGGAACTTTCCAGCCTATGACTCGCGACTGGGGAAGACCTAGAACGATGAGGACACCTGCAATGGACGAGGCAATTCTTCGTGCAGTTGACGATAACCCTAATGTCAGCGTCAGAGAAGTTGCTACTGTACAAGGTAACGTTGACCACGTCACTGTATGGAGAGTGCTACGGGAGAACCAGTTGTTTCCGTACCATGCACAGCGTGTGCAGGCACTATCAGCAGCTGATTGGCCTCCACGGGTACACTTCTGCGAACGGTTCATCCAACAATGTGTCAATCCTCATTTCAATGCAAATGTTCTCTTTACAGATGAGGTTTCATTCCAATGTGATCAAATTGTAAATTTTCACAACCAACATGTGTTGGCTGACGATAATCCGCACGCAATTGTGCAATCACGTCATCAACACAGATTTTCTGTGAACGTTTGGGAAGCCATTTTTGGTGATCTCTTGATTGCGCCCTATGTTCTTCCACCTACGCTCAGTGGAGCACATTATCATGATTTCACATGGGATACTCTACCTGTGCTGCTAGAACATGTGCCTTTACAAGTACGACACAACATGTGGTTTATGCACAATGGAGCTCCTGCACATTTCAGTCGAAGTGTTCATACGCTTCTCAACAACAGATTCGGTGACCGATGAATTGGTAGAGGTGGACCAATTCCATGGCCTTCACGCTCTCCTGACCTCAACCCTCTTGACTTTCATTTATGGGGGCATTTGAAAGCTCTTGTCTACGCAACCCTGGTACCAAATGTAGAGACTCTTGGTGCTCGTATTGTGGACAGCTGTGATACAATACGCCATTCTCCAGGGCTGCATCAGCGCATCAGGGATTCCATGCGACGGAGGGTGGATGCATATATTCTCGCTAACGGAGGACATTTTTAACATTTCCTGTAACAAAGTGTTTGAAGCCACGCTGGTACGTTCTGTTGCTGTGTGTTTCCACTCCATGATTAATGTGATTTTAAGAGAACTAATAAAATGAGGTCTTACAAGGAAAATAAGCGTTTCTGAACACATGTCCACATAACATATTTTCTTTCTTTGTGTGTGAGGAACGTTTCCTGAAAGTTTGGCCGTACCTTTTTGTAACACCGTGTATATATATATATATATATATATATATATATATATATATATTGCGTGCATTTCCACCGAATGTTCCAAACACGGACCTATTGCACTAACTCAGGTCGTCTGTTTCTGCACGTTTTGCAGAAGATGCTGGATATGGGTTTCTTCGACTTACATATATATATATATATATATATATATATATATATATATATATGTAGGTTACACACATTCTTCGTATATGGCTATGGCAAGGAAAGTGTTTCTGAAGAGAAGAAATTTGTTAACAGAAAGTATAGATTTAAGTGTCAGGAAGTCTTTTCTGGAAGTATTTTGATGGAGTGTAGCCATGTATGGAAGTGAAACATTGATGATAACTAGTTTAGACAAGAAGAGAAAAGAAGCTTTCAAAATGTTGTGTTACAGGAGACTGCTGCAGATTAGATGGATAGATCATGTAACTAATGAAGAATTACGGAATACATTTGGGGAGAAGAGGAATTTGTGGCATAACTTGATTACAAGAAGGGATTCGTGGTAGGACACAATCTAAGGAATCAAGGGATCACCAATTGGATGGAAGATTGGAGTGTATAAATCATAGAGGGAGATGAAGAGATGAATACACTAAGCAGATTCAGAAGTATGTTTGTTGCAATAGTTATTCAGAAATGAGATGAGGAGACTTGCACAGGATAGGACATGTTCAGACACACATAATTTAAACACTTATTTAATCTATATTGTATATAAGAACACATATACATAAAAATTAAAATGATTTTGCAAAAATGTTAGAAACTTCCTGACAGAATTACTTCAAAGTTTTAAATGATACTCTGATAAATGTGCAGAGGGACATAGGTTACATTTTTATTGTATATGTATATATAAAATACAATGTTAGTAAGAATATTAATGAGTTCCTGACCACTCTACAACAAATTAGTACATGAAATTGTCAGATAGGCATAGGCTACACACTTCTGTAATATATATAGCATAGAAATATATATGGATATACTACAAAAAGGGGAAAGATTAAAGTAAAAACTTCTTGATCGGTTTAATTGAACTCTTTATATTAAGACAAGACATTGTTTAATAGTGTTACCAATATTTTGATAAGTTCACAACTATTTACTTCAAAATTTTACACGATACTCTAATGAGTGTTCAGGCTGACATAGGTTGAATATTTTTAAATGTTTGTGGTATAATATCATGTATGTAGCATATAATCGTAAAAGATCGTTACCAAAAATATCTAAAAGTTCTTTAAAAAATTGCTTCAGTATTTAGCCAATGCTCTAACAAACATGTAGACAGACATAGCTGACACACTTCTTTATATATATATATATATATATATATATATATATATATATATATATATATATATATATATATATTACTATTTAATTTGGATAGATTGTAAGCAAAAACCTCGGGAAGTTCTCAGTCAATTTATTTCAAATATTTAGATGATATTATGATAAACACATGGGCAGTCGAAGGCTGTATATATACATTGTGCCCCACCTAAACTTTTTACTGCCAATACCTCTGGAATCACTACAGATACTGACAACAGTTTTCATGGGATAAATGTATGACAGGGACTCACGAAAGTAAATACCATGAGAGATTCTAAACTGTGTTTCCTTTTTTTATATAGAAACCCACATTATTCCATATGCAATCAATAATATGAGTAATCACGACAATAATGGCGCCAGTTGCATCACAATACATCAATTACATCCTAATAAAATTAGAATGCAAAGTTGATGTGTGAAGTGAATGAAACACACTGCTCTTGCACTTCCTGTGATGCAAGCATGACCCACACTTTGCCTGTAATCATGATATGATTGATGTACTATGATGCAATGTTGTACTTACATATTGCTATGTACAATGTTAGTATGTAGCATAGGAAACATATGGTTGTCTAGTCACCCACAATGAAAACAAGGACATGGTTTAGTCAAACATGCTTTATTGAACCTTTCGACACTACTACAATGGAGATCATGGTAACGAAATGCCGATAACTACCAGCCAGAGTAAGCAAAATTAATAGCTGTCAAAGAGTCGCACAGAGGGATACATGATATTTGTATGTAGTTGTACATCAATTACACAATGGTACATGCCATGTACAGGACATGTCACTGAAGTTCCTTAATTATTGCGACACAATTGAACCATCGCACATGGTGCAATGCATACACAAAAATACAGTAGTATCAACAAAACAAACATACTTCTCCATAATGCGCAAAACGTATGCTGGTGTGCAGTCACAAGTCTCACAGTCAAAACAATACAACATATGTTCGATGAGATCGCCATTTGCATGGCAACACCAATGTGCGCGCTCCTCCATGGATCAACTCATGGCTGTCAGAGTTTGTGGTGTTATTGCAGAACATGCAGTGGTAATATTGGCTTTCATGTGGGCATTGTTCTTGGGACATGCTGATACACCACATTTTTCACATGTTCCCAGAGAAAAAAGTCCATTGGGGTGAGGTCCAGCTACCATACTGGAAATCCCTGATTGGAACTGGCTCGTCAAATCCATTGATGTGTGAAAGGAACTTCCTGGCAGATTAAAACTGTGTGCCGGACCGAGACTCGAACTCGGGACATTTGCCTTTCGCGGGCAAGTGCTCTACCAACTGAGCTACCCAAGCACAACTCACGCCCCATCCTCACAGCTTTACTTCCGCTGTGACGACGGGGCGTGAGTCATGCTTGGGTGGCTCAGTTGGAAGAGCACTTGCCTGCAAATGGCAAAGGTCCCGAGTTGGAGTCTCGTTCTGGCACACAGCTTTAATCTGCCAGGAAGTTTCATATCAGTGCACTCTCCGCTGCAGAGTGAAAATCTCATTCTAGCCATTGATATGTGAATCGTTGGTTTAGGACCTGTCATATGACCATTACATTATGCACAGGGCATCCATGATGTTGATGCCACATTATTTGATGCAAATGAGGGGATAGGTCTTTCATCAGTTGGAGTAAGGTAGATCTCAGAAACCGTTCATACTGCCGCCTTAGTAAGAGTGCCATCAATGATGTGGCGTCCTACAATACCACACTATACAGTGACGCTGCCATGATACTGACATTCAACCCGGCGAATCTGATGGTTTTCTGTTGATCAGTAGTGCATATTGTGTAGGTTGATATTCCCATAGTTTGTAAACACGGCCTTATGGGTAAACAGTACCCAACACATAAAGTCATGACCTTGCTACAGAACCCACTGACAATATTTCAGGCGATTGTGAACATCGTTGCCTTGGAGGCCATAGTGTAGCGCCACATGATATGGGTGGCATCCCTGTCTGTGCAGAATATGAATCACGTTTGTTTGAGGGGTTCCCATCTGTCTCTCCATTTCATGAATACTTGCATGATGGCTTTCCGCAACGCCCATCAGAACAGCAACCCATGCCACTTCATGTGTTACACCTCTGCTCCAGGTCTTTTCGTGCAATGCCTTCTAAGAATATTCATGAAAGTAGGGGAGGTTGGATGTCATCTGTTAGGGTACCACTGGCCATTCACTTGGGCCACATGTGTGCCATTTTAGTGACATTCTCTGTGCAGTAGTATCATGTCAACCATTTTCTCATTTGTGAGTACCATGCCAAATGCCTAGAATGGATGGACAGGTAAATTAATATCACAACTACAACAGTGCACTACCACCATGTACCTGTATGTAATTCCACACAGAAAACCTGCTTCGTTCCCATACACAGTGCTGATTGCTGCCTGTTCCTGTAGACAATTGTAGAGGCAAAGGGTTGACTTCGGCAGAGTAACGGAGCAGCATACACCAGCCAGTACCTTTCTGTAGTCTGTACTTAGATAAATACAACATGCGCAAGGGACGCTGTTATGTACATATCAATGTTTCTGGCAGGAATTCCTGTTCTTACTTTCAGCCCTCATGATACCAGTGAAAGTAAGAATATGTACATCAATCACATCGCGATTAAGAGCAATGTGTGGGTCACACTTGCATTGTGGAAAGTGCAATATTAGCGGGTTTCGTTTCATTTTACATGTCAATTTCACATTCCAATTTCTCGGGATGTAATTGTTGTATTGCAATGCAACAAACTCATTGTTATTCGAATTCCTCATGTTATTGATTTCATGTAGAATAATATGGGGTGTACAGTTAAACAATATAAGTTTGTGCTGAATCCAATATTTGCACAGAATTCAGAATGTCTCATAGTAATTACTTCCGTGTCTGTCCAAATGTTGTCTAGAATATCACATAAATATTTCAAGTAAACTGGTTGAGAACTTTTTGAGATTTTTACTTACAAGTTTTCCATAGACAAACACACACAAATATATATATACACACACACACACACACACACACACACACACACACACACACACATATATATATATATATATATATATATATATATATATATATATATAGTGGTCCATTGATCATGACTGGGCCAAATATCGCACGAAATAAGCGTCAAACGAAAAAACTACAAAGAACGAAACTTGTCTAGCTTGAAGGGGGGAACCAGATGACGCTATGATTGGCCCATTAGATGACGCTGCCATAGGTCAAACGGATATCAACTGCGTTTTTTTAATAGGAACCACCATTTTATTACATATTCGTGTAATACATAAAGAAATATTAATGTTTTAGTTGGACCACTTTTTTCACATTGTGATAGATGGCGCTGTAATAGTCACAAACATATGGCTCACAATTTTAGACGAGCAGTTGGTAACAGGCAGGTTTTTTAAATTAAAATACAGAACATAGATGTCTTTGAACATTTTATTTCGGTTGTTCCAATGTGATACATGGACCTTTGTGAACTTATCATTTCTCAGATCGCATGCTGTTACAGCGTGATTATCTCAAATACCACATTAATGCAATAAATACTCAAAATGATGTCCGTCAACCTCAATGCATTTGGCAATACGTGTAACGACATTCCTCTCAATAGCAAGTAGTTTGCCTTCCATAATGTTCGCACATGCATTGACAATGCGCTGACGCATGTTGTCAGGCGTTTTCGGTCGATCACGATAGCAAATATTCTTCAACTTTCCCCACAGAAGGAAATCCAAGGGCGTCAGATTCGATGAACGTGCAGGCCATGGTATGGTGCTTCGATGACCAATCCACCTGTCATGAAATATGCTATTCAGTACCGCTACAACCACATGTGAGCTATGTGCTGGACATCCATCATGTTGGAAGTACATCGCCATTCTTTTATGCAGTGAAACAGCTTATAGTAACATTGGTAGAACATTATGTAGGAAATCAGCATACATTGTACCATTTAGATTGACATCGATAAAATGGGGGCCAATTATCCTTCCTCCTATTATGCCGCACCACACTTAACCCACCAAGGTCACTGTTGTTCCACTTGTCGCAGCCATCGTGGATTTTCCGTTGCCCAATAGTGCATATTATGCCGGTTTACGTTACCGATGTTGGTGAATAACGCTTCGTCGCTAAACAGAATGCCTGCAAAAAATCGGTCATCGTCCCATAAAGGACATGCATAATTTATACCATACATACAACACTCAAGGGAAAAGTGTCCATCACTCATTATTGAAGCTGTTAGCAGCTCAGAATCTAATTCAGTATGCAGCAACAAAAAATTTTGATCATTTTTCCAATAACATAAAACATCTGCCTTGTAGCAAAGGAAATTATAAATTCCACTTAATAACATTTCTCTTGGACAACTCCTTCTATTCCATTGACGAATTTCGACTTAAAAGCTGGTAGTCATCAAAAAGCCTTCTTTTTAAGTGTATTTGCATGAGAAGGACTAAAAAACTAATCAGTTCGTTAATGTTAACACTGGTTGTGTGTACATATACTGCAAACTCACTCGTTACACATCATTTCCATGAAAGAATCGTTCAAATGATTTAAATCTCGTGACTGTTTAATCCTGTGTCAGCCTTCCCCACTAACTTAAACCACTGGATGCATTTTGAAACTGAAGTACAGGAAATGACACATTGGATGCATGTGATGGTTTCAGCAATAAATGGGTTCATTCCGAAATGATCTTTATATTTATTCAATAGAATTGATGTTTCTAGAATAAGTCTCTGTATGCATGTACTTCTACAACTTCCCAGGATAACTTTGTGACAGCAGAACGTGACAGTGTTCAGAAATTGTTCGTGTCATTACAGAATAAGTTGAATGGTTATGATCTTCTCATCTAACAGACTCGGGAATTTTTTTTTAAAATTTGCCTTTTCGAAAATGTGTCTTCACTTGAAACTCATAGTTTGTGACTGGACTTCTGATGTAACTGGCATATTACTGGACAGTGTTATATATGAGGAACTGGTAGGTATGCATACTGATTCGATGCTTTGCTGGGACAGGTATTCATGAACAAAAATAAGATCAGGATTTTAACCATTTCTCCCTTTGCCACTGTTGAATGATAGCGGTATTTTGTTATCATGGATAAGTGATAGCTGATGATGTTCTGCCCATCCTAGAATGTTTCATTTTGAGAGTATCCCAACGCAATGCTGTGACCACTGAAATCGACAATGACAACAGAATTTTCGTGCTGTTGAAAGTACGAGGAGGACTGAAAGAAAAGTCTTCATTTGGCCGTTTCTAGATGGTTCAAACTACCAAGTTACTAAATTCGGCTCTGAGATTTCACTGGTGTTGTGTTCTGCAAATGAAGTTGATAGAATCCGGTGGTCTGATTTGCCAAAAATGGCACTACCATAGTGTGTGTGAAATCTTTCCGTGGTTAATTTCATTCCTGGAACTTTAGGACGACGCTGGTTATACCCCTTGCGAGCTTCTAAGATATGTGGTAGGTCAAATTTGTTAGAGTGGCACAAATTGTGTAACAGCTGTTCCTTACACTTAAATACTCCTTCAATGTTCATAGAAATGATTGTAATGCCTGATTCTATGAGGGTTTCAAAACTTTTGGAGATCTTCATTATCTGATATATGCATTAACTACTAGTTCAATTCTAATTATGGTATCAGGACATTTAAACCATTAGACAAAGTGTGTCTCCCATATATATTCTTTCTCCTAATATTTACCTAATATATAATTTACACAAAAACTGGATACACAACACTGTGCTACTGTTTCCTTCCTTCCAGTCAGTTCTAACAGAAAACAGGAAAATCGTATTTATGACTTATCGGCTCGTTGTTAGAATATTGCCATGATATCTGAATTGTCTGAAACATCGTAATCCTACCTGGTTCATATTAAAACTATGTGAAATGCTGTCGCTGGAGTTATTATCCTTATAGAGCCATCATCAGGAGAGATTACTCTCATAGTCCATACACCAATGATCCTAAAAGATTTATCAATTCACTTTAAATAACTTCACCTCCAAATAAAAGTTTCGTTTGCAATACCAGTAAGAAAAAGGTCCAGGGCAGAAATAGGGGGGAAGAGAAGATGGGCAGTGATGGGAAAAGATGAAATAGATAGAGGGGGGAAGCAGGCAATGGAGACAAAGGAAGGAGGAGAAGATGGACAGAGAGAGGGGAGAAGGATTTAGGATATACATTCAACTCCTATAGATATTTAGCAATCGTGAGGCATTGCCAGCCTTGCTAGTAAATAATAAGAACAACAGACCCGTTATCAATCCCTGTGATAGAAATATGGTAAAATTTCTCCATCCTGAAGATGTCTGTTCATTGTGAAAACCCTCTGTGCTTCTTAATATGGGTCTCTATATGTTTCTAGTTAGATAGGATAAAAACAAGATATTAGCAACACCTCTGATAACTTAATACTGGGATCCTCTTCAAGAACAATTTGAACTACACAACCAGAAGCTTTTGGCAAACCACAGAAAAATATTAGTTAGAAATATTTTGTCATTTAAGTTTGTATAATCTGATTTATTAATTATAAATGGCATGTTCTGAGGAGAGGCCCATTTGAAATTCAAATTGACATTGACTAAGTATCTTATTTTGAGAGAGATATGTCGCAGCTCTTGTGTACATTAGCTATTCCAGTACCTTCAAAGAGGCTGTTCCAAACTGTGAAAGTTTTTCGTTTTTAATTTATTATAAATTTTCATAGCCATGTATTGAGAAGATGAGGAGCAGAGTTTGAGTCTAAGAGCTAGCAGTATGAGTTTATCTATGTTCACTGTGTCATACACACACATCAAAAAAAGTTTTGCAGCTTTTCGGTTCCACGAGTTTTGGAAACTGTGCAGAAAATTGGAGTAGAGATCAACATAAACATCATTTCCGCCCTTTTTATTGCTCATGAAAATTACACTTTGCATGTTGTACCCCCGTACAGCGAGAACTTCAGAGGTTCTAATACCAAGTAGCATGTCCTCTTGCATTGACGCATGCCTGTATTCGTCATGGCATACTATCCACAAGTTCATCAAGTCGTTCATGAAGACGAAAGCCTCGCCAATATGCTGCTGATATGGTTGAACAATCAGTCAGACGATGACATTCACATACCGTACAGCCATTACAGCGTCTTCCACGTCCACTAGCGGCATACGTCGGCCCCACATAATGCCACCCCAAAACAGCAGAGAACCTCCACCTTGCTGCACTCTCTGGACTGTGTGTCTAAGGCTTTCAGCCTGACCAGATTGCCTCCACACATGTCTCCGATGATTGTCTGGTTGAAGGCATATGCAACACTCATTGGTGAAGAGAATGTGATGCCAACCCTGAGCAGTACATTCGGCATGTTGTTGAGCCCATCTGTACCACGCTGTTGGTGTCGTGGTTGCAAAGATGGACGTCGCCATGGGCGTTGGAAGTGAAGTTGCGCATCATGCAGCCTATTGCGCTCAGTTTGAGTCGTAACACGACGTCCTCTGGCTGCACGGAAAGTGTTATTCAACATGATGGCGTTGCTTTCAGGGTCCCTCCGAGCCATAATCCATAGGTAGCGGTCATCCACTGCAATAGTAGCCCTTGGGCGGCTTGAGCGAGGCATGTCATCGACAGTTCTGGTCTCTCTGTATCTCCTCCATGTCCGAACAACATTGCTCTGGTTCACTCTGAGATGTCTGGACACTTCCCTTGTTGAAAGCCCTTCCTGGCACAAAGTAACAATGCGGACGCGATGGAACCGCGATATTGACCGTCTAGGCATGGTTGAACTACAAGCAACACGAGCTATATAACTACTTCCTGGTGGAATGACTGGATCTGATTAAAAGGCGCTGCTCATGTATGGCTGTTTACATCTTTGTGTGGGTTTAGTGACATCTCTGAGCAGTCAGAGGGACTGTGCATGACGCAATATCAACAGTCAACGTATATCTTCAGGAGTTCTGGGAACCAGGGTGATGCAAAACTTTATATATATATATATATATATATATATATATATATATATATATATATATATATATATATGTATATATATCAATCCAAAATTATTTATAAAAACCATTATAAATAATTTTGGATTGATACCGACAAAGCCAAAAAGTTCACAAATGTAATTACATGGAACAGGTAAAATATTAGATCTCTGAATAAAGGTCAGCATGACCCTCTGGGCTTAATATTATACATATTTTAATGGTAATTCTTTGTAGTAATGATATTCTGTTTACACTATTCGCTTTCCCTCAAAGGTTCAGGATAGGTTTCCTAGTGTTCAAGTCACTTACATAGGACAATATTCTCATTGCAAATGCAAGACTGTTTAGCTTGTTTGCTAAGTTGTTTATATAAGAAGATCAAGACAAATTTTGCTTTTCTAAAAATGTTACCCGGCATTTGACAGATTCTACCTCCCTGAGCTCAAGATTTTTATAGGTGATTTTTAAGTCACTTGATTGTGATCGTTTAGTTTTAAACTTTGTAAGTAATATTTTTTCATGTTTAGTTTTAATCCATTTACATCAAACCAATGTTCTACGCTATTTAGGGATCAGTGATTCTTTTATGAATTTGTTCCATGGTCTCACTTTCAATGAGTACAGATGTGTCAACTGCAAAAAAAACTGAGTGGGATGTTGTATTTAACGGTAAATCATTTCTAGGAAATATAAACATGACTGGACTTAAGATGGAACCTTGCAGGACATACAGAGAAATAATTTTCGATTGTGAGGAACAATTTCCTGTACCTGGCGTTGCAACTACCCTTTGCTTTCTGTCTGTTAAATACGATGTCAACCTTTTCAAAGCACTACTGTTTATTTCGTATCCTTACTAATTTATGTAACAATAGAGAGCGATTTATGCAATCAGAAGCCTTTATACAATCACAAAAAATTCGTGTGATTTTTGGAATTTATCCAGAGATAAGCAAATTTTCTCAACTAATTTGTTGATGGCACCTATTTTACTCTCCTATAATTTAATGTCATTGATAGGTTGTGGTATGGGAAAACTTAACCAAAATGCAAGGTGAGCAGAGCTCAAAGGCTGCAGGGAGTGAAAGCATAGACCCAAATGAGGTTACAGTTTCAAACACAATTTAATTTTATTAAACATTAAAAAACACTTGTTCACTGGTACATATATATATATATATATATATATATATATATATATATATATATATATATATATATCACAAAACAATAAAATTTATCAAACTCCAGGCCTGAAGGACTGCTGAACATTCACAACTGTAATGTCAGAATGACAACCTTAAGATTCCACATAAGGAGATAATCACAGTCTGAAGGACCCAACATTTTTGATTAATTATTGACCAATACAATAAGTTACTGAAAGGAATGACTTAAATCATTCGGCCAGAAGGGCCAATCAAATATAACCACAAATGCTGTTTTGATAATGCTACAAGAATGCAAAACCAACAGTTAATTTACTTCATCCAAAGGAGCAGTAAAGACCAAAAGACAAATTCATATACCAAAGGTCTTTTTTAATGAAACAAGCTAACAAGATAAAATTAATAACCAAAAAGGGGTAGTGACGTCGCCACTGGGCCTGAAGGGCCTAAATATCAGTAGTAATAAATATTTGAGAATGGTTGAATTTAGTGAGTCAGCACTTAAAACCAGCCCATGCCCCTACCACTAGGAAAAATTTACAATCAGCTGAGCTAGGACTGCCTGCTTTAGCAATATGGCACAGACCTGCAGAACAACTAGAAACTTCACCAACTTGGCGAATCGTCCACATAGGGCATGACAGCAACTCTCTATAACACATAAAATAAAAATTACTAAACATTGAAACACATGGTTCAAAATATAAGGCCTATCTAGGCAGGAACTGGTAATGACGCCCACTGGCCTTCGTAAATCTTCGACTTAGTAAATGTGACAGCCAGTACTAAATACTAATACCACTCAACAAATTGTAAAATACAAGATCGTTATTGCACTTTGATCAGAAAAAAATTTCAACCACAGATTACATATTAGGTTCAGTTATTAAGGCACAGAGAGTTAACACTCTTTTCTAGTGATAGTTACACTTCACAATAAAACAGCAGATCATTGAATCGAGATTTTGTGCACGCCTGAGACTACTAAAATTGCTAAACACCATGGCACACGACCTTAGAGCAAAACACACCTGACGACACGGGCAGAGATTGAGTGAGACACATCAAGAAATTCTCACCATTGGTCCAGAAGGCAGACAAGCATTCGGCGAGAGGTTGCAACCAGCAACAACTCGAGTTATGTCAATCGCCCCAGTTCCGCCATAGCAACGCGGACACGTTATGTCAACAGTTGCCATACCGAGCTTCCTTATCACACAGCCCGTCCAGAACGACTGCCGCCGTCCAGAGTACACACGCTCGTAGCAATCACGTGCATTCACAGGAAGTTATACCACCTTTCCCGCAACATTGCGCTGCCACACAACTGGAAACCTAACTCCCCATCTCACTCCGGCAGCAGCACTCGATACTCTCGTCGACAGCAGGTCTCTCCCCAGAAAGCAGCGCCCTCCGAAATTTAAAAGCAAACAGACCAATCACGGCAGAGGAAAGCCAAGGCTCCACACCTAGGTAAAGATGAAGATGATACGGTTCAGTGATAATATCAGATTTTGCTATGAAATTTGCCATCTGGTTTGCACCAACTATTTCGAATACTTTTGAAAGCACTGGAAGAAGACCTACTGGTTGGTAGTTTCCTACACCTTCTTTTGAGCCTTTCTCAAGTAAAGGCTTTACTATTGTGTACTTTAGTGATGTCCCCCCCCCCCCTGGTGACCCATGGTCGTTGCTGTTGGTGGGGAGGCCTGCATGCCTCAGCGATATACAGATAGCCATACTGTACGTGCAACCACAACACACAACAGATGGGTATCTGTTGAGAGGCCAGACAAACTTATGATTCCTGAAGAGGGCCAGCAGCCTTTTCAGTAGTTACAGGGGCAACAGTCTGGATGATTCACTGATCTGGCCTTGTAATACTAAGCAAAATGGCCTTGCTGTGCTGGCGTCTTCTTGGGTAAAATATTCCGGAGGTAAAATAGTCCCCCGTTTGGATCTTCGGGTGGGGACTATTCAGGAGAACGTTGGTATCAGGAGAAAGAAAACTGGCGTTCTACGGATCGGAGTGTGGAATGTCAGATCCTTTAATCGGGCAGGTAGGTTAGAAAATTTAAAAACGGAAATGGATAGGTTAAAGTTAGATATAGTGGGAATTAGTGAAGTTCAGTGGCAGGAGGAACAAGACTTCTGGTCAGGTGAATACAGGATTATAAACACAAAATCAAAAAGGGGTAATGGAGGAGTAGGTTTAATAATGAAAAGGAAAGTAGGAATGTGGGTAAGCTACTACAAACAGCATAGTGAATGCATCATTGTGGGCAAGATAGATATGAAGCCCACACCTACCACAGTAGTACAAGTTCATATGCCAACTAGCTCCACAGATGACGAAGAGACTGATGAAATGTTTGATGAGATAAAAGAAATTATTCAGATAGTGAAGGGAGACGAAAATTTAATAGTCATGGGTGACTGGAATTCGATACTAGGAAAAGGGAGAGAAGGAAATGTAGTAGGTGAATATGGATTGGGGGGAAGAAATGAAAGAGGAAGCCGCCTGGTAGAATTGTGCACAGAGCATACCTTAATCATAGCTAATGCTTGGTTGAAGATCATAAAAGAAGGTTGCATACATGGAAGAAGCCTGGAGATACTAGAAGGTATCAGATAGATTATACAGGGTGGTCCATTGATTGTGACCAGGCCAAATATCTCACGAAATAAGCGTCAAACGAAAATACTATAAAGAACGAAATTTGTCTAGCTTGAAGAGGGAAACCAGATGGCGCTATGGTTGGCCCGCTAGATGGCACTGTCATAGGTCAAACGGATATCAACTGGTTTTTTTTAAATAGGAACCCCATTTTTTATTACATATTCGTGTAGTACGTAAAGAAATATGAATGTTTTAGTTGGACCACTTTTTTCACTTTGTGATAAATGGCGCTGTAATAGTCACAAACATATGGCTCACAATTTTAGATGAACAGTTAGTAACAGGTAGGTTTTTTAAATTAAAATACAGAACGTAGGTACGTTTGAACATTTTATTTCGGTTGTTCCAATGTGATACATGGACCTTTGTGAACTTATCATTTCTGAGAACACATGCTGTTACAGCATGATTATCTCAAATACCACATTAATGCAATAAATGCTCAAAATGGTGTTCGTCAACTTCAGTGCATTTAGCAATACGTGTAACGACATTCTTCTCAACAGCGAGTAGTTCGCCTTCCGTAATGTTCGCATATGCATTGACAATGTGCTGACGCATGTTCTCAGGTGTTGAAGGTGGATCACGATAGCAAATATCCTTCAACTTTCGCCACATAAAAGAACTCCGGGGACGTCAAATATGGTGAACGCGCGGGCCATGGTATTGTGCTTCGACGACCAATCCACCTGTCATTAAATATGCTATTCAATACCGCTTCAGCCGCACGTGAGTTATGTGCCGGACATCTATCATGTTTGAAGTACATCGCCATTCTGTCATGCAGTGAAACATATTGTAGTAACATCGGTAGAACATTACGTAGGAAATCAGCATACATTGCACCATTTAGATTGACACCGATAAAATGGGGGCCAATTATCCTTCCTCCCATAATGCCGCACCACACATTAACCCGCAAACGTCGCTGATGTTCCACTTGTCGCAGCCATCGTGGATTTTCCGTTGCCCAATGGTGCATATTATGCCGGTTTACGTTACCGCTGTTGGTGAATGACACTTCGTCGTTAAATAGAATGCGTGCAAAAAATCTGTCATCGTCCCGTAATTTCTCTTGTGCCCAGTGGCAGAACTGTGCACGACGTTTAAAGTCGTCGCCATGCAATTCCTAGTTCATAGAAATATGCTACATGCAATCGATGTTGCTATAGCATTCTCAACACCGACATTTTTGAGATTGCCGATCCTCGCGCAATTTGTCTGCTACTGACTTGCGGATTAGCCGCGACCGCAGCTAAAACACCTACTTGGGCATCATCATTTATTGCAGGTCATGGTTGACGTTTCACATGTGGATGAACACTTTCTGTTTCCTTAAATAACGTAACTATCCGCCGAACGGTCCGGACACTTGGATGATGTCGTACAGGATACCGAGCAGCAATCAACACGACATCGACATTTCGGCAATTGGTAAATGGTCTATTTTACCACGGGTAATGTATCACGAAGCAAATACCATCCGCACTGGCGGAATGTTACGCGATACCACGTACTTATACGTTTATGACCATTACAGCGCCAGCTATCACAAGGCGATAAAAGTGGTCCAACTAAAACACTCACATTTCTTTACGTACTACACGAATATGTAATAAAAATGTGGGTTCCTATTTTTAAAAAACGCAGTTGATATCCGTTTGACCTATGGCAGCGCCATCTAGTGGGCCGACCATAGCGCCATCAAGCTAGACGAGTTTCGTTCTTTGTAGTTTTTTCGTTTGATGCTTATTTCGTGAGATATTTGGCCCCTTTATAATGGTAAGACAGAGATTCAGGAACCCGGTTTTAAATTGTAGTACATTTTCAGCGGCAGATGTGGATTCTGACCACAATCTATTGGTTATGAACTGTAGATTAAAACTGAAGAAACTGCAAAAAGGTGGGAATTTGAGGAGATAGGACCTGGATAAACTGAAAGAACCAGGGGTTCTAGTGAACTTCAGGGAGAGCATTAGGGAACGATTGACAAGAATGGGTAGCTTTGAGAGAAGAAATAGTGAAAATAGCAGAGTATCGAGTAGGTAAAAAGACGAGGGCTAGTAGAAATCCTTGGGTAACAGAAGAAATATTGAATTTAATTGATGAAAGGAGAAAATATTGAAAAGCAGTAAATGAAGCAGGCAAAAAGGAATACAAACGTCTCAAAAATGAGATCGACAGGAAGTGCAAAATGGCTAAGCAGGCATGGCTAGAGGACAAATGTAAGGATGTAGAAGCTTATCTCACTAGAGGTAACATAGATACTACCTACAGGAAAATTAAAGAGACCTTTGGAAAAAAAAGAGAACCACTTGCACGAATATCAAGAGCTCAGATGGAAACCCAGGTCGAAGCAACGAAGGGACAGCAGAAAGGTGGAAGGACTATATAGAGGTTCTATACAAGGGCGATGTTCTTGAGGACAGTATTATAGAAATGGAAGAGAATGTAGATGAAGATGAAATAGGAGATATGATACTGCGTGAAGAGTTTGACAGAGCACTGAAAGCCCTAAGTCGAAATAAGGCCCCGGAAATAGACAACATTCAATTAGAACTACTGACAGCCTAGGGAGAGCCAGGCCTAACAAAACTCTACTATCTAGTGAGCAAGATGTGTGAGACAGGTGAAATACCCTCAGACTTCAAGAAGAATATAATAATTATAATCCCAAAGAAAGCTGGTGTTGACAGATGTGAAAATTACCGAACTACCCGTTTAATAAGACATGGCTGCAAAATACTAACATGAATTCCTTACAGATGAATGGAAAAACTGGTAGAAGCCGACCTCAGGGAAGATCAGTTTGGATTCCGTAGAAATGTTGGAACACGTGATGCAAAACTGACCCTACAACTTATCTTAGAAAATAGATTAAGGAAAGGTAAACCTACGTTTCTAGCATTTATAGACTTAGAGAAAGCTTTTGACAATGTTGACCCTCTTTCAAATTCTGAAGGTGGCAGGGGTAAAATACAGGGAGCGAAAGGCTATTTACAATTTGTACAGAAAGCAGATGGCAGTTATAAGAGTCGAGGGACATTAAAGAGAAGCAGTGGTTGGGAAGGGAGTGAGACAGGGTTGTTGATTCTGTATATTGAGCAAGCAGAAAGGAAACAAAAGAAAAATTCGGAGCTGGAATTAAAATCCATGGAGAAGAATAAAAAACTTTGAGGTTCGCCAGTGACATTGTAATTCTGTCAGAGACAGCATAGGACTTGGAAGAGCAGTTGAACAGAATGGATAGTGTCTTGAAAGGAGGATATAAGATGAACATCAACAAAAGCCAAATGAGAATAATGGAACATAGTCGAATTAAATCGGGTGATGCTCCCGGAATTAGATTAGGAAATGAGACGCTTAAAGTAGTAAAGGAGTTTTGCTATTTGGGGCTCAAAATAACTGATGATGGTTGAAGTGGAGAGGATATAAAATGTAGACTGGCAATGGAAAGGAAATCGTTTCTGAAGAAGAGAAATTTGTTAACATCGAGTATAGATTTAAGTGTCAGGAAGTCGTTTCTGAAAGTATTTATATGGAGTGTAGCCATGTATGGAAGTGAAACATGGACGATAAATAGTTTAGACAAGAAGAGAATAGAAGCTTTTGAAATGTGGTGCTACAGAAGAATGCTGAAGATTAAATGGGTAGATCACAAAACTAATGTGGAGCTGTTCAACAAAATTGGAGAGAAGAGAAATTTGTGGCACAACTTGACTAGAAGAAGGGATCGGTTGGTAGGGCATATTATGAAGCATCAGGGGATCACCAGTTTAGTATTGGAGGGCAGCGTGGATGGTAAAAATCGTAGAGGGAGACCAAAAGATGAACACACTAAACAGATTCACTAGGATATAGGTTCCAGTAGGTACTGGGAGATGAAAAAGCCCGCACAGGATAGAGTAGCATGGAGAGCTGCATCAAACCAGTCTCTGGACTGAAGACCACAACAACAACAACAACAACAGTGTATCTTCTTCAAATGACTGGTTTATTGTTTCAGATAGGGGTCCTGGTATTGTGTTTTAATTACTCTAGTGCATATTTCAGTTCATCCATACGAAATTTTATTCTTAAGGGAGAGTACAATACTGATTGAAACCATACTGCCATTGATTTATTTATGTGGTTCATGATACATTTTTGTGTGGCTTTTCTTTTGCTGCCTTTAGCATCCTTCTAAATACAGTTTTATTATATCTTTTTACGTCGTTTACAAAATTCTAAATCTGTATTACTCTTTAGTTCATTATGTGAGTGTCTTTTTGTGGCACTTGACACTTTTATACCAGCAGTTATCCATCCTACTGTACTAGTGATTTTTATTGCAGACTGTGGGGGATAACATTTCGTCAAAAAAATCCAAAAAACTTGTCGAGAAATGCGTTATAATTTTTAGAACTTGTAATACAAAGATCCACTGGCCAATTTACTTCTTTAAGCCTACAGTAAAATAGGTTTATATTTTCCTTGTTGATACATCATTTGTTGCACATTTTTCTAATGTCTGGTTCATTTATTTTTCGTAGCTCCAAAACCAGTTTCGAATGATCGGAAGTACCTTAATCAACGCAGAATCGTTACTGAGTGAGGCGGAACAGTGGTTAACACACTGGACTCGAATTTGGGAGGACGACGGTTCAAACCCGCGTGTGGCCATCCTGATTTAGAATTTCCGTAATTTCCCTAAACCGCACAAGGTAAATGCCAGAATGGGTCCTTGGAAAGGGTACGGCCGATTTCCTTTCCTCTCCTTCCCTAATCCAACGGGACCGATAACTCTCATTTTGTCTCTCCCCCCAAACCAACCAACAAAATTATTAACTTCAGACTGATTTGTCTTTTTAATAATAGTGATAATTACGCGCACGCATTAGGATATACTAAGAAATTGTCCCGATATAGCCTTTATGGCTCATGCATGGAACATAATTTATTTTATTATATTGTTTCTTTCGAATTGTTTCATTTAATTAGCTGTTAATAGGCGATACTGCATTTTTGTCCAGAAAATTAACGTTCCTGTTCGTCAATAATTATTGCAGGAGGAATGTAGAATCGAACTGAAGTCTTATAACAAAGATTTAATAACCACAGCACGAACTGTTGTTTACTTACAACATTAAAAAAACAATTGTCTATAATATACTGGAACGCTGTGCATCAGACGTCACGATGTTTCGACTTGTGGATAGTCATATGTTAGTGACGACTGGAAGGGCTTCCGCATCCGTAACTGGGGTCAACAGAAGCGTCCGATCTTACCCGTCGGCTTTGACCCGTGACGTAAGCGTGTTGTGGTGTGTGACGTCATTACGGCGCGGAGTTTGATTTGCGATTGTGGCGTGTTTGTAGATGTCTTGTTTTTGTTTGTCGTGCTCTCTGGTGGTGTGTTCATGGTTTTCGTTTGTTTCGTTTGTTTCGTGTGGTGGGGTCAGTTTTCTGTTGCTCAGGTGTTGGATTTGAAGCGGAATTTCTATTAGTGAGTTAATGGTTAATTTAATGCTCATTGCTGTACGTCGGGTGAGTTTGTTATTGAGTGTATTTGGTTGTGGTTTTTTGTTCAGGAATGGATATGAAAGACCGCCTTAACAGTGTTCGGTTGAGGGCGATGATGGGGGAGACAGTGTGCGTGCGTGCGTGTGTGCATTTGTGTGTGATTGTGGTGACCAATCTAGTTTGTGGAGCTGGAACTTTTTTGAGGTAAGTTCCGTTTTTTTTTTGGTTATTTATGTATGTTTTGTGTATTGGGTATAGGTTGGAAACATCCGATCTCACGCGTCGGCTTTGACCCGTGACGTAAGGGACCTACACATTGATCTGTAGCGTAGCCCTGAATACGAGGTTAGGTTGGGAGTTTTTTTTTTGGAATGCGGCCGCGGCAGCGGCCGCCTATGATTCGAAAATATTGATTTGACACTAATGAACATGTATACGTAATATGAAGCAATTTGATGAACATATTGATCTGTAGCGTAGCCCACTTGAGGTTAGGTTGGGAGTTTTTTTTTTGGAATGCGGCCGCGGCAGCGGCCGCCTATGATTCGAAAATATTGATTTGACACTAATGAACATGTATACGTAATATGAAGCAATTTGATGAACATATTGATCTGTAGCGTAGCCCACTTGAGGTTAGGTTGGGAGTTTTTTTTTGGAATGCGGCCGCGGCAGCGGCCGCCTATGATTCGAAAATATTGATTTGACACTAATGAAGCCTGTGGGGGGATGGGGGGGCACTGCAGACTCCCCCCACCGCATAACGACACATGATGATCAAATTTTGAAAAAAAATGAAAAATTTTTTCCGTACCTGCTAAACTGCATAAGTGCCGATGTATGTAGGTGTAAGGGAAGCTTTCGTTTCTTAGTTTTCTATTGGGGGATGTGATCGGTAGGTTCTGTTGAGCTATATAGGTTAAGGGAAGTGTCCGATTATGGATAGGAATGTGTTTTTTGGTATTTGGTCAGTTTTGTGATGTTGATTTATTTCGTTGTTTTGCGTGGTTTTGAATGGCGGTCGGTGGCTACATTTCTGTATATTTAGTTTCTCCGCACCCAAAAACCCCTAATTTCCCACGCTTGTCCCGTTACAGTCATTAGGCTTTTTGTGAAACTTGTGTATTTCAGTGTTTACAATACGTATGCGATGTTTTTATATCCGCCATATTGGAATTGTTTATAGTCGTTTCCGCGGTATTTGTGACGTCATGGGTCAAAGCCGACGGGTAAGATCGGACGCTTCTGTATTTCCCGTAACTGTGATAATATGTAAAATGGACGGCACTGTGAGAGGAAAGCTGACAGTTTCTAATGTTCACAAAATGTGAAGATAGAAGTAAGCGTAATAATTATTTGTAATATGAGTTGATGATTCGTATGTAGCAGTTTATTTGTCTGTATCGTGTAAAATCGATTAACTTGCTAGAAAGTATCAATGTTTATGATTCGTAGCTTCTGTTTACATTTGACGTTTCTCAGTTTCAGTGAAGATAACAGGTAGTTGTAACCATGGGACTGAGCTACCCGCTAAACAACCTGAAAGGGTTCGCATCTAGTCGACCGCCGTTAGTGGTTTTCACGTTGTGTGTGACAGCATTTGCATTGACCACTCTTTCGTTAGCATACTTCATCAAGAACTCTGATTCTGTACCAAACCCTGATGCCGCAATAGTAAGTAAATATTTATACATTAAGATTGTTGCTCGTCGAAAGACGTATATTGCTGTGAAACGAACATTTCATAGAGTATGTCTTGGCTACTGGTAGCTCTAGACAGTGGAAGCTATTGATTTACAAGACGTCAATATACTGGCGACGGAAGTCGCACTGAAACAATATGTTCCAGAACCCGATTTGTTGGCGTTAGTGCTCGAAATTTTTCTTCATGTTGTTGTTGCCATATTTTAATGGGTGGTCGAATCCAGAGGGTGAAAATTTTGTTGTGACATGCTTCTGTTTTATTGGCCATTTAATAAAATTTTAATTTTTAGAAATATTTTGTCAGTGCTTTGATGATCCATCCAATGGAAGATTTCTCACTAAGGTAATAGAATATTTGGTCGAGTCACTGAAATTGTCCTTCAGTTTATTTTTTTCAAAGATTAATATAGCTTAATCTGGAGTTTGCACCTAAGAAAATAAAGCAGTGATGCTTTTAGTACATGTGTGTAAGACTTTTAAATGTTGAATCAATTTGTAATTTAGATTGAAATTATTTAGTATTTTTATAATAAGTCAATCACTGTCTTTTTAAAATGAATGTTGTATGTTCCAAAAAACTAAAGCCTTTGTTTATACTTATTTTGCCCGGGATTGCCTTCTTAGCCAGTGCTAGTCTGCTTTTTATGTCCCTTCTGCTACAGTCATCATATGTTGCAGAACGTCATAGGTAGCAGAATTCGGTCACTTTGTCTAATTGTGGTCACCAGTTTTGATAACTTCAAAATTGAAAATCTTATTTCTGCTACTTTTACCTTTGCTGAAGTCAAACTGTTCATAATCTAACAACTCCTCAATTTCAGTCGATCCAGTCTTCTATATATTTTTCTTGTCAACAACTTGGATGTACCCTATGAGATATTAAGCTGACTGTGCAGTAGTTGTGCCACTTATCTGTCCTTGCTATCTTTGAGGATATTCTGAATGAAACTTTCCTGGAAATGTGATGCTATGTCTCAAGTCAAATATACTTGTGTACAACAATGGTAGTCATCCTGGTCCCTACTGCTCACTAATGGGTGTTCTAGCTTTTATGGTGTGCAGCAGGTGGTACAGGTTTTAAAAGTATTTTAATTAGGTTTTTCATAAAATTTTGACAAAGTATTTTGTAGGTAATTATTACTGTATGCTTTGCTGTAACTCTGCTGTATAAATTTTATAAAGTGATGTTACTGCCCTACTTTATGAATACCCATTGCTGTGGAACCAGTGCACAATTAGAAAATTTTATTACTAAGAGAGGTACAAACGTGGGCAGTAGGTAAAAAAGGTATACACCAACTTGAATTGTTGTTTGGATCCCACTTTCCCTAGTGATCACAGTAATTCTGAAGTTTTGGTGTTCATGTCTTCTGCCTTACATGGTCGGAAGTCTTCCAAATCTTTATTTAATTCTGACACCGAATTGGATCCCGTCTTCCTTATTGACTCCTATTCCCTTTTCTCTTATGCCATGGGACAAGTCCTACCCATCGTAAAGGCCTTTAGTGTACTCTTTCCACCTATCTGATCACTACTCTGCATTTAACTGTGGAATTTTCATGCTCTTGATGTTGGTGTCCTTGTTTTCTAGTTTCACCGAAGGTTGTTTTGCATTTTCAGTGTGCCTGCCACCTTTAGAATTTGAAAGAGAGTATTCCAGTGAACATTGTCAAAAGCTTTCTCTAAGTCTACAAATGCTGGAAACGTAGGTTTGCCTTTCCTTAATCTTTCTTCTAAGATAAGTCGTAAGGTCAGTATTGCCTCACGTGTTCCAGTGTTTCTACGGAATCCAAACTGATCTTCCCTGAGGTTGGCTTCTACTAGTTTTTCCATTCGTCTGTAAAGAATTCGTGTTAGTATTTTGCAGCTGTGACTTATTAAACTGATAGTTCGGTAATTTTCACAACTGTCAACACCAGCTTTCTTTGGGATTGGAATTATTATATTCTTCTTGAAGTCTGAGGGTATTTCGCCTGTTTCATACATCTTGCTCACCAGATGGTAGACTTTTGTCAGGACTGGCTCTCCCAAGGCCGTCAGTAGTTCCAGTGGAATGTTGTCTACTCCGGGGGCCTTGTTTCGACTCAGGTCTTTCAGTGCTCTGTCAAACTCTTCACGCAGTATCATATCTCCCATTTCATCTTCATCTATATCCCCTTCCATTTCCATAATATTGTCCTCAAGTACATCGCCCTTGTATAGACCCTCTATATACTCCTTCCACCTTTCTGCTTTCCCTTCTTTGCTTAGAACTGGGTTTCCATCTGAGCTCTTGATATTCATACAAGTCGTTCTCTTATCTCCAAAGGTCTCTTTAATTTTCCTGTAGGCAGTATCTATCTTACCCCTAGTGAGATAGGCCTCTACATCCTTACATTTGTCCTCTAGCCATCCCTGCTTAGCCATTTTGCACTTCTTGTCGATCTCATTTTTGAGACGTTTGTATTCCTTTTTGCCTGCTTCATTTACTGCTTTTTTATATTTTCTCCTTTCATCAATTAAATTCAATATTTCTTCTGTTACCCAAGGATTTCTACTAGCCCTCGTCTTTTTACCTACTTGATCCTCTGCTGCCTTCGCTACTTCATCCCTCAAAGCTACCCATTCTTCTTCTACTGTATTTCTTTCCCCCATTCCTGTCAATTGTTCCTTTATGCTCTCCCTGAAACTCTGTACAACCTCTGGTTCTTTCAGTTTATCCAGGTCCCATCCCCTTAAATTCCCACCTTTTTGCAGTTTCTTCAGTTTTAATCTACAGTTTATAACCAATAGATTGTGGTCACAGTCCACATCTGCCCCTGGAAATGTCTTACAATTTAAAACCTGGTTCCTAAATCTCTGTCTTACCATTATATAATCTATCTGATACCTTTTAGTATCTCCAGGGTTCTTCCATGTTTACAACCTTCTTTAATGATTCTTAAACCAAGTGTTAGCTATGAGTATGTTGTGCTCTGTGCAAAATTCTACCAGGCGGCTTCCTCTTTCATTTCTTAGCCCCAATCCATATTCACCTACTATGTTTCCTTCTCTCCCTTTTCCTACACTCGAATTCGTCACACATGACTATTAAATTTTCGTCCCCCTTCACAATCTGAATAATTTCTTTTATCTCATCATACATTTCTTCAATTTCTTCGTCATCTGCAGAGCTAGTTGGCATATAAACTTGTACTACTGTAGTAGGTGTGGGCTTCGTATCTATCTTGGCCACAATAATGCGTTCACTATGCTGTTTGTAGTAGCTTACCCGCATTCCTATTTTCCTATTCATTATTAAACCTACTCCTGCATTACCCCTATTTGATTTTGTGTTTATAACCCTGTAGTCACCTGACCAGAAGTCTTGTTCCTCCTGCCACCGAACTTCACAATTCCCACTATATCGTACTTCAACCTATCCATTTCCCTTTTTAAATTTTCTAACCTACCTGCCCGATTAAGGGATCTGACATTCCACGCTCCGATCCGTAGAACGCCAGTTTTCTTTCTCCTGATAATGACATCCTCTTGAGTAGTCCCCGCCCGGAGATCCGAATGGGGGACTATTTTACCTCCGGAATATTTTACCCAAGAGGACGCCATCATCATTTAATCATACAGTGAAGCTGCATGACCTCATAATATTTTTGTTATTATTCAGTCATCGTGTTGTGGTTATCTCCCACTGGGCAATCCATCCCTCCTGGAGACCTGGATCGAGGACTAGGCAGGAATGTTTTGCCAATGGAGATACCATCATGACACTTTTTCAGTTACAGGCCACATGCCATACACATTGTGATGCTGTGGTTTCCATTGGCTTGTGCGTCCTTATGCCATTGATCATTACTGATTAGTCCACCTTGCTGAATGTCTTCAGCTGCTATTGCTGATGAATTTTATTCAGAATTTAAACAGTGGTTGGGTTCAAACGTGAGACCCGGAATGTTTTGATTTCTAGTCAGACATTACTGCCAGACCACTACCCATTAGCAGTGCTATTATATAATTGCAAATGACTTACCAGTATTTATGAGGGGTGTTTGAAAAGCCCGTGCAAAAATAAAAACTACTTAAATGTTTGGAGTAAACCCTTTTTATTTTTTGACAGTCTCCTTTTAGACTTATTCACTTCATCCAATGCTGTTCTGATTTGTTGATCCTTTCTGAATAATAGGAATTGTCGAAGTCTGTAAAATAGCTATTAGTTGCTGCAATCACCTCCTTGTTTGAATAAAATCTTTGTCCCACCAGCCATTTTTTCAAATTGGGAAACAAATAGTAGTCTGAGGGAGTCAAGTCTCGAGAATAGGGAGGATGTGAATTGAGTTGGAATCCTATTTCCATTAATTATGCGACCAAAACTGCTGAGGTGTGTGCTGGTGCATTGTCATGATGGAAAAGGACTTTTTTTGCAGTCCAATCACCGGTGTTTTTCTTGCAGTTCGGATTTCAAACGGTCCAATAACAATGAATAATACGCACCTGTAATAGTTTTACTCTTTTCCAGATAGACGATGAGGATTATCCCTTGCGAAGCCCAAAAAACAGTTGCCATAATCTTTCCGGCCAAAGGAATGGTCTCCCGCCTTTTTTGGTGCACATTATCCCTTGGTAATCCATTGGGTAGATTGTTGTTTGGTCTCAGGAGTATAGTAATGTATCCATGTTTCATCCATAGTGACGAAATGACACTTAAAGTCCTGGGGATTCTTCCTGAAGCTGCAAACCATCCTTGCAACACTTCACATGATTCCATTTTTGGTCAAGTGAGAGCAATCTCGGAACCCATCTTGCGGATATCTTTTTCGTGTCCAAATGCTTTATGCAAAATATTATGTACCCGTTCATTCGAGATGCCCACAGCACTAGCAGTCTCGAGCACGTTAACTCTGTCATCCATCACCGTATCATGGATTTTATCAATGATTTCTGGAGTCGTATCCTCCACAGGGCGTCCAGAACATTCAGCATCACTTGTGCCCATATGGCCACTCCAAAAATTTTGAAACCACTTATAAACTGTTCTAATTGAAGATGCAGAGTCACCGTAATGTTTATCAAGCATTTCTTAAGTCTCCTGAGGCATATTGCCTTTCATAAAGTAATGTTTAATCACCACATGAAATTCTTTTTCATCCATTTTTTGACAATCCCTCGACTTCCTTGATTCACACGAATGCCAAACACAAAGAAATAGACCAATATGGCTGAAAATTGGTGTGTGTTCTTTCCAAAGTTGGAAGGATAAAACTAAGTGAAACTTTTCCATGCCTGTGTACACTGAGCTGCAGGTGAAAATTTTATTCTGGATAAAAATGAGTGTAGTGTTTCTCAGTCCCGAAGTTGAGAGAGCAAGTTTTGCACAGTATGTAGTCAAAAATAGTACAATGGTAAGCACTGTGACAGATTTGGTTTGGATATGATAAGACAAAGTGAGAATTGAACATTGAGTCAGTGGAAACGAAATGAGAAGTAACATAAAAGTGCAATTGAGGATTAGGGGTAACAGAAAAGGAGATAGGAGGAAAACGTGAATGTTTCTGAGGGCGAACATTTGAAGTTAAAAAAGTAAGCTTTAATAGAGTATAATGTTGAGTGAATAGTGATATTACCAAAAGATGTCAGATCGTGAGGATGTGTAGGAGGACAAGTTCCCATCTCTGGACCAAGCAGTATAGCGTAGTGGTTAGCAGACCGCACTCACATTAGGGAGGATAACTGTTTAAATCCACGTTCAGCCATCCTGATACAGGTTTTCCACAATTTCCTTAAATCACTTCAGGCAAATGCTGGGATGGTTGCTTGGACAGCGCATGGCAAACTTCCTTCCCCACCTTTCCCTAATCTGATGTGTCCAATGACCACGCTGTTTGATCCATTACCCCAAATCAAGCAATCCTATCTTTGGAGATCAGTGAAACTTGTGCTGGCTTGGAGGGGAGGCACGCAGCAAGCAGTTATATACTTCAAGTCATGCTGCAGAGCATGTTCAGCAGCTGGGTATTGGATGTCCCCAAGGCAGACAGTTCTTCTGTATCCTTTCATGCACATAGCCATTTTAATGATAGTTATTACTATATAAAACAGAGTGGGCACATGTTCATTTATAAATGACATGTTGTTCACAAGTTACACTACCTTTGATGTTTTGCACTAATTCTTGTATTAGCGTTAACTGTATTGTGTGCGCATGAGATCAGTGATGAAGCATTCAGTACAAAACCTGAATATTGCTGGTCTTTCCGTTTTGTACAGACCAGTGTCTCTTCTGAATCTGTATGTTCAGATTTGATAGTACTTTAATACTTTACAGGATTGGCCAACATTCCTGAGGCACTTGAGCAGCTTGGATCTCTGCGTATTGCCGGATGAAACCACCTCAGTGACACATGTCACAGCAAACAGTAGTGGGAGCCCTTCTACGACAACTGCAATCTATGATGAGCAGTTGTCTGACAGCTATGGAAATGTCTCTATTGCAGTGACTGCATCTCTGAGCCTTAGGGAACAGCTGCCACAAAATGTGACATTCCTTTCTGGGTCCCTCCCACTTAGTGGTAAGTCAGTGATCTCTTTAGTCTGGATCTGTTGGACTGTATAACATGCTGTTCTCAGTTTGTCCTTTGACTTCAACACTTTGAAGCTTTGTGCAGGTACTATTTTAAGTTGTTTAGCTGAGAAATCGTCAAACTACAACACACTTTCTTAAGCTAATTTATCATTAATCTTGTCAGCTCTGTGACATTGACAATGCTTAATATTCTCAATATGATGGATTTAAAAATAGTTTCTTTAGAACTAGTCGTGGTCCTCCAGTTCTGAGTCAGGCAGAAGGCTTGAACCAGGAACTGTGAAAGATCTGCGATGAACTAGGCTGAAACTTCGTGCATTTAACTTCATACGGTTGAGAACTGCATGGCCTACCTAAATGTGTTGACAGTGCACTACACATCAAAGGCATCAACATAAGTAGCTGACTGTATATGGAGTGTGTACAAGTTTCTTCCCATTCCAAATAGTAACAGTAGGAAATCGGGAATATTAATGTAAGATCCAAAGAAATGCACCTCAGAAATGAAATCACAAATGCCCTGACCAACTACTACCATCTGAAACAGTATCTCAGTTTGAAACACTTCAGAAAGGCAATGCAGCTCATGTAATAGTACAAAAAATTCCTTTTTAATGAATCTCTGGGAATCAAAATATTTTTTTCTTAAACAGGGGTTTTCCTTCAGTGATCTAGAGACTTATAGCTGATTGTAAAATTAGGTGACTTACCGAACAAAAGCGCTGGCAGGTCGATAGACACACAAACAAACACAAACATACACACAAAATTCAAGCTTTCGCAACAAACTGTTGCCTCATCAGGAAAGAGGGAAGGAGAGGGGAATACGAAAGGAAGTGGGTTTTAAGGGAGAGGGTAAGGAGTCATTCCAATCCCGGGAGCGGAAAGACTTACCTTAGGGGGAAAAAAGGACAGGTATACACTCGCACACACGCACATATCCATCCACACATACAGACACAAGCAGACATATTTAAAGACAAAGAGTTTGGGCAGAGATGTCAGTCGAGGCAGAAGTGTAGAGGCAAAGAAGTTGTTGAAAGACAGGTGAGGTATGAGTGGCGGCAACTTGAAATTAGCGGAGCCACCACTCATACCTCACCTGTCTTTCGACAACTTCTTTGCCTCTACACTTCTGCCTCGACTGACATCTCTGCCCAAACTCTTTGTCTTTAAATATGTCTGCTTGTGTCTGTATGTGTGGATGGATATGTGCGTGTGTGCGAGTGTATACCCGTCCTTTTTTCCCCCTAAGGTAAGTCTTTCCGCTCCCGGGATTGGAATGACTCCTTACCCTCTCCCTTAAAACCCACTTCCTTTCGTCTTCCCCTCTCCTTCCCTCTTTCCTGATGAGGCAACAATTTGTTGCGAAAGCTTGAATTTTGTGTGTATGTTTGTGTTTGTTTGTGTGTCTATCGACCTGCCAGCGCTTTCGTTCGGTAAGTCACCTCATCTTTGTTTTTATATATAATTTTTCCCACGTGGAATGTTTCCTTCTATTATATTGATTGTAAAATTATTTGTATTGAGATAAATCATTGGGTGATTATACGTATAGAAACAGTAACTCAGTACGTTTTTTCACAAATGATCATTCTGTTAACTCACGTGGCACATGTCCAGTCTGTAGTCCAATTTGGTGCACACTCACCCGAAAAGTATCCATGTCTGTGCCAATTGCAACTGCCACAATTAGTGCCATTACAAAGACATCCTGTTTCCTTAAAATTCTGTGCATACTCGTAAATGGATTATCTAGTAGGTGGATCCTGATTGAATGTACATAGTCCAACAAACTGCAGTGCAGATTCTCTTGCAGAACTCAGTGATATGAAATGCCTCCTTTGTTGGTCTGGTAGCCATGCTGCTGGAGATTACCATACTAAAAAACTCCTCAAGTTGCTGTAATCCCTTATTAATCATGGTGTTGTACTGTTCTTCCAATGGTTTACAGTTTCTATGTCCACAGCCTCAATCTCTCCACTTACTCTAAAGTGAAAGATTATTATGTTTCTTAAAATGATATAACCAGCCGTTCGATGGAATGAAATTTTCAACACTGATCTTCAGGACGATTTCCTGAACCTTCTCTTGTAGCATGTTTTCACTTAACGGAAATGCTGCTACTTCTCATTCCATGAAAACATTTTAAAAGAATAGGTTCCACATCAGTAAACATTGACATGTGCTCATTCTTTCTCTTGCATCCAAAACCAGTAGCGGCAGTTACCACTCCCTTGTTTTTGAGAAAGGCACCCCGTACAGACTGTGCCAAATAGTACTATTACTTAAGTGTGGAAAGTTTTATGCTGTGATTGTCCTTAGCATCACGGATGATCATCAGATTCTGCTGAATCATAAGCTTTCTGTGTTTGCAGGCCATAACTCCACAAAAGTAAAACTGATAAATTCAACAATAACAAAGACAACTCTTCACGGCTCACGATTCATTACTCTGCGACTGTGATGTCAGATCACATGACCAGAGTTGCACAGCTGGCAGAACGGAAATCGCTTTCAGATTTGTTTGATGCTTTTTCTGTTTCACTATAATGGAATTCAATCTAGATACCTGTCAACCGAAAGAATCGATTACCGTACACTGCCATCACTTGACACAAAGTGTATCTTTGTGAAACTGAAAGAAATCAGAATCTCACTTGCACACATTAGGAATTGCATGAGAAGTGATTTTAATTTGCAGAGTACTACGTGTTCATTCCTTAAAAGTGAATTTTTTTCTTAAAGGGTTTTTTAAAAGTGGGGAGCAATAACATTGATTTTATTTTTAACAGAGAGAGAGAGTTAAGCGGGTTCGTTAATTTGGATTTTGCTGTGGATACAGAAAGCTAGCTAAAACTCAAAATTGACAGCAGTAAGATGTTTGATGTAAATCTAAATGTGTATTGGAATGACAGACTGATGGGAAATACATGTGGTGTATTTGTTGGAGTATACAAGAACTTCAGTTCCACAGATACAGGTAATGGCAAACATATGGAAAGACCAGAAACACAACACATTACCACACATCATTCGCTTTAGAAAAACCGTTGGCATTTGAAACAACTTCCAGTCATTTTGGAGTGGATAAATGCTGATAGCGTATGGTTTTTAAGGGAATATTATACCGTTTGTCCAGCAAAATACTGTTAAGGTCGGGTACCGGTGGTGAAGGTAGATAGCGATCTCGCACTTTTCTCTCCAAAGTAGAAAACAGAGGCTCGGTAACATTGAAGTCTGGGGACTGTATTGGCCAGAGGAGATGTGAAATTTCATTGTCACACTCACAAATCCAGTCCTGTTCCTTTGGAGCCATGAGAACAGGGTCCCTGTCGTCCTGGAATGCAGGATCACCTGTGGAGAACGAACACTGTACCACGGGATGGATCTGATCAGTCAAAATGGTCACATAATCCTTGGCAGTAATGCAACATGCAGAATACCCGTGGGGCCCGTGGAATCGCATAATATTGCTATAAAAGTTGTCACTGAATCCTGCCATGTTTCACTCTCAAAATGTAAACTTGGCCAGAAGTTGGAAACATTCTGACATTCTGAAACAAGTCTCACGTGGCCAAATGACTTTCTTCCATTGTTCTGTAATCCAGGTTTTATGGCTCCAGCACCATGTTTTTCCTGTTACGGACATTTGTATCATACTTAGGGAATTCCAGCTCGCCCTGCAATTCTCGGGCTACGAAGGTCCGTTCGTGTAATTTTGGGAGTGACAGGGTTTGCGAGTGCGACATTCAGTTCTCTGCAGGTATTATCTAATTTATTGTCACAATCCTGTTCAATGACTGTCTGTCACAATCACTCGACACACATTTATGTCTGCATTGCAACTTAGTGGATGATGATTTTTCCATTTTCCCTCTAAGTGGTATGAATCTTCAATTAGTGCTTCTTGAAACATGAAACGCACTTCAGCTACCTCAGTTACAGAAGCACCCTCCATACGAGCACCTACAATTTGCCAAAACTCAAATTCACTTGCAAAGACATCACACAGGTGCCATTCGTGGCCAAATACAACAGTGCAATCTGCAGGCTCGACTAGCGTCTGCATTTATACTCCAGCATGCATTTCTTGTGGTGTTTCCATACTTTAATTTGACCCCTGCAGAAATTGAAGCTACGGTCAGGATTTTTCGGCCAAGACTCCGTATCAAGCAGGTATGATTTGTAATTGGATCTTTCTATCGACCACAAGGATCGACATGTATGTAGCCAAAAACATAACCACAAGCGTTTCCTTACTTCCCCCCCCCCCCCCCCCCTCCCTCCTTGCCTTTTTGATAGGGACAAGAAAAAGTAGTTTAATATTTTGGCCAATTTCAGTGCCGTATTTGCCCAATTTGGGATTATACAGTGTACTCCAAAGGATTTGTGTGCAGGTTATACTGTTTCTAGATTATTCAAGAATCTAGAAAAAATAATATCGGACAGTAATCAATACCCTCCCCTTCCTCCTGCCATTTCCTCCAATATCATTTCCATTGTTTAAACAACTGCCACATGACAACAGAATAATGTGTTCATTGTTTCAATAAAATCTTCTTGGTTTACAGGAAGGAAAAAAAAACCACTCAAGTTTGATAGCTCTCTCTGCCATCGTCATTGAGAGTTGGTCACTGATTGTAAACCAAGAAGATTTTACTGAAGCAGTAGACATGGTACTTTGTCATAATGAGGCACACGTTTAAACACTGGAAGTGACATTTATGGTCACACGGGTGGGAGGGGGGAGCTGTTTATTACAGTTTGATAGTAATTTTTAGATTCCTGTGTAATCTGCACACAAATAATTGGGCAAAAATAATGCATATATTGGCTAAACTATTAAATTACTTTAGTCTGTCCCTATCAACGAGGTAAAAAAAAATTCAAGGAAACTCTTGTGGTGCTGTAAACTGAGAAGATTTTACTGCCACGAAATATTCCATAGTTATCAGCCAGCCTGTTCTGTGTAAATCAAAAACAGATCAGATTTTCTGATGTTAATCGTCATGTAATAGTCACCAAAGAAATTTAAAACAAATGTGTAAGATGACAGAGAAATGACAAGAGAATCAAAAGAAATATGTTGAAATTAAAACAACAATTTAGAATTAATGGAAAGATTTGATAAGATGGAAAAATGTTGCAAAACTAAGTGCTGATTATGGTATTGGGATGCAGACTATTCGTGAGATGAAAAAGAATAAGCAGAAAATAGCGAATTTTGTCAGGAAATGCAATTCTCGTTCTGGACCATCTGCACAGAAAAGCATATAGAAATATACATTTAATGAATTAAATTCTGATCTTTTGCAGTGATTTAGCCAAAAATAAGCAGAACGTGTCAGTTTAGGTGCGATGTGTGCCGAAAAAGCTAAATTTTTTCATGATGAAGTAGGTTTATGGGGTGACTTTAATGCCTCATCTGGATAGCTAACCAGATTCAAACAATGTCACATGATTCACAGAATTACTGTGCGAGGAGAGTAGCTTAGTTCAAATGTTGGGGTAGCTGGTTCCTTCTGCAAACAGTCCCAGAAATTTGTGGGAGAAGAGTAGTTCACACCAGACCAAATTTATCATACAGATAAAAGTGCTCTATATTGGAAATATCTACCAACCAGAACCCTTGCTTTTAAGAGTGATGTTCATGCTCCTGGATATGAGTCACTTAAAGAATGCATTATTAGTTTTGTGCACTGCTAATGCTTCTGGGAACCACAAAATGAAACTTCTAGTGAGTAGAAAATTTTAAAAAAATATTGCAGCTAAGGATCTCCCTTTGCATTATTACAACCAAAAAGGAGCATGGATGGGTAGTGAGAGTTTCAAAAACTGTTTCCACTCACATTTTGTAGCAAAATTTGGTGATTTCTAGAAAAGAGGGTTGCTACAGAAGGCTGTTCTATTGCTCAGTAACATCACTTCATGTCCCAATGAGAGAATTATTGTTTGTGATGATGGGCTCATCGTAACTAAGTTCTTACCTCGTAAAGTGAGTGCCATGATACAGCCAATGTACCACGGTAATTAGATCAGTAACACAGCACTACTGGCCTGATCTCTATGCATATTTTTATGAAAAGGACAGTCGCTACCCATCATATAGAGGAGATGCTGAGTTGCAGATAGACACAACAAAAAGACTGTTGCAAAATAAACTTTTGGCCAACAAGGTCTTTGTCAAAAATAGACAAGACTCATAGACTAAGTAAGTTCCCCAGTCATACGGTAATCATTGGTGAAGACTTTAATCATCCAACAATTGATTGAGAAAATTACAGTTCCGTTGGTGGTGGGAGTGCCAAGGCGTCCTGTGAAATGCTGCTAAATGCCTTCTCTAAAAACTATCTACAACGGATGGATAGGGACACCACTCGTGACAGAAATGTATTGACTCAAATGGCAATAAACAGACCTGACCTCTTAGGGGTTTTCCACATCAAAACTGGTATCAAGGACAATGATGTGGCAACAATGATTACCAAAGTACAAAGGACAACTAAAACGAGTAAAAAGATGTACACTGAAGAGCCAAAGAAACTGGTACACCTGCCTAATATTGCTTAGGGCCCCCGTGAGCACGCAGAAGTGGCATGGACCCATCTAATGTCTGAAGTAATGCTGGAGGAAACTGAAACCATGAATCCTGTGGTCCCGTGGGGCTCTCCATAAATCCAGATATGCTCAATAATGTTCATGTCTAGGAAGTTTGGTGGCCAGCAGGTGTGTTTACATTCAAAACTGTTCCTGGAGCCACCCGATAGCAATTCTGAACGTGTGGGTTGTCGCATTGTTCAGCTGAAATTGCACAAGTCCATTGGAATACATAATGGACCTGAATAGATGCAGGTGATCAGACAGGATGCTTACATACATGCCCCTGTTAGTCGTATCTAGGCAGATCAGGGTCCATTATCACTCCAACTGCACACGTCCCACACCATTACAGAGCCTCCACCAGCTTGAACAGTACTCTGCCCACATGCGGGGTCCATGGATTCATGAGGTTGTCTCCAAACTCGTACACATCGATCTGCTTGATACAATTTGAAATGAGGCAGGCAACATGTTTCCAGTCATCAACAGTCCAATGTCAGTGTTGACAGGCCCAGATGAGGTATAAAGCTTTGTGTCATGCAGTCATCAAGGGCACACAAGTGAGTGTTTTGGTCCGAAAACCCATATCGATGATGTTTTGTTGAATGGTTCAGCATTGAAATCTGCAGCAATTTAAAGAAGGGTTGCAGTTATGTCACGTTAGATTCTCTTCAGTCATCATTGGTCACCTTCTAGCAGAATCTTTTTCCAGCCACAACAGTGTTTGAAATTTGATGTTTTACCAGATTCCTGATAGTCCCAGCACATACGTGAAATGGTCGTTCAGGAAAATCCCCCACTTCATCACTAAACATCACTTCCAAACTCATGTAAATCTTGATAACCTGCCATTGTAGCAGCAGTAACCAGTCTAACAACTATGCCAGACACTTTGTCGTCGTATATAGGCGTTGCTGACCACAGTGTCATATTCTGTCTGTTTACGTATCTCTGTATTTGTATATGCATGCCTTTACCAGTTTCTCTGACACTACAGTGTCTATATTCAATAAACAAGATAAAAAATGAGTAATGTCATATCTAAGTAAGGAACTTGAAACTTTCAGCACAGGGCAGAAGCATGTAGAAGAACTATGGCTCTAGATTAAAAGAATAATTGACCATGCACTGGATAGATATGTACCGAGTAGGAAAGTATATAATGGGAGGGAATCTCCATTGAATACAGTAACTTTAATGGAATGTCTAATGAAATAGAAATGCATAACTAGGTGTAAAAGTGTGGGGCTATAGATAGAGAGATGCTGAATGAAACAATTTTGGCTGTTAAGAGAGCAATGTGTGATGCCTTTAATGACTACTGTTGCAGAATATTATCAAATAATATTTCACAAAACCCAAAGAAATTCTGGTTTTATGTAAAGACTGTTAGTGACACCAGAGTTAGTGTCCAGTCCATAATGAAAGAGGCAGGAATTGAAATTGAGGGTAACAAAGCAAATGCTGAAATGCTTAACTCCATTTTCAAATGTTCATTTACAAAGGAAAACTCAGAAGAATTGCCCCAGTTTAATCCTCATACCACTGAAAATATGAATAAAATAAATGTTAGCATCAGTGGTGTTGAGAAACAGCTGAAATCGTTAAAAATGAATAAAGCTCTGGGGCCCAAGAGAATCCCTCTGATTCTGTGCTGAATTTGAGGCTGAGTTAGCTCCTCTTCTAACTGTAATCTATCATAGATCCCTCGAACAAGGAACAAAAGATAGGGTAATAGAAGTGATCCAATATCCTTGATATCGATTTGTTGGTAAACCTTAGAACATATACTGAGCTCAGCAGAATGAGGTATCTTGAACAGAATAATCTCCTCACTGCCAAGCAGCATGGATTCAGAAAACATCAATGATGTGAAATCCAACTCACGCTTTCTTACATGACGTGCTGAAAGCTTCGGACCAAAGCGGTCAGGTAGATGCAGTATTTCTTGATTTCAGAAAAGCATTTGACTCAGTGCCACACCTAAACTTACTGTCAAAAGTACAGTAATATCGGGCATCAAGTGAAATTTGTGACTGGATTGAGAACTTTTTGTTAGGGAGGACACAGCTTATTACTTTGGATGGAGAGTCATTACATGTAGAAGTAATATCAGGTGTGCCCCAGGGAAGTGTGTTGGGACCCTTGCTGTCATGCTGTATATTAATGACATTGAAGACATTATTAACATCATACTTTTTCGGATGATGCAGTTATCTTTAAGGAAGTACTGTCAGAAGGAAGCTGCACAAATATTCAGTCAGGCCTGCATAACATTTCAAAGTGGTGCAAAGATTGGCGACTTGCTTTAAACGTTCAGAAATAAAATTTTGCACTTCACAAAAGAAAAAAAATGTAGTATCCTATGACTACAATATCGATGAGTTACTGTTGGAAGCTGCCAACTGAAACAAATACCTGCATGTAATGTTTTGTGTGGATATGAAATGGAATGATCACATAGGTTCAGTTGTAGGTAAAGCAGGTGGTAGACATAGATTTATTTGTTGAATACTGGGGAAGTGTCATCAGTCTACAAAGGAGACTGCTTACAAATCACTCGTGTGACTGGTTCTAGAATGTTGCTCAAGTGTGTGGGACCTGTACCAAATAGGACTAGCAGGTGATATTGAACATATAAAAGAAGAGTAGCATGAATGGTCACAGGTTTGTTCAATCCATGGGAGAGTCACACAGAAATACTGAAGGAACTGAACGGGGAGACTCTTCAAGACAGACGTAAACTATCCCGAGAAAGTCTATTAACAAAGTTTCAAGAATTGAATGATTCTAGGAATATGCTACAATCTCCTGCATATCACTCATGTAGGGATTGTGAGAATAAAACTAGAACAATTGCTGCATGTGTGGAGGCATTTGAACAGTCATTCTTCCCGTGCTCCGTATGTGAATGAATGAAACGGTAAGAAACCCTAATAATTGGTATAATGGGACATATCCTCTGCCTTGCACATCACAGTGGTTTACGGAGTGTAGATGCAGACACAAAGGACAACATATTGAAGGGTTCCAATTTTTGTGTACCCAAAATGTGAAAAATTTTAATACAGTGGCCACAATTTTTAACCCATTGCACTGTTTTCATTATTCTGAGGAAAAAGCTGTCAGTTAATAGTCACATTTCATTCATGATCAACTCACTACATTTATTGTAGTGAACTACATTGAAATGGTGTAATCTTAAGGTACAGTAGCTACTAATGTAACTACACAATTGCATGTAAGGGGAATTAGCCCCCCACAATATTTTTGTGAAACTACATAAGTTTTTTTTTTGACAATACTTCCCTGGCATGTTCAACATACAAGAGTACTACACTGAAGCGCCAAAGAAACTAGTGTAGGCATGTGCATTCAAATACAGAGATAAGCAAAAGGCAGGATACGGCACTGTGGTCGGCAACGCCTGTGAAGACCAATGTCTGGCGCAGTAGTTAGATCAATAACTGCTGCTACAATGGCAGGTTATCAAGATTTACGCGAGTTTGAAAGTGGAGTTATTGACAGCCCACGAGTGATGTGACACAGCATCTCCGAGGTAGAGACGAAGTGGGGATTTTCCCATTTGACCATTTCACAAGTGTACCATGAATATTAGAAATCCAGTAAAACATCAAATCTGACATCGCTGTAGCCGGAAAAACGAACGTGACCAACAATTACTGAAGTGAATCATTCATTGTGACAGAAGGGCATCCCTTCCTCAGATTGCTGCAGATTCCCATGCTGGGCCATCAACAAGTGTCAGCATGCAAACCATTCAACAAAACATCATTAATATGGGCTTTCGGACCAAAAGGCTCACTCGTGTACCCTTGATAACTGCACAATAGAAAGCTTTATGCTTTACCTGGGCCCATCAACACAAACATTGGACTGTTGATGACTGGAAACATGTTGCCTGTTTCATTTCAAATTATATCGAGCGGATAGACGTGTACGGGTATGGAGACTTCCTCATGAATCCATGGAACCTGCATGTCAGCAGAGCACTGTTCAAGCTAGTGGAGGCTCTGTAATGGCATGGGGCATGTGCAGCTGGATTGATATCAGACACCTGATACGTCTAGATACAACTCTTACAGGTGGCACGCCCATACGCATCCTATCTGATCACTTGCGTCCATTCATGTCCATTGTGCATTCCAACGGACTTGGACAATTCCAGCAGGACAGTACGACACCCCACGTGTCCAGAAATGCTACAGAGTGGCTCCAGGAAAACTTTTGCAAATTTAAACACACCTAATTGGCCACCAAACTCCCCAGACATGAACATTATTGAGCATATCTGGGATGCCTTGCAACTTGCTGTTCAGAAGAGATCTCCACCCCTCATATGCTTACGAATTTATGGGCAGCCCAACGGGGTTAATGGTTTCAGTTTTCTCTAGCACTACTTCAAACATTAGTTGACTCCATGCCACATCATGTCGGTGCACTTCTGCATGCTCGGGGGGAACGCTACACAATATTAGGCAGGTGTGCCAGTTTCTTTGGCTCTTCAGCGTATATCTGCTTACTATAGCCCTGTCGAATGGGCAGCATATCTGATCTAAACATATTGTTCTGGAATGTGATTGTATAGTTTCCTTTTGTGAATGTGTAATTTAGCAAATTTATTTATCATACCTAATTTATATGTTGCTGTTGCCATTTATAGCATAGTGAATAAATGTCTCGTACATTTAATTATGGTTTTTCCTTATAAGAGACAGGGATATTGAAATTTATGACCAAGAGGTTCAAACTAGAATGAACGTATTATCATAACGGCTTACTTGTAGAAAATATACTGGATTTCTACAGAGAAATACTTCACATTTTATGCATTTTGTGTTGGACAACAGTGATGATAAAAACAAATTAGTCATGTGAATTATTCTAGGTACACTTGTCATATTAATGCTCTATGAAATCCACACTTTTGGCAATATCCACCATTGTCTTTGCAGGAGAGAACCTTATTGTTGGAGTAGTAAAGGTATCACACGAACTTAGTAGTACCCACTGTGGTCAGAGGTCACATTAGCATGTAGAACATATGATACAGGCTAACGTGTGGATCTGAAAGAGAAGTTCACATTCATATATATAATATAGTTGACACTTAAACTGTAACATACCACTTTTTTAGTCTAGATAGTATATTTACAATCTGACATGTGATAAGGCAATTGTCACTAGTAAAAAGTCATTTCTGTTCTCTCAAAACACAAAAAGAATGTAAATTTGTAATTTTCCACGCAAAATTGGCAGTGTGAGGTTTTGAAATTCGTAGCATAATAACAAATAAGTCATCAATGAAGAACTCTCGTTCATTTCAAGTCTGTCTAATTGTGTGTTCAAATTGTTATTTATACCACTAAACAGAGTGAAAATGTTGAGTTCCACAATTTTTTTTGTTTTTTCCTCCCATGTCAGCCAAGTGGAATGGAATGTAATGGAGTACTTGGTAGTGTTGATAAAAAAATTCAGTCTTTAGTATGTGGACTCTTGCCCTTCTACCAGTCCGAAATGAAAAAAATATCCATACAATCGTGTGATAATGAAGGTGAGAAAATAAAACCAAGTACCCTTCATTCACTCAAAATTATGTTTAAGAAGTTCCTGAAACATACTCATTATAATGCATGCAAGTACAAAGTGTAATTAACACACTTCAAAGACTACCTAGAACTTCGCATTTTCGTGTATGTTTTGTTTCTCTTCAGTTACCAGTTTCCTTGGGAAAGTGTAAAACTAGTAAATATTGTGTTGCTAGTAAGCTGTTGCTTGAGTAGTTCCAAATTTTGATAGTAATTAACTTCCGGTGGCAAACCCATGAAGACTATTTACAACACATCCACCAGGAAAGCTTGAAAAGTCATAATTAGCTTCATGGTATGAACAATATTCAGAATATTTATTTGCAGTAAATAGGCTGATGGAAAAAGTAAAATATAAGAAAACTCTCATGGTTACTTAAATCAGTGCTTCGTGTGTACTAATAATCACAGAAATACAAGGAGAAAACTGCCTGATCTTCATCAACAATAATTTTCATATATGTAATTTTGTTATTATTTCTTTTTTGTAAATACGAGGGGGTATCCAAAAATACGAGTTATTTTTTAAAAACTATATATTTTCAAACTGTGTACAAAACAACTTTATCCCCTTCAAAATACTCTCCATTATAACTAACACATTTGTCCCACCTGTGCTTCCACTGTTCAAAACATTTTTTTTGTAGTCATCTTTAGAAATGGCTGACAGCTCTTCACTCATTTTTCTCTTGACTTCTTTAGTGTTGTCAAATAAGTGTCTTTCATGCCCCATTTCTTGCGTGGAAATAAGAATAAGTCACACGGAGTCAGGTCAGGTAAGTAAGGTGTGTGGGGCAGCAGAACCGTGCCATTTTTTAGCCAAAAACTGTCTTAGATGACTGTGTGCAGGTGCATTGACGTGATGGAAGGACCGTCTCCTGTTTGTCACAAATAGAGCTCCAAAATAACCCACTAATCTCTGAGAGTCGATCAGTTGTCTGTCAAAGATCTGTGAGCACTAGCTCTCGAATGTTTTCAATGTTTTTGTCGAATCATCGAGAAATAGATGTCCAGAACAAGGTCTGTCATCAGTCGACATGTAGCCATTTTTAAATTGAGCAAACCACTTGTATACTTGAGTTTTTCCCCATAGTGTCATTTTGGTAATCTGTTTTAAACATTAAAACAGTTTCAGCAGCTTTTTTACTGAGAAGAAAAGAAAAATTTCACAGCTCACATTGTTCACTTAAACTTGCCAACATGAAAGAAACAAGAACAAAACAGCCCTTGCAAAAACAATCTCTGCAGATGAACAAAATAAGCCAGGCCAACAACATAGGCCTCACTGAACTGGCAATGAGTTGTATTATACACACCTAACAGCAGAAATGCATACTACACAAACTCCACCCACGACAATGTTGTTCCGGTTTTTTTGGGGTACCCCCTCGTACGTTGACAACATTCAATGTTCAAAAGCTAATTTTTAATTTTAATTCAGATTTACTTCCTTCAAATCTCTCTCTCTCTCTCTCTCTCTCTCTCTCTCTCTCTCTCTCTCTCTCTCTCTGTGTGTGTGTGTGTGTGTGTGTGTGTGTGTGTGTGTGTGTGTGTGTGTGTGTGAGACATTCCACCTAACTGACAGATACTTCTTTCCTCTCCTCTCACAAGTCAATCAGTTTAATTTTCTCACTGTCCAGTCACATTAGGCAGAGTCATTGCCTAATGGCTTCATAATGTCTTATACCATTTTAGTGAGATTGCTCCCTTTAGTGCAGCTGTGTGTTGCCTTTGATCTGTAGTATGCCATAAAATTAGGTGTTGTCTCCGATGAACTAGGAAAGAAAGATAATAAAGGAATTTTCATTGCAGAATGGGCTCAGTCGTGCTGCACAGGTGAGGCAGACAGCGCCTTCTCTGGGACTACGAATCTCAATGTGACGGTACTGTTGCCCCCTAATGCGGCCTCCGTGACCGCCAACGGTTCTGCAACGAACTCTCGCGAAGTCTGCGTGACATTCTCTGGCCCGCGTTCCATGCTGCCCGCTGCCCAGCACTCGCCACCAACCTGCGGTAGTGGCGGTCTGAGTCTTTACACGGCGAGTGGCGGCACGGCGAGGCTGGTGGCCAGGAGCGGTGACCCAGCTGCCCTCGGCGAGAGGGTGGGTGACAGCTGGTGTGCGGGTGGGGCGCAGGTGCGCCTCAGCTACAGGGCTGGCCCGGGCTTCTCAGTCACACTTACCGTGGTGAGTAGCTTGCCTGTATCTGTGTACTTACTTGCCAGAATGTGGCTGAGTGCACATCTTGTCCCAGATTAATTCTTCTTCCTCTCTCAAATTAATTAATTTATTTATTTAGTTTTATGAGGAGACCCATTGGGTCCTCAACTGCTCTGCCAACGTCGTCATCTCGGAATAGCATTAGCACCCTATATTTTCAGTTATTTGTTGAATCTATACCAATCTTTCGTTATGCTGCAGTGTCTATCCCCTACAGCTCTGTAAAGTACTGTGAAAGCTATTCCTTGCTTTCTTAATATGTGTCCTAATTTCTGCCCTTACTTTGTGTCAGTATTTTCCACACTTTCTTCAACTTGCTGTTGCTGTAGAGAACTTCCTCATTTCTAACCTTATCAGTCCACATAATTTTTGACACCCTCATATAGCAACACATCTGAAACATTCTTTTTCTTCTTTCCTCATTTTCCACAGTCTGTGATTCACTTCCAAACAATGATATGCTCCTAATTTTTTTCAGAAATTTCTTCTGATATCAATAGACTATATTTTGTTGAGGAATACCCATTTTGCCTGCGCTACTCTGCTTATTGTACTTTCCTTGTTCTGTGTGACAAGAATAAATTGTCCACAAAGATAATGGAATTACTTCACTACATCTACTCCATAATTTAATGTGAAGTTTATTGCTAATCTCATCTCGGCTGCTCTTCATCAGTTTCAGGTTCTATCTTGTGTTTACTGCAGTGCGCTCTTTAGCTTGTCCTACAGTTAATGCGGTACCAAAATTACAGAGTAGTAGTTTTTGTACAGTACATATGTGCCCAGTAGGTTTACCAGTAACATTGGTAGCATTGGTAGGGAAAGAAATATAAATTAATATTTAAGAGAGGAACTGAGAGCCAGTGACTTACCTTTATTTTTTTGTTTATTTTGCACATAATTAGAACTGCATATTGTTCAGCAATACACACCTTTGTGTATTGTATGTCCTTGAAAATATAAATTGCATGTACTAACTAATAAAAACAAGTTGACCATGTAACGTCTGTGTTTCTATGTAAGTAAAGCAGTTACTTTTGATGCAACTACATTTTATGTGTACAACTATAAAGAGATCTATATAGTTATTGCTGTTATTTTGTACTCTATATAACATTCTTTTATCGTGATCAAAGACAAGAGTTTCTAGTTATTACTGATATCTGCGAAAGTTTTAAGAAAATTGAATTTTCTATCGCTATATGATATTGGTTTTCCTTTTTCTTCCTCTATCCCCCCCCCCCCCCCCCCCCCTCCCCGCCCCCCGCCCCCCAGCCGATGTCCCCCTCTGTTTCACGTTTTTAAGTAAAATCTGAATTAAACATGGATGTCTTCAATTTTGCTATGTATACTATATTATTAAGTAACAGACAGGAGGATAACTGTAGGTTACATGGCCCTTTACATATCCTCACATAGTTTCTAGACAGTTCATTGCTTCCAGTTTTTAGGGGAATCTAGTAAGACGATGATTGCATACACATAGAAAGTGATAAAAATCAGGTAGCACCCAATGGGTGTAACACACACCTAATGTAGAGGTAACGTGATTGTGATCTTAACAGACCTAGGCTACTAGGTCCTGTGCTTGCTTATGGTAGCCTAAGGTACTGTTCATTCCATTCTACAAGTTCTGTAATTATTCATCACTTTCACTGGGATAGCAATGTCATCAGTGAAGCTTATCATTGATATCCTTTCATCCTAAATGCTAATCCAACTCCTGAACCTCTCTTTTATTTCAAATAGTATGTGAGAATAACAATTGTTGGTAGCTCAAGAAGCCCAAAATATTCTGCAAATTTATCATCGTGATCATAATGTGAGCTTTTTGTTGCAGGAAGTACTATGCTTATTGACTCCTACCACCATGTGGATTCTAGGAATTGTACAAAAGCCGCTTTCTGCAATGCATGGTGCTTTTCTTGCAGTATCTTCTACTGGAACTTCCTTAGCCTTTCTGCTAAACTTTGTGTCCCAGATTGGCAAACAGTACCCAGCAGTCGGATGAACTCTGTAGGCAACTGACTTTATGGATTACACTTCCTGGAGGTTCTTCTGAAAAATCTTATTACTTACACAAGCCACTCATTTATGAGGCATAAAATTGCAATATACTTCTGTGTCCTTACCAGTTACGGCATTGCTGAGTTTGTATTCAAATGGTATCAACCAGTCTAATATATTGAATATAATAGAGGGAAACATTCCAAGTGAGAGAAATATATACAGGGTGTATACGACCCGGGAGATCCGGGAAAAACCCGGGAATTTTTTCATCCGGGAGAAAACCGGGAAAAACCCGGGAATTGTTTAGAATTCCGGGATTTTCCATTGTTTTAGTTTTCAGTTAAATTTTTGTGATTTTGACTGGTAAGAACCAATACTCTAACAAAGGATATTACTGTATCCCGCTACTGCAGAATAATACTGCAGCAACAAAACATGAACGAGAGAAAAAAGAAAACGAAAATAATAAAACTTAAGTTGCAAAGGAAATGCACCGTATACAACAACAAAACAGTGCTTATACAAGCGCCTGCCAACAGGAAAGTGTGTCAAAGGCTTTAGGAAGACTATGCAATGCTTTATAACAACAAACTGCCTCCGATGAGCGTGACGTGACAACTGTTTAAATTAGATTCATTTGAGCTGTTGCAGGCGGGCTCTTGCGCATGTGCAGTTGAGTCGCGTATGAGTAGTACCTTCTCCCGCTTCTGGTTACAGAAGTGTGGCTGGACGCCACTACTTAATATTGCCTCGGTTCGGAAATATGGTAAATCTGGGGCTGCTGCACAGAGCAGTCTCAGTTGAAGTGGGTCGTCTCCACGTGACCCGTGTTTACGTTTAGTGATTTTGTTGTTTCCTCTTCGTTTATTGCTCTCACGTTAAATGATAACAAAACGGAATTTCGTGGCCGGGAGCTATCAAATGAATTAAAATACGTTCGCATAATTCTAAAATATGTTATTAGTTTCAGATTTTATTTCCACCTTTCTGACAGAACAATGAAGTTATTTTTGCCGGTTTGGTAAAGAGATTTGGGTTTTATTAATCTTTTCTGTTGAGGCAGTCAATTTATTTGAAACGAAGTGTTTAATTTCACACTATTGGCTAGTTTCAACTGTTCGCTGCATTTCAAGTGCACGTATGGCATTGTGCCATAATAAAGAACCAAACATGAGATAATACAGTACTGGTACTCCAAGAAGATTTACATACGAATGTGCATTTTAAGCCGAATTATGCGTTTTAGTATGGTTCACGAAATTCTGACACTCTTGAACTATCATCTGATGTCTTCTTTCTTTTATGCCATACGTAAGATCATTTAATGTTTTACATGTATGAACATATGGGCTTCCTGCGTCATCGTAGCTGCGCAAGCGCGGTGACACCTGTTGTTTGGCGTTCTCTTGGAACTGCTGAAACGAACCTATTTCTAACAGGCCGCGGGAAAATATTGCGAATGGTGGTTTGAAAAGCATTACATTCAAAACAGATTTCCTTTTATGCAAGATGAACTATGTGCGAGAATGTACGATGAATTTCTTAAATCGCAAAGCGTTTCACTCTCATTTAAAAATCAACTCTTTGAGGACGACCATTTAGAAGAATTTCGAGCCGAAAAGATCAAACATTTACGTCGTTTTAGTGGCACATTTGTGTGATGTAGCTTAAAGTGTAACACGAGCAAAAAAGATCAACATTACATGTGGAAGCTTAGCTTCTCTTCCAGCTTATTAATCTTAAAGACCAATATTATATGTGAATGCTATGTATGTTAATTTAAACCATTAACTTTTCTTATTTGTGTGGTCGCGCTACTTGCGAGTTATCCTGCTATTGGCTGACTACATCACGTGTCCTATGCTGTCATCATCAGCTGGCGAGATCACGTGACAGGAGCTATGACTGTCTTACAAAAGCGCATCGCAATCTCAATTTCAATGTTTCGGGAAGTAACATGCGGTGTTCGGTGGAATTCAAAGTTATACCTTCTTAATACGAAAATATGCAGTGTACATGTTGCTGCACATCAAAGGTATTTCAAAACGTGTTTTCCCCCCCTCCGAATTTCGTTTTCTAAAGTACCGTGAAATTCTACTCCCGCATATAAAACCATAGGACTGATGAGTTTCACAGTGCCGAGGAAGAGTATACTGTCACTTAACACGGAAAAAGTGTATTTTCATCTGGGAGAAAGTGTATTTTTAACCGGGAAATACGGGAAAAATCCGGGAATTTTTTTTTCCTTGTCCACGTATACACCCTGATGTATAAAAAACAAAGATGCTGTCACTTACCAAACAAGAAAGCTGTGGCAGATAGACGCAATCAAAACCACACACACACACACACACACACACAAATTTCAAGCGTTTGCTACCCAAAGTTGCTTCATCAGGAAAGAGGGAAGGAGAGGGAAAGACGAAAGGATGTGGGTTTTAAGGGAGAGGGTAAGGAGTCATTCCAATCCTGTCAGTGGGAAGTATTCAGATAACCCGGACGGTGTAACACGGTGCCAAGATGTGCTGGCTGTGCACCAAGGCATGTTAAGCCACAGGGTGACCCTCATTACCAACAAACACTGTCTGCCTGTGTCCGTTCATGCGAATGGACAGTTTGTTGCTGGTCATTCGCACATAGAAGGCTTCACAGTGCAGGCAGGTCATTTGGTAAATCACGTGGGTGTTTTCACACGTGGTTCTGCCTTTGATGGTGTACACCTTCCGGGTTACAGGACTGGAGTAGGTGGTGGTGGGAGGGTGCATGGGACACAGGTTTTACACCGGGGAGGGGGGGGGGAGCGGTAACAGGGGTAGGAGCCAGAGGGTAGGGAAGGTGGCTTGGTGGAGTGGGGAGTATTTCATGGAGAATGGATCTTATTTCACGTCAGGATTTGAGGAAGTCTTATCCCTGCTGGACAGCCACATTCAGAGTAAAAATAATCCAACTCCCCAAGACACTATCCAAATTGAACCCTGCCTGGAACAGTTCCATCCTCCGTCACAGCGGGACCCACCTCCTCTTCCTCAAAATCACCCTCTCCAAACCTTCCAGGAATTTCTCACTTCCAGTCTTGCCTCTCAATCTTTCTTGAAAAACCTTAATCCTACTCCCAACATCACCACAGCTGAAGCCCAGGCTATCCATGATCTGAGGGCTGACCGATCGATCGTCATTCTTCCGGCTGACAAGGTTTCCACAACCGTGGTACTTGATCGTCGGGAGTATGTGGCTGAGGGACTGCGTCAGCTTTCAGACAACACTACATACAAAGTTTGCCAAGGTAATCCCATTCCTGATGTCCAGGCGGAGCTTCAAGGAATCCTAAGAACCTTAGGCCCCCTACAAAACCTTTCACCTGACTCCATCAACCTCCTGACCCCACCGACACCCCGCTCTTCTACCTACTTCCTAAAACCACAAACCCAAACATCCCGGCTGCCCCATTGTAGCTGATTACCAAGCCCCCACAGAACGTATCTCTGCCTACATGGATCAACACCTTCAACCCATTACATGCAGTCTCCCATCCTTCATCAAAGACACCAACCACTTTCTTGAACGCATGGAATCCTTACCCAGTCTGTTACCCCCGGAAACCATCCTTGTAACCATTGATGCCACTTCCTTATACACAAATATCCCGCACATCCAGGGCCTCGCTGCGATGCAGCACTTCCTTTCACGCCGATCGCCTGTCACCCTACCTAAAACCTCTTTCCTCATTACCTTAGCCAGCTTCATCCTAACTCACAACTTCTTCACTTTTGAAGGCCAGACATACCAACAATTAAAGGGAGCAGCCATGGGTACCTGGATGACCCCCTCGTACGCAAACCTATTTATGGGTCGCTTAGAGGAAGCCTTTTTGATTACCCAGGCCTGCCAACCCAAAGTTTGGTACAGATTTATTGATGACATCTTCATGATCTGGACTCACAGTGAAGAACTTCAACTCCTTTGGTTCCATCAGATTCACCTGGTCCTACTCCAAATCCCATGCCACTTTCCTCGACATCGACTTCCATCTGTCCAATGGCCAGCTTCACACATCCATCCACATCAAACCCACCAACAAGCAATAGTACCTCCATTATGACAGCTGCCACCTATTCCATATCAAATGGTCCCTTCCCTACAGCTTAGGTCTTCGTGGCAAACAAATCTGCTCCAGTCCTGAATCCCTGAACCATTACACCAATAACCTGAAAACAGCTTTCGCATCCCGCAGCTACCCTACTGACCTGGTACAGAAGCAAATAACCAGAGCCACTTCCTCATCCCCTCAAACCCAGAACCTCCCACAGAAGAACCCCAAAGGTGCCCCCACTTGTGACAGAACACTTTCCTGGACTGGATCAGACTCTGAATGTGGCTCTACAGCAGGGATACGACTTCCTCAAATCCTGCCGTGAAATGAGATCCATCATTCATGAAATCCTCCCCACTCCACCAAGAGTGTCTTTCTGCCGTCCACCTAACCTTCGCAACCTCTTGGTTCATCCCTATGAAATCCCCAAACCACCTTCCCTACCCTCTGGCTCCTACTCTCGTAACTGCCCCCGATGTAAAACCAGTCCCATGCACCCATCCACCACCACCTACTCCAGTCCTTTGACCTGGAAGGTGTACACGATCAAAGGCAGATCCACGTGTGAAAGACCCACATGATTTACCAACTGACATGCCTACACTGTGAAGCCTTCTATGTGGGAATGACCAGCAACAAACTGTCCATTCGCATGAACGTACACAGGCAGACAGTGTTTGTTGGTAATGAGGACCACCCTGTGGCTAAACATGCCTTGGTGCACGGCCAGCACATCTTGGCACAATGTTACACCATCCAGGTTATCTGGATACTTCCCACTGACACCAACCTATCAGAACTACGGAGATGGGAACTTGCCCTTCATTATATTCTCTCTTCCCATTACCCACCAGGCCTCAACCTCCGCTAATTTCAAGTTGCCGCCCCTCGCACATCACCTGTCATTCAACAACATCTGCAGGCTCAAGGATTAGAATAGGCCCGAGGTATTCCTGCCTGCTGTAAGAGGCGACTAAAAGGAGTCTGTCACCTTTCGGCCTTTATGTGATGGCCCACTGTAGGGTTTTACTTCCATTTTTCAAAATTTTCCCAAAGAGCGAGCCAGTTGGGGAAGGGCGCCTTACATTGTGCATCATGTCCATCATGCATTGAGATCTTTAGCCCACTTTCTCATTGTAGCATTGCAGTCCTGCTCATCCTCCATCTCTAGACTGAGAACACCTTCTTGGGGGCATTTTCCTCCACCCACTATGCAGTGTCATTTTCTGCTCCGACGAGGACCATGGAATTCTTTGCACTTCACATCCAGCACAGTAGCCAGTCTGGTGTGGTGGGACCGCTATGTACCCTGTTGTTTGTAGCCCCCTGACACCACAGGGATTGCTCTGCTGATGTCTGCGCCATTAACTCCCCACGTATGCTGTGGAGTAGATGCCCATCTCCTTGGGACATCGGGACTCCCGGCGGATTTCCATTGTGCCAGGTGGCCCATGCTGAGGCTGGGTGGCACCCGTGGGAGGGCCCCTGGTCGGAGTGGGTGGCATCAAGGTGGATGACACGCAATGAAGTGTAGTCATCTCTTGCTGCTGGTCCGATGCCAGCAGTCTCTAAGCTGGCAAAGTCTAACTTCAGTGCTAAGTAATATGACCCCAAATGGTTCCCCTCCCTGGCCACACCATGCGAGAAACGCCCGGCCAAGAATTGCAATGAAGCTTATTTGCTCTGGTACCTCGTATGTACGAGAGTAGGTGGGGAATCTTTTATGTCCATGAAGCCTCAGTCTTTTGGGGAGCATTTGGAGGGCAAGTTTGGGGAGGTGGAGGGCTTGTCCAAAATGCACTTTGGGTCAGTCTTGATAAAAACGGCATCCTCTGCAGTCACAGGCATTACTCGCTTGCACTAAGTTGGGGGATGTTTCTGTTACCATCACGCCCCATACAAGCTTAAATATGGTCCAGGGTATTATATTCCACAGGGACCTTCTTTTGCAATCTGACGATGAGCTGTGTATGAATTTAGAGCAGCAAGGTGTTCATTTCGTTCGGCGCGCCCATCGGGGTCTGAGGGACAATCAGGTTGCCACCGGTGCCTTCATCTTGACCTTAGAGGGAGACACATTGCCCGAAAAAGTCAAGGTGATGGTCTACCGCTGTGATGCCAAGTCATATAGCCCTCCCCCGATGCTTGCTTTAAGTGCTGGAAGTTCTGTCATATGTCGTCCTGCTGTACTTCCAGCGGCACATGTCAAGATTGTGGATGTCCATCACATCCCAATTCTCCATGTGTCCCGCCACCCCTCTGTGTCAACTGCAGAGAGCATCATTCATCTTGCTTGCCAGACTGCAGGATTTTACAGAAAGAGAGGAAAATCATGGAATATAAGGTGCTGGACCGACTGACCTATACTGGGGCTAAGAGAAAATTTCAGTGCCTACATCCTGTGGCTATGACCACCTCTTACGCTGCCACTGCGAGAACAGTTGTTGCCCCATCAGTTTCTCACATTCCTGTTGTATCTTAGAACCAGAAGACTACACTTGCCCGCTTGATGTTGGGGGCACTTCCCTCCCTAATTCAGGAGCAACACCCTCCCCCCTGCCCCGCCACCTCCAACCATTGGGGATATCAGTCCCCACTTCTGTGCCAGAGAAGCGTGGGTCCTCTTCAGCTCCTCTCACTAGGGAGGGGTCCCTTGGGTCATTCCCTTCTCTGGTTTCTGCTAGTGGGAAAGATAGCACCCGCCAGTGGCTAAAGAGGCCAAAAGCAGCTGGTTGTAGGAATTCACGCTCATCCTCAGTCCCAGAGACTGTATCAGTGAAGTCCTCCCAGCCAGGGAAACCCAAGGAGCAGCGAGAGAAATCCGAAAAGATCATCCCCAAGACCAAGGGAATTGAGGTGGAGATTCTGGCGTCCACTGAGGATCTAGATCTCGCCGGACCCTCAGACACAATGGATATAGACTGCTCAGGCAAAAAGTCGGTGGCAGCAGGTTCCGTGCCTTCCCAGTCTCACGATGACGTCATCTTCCAGTGGAATTGTGGTGGATTTTTCCACTGCCTGGCTGAGCTACGGCAACTGTTAAGCTTTACAACTGCTTTCTGCATTACCCTCCAGGAAACCTGGTTTCCGGCAATGCGGACCCTTGCCCTCAGTGGCTGTAAGGGATACTACAGGAACCATAGCGACTATAATCGAGTGTCAGGTGGAGTTTGCGTTTATGTCCTAAACTCCGTCTGTATTGAAGCTGTGGCTGTCAGAATAAGGATGATGCAGGAAATAACTGTCTGCAATGTATTTCTTCCTCCAGATAGTGCAGTACCCCTGTATGCATTACTTGCACTGATTGATAAACTCCCTGAATCTTTCCTACTTTGGGAAGATCTTAACACCCACAACCCCTTGTGGGGTGGCACCGTGCTTATTGGCTGAGGCAGAGATGTTGAAACTTTACTTTCTCAGTTAAGCCTCTGTCTCTTAGTTACTGGGGCCGCCACACATTTCAGTGTGGCTCATGGTAGCTACTCCGCCATTGATTTATCAGTTTGTAGCCCAAAACTTGTCCCATCTATCCCTGGGAGAGCACATGACAACCTGGATGGTAGTGACCAGTTCCCCATCTTCCTGTCACTGCCCCGGCGTTAGGCCCACGGATGCCTGCCCAGATGGGCTTTAAACAAGGTGGACTGAGAAACTTGCACCTCTGCTGTCACTGTTTAATCTCCCCCACACGCTAACATTGATGTGATGGTTGAGCAGGTGACTACAACCGTTGCTGTGGCAGAAAACATGATCCCTCGCTCTTTAGGGTGTCCCCGGCAAAAGGCAGTCCCTTGGTGTTCGCTGGAAGTCGCTGAAGCATTTAAGGAGTGTCAGAGAGCTCTACAGTGAGTCGTATGAATAAAACAGAGAATATACTTTATACTCAGATGTTCGGAGAAAGTTCTCTGGTTGGCATGAATAAAGCGAGTCTGAGAATATACTTCACCCGAGTACGTTCTCAGTGTGGGTTGAAGGGTGGGGGAAGTTGCTCAAAGCAAAGTATATTCTCCGATTTCGTATGAATAAAGCCAAAGAAGTTTCTCACAAGCGGACAACATTCTCTGTTTTTATGAGTGAGCTCCATAGCATACTTCGAGCTGAGTGAGTTGTGTTGTGTTGTGATTAAGCGTTACCGAGTGTTTTTAGCGAAAATGGTGGAATTTATGTTTCTTGAAAGGCAAAAAAGGATATACGTAGTACGCAGGAACACAGAAGAAAGGAACTGTAGAAGTTAGTATAGATTTAACAGTCAAAACATTAATTGGCTGGCGAATCACTTTCTTCCGGAAAGTCACGAAAGAAGAGGAGGCACCCTTTCCAATGAATGCAAAATGAAAATATTTTTGTGCAATTTAGCGGATCCAGGCTTTCAGATAGGTGTAGGAGAAGATTTGGGAGTACACCAGACTACAGTATCACTAACATTTTTGTATGCTCTGCAACAGGTCAACAGGAAAGCACCGTTGTGGATCAGATTTTCGAGAAATATTAACGAACTAGAAACAGCGAAAGTTAAATGGCAATTGAGATACAAGTATCCATGTGCGGTAGGGGCCCTAGACTGCACTCACATACCTATAATGAAATCTTCTTCACATGGAGACGAATACGTCAATCGAAAGGGTTTCCCATCTATAAACATGCAGGCTGACGTGTGACAACAGTGACATGTTTATGAGTGTTGATGCGTCATGGCCAGGGTCTGTACATGACGCTAGGATATGGAGAAACTCCTATGTCTATCGTATATTGCGTGAGAACCAGTGCAACGCCCTAATTTTAGAAGACGAAGGATATGGCATTGCACCGTGGTTAATGACACCATTTCAAAATCCAGAAACACCTGATGAGAGGGCATACAACAGACTTCACTCTAAGGAAAGGGTGATAATCGAACGGTGCTTTGGACAGGTGAAAAGGCGTTTCCCAATTCTGCAAAATAAAATAAGGCTTGCCCAAACAAAAATACTAGCCTGTTTTGTTTTGCACAACGTAGCAAAACATGTAGGGGATGAGGATTTTGAGGCACCTAGTGATGACGACAACAATCTTCCAGTACTGGGAGAAGAGGAAGCAGCAAACGTACGTGCACGTGGAACAAATAGGAGACGGGAAATTATAAATGTAATACGACAACTGTAATGTATGGGTGTCTGCCCAAACATTGAATAATTAAACCCAATTTGATATTTTTTGTAATTACAGTAATTATTCCCTCATGAAAATAAAGCACAATGTTCTTATGTTACGTAATAAAATGCTGTTTAGTGTTGTTTTTTTCATTCTCTATCATCGATTTTACTTTCAACAAAAATTGTTTAACATGTAACTATTCAAACTGGAACAGAGATACTACTGTAAATAGCTTTGGACACAACAGGTTAACATGAACTGCTGGAACTTTAATGTAATTTCTGTACTGTAACTAAAGCAGATTGATGGCACAAGTTTTTATTTTACTTTACCAAAATTGTTCCAAGGATGTGGTGAAGGTATTTGCCACGTGCTACAGTGAATAAGTGCACAACTGTCTGACCTACAGCATTTAAAATACAAACAAATTACTCTTTTTGCTTTACTTTACCAGAAATTGTTTCAAGGATGTGGTGAAGATATTTGCCAGGTGCTACAGTAAATAAAGTGCACAACTGTCTAACCTGCAGAATTTAAAATACAAACAAGTTACCGTTTTTGCTTCACTGTACCAAAAATTAGTGGTGAAGGTATTTGCCAGATGCTATAGTAAGTAAGTGCACAACTTTCTAACCTGCAGCATTTAAAGTACAAACAAGTTACTCTCTTTGCTTTACTTTACCAGAAATTGTTTCAAGGATGTGGTGAAGATATTTGGCAGGTGCTACAGTAAATAAGAGCACAACTGTCTTACCTGCAGCATTTAAAATAGAAACAACTTACTCTTTTTGCTTTACTGTACCAAAAATTAGTGGTGAAGGTATTTGCCAGATGCTACAGTAAAACAAGTTACTCTTTTTGCTTTACTTTACCAGAAATTGTTTCAATGATGTGGTGAAGATACTGGCCAGACACAACAATATAAGTGCATACACTTTTTTAACATTTCAGATTGGATTATATTACTCTTATTGTTTCATTGAAAAGACATTTGTACTGAATAATTTTTGTAAGAGTATATTGAATTTGGTAAATGAGGAATGAAAATGAACATTCACTTTAAAAAGATGTTTTTATTAATAAAATTCGTTATGTAAATAAGACACTACACAATTTGTTTTATTGTTTATCTTCTTCGCGCATCAATTTCTGCTGCTTTTGTTTGAGTATGTCCAATTGATACAATAGCACCAGCCTTTGCAGCTCTGGAGTAGGCAAATTACGTGTCTCATCTGTTTCCATGCTTAATCTCCAACGTTTATCCACACTCTCATGCCCCGAAGCAGGCGATTGTGAAGGTATGACGACTTTGGGGCCCACGAGATCCATATGGTCGGCTGGAACAATTAATGGTAGCTGCAAGATTGACTCTTGTTCATACATGCAGTCTGTGTCAGCTACCTCCGAATTCCTTGGTGAAGTGATGACAGAGGTGGAACCACCACCTACTGCACAAGCTCCTAATGAAAATTTAAAAAAAAAAAGTAATAGTAGTGTGTCAGGATTCAGTTTCTAGTTAGTAAATATACCAAACAGGTTTACGCAGAAATGTGGGAGAGGTTCGTCCAATTTCATGCATAGTACACAGTGATACTTTTACTGAAAAATGGTGATATAGTAGACGAAATTTACCAAACATTGTTTCATTTTCACACGTTAAAAATACGTATTTGTCTGAATCACAATTTCAAAGCATTAAGCGCGTAATTAAAAAATCGGAAAGTATGGGACTTACCAGGAACTCTGTGGATAGTTGGGTTGCAGTCATCTCCGTACAAAAACTTTAAAAATATCTGCTCCCAATTTTTCAGGGAAATCTTAATGTTTCCCGTCTTATTCACATCCGTTTTCGCCTTGATACGGGATTTCATGTTGTGCAGTTTCTTCATTATCTGCCCGTCCGTTATTTCTTTCCCGAAATTAACCATATAACGGTGTTGTATTTCTTTAATACAATCCGCTTTCTCTCTTCTTGCGGCCGGAGTTTGTGATTTACTGATGACTGCGGGGTAATCTTTAATAATGTTGACAAAGGCTAATTCTGAGTCTTCCATTTCGGCACAGAAATAACTTGAAAACTTTCGCTAACACAAAACACACGCAAATGAAACAAACTGAGAACCAAAGATGTTGGATTTTAATCTCTTTGCTGAGAACTTACTCAGTAAGGAGGGGAGGTAGAGAGAAAGTACTCCAGGGTCAGAGATTATGCTTCCTAGTGTTTATTCATACGAAACCGAGAACTTTCTTTGAGAATGTTCTTTTGCTCTGGGTATCAACTCTGGAGAATGTTCTCGTTTTTATTCATACAACCCAATGGCATAAGTGGGTGGCACCCTTCCCTGGAGCACCTCATAGCCTTTAAACAGCTCCATGCTCGCGTTCACCAACTTATCAAACGATGGAAGCTGGCGTGTTGGGAGAGATAAGTCTCAACCATTGGGTGCCATTCATCACCTTCCCAAGTCTGGGCAAATATCAAACATGTTTTTGGGTACCAGACCCCAACAGATGTTGCCATAAATGGCATGTTATCTACCGAGGCACACGATTGCCGAGCACTTTGCTGAGCACTATGTCTGAGCCTCTGTGCCGGAGAATTACCCCCCCCCCCCAGCCTTTCGCACTCTCAACCGGCGGCTGGAAGGGAAAGTCCTACACGCCACAGTGAATCCTATAGCTCCCCATTTACAGAGTGGGAGCTCCTCAGTGCCCTTGCACATTGCCAGATCGGATTCACAGTCAGATGATTAAACATCTCTCATTTGACTAAAAGTGATGTCATCTTGTCATCTTCAACCAGATCTGGTGTGATGGTGTCTTTCTGTCGCAATGACGGGAGAGCACCATCATTCCGGTGCTCAAACCCGGTAAAAACCTGCGTGATGTGAATAGCTAATGACCCATCAGCCTAACCAACGTTCTTTGTAAGCTGCTTGAACATACGGTGTGTTGGCAGTTGGGTTGTGTCCTGGAGTCACGTGGTGTACTGGCTCCATGTCAGGGCGGCTTCCACCAGGGTCGCTCTGCCACTGATAATCTTGTCCCTAGAGTCTGCCAGCCAAACAGCCTTTCCCAGATGCCAACACCCGGTTGCCGTATTTCTTGATTTACGAAAAGCGTATGACACCCCGTGGTGACATCATATCCTTGCCGCATTATACGAGTGGGGTCTCAGAGGACCACTCTCGATTTTTATCCAAAATTTCCTGTCACTTCATACTCTCCGTGGCGCCTCGCATAGTTCCCACCATATCCAGGAGAATGGTGTCCTGCAGTGCTCTGTATTCAGTGTGTCTCTTATTTTTAGTGGCCATTAATGGTCTAGCAGCATCTGTAGGGCCATCCATCTCGCCTTCTTTGTATGCAGATGACTGCTCCACCAGTACTGGTGTTGCTGAGCGGTGCCTACAGGGAGCCATCCCTAAGGCGCAGTCATGGGCTCTAGCCCACAGTTTCCAGTTATCGGCTGCAAAGTCGTGTGTTACACACTTCTGTCAGCGTCATATGGTACATCCAGTACCAGAACTTTATTTTAATGATGATCCGTTCACTGTAGTGGAGACATATTGATTCTTAGGACTGGTTTTCGATGCCCGATTGACTTGGCTTCCTCACCTTTGTCAGCTTAAGCAGACGTGCTGGCAGCATCTCAATGCCCTCCACTGCCTGAGCAACACCAACTGGGGTGCAGATCGCTCTATGCTGCTGCAGCCCTACAGAGCCCTTGTTCAGTCCTGCCTTGACTATGGGAGTCTGGTTTATGGTTCTGCGGCGTTCTCAGCATTGCATTTACTCGACCCAGTGCACCACTGTGGTGTTTTTGCATAGTGACAGGAGCTTTTAGGATGAGTCCGGTGACCAGCGTCCTTGCAGAGGCTGGAGTCCCTCCATTGCAGGTTAGGTGTGCACAATTGCTGGCCAGTTGTGTTGCACACGTTCATATTTCTCCTGCACATCTGAATCACCATCTCCTTGTCCCACCCACGGCAGTTCGTCTCCCACATCGGCGGCCCAGGTCAGGGCTTCCAATTGCAGTTCGTGTCCAATCTCTTCTTTCCGAACTTGAGTCCTTACCTTTACCACCTATACTTGAGGTCCATTCACGTACACCTCCATGGTGAACACCCAAGCTGCGGCTTTGCCAGGACCTTTCACATGGCCGTAAGGACTCAGTTAACCCCAAGGCTATCCGTTGCCACTTCCTCTAGATTCTTGACATGTACCGAGGCCACAAAGTGGTTTACACCGACAGCTCGATGGCTGATGCTCACGTCAGCTTTGTGTGTGGCCACGGGGGACATATTGAACAGCATTCCTTGCCTGATGGCTGCAATGTTTTCACGGCCGAGCTATTGGCTATATCTCGTGCTCTCTGGACACATCCATTCACAGCCTGGGGAGTTGTTTCTTCTGTGTACTGACTCCTTGAGCAGCCTAGAAGCTATTGACCAGTGCTACCCTAGTCATCCTTTGGTAGCAACCATCCAGGAGTCCATCTATGCCCTGGAATGGTCCAGTCGTTGAGTAGTGTTTGTCTGGACCCCAGTTTACGGCAGAATCCCAGGCAACGAACTTGCAAACAGGCTATGCGGAAACTGCTTATGGAGATCGGCTTCTCTTCAACTGACCTGCATTCAGTTGTATACCGCAAGGTTTTGCGGCTTTGGGAGACGAAATGGCATAACCTCAGCATGCACAACAAACTGCGTGACCTTAAGGAGACTACGAATGTGTGGCAGTCCTCCATGCAGGCCTCTTGCAGGGACTCTGTGGTTCTCTGTCGGCTCTGCATTGGCCATCCTTGGATGACACACGGCTACTTCCTGCGCTGTGATGACCCACCTTAGTGTCAGTGTGGTGCCCGGCTGACAGTGGGCCATATCTTGGTGAGCTGTCCTCCTTTCGCTGCCCTGCAACGCAGTCTTCAGTTACCGGACTCGTTGCCATTAATGTTAGCTGACAATGCCTCATCGCTAATTTAGCTTTACATTTTATACGTGACTGTGGGTTTTATCATTCTATATAAGTTTTAGTGCACGTCCTTTATCCCTTTGTTCTGCACTCTAATGCTTCTAGGGTGGATTTTTAATGTGACGCATTTCCTTTTTATTCTCGTGTTCGGCCAGCTGCAGTCGTCTGCTCTCTTGTTTTTACCACTTCTACCTGTTTCTTGCTTCTCTGTGTGGTTTTCTTTTCCTGTTTTGTCCGTAGTAGTGTTGGTTATCCTTCTGTCGTTCTTCTGGTTCTTCCTTTCTCCTGTTATTGTGCTGTATGGAACAAGGGACCGATGACCTCACAGTTTTATACTCCCCCCGCCCTCCCCTCCCCACCCCCCTCTTTTAAATCAACCAACAGAGTGCAGAAGGACCATAGTGTCTGACCCAACAGTTAAATAATCACTGTTCAGCCTTTTACATCAGCACGACTACCACCCAGTTATCAGTCAGAATGAACAGGCAGAGGCAGAGAGTGTATACAGGCGACACACAATATCCTGTTGCAGAGCATGCTCTACAACATGGCAGTCATGACCTCGGTGCCTGTTTCACCACACATGCCATCTGGATTCTTCTCCCAGATACCAGTTTCTCAGAACGCCGCAGTTGGGAACTAGTGCCACAACGTGCCCTTGGTTCTAGCCACACACCTGGCCTTAATTTATGTTAATTTCTTCTGCCTCAGCATTTCTTCGTAGTAACTTCTCTTTTCTTCACACCATTTTAGTTTCCTACATCTTTCACTGTCTTACCTGTCTATTTTTCACTGCCCCCCCCCCCCCCCCCGCCCCCGCCCCCTCCCACCTCTGTTATGTAAAATGCACTTAGCTTTTGACTCTTATTAATTCATGCACGATGTTTAAGCAATAATCTCTGTCTTCCATATTACCCTGTCTGCCATCTTTAAGCTCTCAGGTTTTTAAATCTCGTCTGATACAGTCCCCAACAATCAGTCTTTCCTTCTCATCTGATGCAGTATGTCTCCCCTGAACCAGGGTTCTGGGTGAGTTTTCCAAACTGTAGTCCTTTGTTTAAGCCTCTCCAGTCCTTTTCCTTCACCTCTCTTCCTTCCCCTTCAACTCTTCTGCTAGAAGAAGGAGCCACTGGCTCCTAAAGCTTGCATAAGGTAAACCTCCCTCCCTCCCTCCCTCCCTCCCTCCCTCCCTCCCTCCCTGTGTGTGTGTGTGTGTGTGTGTGTGTGTGTGTGTGTGTGTGTGTGTGTGTGTGTGTGTGTGTCACGTGCGCCTGTGTGCGTGCACACGTTCTGCCACTACTTGGATTGCAGGTGGTATTTCCAACAGGACCAAAATGTAAGACTAAGGCCCAGGTAGTGATTGTAAAGGATAATCATGCTTTGTGTGAGGCAGATTGTGATTATATCCTGTGCATTTGTGCCATGTCTTGTCAGTCAGACCATCGGAACCATGGATTTGCCAGTGGATAGAACATACGTGTCACACACGCCTGCAACAGTGTAGCAGATCTGCAGTTGCTGAACATTTCCGTTGTACTAGTCATCCTCTGGAACATAACACACAGATTCTGGCACATTCTTCTAGTTATTAGGATAGTTTACTTTAAGGATGCTGTTGTAATTAAACTAGCAAGTGTCCTTAGCTTAAATTCTGCCTGGAATCCTGCTCGCTCCCTGGTAAAACTACATATGGAAGGAGTTATCATTAATTGTTCACCTATTGTGAATTACTATTTCACAGCTGATAAAATGTAACTTTGTGTGATGGTGTTAGTTGTTTTACAGTGATTATCTTTCTGCACACATAATCTTTTGTTTCCTGTTTGACATAGCAACTGAGGGTTTAAGTTACTGCGCACAGAAATCTCTCATTTTGTTTGAGCCTTGAAAATGACTGTGATCACCTATCAAAATATTGACAGTTGTTAATGACATTACTTTGCTGTATTCCAGTGAGTTTGATACACTTAGAGTACCTCAAATTCAACAAATTTAATGATGTTACACAAAGTTCCTGATTACAAAGTAGCTTCCTTGCTCCTACTGCACTTGCATGCATCTCAAAAAAGAGAGCAATAACACAAATGAGAGACAGATTCTGTTACATCAGAAATGTGTTAGTTTTTTTTTCACACATTTATAATTCAGTTAATTATATCATTTCCAGTGCTTTTATATTACTGTGCACTTTTGTATTCACTGCTCCTTCTGTGACTGGAACAGTGCAACATACACTCTGCTGCACACTCCACAGTGAATCTGAAAGTATAGGTGTCAATTGGTTTCTCCAATTCTAACAGTTGATGTCTTACCAAATGTGAACTGTTAAATAGAAGTGTGTGTTTTCCCCTCTCAGTTTATAGGTGGTGGCTCCATCTATGAGGTACAGTCACAAAGCATATCGTTTGTAGGCCTCTGTGCGAACTGTTATTCACGTCATTTTATCTGCTCAATTGCTAAGGGATAGATGTGTAGGAGGCTAAGGAATATTCATAGTTTCTGCTGTGAGGGTCAGTTCTAAAAGTTTTATAAACAGGTTTTCAGAGGATGTACATTCTTTGCTTCAAGTGTTTGCCAATCAAGTTTCTCAACATTTTAGTGGAACTCTTCTGCTAATCAAGCACCTTCCCTTGTATGTATTCAGTGTCCTGTTAGGCTGACTGGAAATACCGTAGGTCCCATACACTTAAGCAATAATTGGGTAAGGACTATATTAATGTTCACTATTCAGTTTCCTTTGTAGACATGCATAGTTTCCCAGTTTTCTCCCAACAAATTTCCTTCATGTACAACTAAATCTCTATAGTAGTTCCACTAAATATATCTACAAATTTTCGAATTTCTCTATTCCTCCTTTATTTCTTTTATTTTTTGTTCAATATACAGATTGTATAATATGGGTGATAGGCTGCAACCAAGTTGTGCTTGCTTCTCAATTACAGGCACCTCTTCCCCCATTTCATGCCACTTATAACAGTATTTTAAAAATGCAATGGTTTACAGCTCTTAGGAAATGGTGAAAAACCATGAATGCACACAGCTTGCAGTGTTCTGCTGGTTCTTATCTGTGATCTGGGATAGCAAAGTAAATTCTGACCGGAAACTAAGATTTTCTATTGTTCAATCTTACTCGCCTTACTATTTCAGCACACTCACAACCTCTTCCAATTGAACTTCATTCTCTGAAGTGCTGCAGTTACTGCTGAAAGTTAAGTGTACAAATCCAACATCCAATCCTCAAAATAAATGCAATGCTGATGATAATCAGTATATAGTATATTGTACTCATGTGTACAGTGACTGTTAATTTTAATGTTGTTTTAACATTTTAATGTTTGGAGAGTCACAATTACATAGAAAAGGACTATGTTCACGAATGGTCTCTTGTTGAATGGATTCCAATTGAGTGAATGTATAATAAGTGTTCTCTTATCCCTGTGACATTATAGGCATTGTCACAGCTGCTCTTCCTGTGTGGCTTGCACGATATATCGAAGGACATGTGGCATTGTGAGGTTTCTAGGTTGGTTGTATGTTACCATTAGTGTGTACCAATGTGCGCCATAACTTGCCACTCCAAATGACATTTTCCACATTTTCAGCACTGAATGATTGTGTTACTGCATCAGACTTATGCTCTGTGATATGATAAAAAGAGGTTTGTGTGTGGTAGCACTCGATTCTGTACATCAGAAGCAGATCCAGGTGGTTACCAGTTATTGTTGTCCAGCATCTAATCAGTGAGTGATTTGCTGCTTTTCGGCTGGCCCATCAGCTGTTATTGTACTGTTATCTTACGTATCATCATTATATACAAACAATGAAAACAATCAATTTTTACAAAATAATTTAATTGAATGGATAAAAATTGTACTCGCCAAGTGGTGGCAGAACAAACACGTAAATGAAGGTTGTAATTGTCCAAGCTTTTGGAGCCAGGGGCTCCTTCTTCAGGGAGAGGGGTTAAAGAGTAAGGAAGAGGGGTGGTAGAAAAGGACTGGAGAAGTCTAGGAAAAGGCATAGATTTTGGGAAAGTCACCCAGAACTGTGGGTCAGGGGGCACTTACTGCACAGGATGAGAAGGAAACGCTGATTCTGTCTTTCCTTGCGGCCTAAGCCACCTTCGGTCTTTCCTTCTAATAAAGTCTTTCAGTTTGGCCAAACCCTTCTTAAGTCTTTCCTTCTCATCCCGTGTGGTAAGTTTCCCCCGACCCGCAGTTCTGGGTGACTTCTGAAATCTACCCCTTTTCCTAAACCTCCCCAGTCCTTTTCCATCACCCGCCTTCCTGCCCCTTCACCCCTTCTGGCTGAAGGAGGAGCCGCTGGCCCTGAAAGCTTGGCGAATTACAACCTTCCTTTATGTGTGTGTTCTGCCACCACTTGGTGAGTAGATTGCATCATTATATATATGTGCACAAAACATTAAACCCAATTCATAGTGCTCATAAGTAGCTACCATAAAATTACAGTGTCAAAATTAGAGAGGAAAAAATGCATGTATAACAATTATAAACCACTATATGACTGTACAGGCCTGGTACTTCCTCTATTATTCACAGTTACAAGAGGAACAACAAAATGCAATATTCTATGAGATTAGAAACTACCAAATATTAAAAAGGTTAGCCCTATACTTAGAGAAAGAACACCATATGAAGTAAACCATAAATTGTATTCGAAATCTCTATATATAAATGAAGAAGGCTTAGTTTAGTTTTAGTTATGTCATGTTCCATAGATTATTTTATCAATATGATGTGGAACAAGTCAGATTACAAGATATATACACACACATGAATAGTGCTAATATTAATATTACTGAAATTTTTAGTTCTACACATGCAACTACATTTAGGGGTATGATTCTTATCCTCTCTCTCTCTCTCTCTCTCTCTCTCTCTCTCTCTCTCTACCATTTCTGAAACAGAAATTTGTCCATGGAGTAGAAGTAGTTGTCCAAAAGAAATGATTTTAAGCTAGATTTAAAACTTGATCTGCTACCTGCCAAACACTTTATGTTGTTGTGCAAATGATCAAAGATTTTTGTTGCTGAATAGTGTACTCCTTTTTGAACAACTGACATCTTCAGTAACGGATAGGCAAGGTCATTTGTCCCTCTAGTGTTGTACGTATGAACACCACTGTTCTTCGCGAATTGAGATGGATTATTTGTAATGAATTTCATTAGCGAATATATGTACTCTGATGGTGCAGTTAAAATACCTAACTCCTTGAAAAGATGCCTATATGACCTTCTTGGGTGAGCACCACTAATTATTCTCACTGCTCTCTTTTGTGCAATCAATACTCTGTCTAAATGGTAAGTTACCCCAGAAAACTATTTCATAAGACATTATTGAGTGGAAATATGCAAAGTACGTTTGGAGGCTGATCTGTTTATTACCAAGACTAGCGATTAAATGAAGAGCGAAAGAAGCTGAACTTAGTTGTTTGAGAAACTCAGTAATATGCTTCTTCCAGTTCAAATTGTCATCAATGTCAACACCCAAAAATTTGGAGAAATCTACCCTGTTAACTGAGCCCTGTTCATATGCTACATCAATTGTCCGTATGACTCTATTTGGTGTACAGAACTGGATATAGTGAGTTTTTCCAAAATTAAGGGAGAAGAGTCCATTTTCTGGGAATCACTTAATAATTCTTTGAGACATCCTTAAAAATATCTTCAACTACTTTTTCTGGAATGGGATTTATTATAACACTCATGTCATCTGCAAAAAGTACTAGTTAAGTGAGAGGTCATTCATATGAATAAGAAACAGCAGAGGACCTAAAATTGAACCCTTTGGGACTCCCTTTGTGATAACTCCCCATTCACTAGAATTTACCACCCTCCCAACATTATTTGTGCTATTCAGCACAACGTTTTGCTTTCTGTTCATTAAGTATGATTCAAACCAGCTGTTTGTATAGCCTTCAATTCCATAAAACCTGAGTTTTTCTAATAGTGTGACATGATCCACGCAGTCAAATGCCTTGGAGAGATCACAAAAAAGCAACTGGCGATAATTTGTTATTTAGAGCTTGTACTATTTGATGGGTAAATGTGTAGATAGCATTCTCAGTCAAGTAACCCTTCCGGAATCTGAACTGTGACATGCTAAGTAGTGTTATTTCCATTAACTGTGCGTCATGATCACAGGGTGTATATGACCCGGGACAACCGGGAAAAACCTGGGAATTTTTTAGAGTGCCGGGAATTTTTCGTTGTTTTAGTTTTCAGTTAAATTTTTGTAATTTTGACTGGTAAGAACCAATACTCTGACAAAAGATATTTCTGTATCCCGCTACTGCAGAATAATACTGCAGCATTAAAATATGAACAATAGAAAAAAAAAATTAAACCTAAATTGCAAAGGAAATGCACCAAATAAAATAACACAGAGCTCGTACAAGTGTCTGCTAGCAGCAAAATGTGTCAATGCCTTTTGGAAGACTATGCAATGCCTCATAACAACAAATTGCCTTCGATGAGAGTGACATCACAAACTGTTTACATTAGACTCATTTAATCAGTTACGAGCGGGCTCATGCGCACAAGTAGTTGAGTCGCGTAAGAGTAGTACCTTCTCCCACTTCTGCTTACAAAAATGTGGCTGTTGGCTGTGTAACCAGCAGTAGCAGCAACCAGCCACATGGTACACGGAAAAATTTTACTGGCACGCCCAAGCTGCCAGATTCACGGGTGTGCTGCAGGCCCGGATCTAGTGGGGAGTGGGGGCAAACCGGGGTATCTGAACCGGGCAGCAATTTTGGGGGGAGGGGACAAATTCATATTCTTTAGGGGGGGAAAAAACCTTGTTTCACAAAGCAGCTAGCATCCTGCGCCCATCAGTCTATAAATTATTATATGATTTTGAAACACATCCCTGCTGCTTTTTGAAAACAATAGAAGTTGATTTTTGAAAGCGTGCATAGTTTACATGATGTCTCTGCCAGGGGAATCCTCGTCACATCTAGAAATAAACTTTCCTGCAGACAAAACGAGATGGTGCTATACGAGCTGAGCAGAATAAAGCTGAACCAGTGAATGCTAACTGCTGCTTGTTTATGTGGTCGATTTGGTTTGCAAATGTCCAGCCTTGTTATAATTACTAGTGAAATCCATAGATTCAGACTACCAGAGTGAAAATAAATTACTTACAGGCAAGAAAGATTACGTATTATCTTCTCGGTGTATCCAAGAAAGTGAAATTTTGACAGAATTTTTTTGGCCAGATCGCTAGACTAGACAGGGCCAGTTGTAGTCCTGGGCTAGCAGTCGCTTAAGTTCCATTCTGGGAGTAGTGCAGAAAACGCATTGTATGAACACTAAAACGCCTAACGGGAGAATAATTGCTGGACAACTAAACTGTGATTGTGGCAGTGTTAGTAAAGTTAACTGGAGAATGAGTTTTGACAGTGGTAGGAATAGTTACAGAATTAGTGATCACAAGACTGTTTGTTAGAACGAGGAAGGAGAAGAAACAGGGACATCACACAAATTATGGAAGAAAATGAAGATTCCAAATTTATATAAAAATTTCTTTCTACTACTTTTCGGTCTCATGCATGAGAAACTAGGGCATATGAATGAAATGTGAAACTATTTCCTAACGTAAAGCTTTTTGCCTGTAGTAGGCCAAATAGGTGTTTCGTGAATTATATTCTGACGTATTATAAAAATGATCGTTATTGCCAAAACAGTCTCGCTTATTTTGTGTCTATTACAATTGCTGCAACATTAGAAATGGCTATTTTGTTTTCTCCAGCACACAGTGATAAAATAGGTGTAATTGAGAAACTGCTCAAGTCTTGGGTACTATTTGTATAACAGCTTTTTTCAGTATTAGACAACATCATTTCTATTTTTCATGTAGCAAAATGTTTGACGAACTTCGCTAAGGTAATAGTTCTTTTGCAGAAAAGAAAGCACGCCATGTAAAACTGTAGCAAGATTAGAGAGAAAAATTGCTGGGACCTAAGGATTGAAGAAATGTTTACTGTCTTGCCTGTCTCTTGTCTTTGCTGGTTTTAGGTGTCCTATATTTAATTTTATGTCGCGCAGAAGAGCAAGTTATTGGCTAATAGGCAATAAAGAGTCCAGATTTTCTGAAGAGTTCTTGTTCTCCTGGTTACAAATAATGCTATCCGGTATTAATTGCGAGGGCTTTTTTTTATAACAACAGAAAAAGAGGGGCAGGATGTCTAACCGGCCGACTGGGAGCAGGAGAGACGCTACAGGACATTTTAATTTCCACCGTCCTGAAATAGTTTGATGGCATCCATTACAAAATATACACGTTTGAGTTCCACAGAGCGAAATACAGTGACATGCGGTGTGACAATGTTGTTTGAAGATGGGTGGCACCGCACTGCACACTTAAGACCAAATAACATGTCTTACATTTCCTCGAAGATATGTTTTATGTATCAGACTCTACAGAAAGATGTGTGCTACAAAATTAACTTATTTTTTAAAAGTCCTTTTTTTTCCGCAGAGCAACCAGAGTTTGTTTGTGTGTGTGTGTGTGTGTGTGTGTGTGTGTGTGTGTGTGTGTGTGTGTGTGTGGGGGGGGGGGGGGGGTAAATTTAGTGATTTTTCTGTTTCCTCGTTGTTTATTACTCTCATGTCAAATGAAAACAAGACTGATTTCTGTGGCTGGGAGCTATTAAGTGAATTAAAATACATTCACATAATTACGGAAGGCTAAAATATGTTACTAGTTTCAGATTTTATTTTATTTCCACCTTTCTGACAGTCAAGTGTTAATCGCCTTGCAGAACAATGAAGTTATTTTTGTCAGTTTGATAAATAAATTTGGCTTTTATTAAGCTTTCCTGCCGAGGCAGTCAATTTATTCCACACTGTTGGCCAGTTTAAACTGTTCGCTATATTTCAGGTGCACGTTTTCATCTTATAGTACGTATGGCATTTTTTTTCCTCCCTGAGTATCATTTTTTAAAGTGCCGGGAAATTCTACGTTGCTGTATAAAACCATATCCTTCAAAAGGATAAGTTTTACAGTTCTAAGGGAAAGTATACTCTCACTTAACATAGCAAAAGTGTGTTTTCACCCAGGAGAAAATGTATTTTCACTGCTGAGAAAATGTATTTTTAACCGGTAGATCCTGGAAAAATCTGGGAACTTTTTTACCTTGTCCGCGTATACACCCTGGATCAGATAACCCATTAACAACTGAGTACACATTAATTGTTTCTGCCTGAGCACTGCCTATGAAAATGTTATCGATAAGTGACCGACTATCCTGCTGCACACGAGTTGGAAAATTTACAACAGATACTAGATTGAAGCAACCAAACAAAGATTCTAGCTCATTTTTCCTATCCGTATCTTTCAAGAAATATACATTAAAATCACCGCAAACCACTAACTGCTTCTTCTTGTCTGACACGTAGCTGCATAATGCTTCAAGATTTTTCATGAATAGCTGAAAGTTACCTTGAGGAGATCTGTAGAATGTTACAATTAGTATAGAAATATATTGCAGTAGCAACTCACAAGCACATACTTCAAGGATCTGAGCTACACAAAAACTATTTGTTTCAATATTTTTCACTTTGTGTCCAGTTTTTATATAAGTAGCAACTCCTCCTTTTTCCGTGTTGACTCTACATGAATAAGATGCTGATCTGTAATCCCTTAAATTTAACTTCTCCATCCCTGCAGTTACATGGTGTTCAGAGAGACACAAAACATCTATACCTTCAGAATTTACTCCATTTTCTAGGCATGCAAAAAGCTCATCTATCTTATTTTTCAGTCCTCTAATGTTCTGATGAAACACACAGATTTTATTTCTTTGGATATTGCTACAGACATTATGGCACTGTTCTGTTTTAATCTGTTTCAATACTCTCTGTCTGTAACCTGACTCTAACCTAAAAAATGCGTCCTTCTGACTCCAGTAATCACAGGTATTTTGTCTTGTGTGCATGTGGCCCCCCTTACATTTTCTGCAAGATGATCAACTAATCTATCCTTCCCCCTCCTATTCAGGTGCAGGCCATGGCTAGTGTAACCCCACCTCCCAATTGCATCAACAGGCACAGCACAGATATGAGATTTAGGCTATTGTGCATATGGTGACAACTCTTGTGAACACCTATACTGCATTATGTGGTATAACAGCAACCAGTAACAATATGTACAGTTTGTCAGTTAACAGATCCTACTCAGTTACCAGTGTTTTTGAATTCTCACATCTTACACGATATGAGCTAATTGGATGGCATGTGAAAGTAAGAGATGCTGCATCTGCTTTTGTTCTGGAGTTAAATGGAGCGGATAGCTTGGCCATGACGATTTACAATGGTTATTATTTGTACCACATTTGCTTAAAATTTCGGTGTGTAAATTCACAGTAAATTGTCTATGTTGACTACTACATTTAAGATTTTCTTTTGTGATGACGCTTTTAGCCTTATTTTGGTTTTCTGTTGTATGCAGACACCAGAAGATGGTCTGAAAACAACTGAAACCAGTTGTGTGATAAATTTTGGAGTCATACAACTGCTTGCAATCATGAGTTTTAACACTACTCCGGTTTCTATACAAATTGTAGATAACATTTTCTTCTTTTGTATACCATTGCAACCTTCAGAATCTGAAAGCATGTAATCCAATAAACATTGTCAAATGCTTTTTATAAATTTGAAAGTGCTATAAATATAGGCTTTTCTTCTCAACTTCTAAGATAATATGAAGCTTCTGGTTACCAACTAAAACAATTAGTAATACTCACATTTGAAATTGTCTTCAGTGACAATATCCCAATTATACTTCATTTTTTATGCTGACAAAAATAATTTAATTTATTTCAGAATTTTCATATTTAAGGTAGTGTCCAGATTTTATTGCCGACTGCTATTTTACTATTTGTTACAGCGTGATCGTTCATTGATCAATCTCCACTTGATACACACGAGTTACTTCTTGTTTGTGATGGCCATGACCCTGATATGCTATGCCATTATCAAAGGAAAGCCAAAGCAAAAGACTATTATCATAGAAAAGGTAAATAAATGTCTCAGTTTAATGAGAATAATTATAGCATGTGAAATGTTTAACATAATTTTGTAGTTTGTGCAGTATTTGAATAATTTGATTTACTAACTTCTTGTTTCTTTCTAGATGTAAAAATGTGTTGTTTTTTTTATTGTGTTTGGCACAACAATGCCTTGCACTGCGTGTATTCTCTCTCTCTCTCTCTCTCTCTCTCTCTCTCTCTCTCTCTCTCTCTCAAATCACCAGAGGATTATGCTATTCATATTTTCTCTCTGCTGTAGTATTTTCATCCTAGCTGCATGTCATCTCTCATTTTCTTTCAATTAACAGCAGGTATTAGAGCAAAATTAAAGGAAATATAGAAAATTATAGTTCTGGAAAAAACTCAAATATAAGAGAAAATCAAACCAATGGACTATAAGAGACTTTATGCACACTAAGCAGTATATTTCACACTGATCCTAGAATTTAAATGCATTATGGTGTTTGGAAGTCACTGTATTGTGGAGAAAAGCACATTAAATAACCAAATAGTCAAGCAGAAGTATTAACAGCAAGAGGAAAAATACAACTCAGTTGATTTTAAAAACTGAACAGAATTCTGAGAAACTGGGACAGTAAAAATTTATTCTGTATTATAATAAATGTATTTCTGAAAAGTTCAGTGCTATTTTTCAACAGCATTTTCTCTGTTTTTGGTGTTACATTGAAAAATAATATATTGTTGTTTTTATGTGCAGTGAAACCCCACTTTCACAGTTTTCAAGGGACTTCATAAAAATGGTTTACTTTGCAGGAAAATGTAAAATGTGTGAAATAACGTTTTAAGCTGTAAAAGTTACTTGTAGAGTAGCCCTTGAATTTTTGCTCTATGTGTATGATATATGTACTTTTTTGTCATCAGTCTTCTGACTGGTTAGATACAGCCCGCCACGAATTCCTCTCCTGTGCTAACCTCTTCATCTCAAGAGCAGCACTTGGAACCTATGTCCTCAATTATTTACTGGGTGTATTCCAGTCTTGTCTTCCTGTACAATTTTTGCCCTCAACAGCTCCCTCTAGTACCATGGAAGCCATTCCCACATGTCTTGACAGATGTCCTATCATCCTGTTCCTTCTCCTTATCAGTGTTTGCCACATATTTCTTTCCTCTCCGATTCTGCTCAGAACCACCTCATTCCTTACCTTATCAGTCCACCTAATTTTCAACATTCGACTGTAGCACCACATCTCAAATGCTTCGATTCTCTTGTGTTCTGGTTTTCCTACAGTCCATGTTTCACTACCATACAATGATGTACTCCAGATGTACATTTTCAGAAATTTATTGCTCAAACTAAGGCCAATATTTGATTTTAGTATATTTCTCTTGGCCAGGAATGCCCTTTTTGCCATTGCTAGTCTGTTTTTGATGTCCTCCTTGCTCTGTATCTCATTGGTTATTTTACTGCATAGGTAGCAGAATTCCTTAACTTCATCTACTTCGTGACACTAAGTTTCTCACTGTTGTAATTTCTACTACTTCTCATTACCTTTGTGTTTCTTTGATTTACTCCCAATCCATACTCTGTACTCATTAGACTGTTTATTCCATTCAGCAGTTCATGTAATTCTTCTTCACTTTCTCTCAGGATAGCAATGTCATCAGCAAATCGTATCTTGATACGCTTTCACCTTGAATTTTAATTCCACTTCTGAACTTTTCTTTTATTTCCATCATTGCTTCCTTGATGTACAGATTGAACAGTAGGGGCGAAAGGCTACATCCTTGGCTTACACCCTTTTTATTTTATATGACCCATCTTCCTTATAGCTTACCCCTACTTTTTTCAGAATTTCGAACATCTTGCACCATTTTACATTGTTGAATGCTTTTTCCAGGTTGACAAATCGTATGAATATGTCTTGATTTTTCTTTAGTCTTGCTTCGATTATTAACCACAACGTGAGAATTGCCTCTCTCGTGCCTTTATCTTTCCTAAAGCCAAACTGATAGACATCTAGAGCCTCCTCAGTTTTCTTTTCCATTCTTCTGTGTATTATTCTTGTAAGCAACTTGGATGCATGAACTGTTAAACTGATTATGCTGTGATAATTCTTGCACTTATCAGCTCCTCGCGTCTTCGGAATTGTGTGGATGATGTTTTTCAGAAAGTCAGATGGTATGTCGACAGACTCGTACATCCTACACACCAACGCGAATAGTCGTTTTGTTCTCAGTTCCCCCACTGATTTTAGAAATTCTCGTGGAATGTTATCTATCTCTTCTGCCTTATTTGATGTTAAGTCCTCCAAAGCTCTCTTAAATTCTGATTCTAATACTGGATCCCCTATCTCTTCTAAATCGACTCCTGTTTCTTCTTCTATAACATCAGACAAATAGTCTCTCTCAAGAGGCTTTCAGTGTATTCTTTCCACCTATCCACTCTCTCCTCTGCATTTAACATTGGAAATCCCATTGCACTTTTAATGTAATCACCCTTGCTTTTAATGTCACGGAAGGTTGTTTTGACTTTCTCGTATGCTAAGTCTGTCCTGACAATAATTTCTTTTTTGATGTTTTCACATTTTTCCTGCAGCCATTTCATCCTCACTTCCCTGCATTTCCTATTTATTTCATTCCTCAGCGTATTGTATTTCTGTATTCCTGAGTTTCCTGGAACATTTTGGTACTTCCTCCTTTCATCAATCAACTGGAGTATTTCTTCTGTCACCCATGGTTTGTTTGCAGTTACCTTCTTTGTACCTATGTTGTGCTTCCCAACTTCTGTGATGGTCCTTTTTAGAGCTGTCCATTGCTCTTCAACTTTACTGCCTACTGAGTTATTCTGTATTGCTGTATATATAGCCTTAGAGAACTTCTGTATCCCACTTCTTTGTGCATTGATTCTTCCTGACTAATGTCTTAAACTTCAGCCTATTCTTCATCACTACTATATTGTGATCTGAGTCTATATCTGCTCCTGGGTATGCCTTATAATCCGGTATCCGATTTCAGAATCTGTCTGACTATGATGTAATCTAACTGAAGTCTTCCCGTGTCACCCGGCCTTTTCCAAGTATGTCACCTCCTCTTGTGATTCCCGAACAGAGTATTCACTATCACTAGCTGAAACGTGTTACAGAACTCAATCAGTCTTTCTCCTCACTCATTCCTTGTTCCTAGCCCATACTCTCCTGTAACCTTTCCTTCTACTCCTTCCCCTACAACTGCATTCCAGTCCCCCATGACTATTAGATTTTCATTCCCCTTCACATACTGTATTACCCTTTCAATATCCTCGTACACTTTCTCTATCTCTTCATCTTCAGCTTGCAACGTCGGCATGTATACCTGAACTATCATTGTCGATGTTGGTTTGCTGTCGATTCTGATAAGAACGACCCTATCACTGGTCTGTTCACTGTAACACACTCTGCCCTACCTTCCTATTCATAACTAATCCTACACCCGTTGTACTATTTTCTGCTAACTCTGACCAGAAATCATTATCTCCTTTCCATTTCACTTTGCTGGCCCCTACTCTATCTAGATTGAGTCTTTGCAAATCCCTTTTCAGATTTTCTAGTTTCCCTACCACATTCATGTTTCTGACATTCCGTGCTCCGACTCATGGAACACTATCCTTCCATTGGTTATTCATTCTCTCTCTCATGGTCACCTTTGCCTTCTAAGTCCCCTCCCGGAGATCTGAGTGGGGGGACTATTCCGGAATCTTTTGCCAATGGAGAGATCATCGTGATACTTCTTCAGTTACGGGCCACATGTCCTGTGGATACGCATTACACATCTTTAATGCATAGGTTTCCATTGTCTTCTGCATCCTTATGCCATTGATCATTGCTGATTCTTCTACCTTTATTGGCAGTTTTCCACGCCTAGGACAAGAGAGTGCCCTGAACCTTTGTCCGCTCCTCTGCCCTCTTTGACAAGGCTGTTGGCAGAATGAGGGCGACTTCTTATGCTGGAAGTCGTCTTCTGCCTATGCGGATTCTTAATTAAAATTTAAGCAGCAGCAGGATTTGAACCTGAGACCAAAGACGTTTCGATTATTAATCAAAGACGCTACCCCTGGACCATGGGAAGCAATATGTACATAATAGGCATCAAAATCCTTGTCAGGGATTTGTTTACTGTCTAATAAAGGTTTATTATCTAACAAAAACCGCTGATGTAACTGGAACTGATGGCTGGCTGGGAATTAGCAACATTTGACTCAATTTCATATGCCATAATCGGTGTTTTTGGAAAGCCTGCAGCTGTCATTAATTATTTAAATAATGAAACACTGCAGTAGTTACCCCTCCCCCCCCCCCTCCTTTTTTTTTAAGCACAATGTTTTGAGAATTTTTTCTTGTGAAGTGCAATTATGTACATAAGTATTTTCTGTGGTGTTGGCACGTGTGGTGTTCTGCGTATCTTGCACTGTAGTAGTCTTTTTAGGTTATCGTGTACTGTGCCTCCTCAGTTATGTGGAAATCCAAACATGCAAACTATCACTCACATTCTTTGTTTGTGTAACTTCAATAAAACAAAAAACAGAAATCGTAAAAACTTCACTTGACAATGAGAATAAGTTCTTGAAACATGGTTTGCTCAGCATGAAAAAATACATAATAGGTGCTGTTTAAACCAGAAACATTTGAGCAACACAAAGTGAGTGATTACGTCAGCTAGCAGTACAAGTGGCCAAATCATGACACACACTAAATATGGTTCGACAAAGGTGTCACAATGATCACAACAATGACAAAACTATGTATGCACAGGAAAGACAGTTTGGAAATGCTTGGGATTGATCACAAGTTCCTTATCCAAACGAATCTAGTTACTCCCACCAGTTACCACACTGAGTAGAGCTTGAGAGCGGCAGGAGGATTGGCATGAATTGTTCAGCTTTTACATGTTTATTGGTTCAAATCTGCTGAGTGAAGTGCCCTGGTGTCAAGAAACTTAATCATGTAATGTTTGTAAACACTACTTGACAGCCAATATTATACCAGCATTATTTTCTGTCAGTTTTTTTCTCCAAGAATATGTTTTTATAATGTACAAATCGCAGAAAAATTATAAATTTGTTTATGCAAAATCAGGTGCAAATTAACATTGTGCATGTAAGAAATTTGATAGGAGCAATAAAAAAGGTTCGTAAATGGCATGGGAACGTTAATTCCAGGCATGTAAATGTGGGGTTATACTGTATTTTAACAAAATTTGTACCACATTTATCTAGGAAACTGTTCCTTACACCTAGATAATTTAAGGAAAAATAATGTAAACAAGTAGGTCTCCAAGTTAACACTTCTGACTCTTTTCCCAAATGAAATTCTATCCTGAGAAATTGTCACAAAAATAAACTGGGATTGAGGAATTTCGTGAGAACATCAACCACTTAAGCATGAAATCTTAGCTAATCGACATACTTACTTGATTTCAGCTACAATACTATGTGTTGTGACAGTGTGGTAAGACCTTGTACTCAGTCAGAGGAATGCGATTCAGATCATTGTCATGTTGTCCACTGTAGGTTTCCCATTGTTTCTCTAAATCACTTAAAGCAAATGCTGGGACAGTTCCTTTGAGGACATACACTATGTGGTCAAAAGTATCCGGACACGCCCAACAACATACGTTTTTCATATTAGGTGTATTGTGCTGCCACCTACTGACAGGTACTACATATCAGCGACCTCAGTAGGCATTAGACATTGTGAGAGAACAGAATGGGGCACTCCGCGGAACTCACGGAGTTTGAATGTGGTCAGGTGATTGGGTCTCACTTGTTTCATACTTCTGTACCTGGGATTACAAGACTCCTAAACATCCTTAGGTCCACTGTTTCTGATGTGATAGTGAAGTGGAAACGTGAAGGGACATGTACGACACAAAAGCGTACAGGCTGACCTTGTCTGTTGACTGACAGAGACCGCCAACAGTTGAAGAGGGTCGTAATGTGTAATAGGCAGACATCTGTCCAGACCATCACACAGGAATTACAAACTACATCAGGATCCACTGCAAGTACTATGACAGTCAGGCGAGAGATGAGAAAACTTGGATTTCATGGTCGAGTGGCTGCTCATAAGCCACACATCACACCAGTAAATGCCAAATGACACCTCGCTTGGTGTAAGGAGGATAAGCATTGGACGATTGAACAGTGGAAAAACACTGTGTGGAGTGACGAATCACGGTACACAGTGTGGCGATCCAATGGCAGGGTGTGGGTGTGGCGAATGCCCTGTGGACGTCATCTGCCATCGTGTGTAGTGCCAACAGTAAAATTCAGAGGTGGCGGTGTTATAGTGTAGTCGTGTTTTTCATGCAGGGGGCTTGCACCCCTTGTTTTTTTGCGTGGCACTATCAGTGCACAGGCCTACATTAATGTTTTAAGCATCTTCTTGCTTACCACAGTTGAAGAGCAATTCGGGGAGGGTGATTGCATCTTTCAACACAATCGAGCACCCGTTCATAATGTACGGCCTCTGGTGGAATGTTACACAACAATAACATCCCTGTAATGGAGTGGCCTGCACAGAGTCCTGACCTGAATCCTATAGAACACGTTTGGGATAGTTTGGAATGCCAACTTCATTTCAGGCCTCATGGACTGACATTGCTACCTCTCCTTAGTGCAGCGCTCCATGCAGAATGGGCTACCATTCCCCAAGAAACCTTCCGGCACCTGACTGAATGTATGCCTGCATGTGAGTGGAAGCTGTCATCAAGGCTAAGGGTGGGCCAACACCATATTGAATTCCAGCATTACCAATGGAGGGTGCCATGAACTTGTAAGTAATTTTCAGCCAGGTGTCCGGATACTTTTGATCACATATTGTAGGTAACTTTTTTCCCCCATCCTGCACTTGGGCTGTCTGTAATGACTTCTTTATCAACTGAACTGTAAACCCTAATTTCCATTTCAGCTAATTTTGTAGCTACTTTCATTGCCAAGTAAGATAAATAACAAACAAAATAGTGAAGTGTAACAACAAAACTAAGTACTTATTGGCACACCAAGTAGTAGCAGAGCAATAATTAAATTAGACAAATAGCTAAATTTATGAGATTGACAACAAGCCCAGATTGGATGGATGGATCATGTGACAGCCATAATACTCCCTCCTAACAGTATTCACTATTCTTGACAGCTGTTTTCCAACATTAATTTAGTCAGACACATAATGTGGTTAGATTTCATGTTTCTTATAGAGTGCAATTATTGTTTATTGAATTATTTGGTATGAAATGTCAGATGAAAATCTGCATCTAGACAGGAGAAGCAAAGATTTTCACACAGAGTATAGTATAAAGCTCATATTCGCCAACTGCTTCTTGGTCATAATTTTTTATTTGAAACAGGTGAAATGTTATGTTGCTGTTGTTAAAAAATTATGTGAAGGTATATCAATCAAATATTTTTGCTGGACAACACAGGAAACTATTTCCTCAAAAGTTTGGAACTTCTCATATTTAGATCTGTATTCCTTTGAATTTACAGTGGGGTTGATATTCTAAGAGCATGTGGAAATTCATGATATAAAAAGGAATTGTGAGGGCCCATGTTAGATACGATAAGCAACAGTTAGGACACACAATTATAAATTTAGAAATCCCTATACAATAGTGTTAAGCATACAAAGATCAGATTGTTGCTCAAAATCTTAATCATATATATTTGGGTATGTAGTAGTTGGTAGTGTTTGCTTGTTGATTTCATACTGCAATTTAATATGTGTAGGTAGTGTCATACCTTCTTCTCAGCATGTACCAAAATTGTGTTTGTAAATATACAATTACCTAAAGTGTGTATATTTTCCTATTTGAAGATTTAGACTTATAACAAGGTTCTTGTGAATGTCATTGCAAATTTTAATTCTTACATTCCAGGTTCCGCTGGATCCGTAAGCTATAAACACAAGATGAAAAGTCATTTGTCATCAATTTTGGACAGTAACTTGGACTTTTTTGTCTCAGGACTTTGTGCTACAGGTTCTTAGTCTACACAGCCATTTTGTTGTCTCTAGTTTGGAGATTAAGCACCAACAATGTAAGAAGTCAACAATGTGCTAGCAGTAATTATTCTTTGTGTTTAAAATGTCCTCTTATGGGCCTAACTTGGACAAGAAATTGTCAATAGAGAGAAGTGTATTTAAAGTTATTCTTGTTTAGAAACCTTAATCAACAAGTTGTTGAACTAGATACACTTGAATAGTGATGGTATTATTGAGAGCTATTTATGTGAAAATTAATGGAACTGAAGAGGAGTTGCTTGTCAACTTTTGTGTAAATACATGTGTTGTATCATCCTGATTTATTGTTCAGAAATGGCCTTTGTAATCAGACTGTAAGAGCTTTAGCATTGTAAGAATACAGTGTTGGTGTGAACAGTATTACTGTCTTAAGTGGATGTCCTCATTTCTGTGCTACATTTTTAAGTTTTCATGAATTTATCACGCGGCAGGGGGAGAGCCGTGCAGTGTATATGTGACTCATCATGTGTGCCATTATGAAATACAATATTAAGATAGTGTGACAAATATTCATTTCCCTAAGTGTTCCGACAAATTCTGTTACTTAATTGTACATAAAAGCAGCAAAATTATGAAATCACTGTAGAAGTTTCACCTTACTTTTTCTCCAAGTGCTGACATTAATATCCAACATGCAAACTAATTGTGACATGGAAACTAATTATCTCCGTAATTGCTGCAAATATGAATATGATGCTCAGAGTTGGTACTAGCATACATTATTGATCCAACAGTAAAAATCCTGTCTTTACAGCTCTCATATTGCCCATCATACTTCCATTTCTTGTTCTACACATCTACGTAAAATTCCACAACTGCCGACAAAAATAAAATATGTAACTAGACCAGAGGAGAAGACATGTCCATATTTATGGCACCTAAATTTCACATAAGGGCATCAGGAGCATGAGTAAGACAAGTGCAAGTGCTTTATTTTGTAACTGGAACAGCAAAATTTAGCGAGGGATATAGAATGTTGGCAGAGATTGTAAAATTAAGGAGTAGTGACAGACAGGCAGGTGGATAGGGAGGGAGACAGGGAAAACAACAAGAGTGTCCAAAATCACAAAGTGTAAGAACGGGTTTCTTTCAACAACGTGGTCGGATATGTGTCCAGGTCACCATCACAGACCAGGAAGATTTATTGCACACCTATGGGTGAACATTGTAGCTAAAAATGCCTCGGAATATCATCGCAGATTGCACTACCTCACAGTGTCCTAGGTGACCCAGCAGTTGCAGCTGTGTGCAATCTTTGGGCCTATTAACATTTTCCTCGGATAAGCAATGTGACAGTGTATTTATTTGAAGTGGGTGGTACCGAGTGTTGTGGCCCAGTGGAAAGACTTCTGAACTTGGAATCAGAAGGTTTGAGGTTCATATCCTCATCCTACTACCGAGATTTAGGTTTTCCATGATTTCCCTAAATTGATTAAGCTAAATGCCAGGGTGGTTCCTTTGAAAGAGCCTGGGAGGTGTACATCCCCAGTGTGAACTGGAGCTCTGTCTCCAATGACTCCATTGATGGATGGTACACTAAGCCCTAACCTTCCTGCATTCCATTTTAAGGTCAGTGGTGGCTCTAAGATATCCTGCGCATCTGTGCCCAAACACTCGTCGAATAATGCAAAGACATGATTGGACTTTGTTTCGTCAGAAAGTAACATATGCTGGGACAGACTGGCTTTTTAGTCCTAAAAAATCACGATGCAAGGTTATCTTACCAGTATAATGGTGGTGGTGGTGGTAAGATGACTACTGTGTTACATGCACTCACATCAGTGTTCGTAGGAGTGGTTATCATAGTGAGTATTGCTAGCGGAGGTGGTTGTGATAACATTTAGACAACATTTGATGCAACCGGATTCATATGACATAGTTGCTGTGGCCTGGGTTACATAACACAAGCGCTGCAAACAGTTACGTTTGATTCAAATGACATTGGAGAACAGCAAAGTGTCATGATTTTTAATGGTAACTTTTACACATTACAAAACAGTAAGGCAGGCAACAACCAGAGAATTAGTGTCTGGTTTATCAAAAGAATATGTTGTGGCATATGATCATGTTTCATAATCCATGCAACCCTCATGATGAGTGTTGCAAAAAATAATGTATTGAAAGAAGATCCAATAAATTTACTTGTACAGGCAAAGCATATTCCTCCATCAGATATCAGTTTTGCTGGCTCTTCAGTAGCAGAGAGAAAAAAATCTTAGGTCACTAAAAAGTAGCAACTCTTACTGGCTAAGAATTTTATATTTCAGATATGCTCAACCATCACTTAGAAATACTGCCTTTTGGAAGACAGTTTGAGAAGGAAGGTAATAGTGAAACTAGTTTATAGTTATTGATATCTTATCCTACAACTGTTCTTAAACTTCTGTCTGTCTGGAAAGACACCTAGTGAAAGTGATTCATTAAATATGTTGCTCAGTACAGTAGCTTCATTTGAACAACATGATTCCACTGTTTTGTTTTGAATGTTATTAACCGTATGAGCTACTTATTTTCGTGGTTTCACCAGAATAAATTCGTGTTATCTCAGATTGATGGAATTCGTGTGGTATTTATTATTGCATAAACTGAAGAGCTTTTTTTCTTTTGAACTAAGTACAGAGTTTCTCTGTTACAATTAGAAAGATGTTGTTAAAAGGGCTTGTTATATACTGAGTATCATGAATCATTTAGTCTTGATTTTTAAATGCAAGCTTTTTGATTTTCTTAACTATTCTCAGTAATAGAAAATGCCTTCTACAGTATGAAAGCCTTAGTGCATCTGTGCTTATCCTGACCATTATATGTAGCTCTCCCTTTCTGCCACATGATACTTCAGTGCCTTTTGTTAACCGCTATTTCTGTGGTACACCACTAGTGTCATAGTTCAGTTTTCATTGACAAACAGCTTTTTTTTTTTTAATCAAAAAACGACTTGGATCTAGATTAGAAGTAAAGTTATATAATACATGTGGTCTTGCAAGGGAAATACCAAAAGTTGGCAATGCAATAGAACTCTGCTTTTATACTTTTCAAGGGACTTAAAAAGTGTAAAATGTGAAGAATAACTTCTTAAGTGGTAAAAATTACATTTGGGATCTCCTGCCCTTGCTTTCTCATAGTTTATGTATGATGCATGTACATAATAGGGACTTATTATCTAATAACTGACTGGGAAGTAGAAACAGTATTATGAAAAGAATAGATCTCTGCTCATTGTCCTAAAGATGACACAGTGAGTTGCCTACAGGTACAACGGAAAGACTGTTACATAAAAGCTTTTAGTCAAAGCCCCATCTGTCCTGTCACTTCCTTCCAATTCACATCCACCCACCCTCATTGTGCTCCACTCTCTGCCAATACACTCACTGGTCTTTCCCCTTCAGTGCTTCTCTTCCCCCCCCCCCCCCCCCCCCCCCCCCCCCCCCACACACACACACACACACACACACACACACACACACACACAGCCTCCCAACACTTGGCATGTGTCAACTTTACAGTGAGAAGCAATCTGTCCTTTTTATGCTATATATATCCTCCAATCTAGAATTTACATTGTTTGGGAAGTAGAAGCATTTAACTTAATTTCAGTCATCATAACTGATGTCGTGAAACTGTGTCAGTCATTATTTAAGTAATGAAACACTACACCAGTTACATTATTTATAGTGCTTTACATGACACATTTTGAGAATTTATTCTCGTTTTCAAGTGCAAATATTTATGTAATGATGCTGTCTCATGTTTTCATCTGCCTCTAGTGCGCTGTAGTCATTTCTTTAAGGCTACAAAGTGTACTATGCCTACTCCACTATGCAGAAAACCACACACACACACACACACACACACACACACACACACACACACACACACACATTGTTTGTTTGTGAAGCATCGCAAAAAGTACTTAAGTATTTGCACTTGACAATAAGAATAAAGCCTCAAAAAGTGCTATGCTAATAGAAAAAAATCGTAACCGCTGCAGTGTTTAAAGTTACTCCCATCAGCCACCACACCAAGTAGAATGGTGACAGGAAACAAAGCACAAATTATTCGGACTTTTACCGATTCAGATCTGCTGATTAGAGCACCTTTGCGTCAAGAAACTTAACCACGTAACACCACCTGAAGGCCAATCTCATGCCAATGTTATTTTATGTTTACTTCACTTTTTTCCTCCACAAACATTGTTGCATAAAGCACTTGAAAATTACAGGTAAGTTAACCTAAAAACAGGTTCAAATTAATGTTGTGTGGCGTTCGCTGTGTTATTCAGTGGTTTGGTATTTAACTAACTTGTAAATGGAAATGATAATCTTATTTTATTACACTAAGTAATTACTAAATAATTTTTATCCCGGCCAACGATTTGGTCAAGTTGCTAAAGAACTCCAAGTTAACGTTGTGTTAAAGTGTTGTCTGTAAGTTGTGTGTCGCTAAATTACAGTTCATACAACAGATCCTATAAAACTATTGATTATGATGGAAACAGTTATCTTCAGCAAAATGATCATTAAAACCATCGAATATCAGCCGCGCACAACACTGACGTATATTATCTGAAACAATATTCTTCGCAACTGGTGCGTAATTAATTTCAGCTCCATACATCAGCTAGAAAAGTTTGTTATCGATCGTGCTATGAGCACTGTTTTTAAAGAACCAATCTGATTCGAATCATTTTCATTAAAATGAGTTTGGGGCCATCGGTGCTTATTTATTTTTACACATTTGTATTACTTCGGCATTTATGTCTGCAGAGTTGCGTAATTTGAATTTGCCGCTGAGATAATTGTTAAGATGGCGGCAGACAATTGATAGACTTTCTATTGTTAGAGCAAATAAGTATTTTAAATGCTTATTAAACTTTACATAAACTCTACTTTCGTATTGTGCACTATTTAGACTTCATCAAGCAAACATTTGATTTGTTTCTAAGGAAAACACAGACAAAAACGCGATACAAATCGCTATCATCAATGGCTGCACTCCTTGCAGCAGAAAGAAATAATTAACACAGATAATGCTTACTGAGAGAGGAATTGAAGTTACAAATAATTATTCATTCATATTTATAATAATAATGAACTCTATTTTCAAGTAATAATTAACAAATAATTACAATTTCTTAACATACCTCAGTTTGATATGCGTCCGCAACCTACAAAAGCCAACCAACAAAAGGTAAAAACAAAAGAAGACAAACGCAGATCATAAAAGGAATTTACAATTATCATTGTCTTTGTATGATACACATCAATATGTCCAATTACATCATAGAATATTATATAAATAATTAATATTTATCATCGTTTTCACTATTTTTTTTCATATGTCGAATAGATAATGTTTATAACTGTCACAGGCATAATTTCCTCTCGTCGCACTGTAGCTAAAATTTATCTCGTGGATGTTACAATGCCCCTTGGGCTGAGAAATAAAATTAGTTTATCTATTGTATAAATTTTTTATCAGTCCACGTAGATTTGCTACTCTCAAAATGCAAATGTTTAGTTTCAATGTTGTATTAGACATAAAATTATAGTTGAATCAAGTACTTTAAATTACTTCAGTGACTGTATTATCTCGGAAACTGCTGCGGATACTTCCCGGATTAACTTATCCCCCCCCATTTAGGTTCACTGGACTCGGAAAACCGGGAATAAAACCGTCCAAGGGGCTTCAAGAAAATACAGACACCTACTTTTAACAGTCAGGCTTGACATGAATGTAATAAAATATGCTGGAAAAATGCAAATTTATGACTGTTGTAAGCATCTGAGATACTGAATGTTTTTTCATGGTGGTATATCATAAAATTTCCAAAGTCACTCATTTATCGAATGTCATAACAATTTGCTGCTGACGTCGTAAGACCGCCCCCGTGTCGAGCCGTTGGAAGGCAGACAGGTAGTGGCTGCTGCTGGACCGCCCCCGGCCGAGTTGGTGGGGCGTCGGCTGCTATCGGCTGCATCGTGGTTTGGATCTGCTGCTGGCTAGAAGTCGTGTTGCAGCAGGTCTTGTTCCTCCTTTCCCACGTCCCTCAGTTTAAGATGGGTACATGAACTGTCAAAATATAAGCAGCAGTGACAAGATAATTACTATTCTCATCCTGTGGAAAAGTTTATTAGTGTCCACTTCACTTGCATTCACACGGATGGAATTAGGCTGTTTTTGGAGTATGCTCTGTATTTTGACACTGTTCAACACAATGTAACGATTCACATGTAAGTTTATCACAATATGCACATTTTGAACACTGCACCGTTAATCATACAAGTGTCCATAGTGTGCTTCGTTTACTTAAGCGGAATGTACATATTTTCGTGATGCGCTGCGTAACCAATGTTGCATTATTGTTTTGCCGCGCGGCTTCAGTACAGTCTGCCACATTAAATTTGGCACGCGGAGACGCTTCATATCAAACTACTAAAGGTCATCAGTTCAAGTTAATTTATTAATATAGTCAATAGTACTCAACGTTCATAGCGTTGCTGCTAACTTTGACACTCCAAGAGCAGTCATAAGGTTATGTGATCACATTTTTGTATCACTGTTCATCATTATTCACAATGTGATGAAAAGTATCCAGACACCCGGCTGAATATTACTTAAAAGTTGGTGGTGCCCTCCATCGATAATGCTGGAATTCAGTATGGTGTTGGCCCACCCTTAGCCTTGATGACAGTTTCCACTCTTGCAGGCATACGTTCAGTAAGGTGCTGATAGGTTTCTTGGGGAATGGCAGCCCATTCTTCATGGAGTGTTGCACTGAGGAGGGGTATCAATGTTGGTCGTTGAGGCATGGCACGAAGTCGACGTTCCAAAATGTTCCAAAGGTGCTCTACAGGATTCAGGTCAGGACTTTGTGCAGGCCACTCCATTACAGGGATGTTATCAGCATATAACTAGTTCACCACAGGCCGTGCATTATGAACAGATGCTCGATTGTATTGAAATGTGCAACTGCCATCCCATAATAATGGGAAGCAAGAAGGTGCTTAAAACATTGATGTAGGCTAACGCTGTAAGGGTGCCACGCAAAAGAGCAAGGGGTGCAAGCCCACTCCATGAAAAAAACGACAACACCACCACCATCTCCTCCTCCTCCTTTTCCTCATTTTACTGTTGACACTACACATGCTGGCCGATAATGCTTACCGGGCATTTGCCATACCCACACCCTGCCATCGGATCGCCACATTGTGTACCGTGATTTGTCACACCACACAACATTTTTCCACTGTTCAGTCGTCCAGTGTTTACGCTCCTTACACTAAGCAAGGCATCGTTTATCATTTACCGGCATGATGTGTGGCTTACGAGCAGCTGCTCGACCATGAAATCCAGGTTTTCTCGCCTCCCACCTAACTCATAGTACGTACAGTGGATCCTGATGCAGTTTGGAATTCCTGTATGATGGTCTGGATATCTGTCTGCCTATTACACATTGTTGTTGTTGTGGTCTTCAGTCCTGAGACTGGTTTGATGCAGCTCTCCATGCTACTCTATCCTGTGCAAGCTTCTTCATCTCCCAGTACCTACTGCAACCTACATCCTTCTGAATCTGCTTAGTGTATTCATCTCTTGGTCTCCCTCTACGATTTTTACGCTCCACGCTGCCCTCCAATACTAAATTGGTGATCCCTTGATGCCTCAGAACATGTCCTACCAACCGATCCCTTCTTCTGGTCAAGTTGTGCCACAAACTTCTCTTCTCCCCAATCCTATTCAATACTTCCTCATTAGTTATGTGATCTACCCATCTAATCTTAAGCATTCTTCTGTAGCACCACATTTCAAAAGCTTCTATTCTCTTCTTGTCCAAACTATTTATCGTCCATGTTTCACTTCCATACATGGCTACACTACATACGAATACTTTCAGAAATGACTTCCTGACACTTAAATCAATACTGGATGTTAACAAATTTCTCTTCTTCAGAAACGCTTTCCTTGCCATTGCCAGCCTACATTTTATATCCCCTCTACTTCGACCATCATCAGTTATTTTGCTCCCCAAATAGCAAAACTCCTTTACTACTTCAAGTGCCTCATTTCCTAATCTAATTCCCTCAGCATCACCCGACTTAATTAGACTACATTCCATTACCCTTGTTTTGCTTTTGTTGATGTTCATTTTATATCCTCCTTTCAAGACACTGTCCATTCCATTCAACTGCTCTTCCAAGTCCTTTGCTGTCTCTGACAGAATTACAATGTCATCGGCGAACCTCAAAGTTTTTATTTCTTCTCCATGAATTTTAATACCTACTCCGAATTTTTCTTTTGTTTCCTTTACTGCTTGCTCAATATACAGATTGAACAACATCGGGGAGAGGCTACAACCCTGTCTTACTCCCTTCCCAACCACTGCTTCCCTTTCATGTCCCTCGACTCTTATAACTGCCATCTGGTTTCTGTACAAATTGTAAATAGCCTTTCACTCCCTGTATTTTACCCCTGCCACCTTTCCAGTCAACATTGTCAAAAGCTTTCTCTAAGTCTACAAATGCTAGAAACGTAGGTTTTCCTTTCCTTAATCTTTCTTCTAAGATAAGTCGCAAGGTCAGTATTGCCTCACGTGTTCCAGTGTTTCTACGGAATCCAAACTGATCTTCCCCGAGGTTGGCTTCTACTAGTTTTTCCATTCGTCTGTAAAGAATTCGTGTTAGTATTTTGCAGCTGTGACTTATTAAGCTGATAGTTCGGTAATTTTCACATCTGTCAACACCTGCTTTCTTTGGGATTGGAATTATTATATTCTTCTTGAAGTCTGAGGGTATTTCGCCTGTTTCATACATCTTGCTCACCAGATGGTAGAGTTTTGTCAGGACTGGCTCTCCCACGGCCGTCAGTAGTTCCAATGGAATATTGTCTACTCCGGGGGCCTTGTTTCGACTCAGGTCTTTCAGTGCTCTGTCAAACTCTTCACGCAGTATCGTATCACCCATTTCATCTTCATCTACATCCTCTTCCATTTCCATTATATTGTCCTCAAGTACATCGCCCTTGTATAGACCCTCTATATACTCCTTCCACCTTTCTGCTTTCCCTTCTTTGCTTAGAACTGGGTTTCCATCTGAGCTCTTGATATTCATACATGTCGTTCTCTTATCTCCAAAGGTCTCTTTAATTTTCCTGTAGGCGGTATCTATCTTACCCCTAGTGAGATAAGCCTCTACATCCTTACATTTGTCCTCTAGCCATCCCTGCTTAGCCATTTTGCACTTCCTGTCGATCTCATTTTTGAGACATTTGTATTCCTTTTTGCCTGTTTCACTTACTGCATTTTTATATTTTCTCCTTTCATCAATTAAATTCAATATTTCTTCTGTTACCCAAGGATTTCTACTAGCCCTCGTCTTTTTACCTACTTGATCCTCTGCTGCCTTCACTACTTCATCCCTCAAAGCTACCCATTCTTCTTCTACTGTATTTATTTCCCCCATTCCTGTCAATTGCTCCCTTATGCTATCCCTGAATCTCTGTACAACCTCTGGTTCTTTTAGTTTATCCAGGTCCCATCTCCTTAAATTCCCACCTTTTTGCAGTTTCTTCAGTTTTAATCTACAGCTCATAACCAATAGATTGTGGTCAGAGTCCACATCTGCCCCTGGAAATGTCTTACAATTTAAAACCTGGTTCCTAAATCTCTGTCTTACCATTATATAATCTATCTGATACCTTTTAGTGTCTCCAGGGTTCTTCCATGTATACAACCTTCTTTCATGATTCTTAAACCAAGTGTTAGTTATGATTATGTTGTGCTCTGTGCAAAATTCTACCAGGCGGCTTCCTCTTTCATTTCTGTCCCCCAATCCATATTCACCTACTATGTTTCCTTCTCTCCCTTTTTCTACACTCGAATTCCAGTCACCCATGACTATTAAATTTTCGTCTCCCTTCACAATCTGAATAATTTCTTTTATTTCATCATACATTTCTTCAATTTCTTCATCATCTGCAGAGCTAGTTGGCATATAAACTTGTACTACTGTAGTAGGTGTGGGCTTCGTATCTATCTTGGCCACAATAATGCGTTCACTATGCTGTTTGTAGTAGCTTACCCGCATTCCTATTTTTCTATTCATTATTAAACCTACTCCTGCATTACCCCTATTTGATTTTGTGTTTATAACCCTGTAGTCACCTGACCAGAAGTCTTGTTCCTCCTGCCACCGAACTTCACTAATTCCCACTATATCTAACTTCAACCTATCCATTTCCCTTTTTAAATTTTCTAACCTACCTGCCCGATTAAGGGATCTGACATTCCACGCTCCAATCTGTAGAACGCCAGTTTTCTTTCTCCTGATAACGACATCCTCTTGAGTAGTCCCCGCCCGGAGATCCGAATGGGGGACTATTTTACCTCCGGAATATTTTAACCAAGAGGACGCCATCATCATGTAATCATACAGTAAAGCTGCATGCCCTCGGGAAAAATTACGGCTGTAGTTTCCCCTTGCTTTCAGCCGTTCGCAGTACCAGCACAGCAAGGCCGTTTTGGTTATTGTTACAAGGCCAGATCAGTCAATCATCCAGACTGTTGCCCTTGCAACTACTGAAAAGGCTGCTGCCCCTCTTCAGGAACCACACGTTTGTCTGGCCCCTCAACAGATACCCCTCCGTTGTGGTTGCACCTACGGTACGGCTATCTGTATCGCTGAGGCACGCAAGCCTCCCCACCAACGGCAAGGTCCATGGTTCATGGGGGGTATTACACATTACGACCCTCTTAAACTGATGGCAATCTCTGTCAGTTAACAGACGAGGTAGGCCTGTAAGCTTTTGTGCTGTACGTCTCCCATCCTGTTTCCACTTAACTTCATATCGGAAACAATGGACCTAGGGATGTTTAGGAGTGCAGAAATGTCGCATACAGACGTGTGACACAAGTGACCCCCATCACTTGATGACATTTGAAGTCTGAGAGTTCCACGGAGTGCCCCATTCTGCTCTCTCACGATGTCTAATGACTACTGAGGTCGCTGCAGCACAATGCACCTAATATGAAAAACGTATGTTTTTGGTGGTGTCTGGATACTTTTGATCACATAGTGTAGCTATGACAACCAACAGAGAAAAGGTGTGTAACTCAAAATTTTTTAGAAAGTGCACCATACAGAAGAGGAAGTAAACCATTGTTTTATTTTTGTTTTGCCCCGTACAACTGTCAGTTATTAAAATCATCTCCTCCGTTTACTCTGAGTGTCGGTTGCTATTTATAAAATGTATCAGTATTGAAATAACCTAATTTTCTAAATATCTCTATATTTTGACATCTACTGTACCCAAATTGTGTATCCCAAAGATATAATACCACAACAGATGCATGTAGTGGTAAATGAGGGAGAGAGAAATTCTGCATAAAATCATTCAAGATGCAGTTAACTTTGCCCAGTGAAGCTCTCGTAATAAATGCTTGTGTTTCATCGAAGAAATCCTCCACTTTTCTGAGATGAATAGCTTTCTGTTCCTCAAAAGCTTTACTCTCTGTATCTTGTTTAGCTGTGTTTATTTTTTGCTGAAGCAAATCACATTCTTTGGATGTATCAGATGTAGGACATCCAACATGGCTGTTGAAAGTTTCGCAAATCTGACACTGAAGTTTGTAGGGCACATTTATTTGGTAGACATTAAAGAAATAGTCATGCTCTCCTTAACAGTGAGGTCTTTGTCAAAGTGTCTATTGGGAATATCTCTGAGTGAATAATGGGATTTTTAAACAGGGACATACGTGATACGGGCTTCAGTAACCTGTACAAGCTGTTCTGGAGCTTGGAATGGCCACTTGGAATATTTACCACAATTTTCTGTTACAGATCTCCCACAATGAACTATGTTATTTTGCAGTCTTCTCAATCTGTCACAATTAACTTTATGCAAGCTTAAAAAAAGCATTTTTGCGAACATCATCATCTCCTTTTACACACACTCTGTAGGTGAACATTGTTACCCGAAGGATCATATTGTCTTCTTCATCCATTCTTGGTTGAAAATTCATGATATCAAACCACTGAGGTGAATGTCTTGGGTGTCTTTCAGCATCATTTTGTTAAAAATCTTTCATGATACTATTCCAGGCTTCTTCCTCCACTTCTCAAAGCAGCGCAACCTCAATCACCTAGCCAGAAACATAGAAAAACCGGATTAACTTTTGAAAGGTAAACTGAGTGGGGACTGCAATTTCCTAAGATATGGCAAGTGTACCACAATCAAAGAAATTAGGGGAACCGACAATAACAATAATTAAGGTGACCATTCGTAATGGTTTTACCAATACAGAACTGGTACTTTGATCACCATCCTGGATTGCTATGAAATAAAACTAATACGGTTGTCAAATAAAGAAAAGATGGGAGCTTCTAAACATTAAATATAAATTTTGTTTTCAATTTTGTTTTCCAAAATTACTTTCAGGAGTATAAATAAAAGTACATTTTATGGAATTCTTTCTATTAAATTTAAAAGAAAGATAAATACAGATAAAACTGACATCGGAGCTATTTCAGATGTACTAGTTTGAGACTTTTAAAAGTGGTCACCTTATGATAATGTATGTGATACCAATGAATAAATGACAATACAATAAATACGTAATGCTGTGAACCTGCAGTCCTCTCCAGTTATGTTTGCTGCTGTGTTTCTCAACGTGATTAATGTGTTCCTAACCATACACTTTGGCATCACAAATATTATCCTTATTTTTCATCTTATTTGCTCTCGTCCAGAGGCACTCTGGACCATTTGTGTCCATATTAATGTAAAAACTGGGAGGCAGGAGTATAACCTTGAACAACAAGGACAGTTGTAAATAAAGTGTTCGTGTATGACTTGTTTATCAGAAGTTGAGCAAAGTGCAGTCATGGCAGCTGTTTGAAGCACCACTGACTAGTGGTGTTCCTACTGGCAAAAGTCCAGACTTGTGGGGTTTTTGCAGAATCACTGTATTTTTAAAATTTTATATAGTATGACTTCAGGTGTTTTTGACAAAACCAGTTGTGTAATCGTGTGCATAATGCTGAACACTGCACGACGGCACCTCTGACTCATTTTTTTGACTAGTGAGATTTTTGCTAGCAACCCCTCACGGTTGTACTTGATATGCAGCTGATCTTCGGTACAGAGATGGAAAATTGCCCAAATAGACTGACACATGTAGCTACTACCATATTCACATGAAAAGTTATCAATGGCTGGGGTGTCTGAGGCCATGGCATCTCTCTGGTTTTTTTTTTTTTTTTGGATGTCTGAAAGACTGGTTTAATCACATGCCTGTTTCAGATTCACCTAATTTTACTTGATGCTGCACCACAGAATAGAAGGTATGTTCAGTGCTAATCCTCTTGAGTTACTTGGACTTGTGTTTTTTCACAGAGAGTGAGCTTGATTTTATGTGGCCGATAGCCATTTCATCTGACCAGAAGTTAGACGGTTTATATCCACTGTGAGTTGGTTCTTGTCCAATATGACTCTAGCTTTGTTTCAGAATGTTGTACAGCTCTACTTTGGGGAGGATGATGGATATTGTGCCCATCGATGTAGGAAATTCTGCAAGTGTGTTTACAATATATCTAGTGTCCAAGCCAACAAACTTTCGCTCATCTAGAATGTCTAAGAAGGGTTGGAGTAGGTATTAAAATCCAGGGAGAAGAAATAAAAACTTTGAGGTTCGCCGATGACATTGTAATTCTGTCAGAGACAGCAAAGGACTTGGAAGAGCAGTTGAACGGAATGGACAGTGTCTTGAAAGGAGGATATAAGATGAAAATCAACAAAAGCAAAACGAGGATAGTGGAATGTAGTCGAATTAAGTCGGGTGATGCTGAGGGAATTAGATTAGGAAATGAGACACTCAAAGTAGTAAAGGAGTTTTGCTATTTGGGGAGCAAAATAAGTGATGATGGTCGAAGTAGAGAGGATATAAAATGTAGACTGGCAATGGCAAGGAAAGCGTTTCTGAAGAAGAGAAATTTGTTAACATCGAGTATAGATTTAAATGTCAGGAAGTCGTTTCTGAAAGTATGTGTATGGAGTGTAGCCATGTATGGAAGTGAAACATGGACGATAAATAGTTTGGACAAGAAGAGAATAGAAGCTTTTGAAATGTGGTGCTATAGAAGAATGTTGAAGATTAGGTGGGTAGATCACGTAACTAATGAGGAGGTATTGAATAGGATTGGGGAGAAGAGAAGTTTGTGGCACAACTTGACTAGAAGAAGGGATCGATTGGTAGGACATGTCCTGAGGCATCAAGGGATCACAAATTTAGCATTGGAGGGCAGTGTGGAGGGTAAAAATCATAGAGGGAGACCCAGAGATGAATACACTAAGCAGATTCAGAAGGATGTAGGTTGCAGTAGGTACTGGGAGATGAAGGAGCTTGCACAGGATAGATTAGCATGGAGAGCTGCATCAAACCAGTCTCAGGACTGAAGACCACAACAACAACAACTCTTTTTCTGCAGTGATCTTACGTTGGGACGTATGCTGTTCATTTGATCAGTGAACTGCTGCAATGTTTCTTTACACAAGGCCAAATCATAAAAGGATTACCATGACAGGAAAAAGCCAGATGAGTGAAGTAGTGTTTTTAAAGGCATGTTCAAAATTTTTAACTAAAAAGTTGGCCACACCTGGAGACAGAGCCCACAGACACCCATTCCACCGGTAATTTCATAATATTTGCCACTATACCAAAAATGAGCAGCAAGATTTTAGTCCACACTTCAAGCTACTGAGACCTGGTAATCAAATGATATATGGCAGTTATAATGTGTATCAACAGCTTTTATAGAGATACCAGCTACAATTTCAGCAGTGCATGAAAGTAGGCACTGATAGCAAGAGACTCCACTCGTATTATGCCTCGTATTATACATCATGATGCAAATAGATGCTCTTCATAGCATTTCATCATTGGTGGCAATATAACTCTGGTAATTATGGACACTATTACATCTGTGTAATGCCATTTCTTACTTAACAGCCACTTACTAGATGGACACCATTGAAAGCTCAGATTGTTCTATAGTATTAATATCTATCTATATCCGAATCCCGCTCCAGCTACTGCCGGGTCTGGGTGCTGATGAGTCCTCTCCATTTGGCTCGGTCCTCCCACCACTTTTCTTCCTCCACTTGCTGCCAGGTCACACCTCTCCTTTCTACAGATATTCTCACTCCCATTTTCCACCGTGTTCTTGGGTGCCCTCTAGGTCTTTTCCCATCCATCTTTAGTTCTTCCATAATTTTGGGGAGTCTCTGCCCATGCATCCTCTTAACATGCCCATACCATCTTAATCTCTTTCTTTCAATTTCCTCTCTCATACTTTCTTGTTTGAGGTCCTTTCTAATCTCTACATTCCTTACTCTGTCCATTCTTGTTTTTCCCTTAATTGCTCTGAAAAATTTCATTTCCCCTGCTTGCAGTCTGCTCCAGTCCGTTTCTGTCATTGTCCATGTTTCTCCACCATAGGTGACAATAGGGATGTAATAATTCTTATACATAAGGAGTTTTGCTCTTTCTGAAACTTCATTATTCCAAATCAGATGTTTTATTGTTTGGTAAAAATTGCCTCCCTTCTGTAACCTCCTATTAATTTCGTTAGTTATTCTTCCGTCCCTAGATATTTCACTCCCTAAATAAGTAAAACTTTCTACCACTTTGAGGGGTTCTCCATTCAAGGTAATATTTCTGTTGATTCCTTTCTCTCTTCCAAATACCATTACTTCACTCTTATCTTTATTTACTTTTAATCCATACCTTTTCATTATTTCCTTCCAAGCATCAAGCTGTAACTGTACATCTACCTCTTTATCACCCCATATTACCATATCATCTGCAAAAATCATCTTTTTGTCTTTTTCTTTTACTATATCTTTAACTGCCCTGTTCATTCCCTCCATCACAACATTAAAAAGTGCAGGAGATAGAATACTTCCTTGCTTAAGTCCTTGTCTTATTTCGAAGTATTCAGAGTTCCCCAATGGTGTTCTAATTCTACAATTGTGTCCTCTGTACATTGTGTTTATAACATTAATGTATCCATCTTCTATATCTATCTTCTTCATTTCTTCCCAGAGTCGTTCCCTGTCAACTGAGTCATATGCCTTTTCTATGTCTATAAAAACCATTATCACATTTTTGTTATACTCCCAACTTTTTTCCATCAGTTGACGGCTAGAAAATATTAGGTCGGTCGTGCTTCTCCCTAAACCCATGCTGTTCTTCACTCAGCTCCTTTTCTATCTTTTCATCTACATCTACATCTACATCTATACTCCGCGAGCCACCTTACGGTGTGTGGCGGAGGGTACTTATTGTACCACTATCTGATCCCCCCTTCCCTGTTCCATTCACGAATTGTGCGTGGGAAGAACGACTGCTTGTAAGTCTCCGTATTTGCTCTAATTTCTCGGATCTTTTCGTTGTGATCATTACGCGAGATATATGTGGGCGGTAGTAATATGTTGCCCATCTCTTCCCGGAATGTGCTCTCTCGTAATTTCGATAATAAACCTCTCCGTATTGCGTAACGCCTTTCTTGAAGTGTCCGCCACTGGAGCTTGTTCAGCATCTCCGTAACGCTCTCGCGCTGACTAAATGTCCCCATGACGAATCGCGCTGCTTTTCGCTGGATCATGTCTATCTCTTCTATTAATCCAACCTGGTAAGGGTCCCATACTGATGAGCAATACTCAAGAATCGGACGAACAAGCGTTTTGTAAGCTACTTCTTTCGTCGATGAGTCACATTTTCTTAGAATTCTTCCTATGAATCTCAACCTGGCGCCTGCTTTTCCCACTATTTGTTTTATGTGATCATTCCACTTCAGATCGCTCCGGATAGTAACTCCTAAGTATTTTACGGTCGTTACCGCTTCCAATGATTTACCACCTATGGCATAATCGTACTGGAATGGATTTCTGCCCCTATGTATGCGCATTATATTACATTTATCTACGTTTAGGGAAAGCTGCCAGCTGTCGCACCATGCATTAATCCTCTGCAGGTCCTCCTGGAGTACGTACGAGTCTTCTGATGTTGCTACTTTCTTGTAGACAACCGTGTCATCTGCAAATAGCCTCACGGAGCTACCGATGTTGTCAACTAAGTCATTTATGTATATTGTAAACAATAAAGGTCCTATCACGCTTCCCTGCGGTACTCCCGAAATTACCTCCACATCTGCAGATTTTGAACCGTTAAGAATGACATGTTGTGTTCTTTCTTCTAGGAAATCCTGAATCCAATCACAAACCTGGTCCGATATTCCGTAAGCTCGTATTTTTTTCACTAAACGTAAGTGCGGAACCGTATCAAATGCCTTCCTGAAGTCCAGGAATACGGCATCAATCTGCTCGCCAGTGTCTACGGCACTGTGAATTTCTTGGGCAAATAGGGCGAGCTGAGTTTCACATGATCTCTGTTTGCGGAATCCATGTTGGTTATGATGAAGGAGATTTGTATTATCTAAGAACGTCATAATACGAGAACACAAAACATGTTCCATTATTCTACAACAGATTGACGTAAGCGAAATAGGCCTATAATTATTCGCATCTGATTTATGACCCTTCTTGAAAATGGGAACGACCTGCGCTTTCTTCCAGTCGCTAGGTACTTTACGTTCTTCCAGCGATCTACGATAAATTGCTGATAGAAAGGGGGCAAGTTCTTTAGCATAATCACTGTAGAATCTTAAGGGTATCTCGTCTGGTCCGGATGCTTTTCCGCTACTAAGTGATAGCAGTTGTTTTTCAATTCCGATATCGTTTATTTCAATATTTTCCATTTTGGCGTCCGTGCGACGGCTGAAGTCAGGGACCGTGTTACGATTTTCCGCATTGAAACAGTTTCGGAACACTGAATTCAGTATTTCTGCCTTTCTTCGGTCGTCCTCTGTTTCGGTGCCATCGTGGTCAACGAGTGACTGAATAGGGGATTTAGATCCGCTTACCGATTTTACATATGACCAAAACTTTTTAGGGTTCTTGTTTAGATTGTTTGCCAATGTTTTATGTTCGAATTCGTTGAATGCTTCTCTCATTGCTCTCTTTACGCTCTTTTTCGCTTCGTTCAGCTTTTCCTTATCAGCTATGATTCGACTACTCTTAAACCTATGATGAAGCTTTCTTTGTTTCCGTAGTACCTTTCGTACATGATTGTTATACCACGGCGGATCTTTCCCCTCGCTTTGGACCTTAGTCGGTACGAACTTATCTAAGGCGTACTGGACGATGTTTCTGAATTTTTTCCATTTTTGTTCCACATCCTCTTCCTCAGAAATGAACGTTTGATGGTGGTCACTCAGATATTCTGCGATTTGTGCCCTATCACTCTTGTTAAGCAAATATATTTTCCTTCCTTTCTTGGCATTTCTTATTACACTTGTAGTCATTGATGCAACCACTGACTTATGATCACTGATACCCTCTTCTACATTCACGGAGTCGAAAAGTTCCGGTCTATTTGTTGCTATGAGGTCTAAAACGTTAGCTTCACGAGTTGGTTCTCTAACTATCTGCTCGAAGTAATTCTCGGACAAGGCAGTCAGGATAATGTCACAAGAGTCTCTGTCCCTGGCTCCAGTTCTGATTGTGTGACTATCCCATTCTATACCTGGTAGATTGAAGTCTCCCCCTATTACAATAGTATGATCACGAAACTTCTTCACGACGTTCTGCAGGTTCTCTCTGAGGCGCTCAACTACTACGGTTGCTGATGCAGGTGGTCTATAGAAGCATCCGACTATCATATCTGACCCACCTTTGATACTTAACTTAACCCAGATTATTTCACATTCGCATTCGCTAATAACTTCACTGGATATTATTGAATTCTTTACTGCTATAAATACTCCTCCACCATTGGCGTTTATCCTATCCTTGCGGTATATATTCCATTCTGTGTCTAGGATTTCGTTACTGTTCACTTCCGGTTTTAACCAACTTTCCGTTCCTAATACTATATGCGCACTATTTCCTTCAATAAGAGATACTAATTCAGGAACCTTGCCCTGGATACTCCTGCAGTTTACCAATATTACGTTGACTTTTCCTGTTTTTGGTCTCTGAGGACGGACGTTCTTTATCAACGATGATAATGTCCTCTCTGGTAAGCCGTCAGGTATTTTATCGTTTCGCCCAACGGGGGGTCCCTCTAACCTAAAAAACCCCCGTGTGCACGCCACACGTACTCTGCTACCCTAGTAGCTGCTTCCGGTGTGTAGTGCACGCCTGACCTGTCTAGGGGGGCCCTACAGTTCTCCACCCAATAACGGAGGTCGATGAATTTGCAACCATTATAGTCGCAGAGTCGTCTGAGCCTCTGGTTTAGACCCTCCACACGGCTCCAAACCAGAGGACCGCGATCGACTCTGGGCACTATGCTGCAGATATTAAGCTCAGCTTGCACTCCGCGTGCGATGCTGGTTGTCTTCACCAAATCAGCCAGCCGCCGGAAGGAACCAAGGATGGCCTCAGAACCCAAGCGGCAGGCGTCATTCGATTTAGTAAAATTCTTTCAAAAATCTTGGCTGTATGACTCATAAGGGTTATTCCTCTGTAGTTTTTACAAAGTCTTTTATTGCCTTTCTTGAAGATGGGAACAATGTCTCCTGTTCTCCAGTCGTCAGGTAGTGTACTATTTCTCCACGCGCTTGATAGTACTCTATAGAGCCACCGCATTCCCACTGGACCTGCTGCTCTTATCATGTCCACTGATACTTCATCAGGTCCTGGGGTTTTCCCCCCATTCATCTTCTTCACAGCTTTTTCCATTTCTTCCCATGTAATTTGTCCTAATTCTGCTTCCCAACTTCTCTCAATTTCTCCATTATTTGTTGTTTCCTCATGTACCTGCTCCTCAGCGTTTAACAGTTTCTCAAAATGTTCTTTCCAGAGATCTTTTATATTCCCTGGATCTTCAATAATGGTACCGTCCTCTGTTTCCATCTTTACTGGTACTTCAGAAGCCTTCCTTTTATTTTTCATCATTTTATAGAACATTTTCTTATTGCTATTCACATCATCTTCAAGCTTTTTTAAACTCTTCCCATGCCTTTTTCTTTGCTGTTTCCACTATTTCTTTGCACTTCTTCTTTTCCTCTCTATATCTTTTATGGCCTTCGTCATTTTCAGTTTTCCACCACTTTCTCCATGCTCCATTTTTTCTTCTAACTGCTTGGATTGTGGTGTCATCCCACCAACTTGTCTGTCTTATTTTTTCCTTTCCAGATGTTCTGCCACATACTTTTTGTGCTGCTTCGACTGAAGTGTCTTTGAATAAAATCCATTCTTTTTCTTCATCGCAGAAAACTTCTTTTGGAAATTTTTGTGTGATTAATTCTCTGTACTTCTCAGCACATTCACTCTTCTTCAGTTTCCAATCCCGTATCCTCATCACTTTCTTCTGTTTTCTATTTTTCACACACTGATTCATTTTCCATTGTCCCACCAGTAATCTATGGTCTCCATCTGCACTCACACTTGGAATTACCTTCACATTTGTTACTCTCTCTCCCCATTCCCTATCTACTAGAATATAATCAATTACACTCTTGGTTCTTCCATCCCAACTGTATCTGGTGATAACATGACTTTCTCTCTTCATAAACCAGCTGTTTGCTATTTTCATTCCATTCCTCTGGCACAAATCCAGGAGTCTTTCCCCCTTTTTAATTTCTGCCTCCATATGCAAAACATCCCAATACCTGCTCAAATCCCTTTCTGTCTTTGCCTACCTGTGCATTAAAATCTCCCATCACTATATTAGCACTCTCTATATGGTTTTCTAACACATTTCGCAAATCCATCTTCTCTTCTTCGCTACATCCCACTTGAGGTGCATAAATCTGAATTACTTTTAGTGTTTCTTTTTGGGATCTCAGGTTTAAGACTATGATCCTGTCTGATATATATCTCACATTTTCAATACAGCTTTGTACATTGTTATTCACCATCACTGCCGCACCATTTCTTCCAGACCTGTTATTCCCACTCCAGTACAGTTTTCCTCCTCCTCTCAAATTCCTCTCACCTTTTCCCTTCCACTTTGCTTCGCTTAATCCCAATATATCTAACTTCCTCTCTGTTAGTACATCTGTCATTTCTTCCATTTTTCCATTGAGGGTTAATATATTAAGGGTGCCAATATTTAGGTTATTTTTTAGTCCAGTTGGTTTCATCTTCTTGTACTGATGAATATCATCAGGTCTCCCATCATTTGCACCAGTACTTGAAGAAGCAGTGGGGTCAAATCCTGAGTGGTTCGTTCCGAGGCTCATCTGTGTTTTGAAAGCAATATATGAAGACTTTCCTACTGGCTTGCTAGGCCTAACTCAAGAAAGGATTTTCTGTTGGGGTTGTCTCCCTTAGCCTTTGGAGTTTCTCCTCCACCACAAGGCAGTGGTTCCCTTATCATTTAATCCCCAGAAAGGAGGGTTGCCTCATCTGCCAGCTACGCCGTTCCGAAGTCTTCCTTCTCTGTCGTCGCTGCCATTAAGGTCTTCACCCGTAACCCTGGGCATGGGTTCCGTGTTATACCCCACGGGATTGGGTCCCTGCCTGAACTCAGTCATCCGAGCACTCCAGGCTACTAAAGTGTAGGATGCCCACACCTGCGACGTGGACGCGCCAGACAGGAATTACCCCAGTGGAGGAATAGGGAAGGGCACCCTACCTCCCTGGAGCCGGGTTAATGATTGTGTATGGTGCCACAATCAAAGTATTAATATGCAGAATGTATTTTGTGGTTGTAACATTGTTGCTACTTACAAGATACAAACCGTTCGTACCATAGAATGATAATCATTCTGAACTGTTGTCAGGGCAGTTTCAAAACCTTGCAGATTAAAACTGTACACTTGATTGCGACTCAAACCCAGATCCTTTCCTTTTGTAGAAAATGTTTTTACCAACTGAGCTGTCTACACCTGACTCATGACACATCTTTACAGCTTCAGCTCTGCCAGTAACTCTCTCCTACATCACAAACTACACTCTCCTGCATATCTTTCACAAGTGCTACCCACAGGATACACAGCAGGTATGTTGGGATACGTGACATCAGTGTACAGACATATTATTTTCAATACATCTGTGTTCACAGTATCACATTATTATTATTATTATTATTAATGTGTTTCCATCTGTAACTCCTTGTTTACATCACAAAACAATCTAGCAGACAAAGAACATTATTCACTACTGATTTAGTTACAGATGATTCAGGTAAGTAAATATTCACCCATACATGTTTCGGATCATTGCTTATCTCTGTCAAAAAAATATTTGTGCCTTTGCTGGTGTGACATTCATTTGAACTAAAAGATATATAATGTTTTCACTAGACAAAGAAGAGAGAATACACTAAGAGATATGGGCTGTTTTAAACTAGGACATTTGTTTTTTTCTCATCATCATCATCATCATCATGTGTTGTGCCTATTAGCAGGTACATGACACTGTTGGTGTCTCCCACCCTCTTTCCACTTCATCCAGCATTGTATTGTTTTCCTTCCTATTTCCATCTGTCCTTCAACACTGTCTTCAATAGATCATGGTGGAAGTCCTTTTCTTTGCAGTATACATTCCGCTCACCCTGCTTTTCTTTTCTAGGTTTAGGAGAGTTCTTTCTTTCTTTACCCTTTCAAAAACACCACTGTTCTCCACATTATCCAATCATTTTATTGTCTCCAAACCATTTTATTTTCTCCGATCTCCTCAAAACCCACATCTCATCTGTTTCTTTAAGTTTTTCTTTTGTAGAAAACTTGCCATTTCAGTTCTAGAATCTTATTTCTTTTTCAGTCATCCAGGTATCAGTTGGCATGCTTCTCAAATTTTTACACTGTGCAACCTGTTCAGTATGATCATCTGTTGTTTCGTATCTTCTTTTTCATGTAATCTTCATCACCTTAGATACCACTGTATTTCTTCAAGTGTGGATAGCAGTGGTAGTTTCTTTTCTTCTTCTTCCCCAGAAATATTGTTTTATCTGCAATCAGTGCCATGCTATCAGCAAATCTGATGCAGTTGAACTTATGCCCTCGTATGCTTACTCCTTCCTTTTCTACTTCCAGTGTCTTCATTATCAAATCTCTGATATATGAAGTAAGCAGGTTTTATTAAAGAAAACCCCACAGCCTTATTCTCGTCTGATTTCAAACCACTCCACCACCCCATTTATTAGCTTCATGGTTGCTTTCCGCCTTGTCTATAACTTCTTAATGAACTTCCTGTACTTCCAATTCACCTTCTTCAGCTTTAGAATTTCCGTCATCTTGTGCCATTTTACTTGGTCAAAAGCCTCTCCTGGATCTATGAACCACAAACTTATTCTTTTTCCTGTTTTATCAGTCATTCACCAATCATCATAATTATTCCAATAGCATCTCTTGAACTTTTCACTTTTCTGGAACCAAGCTTCTCTTTCCCTACATTCTCTTCCATTTTACATACCAATCTATGTCTCGACACCCCCAATGTAATTTTGGCAGCAGGAGAGATTATATGAGTGTTCCTTAGTCTGTACATTTGTTGGTACCAAATTTCTTTATCGGTTGGAACCATCACTGTCTTCTCACTGTGTCCCACTTTTGTATATATCACACTGATCAAAACTCATTTCTGTTACACCATTTTCATCCATATTTAGCCATTCCAGGAAAGTCTCTGGGACTGATATCAGAAGGGCTTGACACAACTGCCATGTGGCGAGTGGTACCTGTGGCTGAGGCAGATGGGAGCAGTGTGTGTTAGTGCATAGTCTGTCACAGTTTGCCTGTGTACAATGAAGGTGTAGTGTGTTGGGGAGAAGGCAGCCTGTGTTCACAATCACAGAGGCACTGCCAACATGTGCGGCACATTTACCGGTCATTTAGTACAGCATCCAGATGGATGATGCACAGATACTGCCTACAAATACAGGCTGTGTGCCTGTGCTTTTGGGCTGCCCTGTACAGACCATGAAGACTGCATAGATGCTGCACAATTACAGGCAATGAGTGCAGCCCTTCTGCCTGTCATCTTCTCACTGCCATGTTTGAAGTGCAGTGCACTTGTGTGTTCTATGCTTGTCACATTTGGATGGATGCGGAAGTGACAGGAACACATTAATAGGTGTTGCGTCTGTGGTTGCAAGAGAACAAATAATGACTACACCAGTGATACCTGGGGTGAAATCGTGGTCTGTTCATTGTTGGTTATGATTATCCAAGTGTCTCTTTTCCTCCTCACCCATGCATTCCGGTACAACAGTGTGACATTCCTAGAGTGTGGGTTAACTGGGTTCAAGTGACGTTGCTTTTGAGGCACTGTGCTTAGTTGGTGAACGAGTGACATTGTTTAAGTTGTCATGTCATCTATTAGGGCACTGTCCTTTTCAGTGGTGACATTTTGAGCAGTTTGTGTCAACAGTATTTTATTGTGAATTATAATATTAATTTGCTGTGAAGCTTATTACAGTATTTTAATCCACATTTAATCACTCATTAGAAAAACTGTGTACTAAGGAAAAAGATATGGAAACATCACACCTCCATTCAAACAAATCACAATAATTATATGTTTTGACAAGACTTCAAATTGCCTTTGACAAGGTTGGTCCACATTTTCAGTATTTGGTAATGGAAAAGTAATTAAATATTAAGCGCTTGAAAAAACACAAACTTTAGTTCCTCACTGGAAGTCTGACAGTTCCACAAACACACACTATGCACTGTATCGGGACCAATCCACACGGACGCCGATTTTGGCAACACGCAGTTTGTCTTTCACATTGCCCCCGTAGACTGTGGGTTGACATTTTGAATCAAGGTAATATTATCACCTTTCATCATTATTCTTCCAAGACTTTTTCTCACCTTTGTCTTCGTATGATACTCTCCGGTGTTGTCTAGCATCAAGTTCATGTACTCATTGAATCCAACAATATGGCCTTCTATATGAAGAGAGACGTTCTCGAGCAACCGTACTTGCACTTGCAATCAGTTTTGCAAATATCGGAAGATAAGGTTGATGGCCTGTACCATCACCTTCTGGACTTTTTGGGGCCCTTTGTATGAAATCTTCACAGGTAGGGCATACCTCACCACCAAACACCACACAAGAAACGTATAATAAAACAATGCACACCTTCTATTCCCTCCAACAAAACAGCCGCATCATATTAGTTATTTCTTCTATTGTTAATTCCTGTGTATATATGGTAGTGTAATTGTATCTAGCTCAAGTGTGGGATTTGTTTACTATGACAATATTTTTCCTCGTCCATTCCCCATCTTAGTTAATATTAAGTTTAGCTTCTCTTTTGTTCATAATGTACATCTGAACAAGTGGTGTAAGCAAGTCGTCCAAATCTGTTCATCTTATTGGCTAATGTGATAAAACGCAAATGCCTATTAAAGTGGGTCATGATTCATTTTTGTGAAAACACTCTTGCTGCCAAGTGTAATATGGTGATGCTATATTTATTAATAATGATAATTTGGAATCATGGCCAGTAAAAGCCCCACCATGTTCTATTCCCAACCATGTAACATAAAGTACAGCAGGTCTTATTGTCCCATTTCTCACATTCTTCTATTAACCATTGCTCCCTCACTTTTCCTGTCCCCCCCTTCTCAAGTAATTATCTAGTCTTTTGGACAGCATCTGTTCTTATCTCCTTTGTTCTTATAATTTATTATTTCTTCCATTTCCTTTATCATCTCTGTTGTTACTCATGTTTCTTTGCTCAGTTTCCTTGGAAGTGTTCTGCTACTTCTGCTGTATGGTTAGAACATTTTTAATTTTTGTTCATCTTTCCTCAACTTCTTTGTTCCTACTTTTTTTTTCCATCTCATATGGTTTGACCTGTCTTCTCTCCCAGAGTTTTCATTCTTTTTCTCTTATTCTTTGCAAGGTCCATGCCTTCATATTGTATGCATTCTTCACTTTTTTCAACGTTACACTTGTTTGCATCACGAATAATAAATGATCACTATTATTGTCAGCTCTTGGAAGTCCACGGGTGTTTTTCCATCATATTCTTGTACCTATTATCCACCAAAATATAATCCATTTAATTATGCTGCCAGGCAATATCCATTTAATGATTTAAAATACCTCCTGAAGGTAAGTACTATCCAGCAACTCTGTTTCATCTTGATTAGTTTTCTCAGCAACAAATGGGTTGATGAACAGGTTTGATTGAAATACAGTAGCGAAGTACACATAAAGATGGGATGTGAGTTATTTCTAAGGGTGAGAGATTTAAGAGAGATGGCCTTGGCTAAGGATAAAATAAATTACAGGGATAGTTTCAAGACATGGCAAAAAGTTATCAGAGTCTTATGGTGGAATCAGCACCAGAAAGTGGGGCACGTCATTACCAGAGGAGTCAAACAAAGTGCTGACTGACAGGCTCAAGATATACTGGCAGGACGTCAAAGCCAGCCATCTGACAGACAAGATCTAGACAATGAAAATGAAATTGCTTCTTAACACACATTTCATAGAGGCTTTATCTGGAAAAAATATATGTATGTATGTGGCATCAATGTGTACATGCTGAGTGAACTGAATGGTTTTAAAAGTACCTTTATTGCGTACACATTGACGATTGATACTATCGAGAAATAATTAGCTAAAATCTTTTTGAATCTGAAAAAACACTACAGCAGGATGCCAAAATAAAGAGCAACATCTCTGCTGAAGTTGTTGTTGTTGTGGTCTTCAGTCCTGAGACTGGTTTGATGCAGCTCTCCATGCTAATCTATCCTGTGCAAGCTCCTTCATCTCCCAGTACCCACTGCAACCTACATCCTTCTGAATCTGCTTAGTGTATTCATCGCTTACCCTCCACACTGCCCTCCAATGCTAAATTTGTGATCCCTTGATACCTCAGGACATGTCCTACCAACCGATCCCTTCTTCTAGTCAAGTTGTGCCACAAACTTCTCTTCTCCCCAATCCTATTCAATACCTCCTCATTAGTTACGTGATCTACCCACCTAATCTTCAACATTTTTCTGTAGCACCGCATTTCAAAAGCTTCTATTCTCTTCTTGTCCAAACTATTTATTGTTCATGTTTCACTTCCATGCATGGCTGCACTCCATACAAATACTGTCGAGAAACGACTTCCTGACACTTAAATCTATACTCGATGTTAACAAGTTTCTCTTCTTCAGAAATGCTTTCCTTGCCATTGCCAGTCTACATTTTATATCCTCTCTACTTCGACCATCATCAGTTATTTTGCTCCCCAAATAGCAAAACTCCTTTACTACTTTGAGTGTCTCGTTTCCTAATCTAATTCCCTCAGCATCACCCGACTTAATTCGACTACATTCCATTTCCTCGTTTTACTTTTGTTGATGTTCATCTTATATCCTCCTTTCAAGACACTGTCCATTCCGTTCAACTGCTCTTCCAAGTCCTTTGCTGTCTCTGACAGAATTACAATGTCATCGGCAAACCTCAAAGTTTTTATTTCTTCTCCCTGGATTTTAATACCTACTCCGAATTTTTCTTTTGTTTCCTTTACTGCTTGCTCAATATACTACTGAAGTTGTATCTGCAAAAAATGGGAAAAGGAAATACAATTGTTCAATACTCACAAGGTAATAATTGGAAAATGGAAGAACACAATTTCTGAATCCACAAGTGATAAATGTGTAGCAGCAGATCTCAAACTCTTGCTTACAGTCAATATAATGTGAATATGTCTGAGAGTCATAGGAGCATATATTATCATATTACTGATGTGCTCAGACCATCCACTAGCTTCAAAACTGTCTGTTCATATACTGTAATTTATATGCTACTTTCCAACTGCAATAACTGTATAGTAAGAAGTCAATTAAAATGACACTGTACAAATATACAATGTAAATAGAGAGAATACTTAGACTAATGAAAATACGTCACAAGAGACAGTTTTTGAAGGAATGCAGTCTAGGGCATACAGACTAAAGCAACATTTAAGTGCATATTGTCAAAACGATCCTGGATTTTTGTTTGAACTGTTGTGAAGTTCCATATGATTAGCAAGGACTCCATATGGCGTGTTTCTGCATCTAGCACCCCCTCCTGTGTATAAATTATGTTATCTGTCAATAATATATAGGCACAGAAAAAAAAACCAAAAATTTTGCACAGGTGTGATTTCAATTCTCACATTTATGGGCATGAGGCAAGTGACCTACACTGATGCCCGAAGGAAATGTGTGAGAAGCAGTTTTATTTAATTTTCTCCTAATTTGTTACAAAATGAGTATCAGTTTATTTACTAATCAGCAGAATCTTGAAATTTTTGTTCTTGGGCAGAGAAGTAACTCAATACGTTCTTAATTTTCCACAACAGGTTTAGGACATTGACTGCCACGTGGCCGACACCAGCCATGGCAGGGTCTCGATGCATGACGCTGTGGCCTGGTGGTGAAACATCCATTTGCATGAATCAGTCAACACGTTAAAACATCACCAACATAAAAATGTAAAAATATCTTTAAACATCGCTGTAAGCCATTTCCAATAGAACAGTGCTTCACAGTAAAAGAATTCTTGAATTATAAACACAGTGTTTCTGAATTGAGTATGTAATTTTGAATAATTTCTACAATTTAATTAAAACAATATTATCAAAAGGGCAGATTGTTACTCTCCACCTATAGGAGACATTGAGTCACAAACAGGCACAACGAAATTTAAGCTTTGGACCAAAAGGCCTACTTTTGAAGCAGAAAACGTGCACTTTCACACAAGAACAAATTGTTCACACATGACAAGTGTGTGTGCATATATGTGGAGGGGGAGGGAGGGGCGCACGCACACACTTTCTACTTCAGAAGAAGGTTTTTTGGCTGAAAGCTGAAATGTATTTTTTGTTTGTTGCATCTATCCAAGATTCAATATCTCCTCTGCATGGTGAGTTGCAGTACATACTTTTCATGATATTGCTACAATTTAAACTGCGTTATTTGCTGAGGTGTTAAACATGCATCGCAAATTTTAATAGATAAATGTGTCAGTTGGACTACAACCGGATACTGAAAAAGTTTAGGAGCTCTCTGGAGAACTCCAAACTTTAGAAGCAGACATAAATTCAGACCACAACCTAGCAGTGGGAGAAATACAAGTGAAGTTGTAGAAAATGTGGAAAGGTAAAGCAAACGAAAGATTAAACTGAGAGATACTCGTTGAGGTAGATAAAGCTTCAGAACTGTAAGACAACTTCATGGAAAAATGGAAAAGAGGTAGAGTTGAAGAATGTGTAAATGACAGATAGATAAGAATGAGGGAAGAAATCATATACTCTGCAAAGAAGTATTAGGAATTAGTGTGTCTAAAAGTATCAGGAAGGAATGGATGGATGACAGAAAACATGTTGAAAAAGAGGGAAGAATGGAGAAAGTGGAAAATGAAGGAGCAAAAAGAGGCACGAGAAAGTGAGTAATGATTTCAGAAGATAAACTGAAGAATCTAGAAAAAATATGGATGAAAGAGATATGCGATAAAGTGGAGAGAGAGGGAAAGTATGAAGTGATGTACAAATTGGCTAGGGAGATAGTTTTTGAAAGTTAAAGAAAGCATACTGACATGGAAATAGAAAAAGCAAAGTATATATCAGCTGAGGAACCACATGAGCATTTGAGCAGATGGCAAAAAACTATAGAATGTCTGTGTAAGATGGATCATATGCCAAATGGAATCAAGTTTGAAGAGGACTACTATATACTGGAAGATGGAAAGCAGGACGAGACATAGAATCGATAACTTGCTGGCAGAAATGTTGAGGAGTTTGGAAAACAGGCATTAGAAACTAAAGGCCAATTCTGTAATGATGTATTATGATGATGATGATGATGATGATCTTGCAGCAGTAATGAAACCAATTGAGAAAAAGAGAGATGTCAAAAAATGTGAAGGGCATGGACCTATCAGTCTTTTTCCTGCAGCTGAAGTATTGCTTAATGTTTGAATAGAAGTCTATATGACAAGTTGAACTGATGAGAAATGGTCAGTATTTACAAATAGAACAATAGAAGCTAGTGGCCAGTTCAGAATCATAGGGGAAAGATATATTGAGAAGAGTAGAGAAACATGTTTTTATTGATTTGGAAAAAGCTTTTAACAGTGTAATGGAACAAGCCTGCAACATAGCAACTAAGTTACATATAAATGTCTCCTCCTCTACTTTTATTTTTACTTGCATTAAAAGACACCAGTAAGTTCTTGGTAATAACAACTGCTTAAAAATCTTCATCTAAATTCAAAGAGAAGACTCACTGAAACCGTAAGGTAACATGAATAAAATATCTACATTGTAATCAAATTAACATAAGGGGGAGCACCTGAAGTGACACTAGGAAGTGGGATGCCTGGATGTTATGTATAGAAGGCAGTGAGTTGCCGAGAGCAAGAAGGCACAATAACAACCCAGCTGGAAGTTATATGGGTATGGCATTTCTGAAGGAAAGTGGAGAACACCTCAAAGTTTCCAGAACAACCTCTGCACAGGTAGACCTTTCCATCAGCTTAAAAGCATGTGGTACGGCGGTCGGAGGGAAATCCGCACACTGCTCTGCTATTCAATAGATAGATATATTGCAAAAGACACAAAATAGTCCCAGAAGTTCCTAATCCATCAGGTTAAGAACTACTTGTTTTAATGGTAATTTAAAATAGGTAACAAAGGACTCTATCTAGAGAGTTACATTCCTATATTACAATTCGTAGGCTTTCATTCATTTTCAACAGCAAATACATCTAGTGTGACGCATGAGCATGGAAGCATGTGTTCAGAGGAGGGGGATGCCAGCTATGGTAGTGCCACATGCAAAACATTGAGTTGCTAGTGAATTGCCGTAGAGCCATGAGAGACAAATAAACAGACTACAAAAATTTTCATTTCTGATTTAATTTTGTACTTTTGGAGTACAATCGCTTTTCGGACACTGCTCTGGGTATCTGAAACAGCATGTAAATAGCGACATGTTATTCCGCATTTATTAGACAAGTATTGTGTACGTGTAGGAAGTGACTCAATGTGTGTACAAGAATCATTTAAAATTGTGCGGATCTTTAGAATGACAGTAACACTGTGTTCTCAAGTAATTATACTGTCTCAACACGAGAGGTAAGCTATTTCGATGCATGGCTTTGCACTTGTGGAATTCCTGATCTCTCTCTAAACTTCTTCCGAACACATTTCAAAAGACCCAACCATACTGACCAACGGCTATTTCATTCTCAGGCGATACATGCCACTGGATGCAGATATGAAGAGGCATGTGGTCAGCACACTGCTCTCTCAGCCATTGTCAGTTTTCGTGGCCAGTACTGCTACTTCTCAATCAAGTAGCTCCTTGATTGGCCCTACAAGGGCTGAGTGCACCCCACTTCCCTCCAGCACTTGGCAGACCTTAGTGGTTACCCAAGCCTCACAGCACTTAACTATGGTGGTCTGACAGGAACTGGTGTTAACATTGTGGCAAGGGCATTGGCTCTGATGATGTGCCTTCAAACTTTGATGTTGTGCCTTCAGAGATTAATCACACTTATCATTGGTTCAGTGTTAATACGAGTTGATGAGCTAGACTGTATTTTAGAATCGCTGTTGAAACATCTGCGAGGCAGTGCATTTTTCATTCAGTACAAGATCAGTTACATGTGTTTTTCAGCATTATACTTATTTTAAATGCCAAAGTATATGAGGCAGATGTGTTGTAAAAATGGCTCACATGTGTAAAGTTACTCCGTTTAGTGAGTACTTGATTTGTGGAGAGGATTATTTTTAACATGATTGATGAAAATGTCATAAAAGATGCACAAGGGAAGCCATTTACCTGGTACCGCTGTCTTGCTCGCATCTTAAACAGCAAGTGCCTAACACAACTGTAGCAATCAGTCCCTTGCCACGTAAATTGCTGATATTAAGAGAACAATGTGCCTTACAATTATATTAGATGATTTATTGCAACTGACTTGTTTATTTGTGGCAAAATCCTACCTCAAGTTGTTCTAAGAACCCTTAAATACTTACTGTGTGTCCCTACGAGAGCAGAAAAGCAAGGCTATCCATAAGTGCCTGTTGATGAGACAGTAAAAAGTCGGGGTTTTTGGTGCCATTGGCATGCTACTTGCCCTCGTTAACGAAGTGAGTGTAGCACCTATGTGCTTGAGTAACTGGCAACTGCCATCCAACCAAGACAATTCTGACAAATTTACATTCAGGTTTTGTTGATACACTAGCATTCTTCCAGTTACAGTGATAAATGGGGATTAAGTAAGAGGTTCTAAAAGCTGCCACCATGCCTGCTAAGTTCCAAGCTGATAGACTGTTGCAGAGGAAAGGATCAGACAGGAAGGAGAGACGACTAGTACAGAATCTATATTTACAACATAAAGTTTGAATACGGGTTGGAAATGAAACATCGGAAGGATGCAGCACTGGATGGAGGTTTAGACAAAGTAGTTGCTTCTCCCCTTTACGGTTCAAGTTATACATCGAGGAAATTACAGTTACAGGCTTAGATGGAAAAAAGAGGAGTGTGTATTGGTGGAAAGAGGATAGAATCTATATCTGCTGATGACAGAAGGTGATGGCAAAAAGAGAACAAACTGTACATAAAATGCTAAAAGATCTGAATGAAACTTGTGTGGAATACAACAAAAACAAAGCATATGGTGACTGGCAAAGGGAGGAGACTGGTAAATATTAAGACAGGACAAGTTAGTCCTTCCAAGGTATTTAAATGCTCTTACTTGGGTAGTAATATCTCTAAAGTCTTAAGATGTCATCAGGAGGTGAAAACTTGCATTGCTGTAGTGAAGGAAGCATTCAATAGAAAGAGGAGATTATTATGTGACAAACTAGATAAAGGTCTGAGGAAAAGCCTTGACATCCATTTTGTCTAGAGCGTGGCATTCTATGGATACAGATGAGAAGATGAAAAAAAGCTAGATGTAGTTGAGATGTGGATTAAAATCAAGTGGATAAATTAGATAGAAAGAGTGAGTAATGAAAGTGTGTTGGAAAGGGTTGGTGAGAGGAGAAGATTGTAAGGAAAAAGAACTACATGGGAAATTCATTGACATGGGACTGCTTGCTAACAGATGCTTTGTGAAGGTCTAGTTTGGAGAGGATATTGAGAGAAAGGAGGAGATACAACATGATAAATGGCCATGGCCATATTTGGGAGGGTGGCAAAGTGGGCGACTGCCCAGAGTGGCAGGTTTTAGGGGATGGCAATAACTGAGCGGCTCGGGGAAAAACAATGGTTAGCACCATCACTGTGTATTTTGAGATAGATAGCTACTGATGCCACCTGTGAGGTGCACAATGCAATACACTTATTAGTAGTTCTAAATTCACTCAACAGATGACAGGGCGAAGCTTATCGGTAAGCGCCAGTGTCCGTCTGTTGCGGAAACATAATGGTAAGTGACAGAGAAAATGGCGGCTAGTAAAAGTAACCCTTGTACTACTTCTGAAGTTACGGCAAGATTGAAGATAACGGAAGATGAGTATACCTACAGTGATATTGATATTTTCAAGAAGGATCCAGAATACATTCCTTAAGACTCAGAGGTACGTTAATTTGTAAATATAATGTATTTAGTACGTTCTTGAACGTACTGGTAAGTGCATGTACAAACTGTTATGTTCCGTAAGTACAATAATTTTGAGGTTACATTAGAATCACCACTTCTTACAGTACATTTTTCATGTATATTATTACATGTAATAATATTAATGGTAACAATAATAGTAATCTTTGTTGTGATACAGATTAATAGAGAATCAGATCATATTTCCCAAAACAATTAACGGTGTATTGCTGCTGCACAACCAAGTCAGGAATGGGCCTTCGAAGAGATGAAGAGGACGTCTCGGAAAAGGCTGAGGTTCGATTCTCAGCACAAAATTAAACAGAAGAGTCATAATTTGGGCAAAGAATATGTTTTGCGTACAGGAGAGACTAAGTAAAAAAAAGTGTGGGACCTAATTGCCAGTGTTCTCTAAAGTGTTTCAAGAAAGTAAGAGATTCAAATGTGATGAAAACATTCAGAAAATTTGGGAAATGGGCGATTTTAATGTTCAAAATGCATTTTTATTTAGTGCAATGGAATATAATGCTGTTGCACATCATCAAAAAGTAGTCTATTAATCTCTGAGAAATTTTACTATTTCCTACAGTGTAAAAGTTGGCGGCAGTGATATTAAAATTTGCAAGAAAGCTTTTCTCGCAAACTTTTCTTCATGGTCTGCATAATAAACGCGGTAGCATGGAAAATATAGAGAAGAAAAGCTCATCTGGACTGAGCACGCCACCCCAGGACAAACGCGTCCACGTGCTAACTCTGAAACAAGAGTTAATCATATCAGGGAACACATTGACAAAATACCGAAATATGAGAGTCACTACAGACACTCAAACAATGGTGGCAGATTGTACCTGCAGACTCAACAACTGCCTTCTGTTACGATCACTGTAAGAATGTCTACTTCAAGGAGATGTCCTTTGATCCTGTATCTGTAGACAAGTGCAGTCGAATTTTCACTGAAGAATGTAACACAGGAGTAAAGCCACTAAGGAACGATATGTGTAAGGCTTGTGACATGCTAAAAATGAAAGTAAGTTTTGAGTGTCAATTGGAATTACACCACCGTCATGCAGAGACCGAGCAGGCTAACATTGGAATCAAGACAAAGCAGAAGCAGACAGTAATCTTCATGTTGTGACTTTTGATTTGCAGCAGACTCTCCCAGTTCCTAAGTTAAGGTGTGGGCCAGCTTTTTACAAAAGGAAAATTTGGTTATATAACCTGAATGTTCATGACTGTGGCAAGAACAAAGGGCACTGCTGCTTGTGGAATGAGACTACTACTGCCCGTGGATCAAGGGAAATTTAAGCTGCCTTTTACGTTATGACATAAAAGGAGAGACTCTCATCGCGATATCTGATAACTGCTGAGGCCTAAATAAGAACTGTAACATGGTTCTGTTTTGGAAGTATCTAATATCAACCACTTCCCAGTTAGTGTGAACACGATGTTACCCCCGGATAGAGATTTCGCAACAACTGACAATTATGTTCGCCGGCAAGTACAAGATGTGTACAGTCCAGTTCAGTGGTTGGATATCATCCAGAAGTTAGATAAGAAGAATCCATTTTTTGTGTACAATATGAAAAGAGAGCATTTCTTTCAAATAGGGCACTTGAAAGAAGCATTTGTCTCAAGAAAGAAGACAGTTCATGGTAAAGATATCAACCTAAGGAATGTATGCAGGTGGAAGGGGACCTCAGAATTTCAGTCATCTTTATTCATAAGCGAGAAGTTCTGTTATGACATCTGGCACGAAATAAGTTTCAGAAAATGTGGAAGGCAATGCCCAGTTCCTACCTGTCGACTTAAATACAACGGGCCAAGACTTATTGAAAAGAAGAAAGTGCTGCTGTCCTGTCACTCGTAGATTACATAAATCCAGTTCATCATGGATTTTTCGTGTCACTAAAGCCAACTGTTTCGGACAGAGAACACGTCAGTGATGAAAGTTATGAATGCAGTTTGAGTAAAGTGTTGAATAGTTGCAGTAAGTTTTCATAAGTAATTTTCTATCACCATGTATTTTTAATGATGTGTGGTTGGTAAAGCGTAATCACATCTATACGACCATGCGGCTCTTCGCGGATGATGCTGTAGTATACAGAGAAGTTGCAGCATTAGAAAATTGTAGCGAAATGCAGGAAGATCTGCAGCGGATAGGCACTTGGTGCAGGGAGTGGCAACTGACCCTTAACATAGACAAATGTAATGTATTGCGAATACATAGAAAGAAGGATCCTTTATTGTACGATTATATGCTAGCGGAACAAACACTGGTAGCAGTTACTTCTGTAAAATATCTGGGAGTATGTGTGAGGAACGATTTGAAGTGGAATGATCGTATAAAATTAATTGTTGGTAAGGCGGGTACCAGGTCGAGATTCATTGGGAGAGTCCTTAGAAAATGTAGTCCATCAACAAAGGAGGTGGCTTACAAAACACTCGTTCGACCTATACTTGAGTATTGCTCATCAGTGTGGGATCCGTACCAGATCGGGTTGACAGACGAGATAGAGAAGATCCAAAGAAGAGCGGCGCGTTTTGTCACAGGGTTATTTGGTAACTGTGATGGCGTTACGGAGATGTTTAACAAACTCAAGTGGCAGACTCTGCCAGAGAGGCGCTCTGCATCGCGGTGTAGCTTGCTCGTCAGGTTCCGAGAGGGTGCGTTTCTGGATGAGGTATCGAATATATTGCTTCCCCCTACTTATACCTCCCGAGGAGATCACGAATGTAAAATTAGAGAGATTAGAGCACGCACGGAGGCTTTCAGACAGTCGTTCTTCCCGCGAACCATACGCGACTGGAACAGGAAAGGGAGGTAATGACAGTGGCACGTAAAGTGCCCTCCGCCACACACCGCTGGGTGGCTTGCGGAGTATAAATGTAGATGTAGATAATTTAATACCTGTTGTATACTTCATATGTTATAGGCAGTTCTCAGTTTTATTTATGTCTACGTAGGCGAAGACAGATGTTAAAAGCACTACAGAATAAAGGCAATGTTCGAAAAAAATTATGCAGATCTGTAGGTCAATTCTAACTTTAAATCCACTGAGTCTCAAAACTATGATTTTGGCGCTTACCTTTGTGTTCCCCCAAGCTGCTCATTTGTGGAAAATTGTATAAAAACTGTGGGCATCAAAAAAGTTCTTAAAATTTAAATCTGCTGCTCACAGAGGAATATTAGTTGATGCACACACTCAGAAGTGTGTTACACAGTGTCATTTATTGGTTCTTTTTATATCTTGAGAGAGCATTCTTATATGTTCCTTTTTGATTGAGGTTTAGGTTACAACGTGGTTAAAATGGCATTAAGTTACATGCACATCAATGTGATTTCGTTAACTTTATTAACAAACTCTTAACAAAAGGTATTCATGCACATAGTTTCCTGTCATAAGCAAACCAACACATTTTTGAAAGTTTGCAGGTATGTTTTATAAAAATCTTTTAAACTTCTGTGAATTAAATGATAAAATAATTTGTCATTAGCTTTTTTCTTTTTTACATCACACTTGTGCTTATAATAGCAGAGAGTAGCAGATGCACACTGTACAATATTCATATTGACTACTGAATACAATTTGCTTTTGTTTGTCATTTCAAATAGCAAGAGATGTCTAATATGATTCCTTCCCTGTCATTACTGGATATTGCTTTGCAATATTTTGATAAATGAAAATGACTGGAAGAAAGCTACTACATGAGTCTGAGTGCTGATATACAGGAGGGGATTGTAGAAAGTTCTGCACATGGAGTGGGCAGAGGTGAAGAGCTGCATCAAGCTACTTTTGCTTAGTACTATGTTGCACCGAACATCATAATATGCATGTTCTTGTTCGTCAAGGAGTACATAGCATATGTGATACAAAATGGCCCACTATTCATATGCACTGATCTTCCTCTGCTGGTTACCATAATGGAACAACTGTTTCTTCCATTTCAATGAAGAGGGACTTTCGAATATGGAAGCCTGATGAGAACAGCCCTGTTAAAGTACTGGAGACATTTCTCTGAAGCAGTGATCCACTGCCAGCACTACAGTTACTTCCCACTCTTCATTCTTCTTCTCCAAATTGTCTGGATAGGAACTGGTGATAAGGATCTCGAGACCAAAATCACAATGGATTTAACCGTAGGTCTACATATGAACTGCCTCTTTCTGTAGATCTCCCATAATTTATATATGCCTCGTTTTTTCCATTTTTTTTTTACCATGCATACATTTATTTGCTACACATTAAAAAACACAGATAATATTTTATATTTTACTTTGTATAAAAGTTTTAGAGAGATTGTAATTTAAGTACAACATTTGAGTTTACAATTAATAAGTAGTATTTGGCTGGAACCAGTAAAGTCATGGTGGCAGTAAGAACAGCTTCACACAATAATGAAAGCACATTTAGCAAATGACACATTTGCTGTACACAATCAGTCACACACACTGACTATATACCTAACATTACTGAAAGCTGTTACGGCCTATATACAACGATATTAATAAATAATTCAGTATTTACATTCTTGTTTAAAAATACAGTATACATACAAATATAACAAGCTCACAGCAGTGATAAAATAAGAGGGAAGAACCTCACTGCACACCGCACACTTCAAAACACCACCGTTCACTCCAACGTTCCAATTCATTCTGTGGAATGTTACAAGAGTATAACATATTTGGGGCAGGGCACCCAGCAGCGCAGACGCACTGCCAACAGTCCTTACAGATGTCGCAAATCAGGTGTCCTAGAACGCCGACCTCTTACAGCTGAGCAATGGGCGACAGCGAGTCACTCAGCCGGGGAAAGGTCGTCAAGGAGATCTGATTTGCGTCGCTGCCCTAGCAACTCGCCGCCACCAACCTGAAAGGTAAACATCAGGTGAAATCCAATGACATTCTCAAAAACAGACTATCATACCTGAGATCGATGTGCACGTGCCTTTATAATCTGTGTAGCCAAATTGTGGTTTGCACTGATTATAAACAGAACAGTTTCAAAGAGCCCTAAGAGGGATGTTTGATTCAAGTTGTGTTTGGACAGAGACGTAATGTTAATGACTGCTGTCACATCAGCTTTTGTGCATATATTCACAGTTTTGTTGCTAGTTGACAAAGACACACACACACACACACACACACACACACACACACACACACACACACACAGATTGTGGTGGCAGGTTTCTCTGTAGCTTGGTCCAAGGAATGGTTAGGTTAGAAGGTAACAGTCTGGCTGAGAATCGGTGAAGGTAACGATGTGATTTTTTTTTCTTTTTTGTGGTGACAGACTGAACTGTAGCTTAACCCGTTTGAAAAAAATCACCAATAACGTCAAGTTCTAGTGTTCTAATCGCCACACAGTTTACAGTGTTTGCCACACGTTTCCCACGTCACAGGTCAAAGCCGACAATCGTATCAAACATTCCTCTATTAATGTAAGAATAACTACAATGTAAGAGAATAATAATGTAATTAAAAAGCTGTATCCAACACACTTTGTTTCAAAAGGTACAGCCACTATCATTACTATAATTAGTGCATCACTTTGTGTTTCAATGAAGGGTGTTAAATTTCTCACTTCTTTCTTGGTGTGGCTGAAATAACAATGTTCTTCACTTTTTTTGTGTAAGCCATTTTAAGCAACCTGGTATGAGCAAACCTTAGAGAGAAAAATTGTCTAGAGTAAAAAAAAAATAATACTAATTTGTGCCTTTGTGTATGTGTGTGTGTGTGTGTGTGTGTGTGTGTGTGTGTGTGTGTAGGGTGGGGAGGGTTGTAGGAGGAAAACAATATTGCGTTATTAGTTTTATTTGTAGTTTTATTTGATCTATTGTTATTGTCTGTAAATGCATGATAAAACAAGTTTTGGATTACCTGAATTAGACACAAAAACGAAGGGGAGACTTTTTTGCTGTTTGATAAAGGAATTATTAATTATACCAATTTGTTACTTTATTTATGTTGGAACCGATGAGTGTCATTTCAAGAATTCAGCAATTAATGTATCTTGGATTTAAAAAAATTGTGTGAGCTAACCAAGCCAGAAATTAGTTTCATATCCCATGAATCATTTGTACGAGTAATTGCGACATGGGATGAATCTTTTGACGTTCACATTACCTATTCATTCGTCAATATGGCTACATACTGTCCATCTACAAGTTCTTTTAAATAAATTAATAAAGAAAAAAAAATGCGAGTAATTCCTACCCACCACCTTTTACAGATTATAAAAAGATAAATTCTGCTGTGGAGCAGGAGTTGCCAAGGAAAAATTTTCAATTTTTTTCTCTCAAATTTAACTTTGCTGTCAGCCAGACATTTTATCCAAAACTGTGGTTGGAATTTTTGTACCCTTTTCTGTGCTAAAGGCAACCTTAATGTGAAGTAATTTTTTCTTCCGGCATTGTAATGATGTACATCATTGTTCCTTTTAAACTGAAGTGGATTATTTGCAAAAGAATCTTCATAATGGATTAAATGTACTGTGAACAGTAGTCCAAATGCCTAAATCCTTAAGCAAATACCCATTTTTGAGCAATGAAGACTTCCATTCTTAAAGATGAGTTGCCCCAGACATTTTGAATGAAAATACACAAAATACCAACTTACTGATCTGTCTCTCGCCAAGATTTGCAATGATTCTAAGTGCAATTGTGGCTGAACTAAGCTGTTTTAGGAGTTCTAAAATGAGTTTTTTTTCTGTTTAAATAATCATCAATATGAAAACTTAAAATTTTTTGAAGTTTTCACCCCAGATACTATTTACTCACTTATCATTGGTGTAGTACATCTGGATCTGCAGAAGTGAATACGTTATGTCTCTCTGAAACTCAGACACATCATTCACAGAAAACCACTCGAGGATACTTTTAAGAACATGATTTACCATTTCTTCTGCCATTGTATATATGTTTGGATTGATTTTAATACTAATGTCAAAAGCAAAGGTCATTTACATATATGAGAAACAACTGTGCCTTAAGAATGGCTTTTATGGAGCACTGTGATTCCTCAGTCAGAAGAATCTCCAATGCCTACATCGGTCGAATTATGAAGCTCAACTTCGGAGATGGTCATTTCATTACTTATCTTATTGAGGGAATATTAATGCAAGGATAAGATTTATGTGTTCTGTGGATTCATTTATAAATAACTTCCCTGCTTCAGTCATGATTTTCTTTTATTTATATTTTGCACGATGTGTTTCGGGAAATTATTCACATTTTTAAGTGGGTTTTTTGTATGCTATGCCATTTATATATGATGTTTTTGATGTGTGAGATGCCGCATTGTTCTGTTGTCTTTACTGTAATAACAGGGTGTCCCAGGAGGAACGGTCAATATTCAGAGATACGACAGGAACGATCACTCGAAGCAAAAAAGTCTAGTAAACATGGGCTCTAAAATGCATACCTTAAGAGCTATAAGCACTTCTTCATCTTCAATACTGCGAAACAAATCTCTTCTACTGCAAGCTCTTTGCTTCCCATATTTTGAGAGGTGGTAGTACGGATCAAAACAAGAAAAAAATGTCGAGTAAACATGGGCTCTGAAGTGCATATCTTAAGAGCCATGAGCACTTGTTCATCTTCACTGGTGTGAAACATCTCTTCTGTGGAACACCTGCTCACAGCCCTTAAGGTATGCATTTTAGAGCCCATGTTTACTAGACTTTTTTGCTTTGAATGATCGTTCCTGTCATATCGCCAAATACCGACTGTTCCTCCTGGGACACCCTGTGTAAAAACACGTGCAATTTTTAATTGATGATCAGTCTTTACATAGAGTTAGTGGTGAAAAATGGAAGAACTACTACTTACAGTTTTCTTGTGATCCACTTGTGCAGAAGTTCATACATATTAAATATCACACAATTTTTGTGCACAGCACACGTTGAAGATAACAACCATATATAAATAGTTACAAAGAAAATATTTTTACATTTAGTCAGCACAGATCAACTCAAATTGTTTGTTTTTCATTTTGGGACATCTGTTGTAGAAGATGGGTATCTTTTAGCAAATATGACTTGGTGTCATGAGAGTTAAAACATTTTGATCATCTGATAAAGTTTAACAACTTTTCATCAAACCTTCCCAGATTAAACAAAGCACTGGCTACACAGTAAAGAGACATAATAATTACATTCCACAAGAAATTGAGAACTTTATTCCTATTTACTTATTTATTTGCATCTAAGTTTTCTCTAATGCTGACACTCACGCAGGCTCATTCTAATAAAACATTATTATGACTGATGTAAATCAGTGTGATAAGTAAAAAAATTCTCCTTGCACCACAAGATTCCATTTCACCACTAATCAAGTCTCCTTTTCATTCAGAGAAATCACAGAAAACCTCAATCTGGGTGTGGTTTTGAATATTGTCTCTTACACTATGTAATCGGTGATACAATACTGGCAGGTTTATGTAAGGCAGAATTGACCAATATGCTTCTCATGAATGGAGACACACAATGCAATGAAAGAGTAGCAGAATAACACTATGAAGAATTGTTGCTCCAATGATACCAATAGTTATGCACTGTTACAAACAGCACAATACGAGGGTTCTATTACTCCATGTTTTGTAAGTTTTTATTATTCATCCCTGCATAAGTGTCAATGACATACCATTATCAATGATCAAATCTATGGGCAAAGAAACAAGACAGGATTTAATAATGTTCTTTAACAAACACAAGAAACATTACAAACTTAGGGCATTTGCAGTAACAATACCTTAACACCAGGGGGTTCAGACTCTCACTGTGAACAGCAGATGTCACTAAATATGACCCACTTATTAGAATCCAAGTACTGAAATAAAGAAATAAACAAATAATACTTTGGTCCCTTACATAAAAGAAATAACTGCCTATTCAAGGCACATGCTTATTTACCCATTGCTGAGTCCCATTCGAATCTACAAGATAATGATTGCATATACTTGTAGTTCATTATTAGAAATACTACTTTATCTTATGCCTTAGCTGCATCTCAAGATGGCTGCAGATTTCTGGTCCTGTGTGGCCTACTACAGTATAGTAAGACCAATAGTGTTACCATCCCCATACATCTACATGGATACCCTGCAAATCCCACTTAAGTACCTGGCAGTTTGTTCATCAAACCAACTTCACAATAATTCTCTATTCTTTCAATCTCGAACAGTGTGTGAGAAAAATGAACACCTATACCTTTCAGTGTGAACTTTGATTTCCCTTATTTTATTATGATGATTGTTTCTCCATAGGTAGGTCAGTGTCAACAAAATATTTTTGCATTTGGAGGAGGAAGCTGATGACTGAAACTTTGTGAGAAGATTTATTATATATTTATTATATGAAGTATGAAAGTGGAACCACCAGGTGTCTAGGTCTGGCACCAAACAAATGCACTTTCACATAACTTTTGTAAGCGTTTAAAATGCAAGTCTCATTGTTTTTGCTCACAAATAATCCTGCTATTGACATTTGATACAGGTTAAGTATACATTTTGTTGTCTTGCGCCCATGCAGAAACAAAGCATACTTATGCCGCAGGCTTTAGCTTGAAGTTACAAGTATATGACTGGGCTCACAGAACTTCATGCTGCAATGAATTCTGAAAGTCAGAGATCATGGAAGTGTTGTGCCATAGAATCATAGATGACATATGGCGTCTCTTTCCACAAGATTTGTACTCAATCCATACAGCACTGTCAATGGCTTCAGCAGGACAATGCAAACAGGCTGCTGCCCTACTGTTGTTCAATGCCAGCAGAACATGATGGCTAGAGAAGCAGTGATACCCATTTTCATCTCAAAATGCTAACACACTCCTTACTAAACAAGGCCGAGCATTGTGTGATTGGAATACTGCATGTTCAGCTGCCTGAAAGATAGGCAGTACCTTAAGCATTAAAACCTCCCCAAATTTATAGGCTCTGTTCAGATTGTATTGTATGAAATAAGGAAGGAAAGACATTTAAGGTTCAATGGCCTGTCAATCTGTCAATGACCAGATCATTCTAGACAGAGCACGAACTCGGATTGGGGGAGGATGCGAAAGGAAACATGCCATGTCCTTTTGAAAAGAACCATCCAAGCATTCAGCTTAAGCAATTTATGGAAACCAAAAAAATCTAAATACAGATGACCACCACTGCACTAACACATTCAGTGTGACACCCACTGTATTCAATGGTGCCTGCAACTTACACTTAATGTTTATCTATTAGACAACTGGAGAAATAGGCATCCAGGGTGCACTAACCCAACAAATGTGCAATAACTGCTGTGGGGCAGGACGAAGGAGAATTTGTCAGAAAACAGTAAGGAAGACCCATTCCTTCTGAGATCAATCATTCTCCTCAGTTCCAGCTCAATCACATACTGATAATCTTTGATGACAGCTCTGAGCTTGAGGTGACACTGGGGTAGGCATGTATAAAATTCCCTGTCAGAGTATTTTTATATATCTGTCACACTTAACATACAAGGGGCATTCAACGAGTAATGCAACACTTTTTTTCTGAAAAAAGGTTGGTTTTATTCATGATTCCAATACCCCACTCTTTTGGCTACAAAACCCTGTTTTTCAACATAATCTCCATTCAACCTGACAACCTTCTGCCGCCTTACTGGGAAGGCCTGTACGCCCGCAGGGCCCACTCTACTGGTTGCTGTCAGAGCCAATGTGTTGCTGCATCAATAACCTCCCCATCATCCATGTACTGCTTCCCGTGGAGTGTATCCTTCATTGGGCCAAAGACTTGGAAGTCTAAAGGTGCAAGATCCAGTCTGTAGGGTGGATGAATAAGAACAGTCTGATGAAGTCTTGTGAACTCCTCTCAGGTGTACAGACTTGAGTGAGGCCTTGCATTGTTATAGAGAAGTAGTTTGTTTGGTGGCGACGAATGTGCTGAAGTTGTTTCTTCAGTTTTCTAAGGGTAGCACAATGCACTTCAGACTTGATCACTGCACTATGAGGGAGGAAATCAAAAAGAATAACCCCTTCCAAGTCCCAGAAGACCATCACCATGACTTTACTTGTGTGTGTAGTGCTACCCCATGGATTGCTGTTTTATTCCCAGTTCAAAGTGATAAACCCACATTTCACTGCCTGTGATAATGTTCGACAAAAAATTGTCACAATCAGCCTTGTAAAGCACAAGAAAATTCTGCAGAGATGGTCCTTCAGGTCTTCTGTTAGGTGCAAAATATCTGATCAGGAGAACACACACAACTGAGTAACATATTTATAGAATAAAAATCTGCTTCTTCAATTTCTAGTAAATGAAGCAGATTTTTATTCTATAGAAATGTCTGTGAGATGGCGAGGAACCCCGTGGGCACACATCACTGAGTACCCTACATCTACATCTACATCTACATTTATACTCCGCAAGCCACCCAACGGTGTGTGGCGGAGGGCACTTTACGTGCCACTGTCATTACCTCCCTTTCCTGTTCCAGTCGCGTATGGTTCGCGGGAAGAACGACTGTCTGAAAGCCTCCGTGCGCGCTCTAATCTCTCTAATTTTACATTCGTGATCTCCTCGGTAGGTATAAGTAGGGGGAAGCAATATATTCAATACCTCATCCAGAAACGCACCCTCTCGAAACCTGGCGAGCAAGCTACACCGCGATGCAGAGCACCTCTCTTGCAGAGTCTGCCACTTGAGTTTGTTAAACATCTGCGTAACGCTATCACGGTTACCAAATAACCCTGTGATGAAACGCGCCGCTCTTCTTTGGATCTTCTCTATCTCCTCCGTCAACCCGATCTGGTACGGATCCCACACTGATGAGCAATACTCAAGTATAGGGCGAATGAGTGTTTTGTAAGCCACCTCCTTTGTTGATGGACTACATTTTCGAAGGACTCTCCCAATGAGTCTCAACCTGGTACCCGCCTTACCAACAATTAATTTTATATGATCGTTCCACTTCAAATCGTTCCGCACGCATACTCCCAGATATTTTACAGAGGTAACTGTTACCAGTGTTTGTTCCGCTATTATATAATCATACAATAAAGGATCCTTCTTTCTATGTATTCGCAATACATTACATTTGTCTATGTTAAAGGTCAGCTGCCACTCCCTGCACCAAGGGCCTATCCGCTGCAGATCTTCCTGCATTTCGCTACAATTTTCTAATGCTAAACTTCTCTGTATACTACAGCATCATCCGCGAAAAGCCGCATGGGACTTCCGACACTATCTACTAGGTCATTTATATATATTGTGAAAAGCAATGGTCCCATAACACTCCCTTGTGGCACGCCAGAGGTTACTTTAACGTCTGTAGACGTCTCTCCATTGATAACAACATGCTATGTTCTGTTTGCTAAAAACTCTTCAATCCAGCCACACAGCTGGTCTGATATTCCGTAGGCTCTTACTTTGTTTATCAGGCGACAGTGTGGAACTGTATCGAACGCCTTCCGGAAGTCAAGAAAAATAGCATCTACCTGGGAGCCTGTATCTAATATTTTCTGGGTCTCATGAACAAATAAAGCGAGTTGGGTCTCACACGATTGCTGTTTCCGGAGTCCATGTTGATTCCTACATAGTAGATTCTGGGTTTCCAAAAACGACATGATACTCGAGCAAAAAACATGTTCTAAAAGTCTACAACAGATTGACGTCAGAGATATAGGTCTATAGTTTTGCGCATCTGCTCGACGACCCTTCTTGAAGACTGGAACTACCTGTGCTCTTTTCCAATCATTTGGAACCTTCCGTTCCTCTAGAGACTTGCGGTACACGGCTGTTAGAAGGGGGGCAAGTTCTTTCGCGTACTCTGTGTAGAATCGAATTGGTATCCCGTCAGGTCCAGTGGACTTTCCTCTGTTGAGTGATTCCAGTTGCTTTTCTATTCCTTGGACACTTATTTCGATGTCAGCCATTTTTTCGTTTGTGCGAGGATTTAGAGAAGGAACTGCAGTGCGGTCTTCCTCTGTGAAACAGCTTTGGAAAAAGGTGTTTAGTATTTCAGCTTTACGCGTGTCATCCTCTGTTTCAATGCCATCATCATCCCGGAGTGTCTGGATATGCTTTTTCGAGCCACTTACTGATTTAACGTAAGACCAGAACTTCCTAGGATTTTCTGTCAAGTCGGTACACTGGAGGACAAGTGTATCATCACTGGCAACAGAGACATCCAATTGAGGAGCGAGGTGTTTCATTGTGATCAGTCAGTCTCCTCAAATGAGAGTATCCAAATGCTCCAACACTGCAAGAACAACAGCTGCGTGTGGCCAGCAGGCACTGGGAGATTGGAAAAGTTTGTGCAACCTCGTTGCAATGATGACATATGCTTACCATGCTTTTGTTCACTGCCAGGTCCCCATAGACATTCTGCAAGTGCCTATGAATATCTGCAATGTTCTTGTTTTCTGTGAAAAGAAAATTAATGACAACTCTGCTTGGAACACATCTCTGTTGCAGAAGCCATTTGAAGGCTATGTATAGTGCTGCCACCTATCATTTATGAAGGTATAGGGGCTGAAATAGGGATATCCCACAGTATCCCGCAACAAATTCCACATTTTTTCAGCTGAAATTGACGGGGAAAAAGGAACAACATTGCTGCTATACCTGTGTGATACACATTGAAATAAATGCTATGGCCAAGCACTATTATAAAAAAGATCACACTTGGTACTGTGAGACTATTCAGATATTAACACCTGTATCATCCTCCTGAGGATTCCATTTACAGTGAAGGCCTTGAAAAAAGTTTGAAAAGTGATTTTAATTAATTGTGTTGATGGTTTCAAAATAAATAAAAAAATATTTATGATTATAATAGAGGGAAACATTCCACGTAGGAAAAATACATCTAAAAACAAAGATGATGTGACTTACCAAATGAAAGTGCTGGCAGGTCGACAGACACACAAACAAACACAAACATACACACAAAATTCAAGCTTTCGCAACAAACTGTTGCCTCATCAGGAAAGAGGGAAGGAGAGGGAAAGACGAAAGGATGTGGGTTTTAAGGGAGAGGGTAAGGAGTCATTCCAATCCCAGGAGCGGAAAGACTTACCTTAGGGGGAAAAAAGGACGGGTATACACTCGCACACACACACACACACACACACATATCCATCCACACATATACAGACACAAGCAGACATATTTGAAGACAAAGAGTTTGGGCAGAGATGTCAGTCGAGGCAGGAGTGCAGGGGCAAAGATGTTGTTGAATGACAGGTGAGGTATGAGTGGCGGCAACTTGAAATTAGCGGAGATTGAGGCCTGGTGGATAACGGGAAGAGAGGATATACTGAAGAGCAAGTTCCCATCTCCGGAGTTCGGATAGGTTGGTGTTAGTGGGAAGTATCCAGATAACCCGGACGGTGTAACACTGTGCCAAGATGTGCTGGGCGTGCACCAAGGCATGTTTAGCCACAGGGTGATCCTCATTACCAACAAACACTGTCTGCCTGTGTCCATTCATGCGAATGGATAGTTTGTTACTGGTCATTCCCACATAGAATGCGTCACACTGTAGGCAGGTCAGTGGGTAGATCACGTGGGTGCTCTCACACGTGGCTCTGCCTTTGATCGTGTACACCTTCCGGGTTACAGGACTGGAGTAGGTGGTGGCGGGAGGGTGCATGGGACAGGTTTTACACCGGGGGCGGTTACAAGGATAGGAGCCAGAGGGTAGGGAGAGTGGTTTGGGGATTTCATAGGGATGAACTAACAGGTTACGAAGGTTAGGTGGACGGCGGAAAGACACTCTTGGTGGAGTGGGGAGGATTTCGTGAAGGATGGATCTCATTTCAGGGCAGGATTTGAGGAAGTTGTATCCCTGCTGGAGAGCCACATTCAGAGTCTGGTCCAGTCCCGGAAAGTATCCTGTCACAAGTGGGGCACTTTTGTGGTTCTTCTGTGGGGGATTCTGGGTTCGAGGGGATGAGGAAGTGGCTCTGGTTATTTGCTTCTGTACCAGGTTGGGAGGGTAGTTGCGAGATGCGAAAGCTGTTGTCAGGTTGTTGGTGTAATGGTTCACACCGGCTGTTCAGAGCATCCTCCTACAGGCCAACCGTAAATTAGAACAGCATGCCACCCTCCACCTCAAAAAACTATCCAATCTCCTGGTTTCCCACCTCCGGAAAGGCAACTTGCTCACCCTTCACAACCTTTCCAGCAAACCTCAACCTCCTCTCATTGCACACCAACCCAGTCTCTCCCATCTACTCAATCTCCCACTTCCAGCTCCACTCCCTCCAAAACCTCAAAATTCCAATCAACACAACCTGGAACCACAACACCCTAATTCAGTAGTTAACCTTTCCTCCAAACCTCTCTCCCAATCCGAAACCTCTGTCCTATCCAAAGGCCTCACCTTCAGCCCCACTCCCAGATTCAACCAAACAGCCCTCGTCAAAGATTTACTGTCCTACACCCGTACTCTCTGCTGGAAATATCACTCCTAATGATCCAACTCCCCAAGACACCATCCAAATTGAACCCTGCCTGGAACAGTTCCGTCCTCCGTCACAGCGGGACCCACCTCCTCTTCCTCAAAATCACCCTCTCCAAACCTTCCAGGAATTTCTGACTTCCAGCCTTGCATCTCAATCCTTCTTAAAAAACCTTAATCCTACTCCCAACATCACCACTGCTGAAGCCCAGGCTATCCGTGATCTGAAGGCTGACCGATCCATCGTCATTCTTCTGGCGGACAAGGGTTCCACAACCGTGGTACTTGATCGTCGGGAGTATGTGGCTGAGGGACTGCGTCAGCTTTCAGACAACACCACATACAAAGTTTGCCAAGGTAACCCCATTCCCGATGTCCAGGCGGAGCTTCAAGGAATCCTCAGAACCTTAGGCCCCCTGCAAAACCTTTCACCTGACTCCATCAACCTCCTGACCCCACCGACACCCCGCACCCCTACCTTCTACCTTCTTCCTAAAATCCACAAACCCAATCATCCCGGCCGCCCCATTGTAGCTGGTTACCTAGCCCCCACAGAACGCATCTCTGCCTACGTAGATCAACGCCTTCAACCCATTACATGCAGTCTCCCATCCTTCATCAAAGACACCAACCACTTCCTCGAACGCCTGGAATCCTTACCCAATCTGTTACCCCCGGAAACCATCCTTGTAACCATTGATGCCACTTCCTTATACACAAATATTCCACACGTCCAGGGCCTCGCTGCGATGGAGCACTTCCTTTCACGCCGATCACCTGCCACCCTACCTAAAACCTCTTTCCTCATCACCTTAGCCAGCTTCATCCTGACCCACAACTTCTTCACTTTTGAAGGCCAGACATACCAACAATTAAAGGGAACAGCCATGGGTACCAGGATGGCCCCCTCGTACGCCAACCTATTCATGGGTCGCTTAGAGGAAGCCTTCTTGGTTACCCAGGCCTGCCAACTCAAAGTTTGGTACAGATTTATTGATGACATCTTCATGATCTGGACCCACAGTGAAGAAGAACTTCAGAATTTCCTGTCCAACCTCAACTCCTTTGGTTCCATCAGATTCACCTGGTCCTACTCCAAATCCCATGCCACTTTCCTTGACGTTGACCTCCACCTGTCCAATGGCCAGCTTCACACGTCCGTCCACATCAAACCCACCAACAAGCAACAGTACCTCCATTATGACAGCTGCCACCCATTCCACATCAAACGGTCCCTTCCGTACAGCCTAGGTCTTCGTGACAAACGAATCTGCTCCAGTCCGGAATCCCTGAACCATTACACCAACAACCTGACAACAGCTTTCGCATCTCGCAACTACCCTCCCGACCTGTTACAGAAGCAAATAACCAGAGCCACTTCTTCATCCCCTCGAACCCAGAATCCCCCACAGAAGAACCACAAAAGTGCCCCACTTGTGACAGGATACTTTCCGGGACTGGACCAGACTCTGAATGTGGTTCTCCAGCAGGGATACGACTTCCTCAAATCCTGCCCTGAAATGAGATCCATCCTTCATGAAATCCTCCCCACTCCACCAAGAGTGTCTTTCCGCCGTCCACCTAACCTTCGTAACCTGTTAGTTCATCCCTATAAAATCCCCAAACCACTCTCCCTACCCTCTGGCTCCTATCCTTGTAACCGCCCCCGGTGTAAAACCTGTCCCATGCACCCTCCCACCACCACCTACTCCAGTCCTGTAAGCCGGAAGGTGTACACGATCAAAGGCAGAGCCACGTGTGAGAGCACCCACGTGATCTACCCACTGACCTGCCTACACTGTGACGCATTCTATGTGGGAATGACCAGTAACAAACTATCCATTCGCATGAATGGACACAGGCAGACAGTGTTTGTTGGTAATGAGGATCACCCTGTGGCTAAACATGCCTTGGTGCACGCCCAGCACATCTTGGCACAGTGTTACACCGTCCGGGTTATCTGGATACTTCCCACTAACACCAACCTATCTGAACTCCGGAGATGGGAACTTGCTCTTCAGTATATCCTCTCTTCCCGTTATCCACCAGGCCTCAATCTCCGCTAATTTCAAGTTGCCGCCACTCATACCTCACCTGTCATTCAACAACATCTTTGCCCCTGCACTCCTGCCTCGACTGACATCTCTGCCCAAACTCTTTGTCTTCAAATATGTCTGCTTGTGTCTGTATATGTGTGGATGGATATGTGTGTGTGTGTGTGCGCGAGTGTATACCTGTCCTTTTTTCCCCCTAAGGTAAGTCTTTCCGCTCCTGGGATTGGAATGACTCCTTACCCTCTCCCTTAAAACCCACATCCTTTCGTCTTTCCCTCTCCTTCCCTCTTTCCTGATGAGGCAACAGTTTGTTGCGAAAGCTTGAATTTTGTGTGTATGTTTGTGTTTGTTTGTGTGTCTGTCGACCTGCCAGCACTTTCATTTGGTAAGTCACATCATCTTTGTTTTTAGATAAAAAAATACTTAGCTCTCCTAGATGATAATACTGTTTGTCTGTTGACCATAATATGCAACACAACATGCTTGTGGATCATGTTGCACTCACATATATCTATGCAACCTATGTGGCCTGTGTGGTATTTTTTCCACTACAATATTCTGCACACACATATCCAACTGGTCGCCCCTACCAGTATCTAAAGTAGAATGGAGCGTTTAACCATTATTCTTAATGGCTCGCTCTGACGATGGCAGAATGGATTACGGGTAAAATATTAGCAGAAGGCAAAGTCTTGTTACATCCAAATTCCTGCAATTTTATGGCTCAAAATGGATCTCTCTGGCCACAAAATAGTGGAAGCTGTTGGGCCTCATCATCTGCCTTGCTGAAGCCCTAAACACTTGGCAGTGATGCATTGTTGCACACGTTCTCTGAGCTTGGATTCACCTACGCCATTATCTCTGGCTGAACTATTTTTCAACAATGTTAGTGCAACAAAAATGGCAGTGACAAACAATTATTTATATGCTCTGCTAAATATTTAACTTAATGAAACTACCTGCACTGTAGCAGTTTGAACAATAATACTTACACATCACCAAACAGGACATGTGAGCGTGTATTAATGAAGAACACAATCACAAATGAGAAAAACATCACGGCAATACCAATGCACAGGGTCACTACTTCATGCTTGTATGATGGCTTGAGAAACATGCGCACTCTGAATTCATTCCATGTGCTCTCAGTCCAAGTTGAGTACTGGCCCGATGCCCAATCATAACCTGAGAACAAAACAATAACAAAATTAGGACAGTGATGCAATCACTATTCTCTTCAGAACAACATAAATAATATCAAATTTTAAGTTCATAAATAATATAGGGAAAAAAATTGGTAAACAAAATTATGTTTCAATGGCTAGTTCACTTATTTTTCAGAAAAAAAGGAACACAAAACAAAGAGGACATATGTTTTTCCTGATTTCAAATATTACATTTGAAACATTCATACATATTATAAAAAAGTTATATTCCTAAACCACTGAAACAATTTCAACCAAACTTGGTACACACATCACTCACTGTCTGTGAATCGTCACTTTTGGGGTGAGACCCATCTACCTATGAACGAGGTGGTGGTGGTGGAGGTGAGATGCATTGTAGCCCACAATGTGCAAGATACCCATACTTTAGTCATTCGGAATTTGAGAATGAGAGTACTCAGAGTCTTGTAACAAACTTGAAACATAATTTCAAACGTCCATGAAACTTCTTTTTGCTGACAACCCAAACAAAATGACAAAAGTCTATCACTTACTGTATTCTCCCTGTTCATCCAGTAAAACTGCCACATGAAGCATAGCATTTTAATTTATTACTTCTCGACTACTACCTGTTTCGCAACACATTTTGCAGTCAGTATTCACATATACCACTGAATGTGCGAAACACAGTTGAAGAGATAGGATGTCAAATACAGAGAGGCATCAAAACTGAATCATCATACGTGAAGCTTTAATTTATTACCTCTTTACTACTAACTCTATTCACAACACATTTTGCAGAAAGGAGCCACATATACCATTGGATGTATACCATTGTACAGCACATAGTTCAGAAGATATGACATACGAAACATTGAGCTGCATAAAAATGAAACTGCAGTGCAAAATTTGCTAGAGATGCAGGTGAAGAACAGGCACAAATATGTTAAACATATGTGAGATACATTTGACATGTGCACACCTAGACGAAGCCATGTGTTAAAAGCTCATTCTAAACCCCTGGACTGATTTAAATGAAATTATTAGCTGCAATCTGAAAACTGTGGGGCTAAGAACCACCAGCCTCCTGTTGGGGATGCGTGTGATAATGTGCAGACAGAAGGCGGGAGGAGTAGATGGGCAGACAGGTAGGGGTAAGGAGGAGACAGCCACAGATAGAGGGGGAGGAGGAAATGAACAGACAGGAAGGAAGAGGAAGAGGAAGAGGGGGAGGAGGAGGAGGAGGAGGAGGAGGAATTGGACAGAGGAAGAGAAGAGGAGGGGAGCACAAATGGATGGGGAGAGGGAGAGAAGGAGATGCACACAGAGAGGGGGGAGGAGCAGATGGACAAAAAGACGGAGGGAGGAGCAGATGGACCTAAAGGGGGAGGGAACCAGATGGACAAAAGGAGGAGGGAGGAACAGACGGATAGTGAAGGAAGGAGCAGATTGACAGAGAGAGGAGGGCCGAGGAGATGGACAGAGAGTGGGTGGTAGAGTCGGAGACAGAGAGATGGGATGGTGGAAATGGACAGATGATGGATATGGACACGCACGCACACACACACACACACACACACACACACACACACACACACACACACACACACACACACAGAGAGAGAGAGAGAGAGAGAGAGAGAGAGAGAGAGAGAGAGAGAGAGAGAGAGAGAGAGAGAGAGAGAGAGAGAGAGATGGACTAATAATACTGGAATAAATACATACCCGGGCAATGCTAGGGATCAGCTATTTTAAAATAAAGCATCGTCAAAAAATACCAATGACTACTTTATAAACCATTCATAAATATTGTTCCACTCTTTGCAAATTAACTGAACAGTTTTTCAATAATTTTCTAGATAAAATGCAATGGTATTTTACAGAATTAGAAAAGGAAACAGCAATATCCTAAAAATACTCTCATACCTTCTATTGAGAATGCCGGACTTTCAGCTATTGAATAATTCATTGTAGTCTTAACACAAACACCAGTTGAATTTCCATTTTCATTCTTGCCAGACATCCAAAGGTACTGGTATACCTGAAATTCATTTCTGCATGAACTATCAACCACATGGACCCTTTGCTACAACATAATGAAATTCATATGATATGAAAACACTTCAATTGAAATGGTACTTCATTCTCATAAGAGCAGAAGTCACACACATAACCATACTGGATCATTACTACATACAATATGTATGGGAGAGTAAAATCAAATCCTTTGTCACTTGGAATAATGAGAAAAGAAACAGAAGAAGAAAAGATAAAAAAAATGAAACACTGATAGCAGACTGGAGGGTAAGTGACTCAGAGCCTTAACTCATTCACACACTTGTTCATTCGTTCATTTATCTATCATGTTCTGTAGATGCCATCAAGAAGAACAACCTTCAGGGATGTGGGATCAGTCAAAGTATACATTAACAAAAGACAAGAAAATTTACTCTGTACTGTATTAACAATACACTATCACAATATTGCTTAGTGCTATTCATGCTTATGCTACCTAAATTATAAAGAAAATTGCTGCTTTGGAAAAAAAAAAAAAGTCCACTTCCTCCTCAGTTTAACTGTGGACTTCAGGTATTAATAGCTATACTTGATTCAGACAGTATTTTTGAAAGTAATTATTTTCTTACATTTGTACATAATGAGACCTGTTTACATCACTGTCTGTCATGCAGCTGTATAACAAATATTGCTTCTTGCTATGTAGGTAAGAACTTTTCAATCCCTGAATCTAGATATTCAGATCATTTGTAGGAAGTGTGATTAATGACATATATTTTTAATTTTCTTCTGAACTGGCAGGGATACTTACTGCAGGAGTCACACAATGGAAAGTCCAGATTGGAATATCAAAAATAGCATGAAAAGGATAAATTGCTACTCACTGTAAAGGTAACACGTTGAGTTGCAGACAGGCACAATGAAAAGACAGTTAGACATTGAGCTTTCAGCCACAGCCTTCTTCATAAAGAAAAAAGACATGCAGGCACACCTTGTACACATATGACTGCTATTTCTGAGCACTTTGACCAGAAGCCAACTGTGTGTTGTATTGAACAGAAGCAGCAATCTGAAGTGGGGTGGGAAACGAAGAGGAATAGCAGGGTATAGGGTGGGGAGAAGGAAGTAAGTGCTGCCTGGCGCAGCATGCAAGGAGTAGATGGTGGCAGAACAAGAATGACAGGTGCAGCATCGGGATGTGGGGGAGGAGACGAAAAGGAGAGGAACAGAGAAAGGGAATGTAGGCAGAGAGTGGCACACAGTGAGCCTGAGGGGACATGACTTGGAGTAGGTTATCAGACAGAGGCGGATGCGGATGGAAACTGTTGGATGGAGGATATGGGGACAGTAGGTTACCACAAGACGGATGATTTAGAAAATGGGTAATGTGTCCCATCAGCGTAGTTCAGAAAAACTGGTAGTGAAGGGGAGGATCCAGATAGCCCAGGTTGTGAAGCACCCATTGAAATCAAGCATGTTATGTTCAGCTGCATGTTGTGCCACAGAGTTATCCACTTTGCTCTTGGCCACTGTTTTGCGGTGGCCATTCATCCTGGTGGACAGCTGAATGTCCAATATAAAAAGCTATCCAATCACTGCAGCAGAGCTGATATATGACGAGACTTTTGCAGGTGGTCCAGAATCTGATGTGGTAGGAATGGCTTGTAACAGGACTGCAGTAGGAAGTGTTTGGTGGGTTGACTGAGTAGACCTTGCACCTGGGACTTCCACAGAGATATGATTCCTGTGGCAAAGGTGCTAGTATTGGGAGTGGCATATGGATGGACTAGGATGTTGTGGAGTTTGGATGGGTGACGAAACACTACTTTAGGCACGGTGGGAAGGATCCTGGATAAGGCGTCCCTCATTTCAGGGCATGATGATAAATAATCAAAATCCAACAAAGGATGTGGTTCAGTTGTTTCAGACTGGGGTGGTATTGTGTGAGGAAGAGGACCACTCCTTGTAGCTGGTTCATGGGAATTGTTAGAGGAAATGGGGTGTGTGGGTGTATGGCATGAAAAATCTGTTTGCAGACTAGGTCTGGGGGATAGTGCTTGTCTGTGATGACTTTTGTAAGACCTTATTCATAAAGGGCAAGGGAGTTCTTGTCACTGCAGATATGCTGTCCCTGGGTGGCCAGTTTATATGGGAGGGATTTCAGCTGTCGAGATACAGGTACTGTTGGGAGTAGGTCATTTTAATGTGGGCAGAATGTGGATGGACCCATCAGAGAGGAGAAGATCACCGTCTAGGAAAATGGAATGCTGCATTGAGGACCAGATAATGTAGATGAAAGAGAAGTTGGTAAGGATCTGAAGGAATGAAGATAGGGTGTCTTGGCCCCAAGTCCAGATCATAAATGAACCTGAACCAGATCACAGGTTTTGCAGTTTTGGGAGGCTAGGAAGGTTTTCTCTAGATGGCCCATAAACAGATTGGTGTAGGAGGATGCCATTAGAGTGCCTGTGGCTATGCCACAGATTTGTTTGTATACCTTTCCTATGAAGGAGAAATGGTTGAGTGTTAGGATAAAGTTAGTAAGGTGTATGAGGAATGAGGTAGTGCATTTGGAGTCCGAAGGATGTTGGGAGGTAGTGTATAATAGCAGCAAGACAGTTGGCATTAGGGATGTTGGTGTATAGGGACGTGACATCAAAGTTGACGAGTGAAGATCCAGGAGGTAAATGGGTGGGGCTGGTGGAGGGGACAGTGGTATAAACTGAGAGAGATAGGATTCAATGTTGGGATTAGGTTGGTTCTGGTTGGAAGGATTCTCTCCCACCAATCCCTGAAATAAGGGACACCCTACTCAAGATCCTTCCTAACACTTCTAACACTGCCAAACGGTGGCCAAGAGCAAAGTAAACCACCGTGTGGCAGAGCATGCAGCTGAATATAACACGCTTGATTCCAATGGCTGTTTCACAACCTGGGCCAGATGGATCCCTCCACCATCCCCCCCTTCCATCACCAGCTTTTCTGAACTGTACAGATGGGAATTATCCTTACAACACTTTCCGAACTCTTGACTGAAATCATCCCTGCCCCATCTATGGCAACCTACTGTCCCCATATCCTCCAAACAACAGTTTATGCTTCCTCTGTCCCATAACCATCACTGTGTGCCGCTTTCTGCCAATTCACCCATTGCTCTTTTCCCCTTATCTGCTCCTCTCCCAGTTCCCTCTCATTCTCCTTTCCTCACAGCCTCCTGACATTGCACGTGACAGTACTTACTTCTGAGGGTGGAGGGGGAGAGAGAGAGGGTGGGGGAGGGAAAGGGAGAGAGAGGGTGGAAAGGGAGGGGGGAGAGGGAGAGAGGGGGAGAGAGGGGGAGAGAGGGGGAGAGAGAGAGAGAGAGAGAGTGAGAGAGAGTGAGAGAGAGAGAGAGAGAGAGAGAGAGAGGGGGGGGGGTGGAGAGGGGGGGGGTGGAGAGGGGGAGAGAGAGAGAGAGAGAGAGAGAGGGAGAGAGAGAGAGAGAGAGGGGGGGGAGGGAGAGAGAGAGAGAGAGAGAGAGAGAGAGAGAGAGAGAGAGAGAGAGAGAGAGAGAATGGTGTGGAGGGGGTGGGGGGGGAGAGAGAGAGAATGGAGTGGAGGTGGGGAGAGAGAAAGAATGGTGTGGAGGGGGGGGGGAGAGAGAATGGAGTGGAGGTGGGGAGAGAGAAAGAATGGTGTGGAGAGAGAAAGAATGGTGTGGAGAGAGAAAGAATGGTGTGGAGAGAGAAAGAATGGTGTGGAGAGAGAAAGAATGGTGTGGAGAGAGAAAGAATGGTGTGGAGAGAGAAAGAATGGTGTGGAGAGAGAAAGAATGGTGTGGAGAGAGAAAGAGTGGTGTGGAGAGAGAAAGAGTGGTGTGGAGAGAGAAAGAGTGGTGTGGAGAGAGAAAGAGTGGTGTGGAGGTGGGGAGAGAGAAAGAATGGTGTGGAGAGAGAGAGAGAGAGAGAGAGAGAGAGAGAGAGAGAGAGAATGGTGTGACGGGGGGAGGGAGGGAGAGAGAGAGATAGATAGATAGATAGAGAGAGACAGAGAGAGAGAGAGAGAGAGAGAATGGTGTGAGGGGGGGGGGGGGGGAGAGAGAGAGAGAGAGAGAGAGAGAGAGAGAATGGTGTGAGGGGGAGGGAGGGAGGGAGGGAGGGAGAGAGAGAATGGTGTGAGGGAGGGAGAATGGGGTAGAGAGGGAGGGAGAGATAATGGGGTAGAGGGAGGGAGAGATTGTGGGGTAGAGGGAGGGAGAGATTATGTTGTAGAGGGAGGGAGAGATTATGGGGTAGAGGGAGGGAGAGATTATGGGGTAGAGGGAGGGAGAGATTATGGGGTGTTGGAAGAGAGATATGGGGCGGAAGGGGGAGAGAGATATTGGGTGGAGGGGGGAGAGAGATATGGCGTGGAGGGTGGACAGAGATATGGCGTGGAGGGGGGAGAGAGATATGGCGTGGAGGGTGGACAGAGATATGGCGTGGAGGGAGGGAGAGAGGGTGTGGAGTGAGGGGGAGAGAGAGGAGGGAGGGGGGGAGAGAGGAGTGCGAGGAGGGGTGGAGGGAGAGAGAGGACGGGTGGAGGGAGAGAGAGAGGAGGGGTGGAGGGAGAGAGAGGTGTGGTGGGGGAGAGAGAGGTGTGGTGAGGGAGAGAGGAGGGGTGGAGGGGGGAGAGGAGGGGTGGAGAGGGAGAGAGGAGGGGTGGAGGGGGGAGGAGGGGGTGAGGAGGGGTGGAGGGGGGAGGAGGGGGTGAGGAGGGGTGGAGGGGGAGAGAGGAGGGGTGGAGGGGGAGAGAGGAGGGGTGGAGGGGGAGAGAGGAGGGGTGGAGGGGGAGAGAGGAGGGGTGGAGGGGGAGAGAGAAGGGGTGGAGGGGGAGAGAGAAGGGGTGGAGGGGGAGAGAGGAGGGGTGGAGGGGGAGAGAGGAGGGGTGGAGGGGGAGAGAGAGGAGGGGTGGAGGGAGAGAGAGAGGAGGGGTGGAGGGAGAGAGAGAGGAGGGGCGGTGGGAGAGAGAGGAGGGGCGGTGGGAGAGAGAGGAGGGGCGGAGCGAGAGAGAGGAGTGGTGGAGGGAGAGAGAGGAGGGGTGGAGGGCAGAGAGGGGAACAGAGGGAAAGGGGGGCAGAGGAAGTGTGCACTCTGTCAGATAAAAAGTGTGATATGATGAGCACGGCCAGCTAGAAGGAATTTTTTTTTTCTATTTACTGTTAAAACTGTCTTTCTTATGAGGAAGTTGCTTAGGGGTCACTCCTGGAGATTTGTTTTGCAACTGTTGACTGTCTGCACCTTGAAATGAAATGCTACAGCTGGGAATTATTTGGAAGCTTTCATTTGCATAACGAATTTCAATTAATTTACAAATAATTGTGAAGGATCTGTGGAGAAATAACTATGTGCTCCACCCAGTAACAGTTGGATAAAAGCACAAAATGACAGCTACATAATGACTGGATGAAAGAAACACGTAAGCCGTGTGGCCAGTAGCAGGTAGTTCATTAGAGAGTACTGATATGCAGCCAGGTGACATCTTGCCATCGTTATTTTAGAAGTTCCATCTTGTCTCATTTTTGAGGCACAAATGCAACAAGGGAACGATGTGCATGAAAATTTAAAATCTCAGCATGCAGAGCATCTGCATGGGCTGCTAGATTTGTTATCAGTGGGTTCAAACGACACACAAGTATTATACAGATGCTTCAGAAACTCAAATCGAGGTTCCTGGAGGGAAAGTGATGTTCTTATTGAGGAATACTATTGAGAAAACTTAGAGAACTGTCATTTGAAGCTGACGGCAGAATGCTCCTACTGCCGCCAACATAAATTTTGAATAAAGACCACGAAGAAGAGATATAACAAATTAGGGCTCATACATAGGCATACAGACAGTAGCTTTTCCTTGCTCTGTCTGCAAGTGGAACAAGAAAGGAAACCACCGGAAGTCGTACAGGATACCCTCTGCCACACACCATACAGTGCCTTGCAGTGTCCCATTGTAATGTCAAGCGATGGCATGACAGTTGGGAACGATAAAGCAGACAGGGCTGTGAAGAGGACGTCAGTCACAGCACACTGACCGATCGCTCTCTAGGACGACAAAGCGACAGCAGCACCCTCTACGCAAAGAGAAGATAAGCACTGCACCCGACTGGCCGCACCCACTTCTACGAGTTCTACAGAAGTGTCAAGACCAGTGACCTGGATAGAAGAATCTACTGTAGTACTTCACTTGTATTGGAATCGTATATACTGAAGAGATTTCTCATTCACCTATCACCCTTTGGTTGTGACATATCTGTATTTCTCAAAGCTGAGTACAGTCATTTATTTTCTGCAATAAAATTCATTAATATGATTTGCTTGAATTGATGTCTAGTGATCTGAAAAAGCAGGTTTTCTAGGCACCCCCTATTTGATGAGTAGGCAGGACATAACATGCAGAGTATAGATGTAGATTAACAGTGCTGGAGTGTCTGGAATGTAGCACGGGACATGTCAGGTACTGCTCAGTTTGCACACAGGCTCTGCTATCAAAGCATCTTCCAGTGTGCCAGATGCTGGAATCCATGCTCAGTGAAGGGTGAGTGGCAGCTTTTTACGCTTTTACGTTACTCAATGTGGACGCTGACTGTCTGGCTGTGCCCATTTGCTCTGTAAGTGAGAGGTGCTCACTCCTCTGGCAAGGTTGGAGCAGGCACGAAGGGGGAGGGGTATATTAATTATTGGAAGCGCCAATGTTAGGAGCGTTATGGAGCCCCCTGGGGAAACAGCATCCAGGGTTCGCAGGAATTCTGTGTGCAGTCAATGTGTCTGCTGGGTGGCCCCACCCGAGATGTGGAGGAGGCCCCTTCCTGTGGCTATCGAGGGTGCAGGGTGCAAAAGTCTCCAAGTTGTTGCTCACGCCAGCACCAATGAAGCCTGTCACTTGGGTTCTAAGGCTATTCTGTTCCTATGGTGGCGCTGGCTGAAGCAGTGAAGACTGCTGGTCTCACTCACGGGATGCAAGCAAAACACACAATTTGCGGCATCGTACCCACAGTTGGTTTCGAGCCAAGTGGAGAGCCTCAACCAGAGGCTCAACTGATTCTGTGATGGTCATGGCTGCAGGTTTCAGGATCTGTGTTTTGCACTGGAGAGTTGTAGGACTCTTTCATAGGTTAGGAACAGACTACACAAAGGAAGTGGTTACTAAGTTACCAGAATATTTGTGGAATGGACACAGGTGTTTTTTTTTTTTTAGATCAGGCAGTAGTTTGAGGTCCTCAAATGAATGCTCACCAATCAATAAGCAAAGAGCAATATCAAAATCAGATATCAGATCATGTACAAAGTAGACATACTTTGACTGTCAAAATTTTAACAATTAATTGTTGAAGTATTCATAAAAAAGTTTCTGAACTTACTGGCCTCAAAGTTGTTACACTCAACTTATTCTTGGGACAGAGAGTGGGATGAAACCTGAAGTTGAAAGCTCCAAAATATTTAGTGTATATAGGAAAGACAGATTAGTTGCCATATGAAGGGTGGAGGGGGGGGGGGGGGGTGCTCATTGCTGTTGTAAAAATGTTGTGACTATGCGGGTCAAAATTGAAATTGAATCTGGACACGAGTAGCAGGGCTAGGTGAACTCAAGTTTATTACGGGACATTTTCACCGGCCACCCAACTCTGCTGTGTCAGTTGTAGAATCATCTTGAGAAAGTCTACCCTCTGTAGTGTGAAAATACCCAGAGCAAACAGTATTGGTCTGGGCAATTTTTATCTACCAAGTACAGACTGGGGTGTCTATGGATTCCCCACAGGCAGCCTGGGCAGACAGTCTTTATGTACTCTTGAACACACACTTCCCAAAAACTGCCGAGAACAACTAGTTAGACAACCCACATGCAATGGAAATACTTAAGACCCTGTGGCTACAAACTGGTCTGACCTTATTGACAGTGTCAGTATAGAGACAGGGATTATTGACGTAATGCCATCACAATGACAATGGTTACTAAAGTTAATAAATCAGTCAAGAAGGCTAGAAGAGTATTTATGCTAGAAAAAGCAGACAAGCAGTTGTTTGCATCCCACTCAATGGACATCATTTAGCTCCAATAGAAGGATGAGCTCCATGAACTTCCCCCCATGAACCATGGGCCTTGCCGTTGGTGGGGAGGCTTGCGTGCCGCAGCGATACAGATGGCCGTACCGTAGGTGCAACCACAACGGAGGGGTATCTGTTGAGAGGCCAGACAAACATGTGGTTCCTGAAGAGGGGCAGCAGCCTTTTCAGTAGTTGCAGGGGCAACAGTCTGGATGATTGACTGATCTGGCCTTGTAACATTAACCAAAATGGCCTTGCTGTGCTGGTACTGCGAACGGCTGAAAGCAAGGGGAAACTACAGCCATATTTTTTCCCGAGGACATGCAGCTTTACTGTATGGATAAGGTGGGTAGATCATGTAACTAATGAGGAGGTATTGAATAGGATTAGGGAGAAGAGGGTATTGAATAGGATTAGGGAGAAGAGAAGTTTGTGGCACAACTTGACTAGAAGAAGGGATCGGTTGATAGGACAACCAAGGAATTACAATTAGAAACAATTTAAACTGGAAATAACACACAGAAAATGCTGTGAGAAAAGTGAACCAAAGATTGCATTTTACTTAGAAGACACAAGAGATCTGCTAGAGAGACTGTCTACACTACACTTGCCCGTCCTCTTTTGGAGTATAGCTGTGCGGTGTGGAATCCTTATCAGACTTAATTAATGGAGTAGGCTCAGATAGTTCAAAGAAGGGTATACTTTTTGTGTTATCGAGAAACAGGGGAGAGAGTGTCATGGAAATGGTATAGGATTTGGGATGGGCGTCATTAAAACAAAGCCATTTCTTGTTGTGGTCGGTTCTTCTCATGAAATTTCAACCACCAACTTTTCCTTCTAAATGCAAAAATATTTTGTCAACGCATACCTACATATGGAAAAACAATCATCATAATAAAACAAGGGAAATCAGAGCTCACATGGAAAGATATACATGTTAATTTTTTAAGCACACTGTTCGAGAGTTGAATAACAGAGAATTATTGTGAAGGTGGTTAGATGAAGCCTCTGCCAGGCACTCAAGTGAGATTTACTGAGCAGCCATATAGATGTAGATGTGAAGAAGAGAAATTTGTTAACACTGAATATAAATTTAAGTGTTAAGATTTTTTTAAAGATATTTGTCTGGAATGTAGCCTAATATGAAAGTGGAGTGTTGACGATATACAGTTCAAACAAGAAGAGAATAGAAGCTTTTGAAATGTGATGATACAGAACAATGCTGAGAATTAAAAGTGCAGCTCACATAACTAAGGAGATCCTGAACAGAAATGAGGAGGAAAGAAATTTGTGGCACAAGCTGACCAAAAGATGGGATCAGTTGATAGAACACATTCTGAGACATGAATTATCAATTTGATACTGGAGGAGTGTGTTGGGAATAAAAATTGTAGAAAGACCAAGAGACAAATGCAGTAAGGAGATTGAAGTAGATGTAGGTTGCAGTAGTTATTTCGAGATCTAAGAGGCTTGTGCAGATAGAGAATCATGGAGGGATGCATCAAACCAGTCTTCAGACTAAAGACCACAACAACAAAAACAGCAATATAAAATATGACATTTAATGTCCCATACAGGGTGTTTATCAACACAGTTGGCAAAGGCTTCTGGGTATACGAAGGTGAAATACTGTGAATTGGAAAAGGTTAGAAATTTTAAATGTCATAAGAGAATCAAAATGTTAATACTCACTCATGTGACAAACCATACTGATACAGGCAGGTTACTACACTTCAAGATGTTAAAGTACATGGCAGACAGGAGTATGTAAGAATGCTCTCACTGTTCAGAGATTTTAGAAGTTAGTCACAGGCTTAGCTTGCTGACCTTTTACAAATAAAAAGCATAAAGACAGAACTGCCATGTGGATTGTCTACATCCAGTAACAGTTTAAAGACAAGGATGAAGACATTGTGAAGTTCCCATACATTTTAGCATACATTTTCCACATATTGCTAGGCCCTTAAATGCCAGCAATATAAAACTGGCAAACTTTATGTGCTTTCGTTGCTTCCACAGTGATGGAAAAGATGAAAACATTGGCAGATAAATTTCTTACTATGCATAATAAAAAACTAACATTACTTTATGGTTACATAACACACTATTCATGGACGCATAACAACTCCACCAACACATTATGTGCCTGAAGAATAGGTCTTATGGCTTTGAAATCTATCGCAATTAGTGGAAAACAATAAATGCTGCTGATTGGACACAAAACATAATAAACAGGGGAATAAACAGATTCAATTCTCCATAATGAGACCTTAATATGCTTGAAATTTAAAGTTATAGTTTGGAACAAATGAGATAAAATGGAACCCAATTATTTTTAATATCTTAACGAGTGTCACCTATAACAGTTTGCTCTTCACGTGTTCAACATAGACTTTAAATTGAGAATACGCTCTAAAGGTTTAAGTACAAACCTGGCTCTGAGGATCAGCGACACACTGCTCCTTGGTTTTGTTCGTGACCTGCCCCGTCAGGTATGCCAATGTCTGCCCTGTCAGCTGCGCCATTACACTTGGATAAGCATTGACACCTATGTAAAATGTAGGTGGCTTATCTTCAAATCTGCTCTGGAATGTTGCAGCATTGAAGATTGAGCAGTTCATACTCTCTAGATAGCAATGGAGCAACTCATCCACCTGAAAAAAATTAGAAAAATAGTTTTGTAATGCAACAAAAAGTGGGAAAGATCAACAAGTAAAAACATAATTTACACAATGTTGATTATACTGAGATCTCATTTCACAAAGAGCATGATGCTTCAATGTCTGAATGTGGCTTACCTAAGCAGTAAAGAAGGAAAAACTAAGCTACGAAGACTAGAATTTATCTTCTAGAAGATTAACCATTAAGTGATTTAGGAAACCTCTAGACAACCAAAAATCTGGCTAGTCAGACATGTATTTGAATCAGTTTTCCCAAATCTGGACCCAATCTATTAAAAACTGCATCGCCCTGTTTGCCTTTAATGGTGCAAGGAATGAACTATTTCTCACAATAACAAAATTGTAACTATCAACATTTCCTTCTCACCTACACAAGAAGAAGCACCTGCAACTGATGTATAAAACATGACTAAACAATACGGGGGATGTAATTCCATAAAGTTAAACACACATCTGTTCATGATGCAACATCTCAAATATATGCTAGTGGAGGAAAATGAAGATTTATTTACATGTACTGTATGAGAGTTGTTCTAAGAGTTCCCAGCCTAGCACAGACATGAAAAGAATGTTCTCAGTACACTATGACCTCCAGAAAGTAAAACTTTTAAGTGATTTACTGTGAAGTTTGTGAAATGTAAATTTAGTTTTGCAAATTTGGAGGGTGTTTTAAGGTTTTATTAAACCTTTCCCAATAATCTCCAATTAAGTATGCTTTTGTTTTCTACCTGTTAAGCCCAGCTTTAGAGCAGATTTTACAGCAGACTTATATCAGGAAATTCATCTCTAATTTTTTTTTTTATACAAGTTTGATCTCCTTTCTTACGAAGTGGATAGATTAATGCATGCTTACATTCTTTTGGGGTTTTCTCACTAAGACAGACGTCCTGAAATATCTCTTGATGAATCTGAGTAAGTTTGCTGCCACTTTTTCAACTTTTCAGCAATTATTTAGTCTCTCCCTGTGCATTGTTATTTTCCACATTGCAAATTATTTGTTTGATTTCTTTCAGTGTCAGGGCTGCCGAGTCTGTATTTGAGTGGGTTAACAACGTGAATTGATTTCTGGGACTTCTACAATTTAGTAAGTTTGAAAATAGCCTGCAAAAGGCTCTTAGTTTGCTTTATTTTGTGTTTCCAGTGTTCTGAAAATAAGCATATAAGCCTGAGGCATAAACTGAGAATTGACAACTGTGAAGTTTTCTAAATTTCTGGTAGTAGTTTCTAGTGTGCTGCTATTTACATTCTTCCACATAATTGATTTTTGACATTTGTTTTTTAATTTTGAGGAACTTATCATTTTCTGATTTGTAAGAATGTCATAGTCACCACATTTTGAGGCTACAATCTACTGCTGTAACTCAGGTGTCATTCCAATACCTATCTTTTCCTTTCTTGGCAGTGTGCAAGTATTTCAATATGCATAGCATTTTCAGTTTTTGAAATGATTCCACTTACATGAAGTGTTTTCATGGAAAATGTAGAGTTTGGTTTTAGAACTTCATGATCGGACTTTGGTGTTCTAGCTGTTTTCAGTTCGGATTTGCTGGACTGAAACTTTGCTTCACAAGGCTGGATGTGGATGTGGAGAGGCACGTGGTCAGCATACTGCTCTCCCAAATGTTCTCAGCTTTCACGACTGGGGCCACTACTTCTCCATTGAGTAGCTCCTCAACTCATCTCACAAGGGCTGAGTGCAGGCCACTCGCCAACAGCGCTCGACAGACCCGGACAGGCAGCCATCCACAAGCTAGCCAAGCCTGACAGCACTTAACTTCAGTGATTTGACAGGAAACTGTGTTACTGTTGCAGCGAGTGTTGTGGGTACGTATGTATGTGTAGATGAGTGTGTACACAAAAACACACACACACACACACACACACACACACACACACACACACACACACACACACTATTCATCAAATTTGTGCAGGCTGCAGGGCATCATGAATGCAAAACATTTGATTAATGCAGATACCTTATTTGCTGATATGATTGAAAGGGCTGAAATTATTTCACAGAAAAATGTGAAACTGAGCACTCAATAGGTAATCTTTGCCTACGTCACAGATGCTGTGCCACACTGCAGATTATAGTGCTAGAATTTGAGTTTTTCTGGTATATCCATTAGATGTTTTAATTTGCCAACTTTTGGCAATGTTCTGATATTTAAAATTCCAACGATATGTTTGCCTTTTGACTGAAGAGATACACACACACACAGACACACACACACACACACACACACACACACATTCATTCTCACATGATGCTCTCAGTTCCCCAGAATCTGACGAGTGAAGTATCTTAATCATTTCAATATACATTGAGATTAGTACGAACTATTTTTAGACAAAATGCATATTAATACATCCTACAACGTGAATAGTAAATGAAACAGTGAAGGCAACAGAGGATCAAGTAGGTAGAAATGAGGGCTAGTGGAAATCCTTGGGTAACAGAAGAGATACTGAATTTTATTGATGAACAGAGAAAATACAAAAATGCAGTAAATGAAGCAGTGGAAAGGAATACAAACATCTCAAAAATGAGATCGACAGGAAATGCAAAACAGCTAAGCAGGCATGGCTAGAGGACAAATGGAAGGATGTAGAAGTGTATATCACTACGGGTAAAGCAGATACTGCCTGCAGGAGAATTAAGAGAAGTTTTGTGAAAAGAGAACCATTTGTATGAATATCAAGAGCTCTGATGGAAAACCAGTCCTAAGCAAAGAAGAAA